>NW_028255888.1:0-692500 GCF_971803275.1 Cyanistes caeruleus | reverse complement strand
ACTTAGGAAAAAAAGCAGTTAAGCATGATCCTTGAAATGGGTCAGTGGTCTTTTTCTGAGGAGGGGTCACAGAAGGGAGGAAGGGATATGGCTCTTCCTCGTTCTGCCCTTTCAACCTTTTCAATGCAAAGTGACAAATGGACCCTTGGCTGGGCTCCTTGTTTCATATCTTCAATGAGTTTCTGATTTGCAACTGTATTATGTTCTTGAAGTTCTTTACCAGATACTTTATTTCTCACTATAAGCCCAACTGAACAAGCATAAAGTTGACAATTAGTTATTAGCCCATGCTTAACCTCTATTTTAGCAAGGCCTCTTGTGGATGCTAACTGAAACAGAGAGCACGGTGCCTGTGGAAATTGCAGGCCACATAGCTTTCTCAGTCTTGCCTGAGAAAGTGGCCTGGGAAATCATGAGGAGGAATTAAAACAATCCTCAGAGACAGAAAACAGCCTTGCAGGTGCTGTTTGTCTGTTCCTTGTTTTCTTGCAAGAGAAGGTCGAGGGGTGGTGTACCCCACTGACCAATGATAGTGATGTGTTAGTTTACTAACCAATAAGAGTTTCTTTTCTGTACTTTTCACGTATCGGTCTATAAAAAAGACCTGAGGTAATAAACCAGAGAGAAATTCTCCTGATCGACTCCCAAGAGAGTCTGTGTCGTTCTTCTCGCCGTTCCTAATAGAGCGACATCCTCTCTATCTACCTTTAATTTTAGCAAGGCCCATCTATTGATTTTAATTAGAGTTAGCAAGGCTTCTTTTTAATTAAGGCCTCAGCTTCTCTAGAATCTTAAATTCTTCAAAGTTTGTGTCTCACCATGCCCCTCTGCTTTTTGTGTGTTTTGTTGTAAAAAGGCAGAATTGGCAGGATTCAGTTCTGAGGCCGATTCTGCAGCTGCTGCCTTGCGGGGCTGGTGCTGTCCCTATGCAGGCCCAGATATTTCTCATGCAGCTTCCTCTGTGGGGGCTGTAGGAAAACTTGAGGGGAAAGTATTTTATTATCTTTCCTTGGTTAATTTTTTAGTTACCTCCCTACGCCTAAGATGGACTTGATGCGAAAAATTGGGACAGGGAGCAATTGGTTACTAAAACAAAAAATGTGATTGGCTTTAGGCAGTGGCATTGCTTGCCACTGAACTGGATCATGTTTAAAAGGAAAATGACTGGAACAAAAGGAAGGAAAATGGTACAACAACATTTGACATGGACAGTCCTCCCACAGGGATATCCGGCGTCACTGGTTTTGTTTGGGCAAGCTTTGCAGAAAATATTAAGAGAGTTTACTCCAGCCTCAGGAGTTAGGATGTTGCAGGATGTGGATGATTTGCTTTTGTCAGGGGGACAAAAGGTGGTTGAAGAGGCTACTGTAAAGCTGCTTAATTTTCTTGCTAAAAAGACTTAAGGTGTCTGAAAAGGAGGCCAGTTGGTAGGAAAAAAAATAATAATAAAAAGGTCATATATAGAGCTGTCCTGGGGTGACTTTATGATCCTGGTATCCCCAATCGTCTGGTTTATGTTATATATTAAGTTGTGCACCTTTAAGACTGGCTCTGAGAGCGAAGGGGGCGGAAGAAGAAGTGTGCAATTTGTGTTGAAAGAAAACATCACTCCCCCACATCCCGCTCCTGGACTGTGGTGTCTGCAGCACGGACACACTGCAGGACACAGCTTCTCTCTGGCTTTTAGTTAGTTTTAGCTAGCTGAGGCAGAGGAGTTCCCTGGACCTTTGTTTTTTCCCTTTTTACCTGCATCTGTACAAGCCTGCTCTGGACCGAACACGCAGCCAAACCCCGGGAGCTCACGCCTGTGGCCCACCGGGGCCTGGGCCTCGGCACTTTCCAGCGCCGAAAGGACTGATAAGAACCTGAGCGAGCCGAGCTACACCACATGAAAAGGATTTTCTTCCTAGATTTGCCATCCCATTCAACAGCAAGAGGTTTTCTTATTTAATATTATTCAATTTCTGACGCTGCCCGCTGTGGCCCGTAACGCTTTAGGCTAGCTCTGCTCACTGGCCGCTTGCAGCGTCAGGAGTGGGGAACGGTCTGGGAGCTGTTTTCCCCAGACCGAACCTTCAAAGCCCTGGTGCCACTATAGGCTCTGCGGATCACGGCGTCGTGGGCTTCGGCGAAGAGATGGAGGAGACCCAGAGTCTAAGCAGCTTTCCAGGAAGAAGGATTTATTAAGGGAAAGGGAACAGTGACGGGACAAGGGCTGGAAAGGTGCACAGGAACCCCAAGGCTCTGGGCAAGCAGCACCGCTGTGCGCCTCAATTTAAGGTGGGGAGGGTACAAACACAGGAACCAATCAGGGCATCTCAGGGGAGGAGTTGGGGGGAGGGCTTACAATGTTGGGGACCAATAGGAATCACATGTGGGAGGGGCGGCAATCACAATGCCAATGGGGCTTCGAGTGAGGGATGAATGACAGGGAAGGAGCTAGAACAAGAGGTGGGGTTTACATAGATTGATGGGGATCAGGGGCAGGAACAGGGTGATGGACAAGGAAGGTTCAGGAAAAAGGGGAGGGGTTTACAAAACTGACAAGCGGGTAAAACCATTACAACCCATGGGGGGAATAACATCAGGAGCAAACCATTTAAATTAATAATCAGAACAAAATGAACAGGCGGCAACAAATTTCTGTTAAATAAACAGCTTTTCCCACTTCTCTCCAAGGAAATTTTTTTCCTTTCCCGGAACAGTTGGGGGGGGAGGGGTCATTTCCCTGGGGAAACCCCCACTTGGAGTTTTCCTCCTAAATTGGCCTTAAAGAAGGACAAAAGGCCAACAAAACTCCACAAAAATGCCACAAGATTCCTTAAATCTTCTCAAAACCCTACCAAATTCCAAAAACATCCCACAAAATCTCCTCCAATTTCCACACAATTGCAGAAAAATACCACAAGATTGAAGAAAAATCCCACAAAATACCCTAAATCTTTTCAAAACGCTATGAAATTCCAGAAACATCCCACAAAATTCTTTACAAATTTCCACAAAATCTCAGAAAAATCCCTCAAAATTCTTCAAGTCTCCTCAAAATGCCACAAAATGCCACAAAAACCCCAGCAAATTCCAGAAACATCCCACAAAATCTCCTACAATTTCCTAGACATTCCAACAAAAACCCCACCAAATACCAGAAACATCCCACAAAATCTCCTCCAATTTCCAGAAAATCTAAGAAAAATCTCTCAAAATTCTTCAAGTCTCCCTAAAATCCCACAAAATGCCAAAACATTCCACAACATGCCAAAAAAATTCCACAAAATTCAAGAAATGTCCCACAAAATTCAAGAAAAATCCCACAAAATTCCAGAAATATCCCACTAAATTCCTGAAAAATCCCACATAATTCCCTAAATCTTCTCAAAACGCTACCAAATTCCAGAAACATCCCACAAAATTTTCTCCAATTTCCTACAAAATTCCAGAAAAAGCTGAGAAGATTCCACAAACATCCCACAAAAAATCCAGGTACATCCCACAAAATTCCAAAACATTTCCTCAAAATCCCACACAATTCCAGAAAAATCCTACCAAATTCAATAAAAATTCCACAAAATTCCATAAATCTTCTGAAAACCCTACCAAATTCCAGAAACATTTCACTAAATCTCCACAAATTTCTGAAAAAATCCTGAAAAATTTCACAAGATTACAGAAAAATCCCACAAGATTGAAGAAAAATCCACAAAATTCCAGAAACATCCCACAAGATCTTTACAAATTTCCACAAATTCTAAGAAAAATCCCTCAAAATTCTTCAAGTCTCCTCAAAATCCTACAAAATTCCAGAAACATCCCACAAAATTTAAGAAAAATCCCACAAATTCCTGAAAAATCCCGCAAAATTCCCTACATCTTCTCAAAACCCCACCAAATAACAAAACATCCCACAAAATCTGCACAAGTTCCAAGAAAATCTAGAAAAAAATCCCACATCATTCAAGGAAAATCCCACAAAATTTCAGAAAAATCCCACCAAATTCCAGAAACATCCCACAAAATCTCCTCCACTTCCAACAAAACTCCTGGAAAATCAAAAAAAATTCCAGAAAAATCCCACAATATCTCTGCCAATTTTGACAATATTCCAGAAAAATCTCACAAAATCCTTGGAAAACCTCACAAAATTCAAGAAAAATCCCATAAAATTCCAGAAACATCCCAAAAAATCTCAATATCCCACTAATATTCAAAAAAATCCCACGAAATTCCTTAAATCTCCTCAAAATACTTCCAAATTCCTGAAAAATCCCATGTAATTCCAGAGAAATCCCACAAAATCTCATCAATATCCTGGTAAATTGCAGAAAAATCACAAAAAATTCCCTAAATCTCCTCAAAACCCTACCAAATTCCAGAAACATCCCACAAAATTCCAGAAAAATCCCACAAAATTGCCTGAATATCCCATAAAATTCAAGAACAATCCTTCAAAATTCCAGAAAAGTCCCACAAAATTTCCGAAAAATTCCACAAAAATAATTTTAAAAAATCCTACAAAATTTTAGGCAATTCTAGAACATTCACAAAAATCCCACAAAATTCAAGAAACATCCCACAAAATTATTTTCATTTGTTCAAAGTCTCACATACTTCCACAAAAATCCCACAAAATTGAAAAAAAATCCCACAAAATTCCCTAAATCTTCTCAAAATGCTACCAAATTCCAGAAATATTCCACAATATCTCCACAAATTTCCACAAAATCTAAAAAAAATCCCTCAAAAGTTTTCAAGTCTCCTCAATATCCCACAAAATTCCATGAGAATCCCACAAAATTCCAGAAGCATCCCACAAAATCTCTTCAATAGCCAGAAAAATCCAAGAAAAATCCCACAAAATTCAAGAAAAATCCCACAAGTCCCTAAATCTTCTCAAAACCCCACAAAATTCAAGAAAAATCCCGCAAAACTCAAGAAAAATCCCACAAAATTCCAGAAAAATCCCACAAAATTCCAGTAAAATCTGATGAAATTGTTAGCGTTCAGGAACACACATAATCACAAATGATTATATGCAGGGGCTTTATTAAGAGATCTGGGTGTCAGGGGTTCACATACCCAAATCTGACCCATCTTGGTTTTGAGTTGAACATGTTTTATACTCTGTTATTATATAACTTCTATATTAATTATTAAACTTACATTGCTCTATTGTATGCATTGTTTTTACCCAAGCATGGATTGCTCCTGATCCACCCCAGCCCCCTAACATTGTTCCTCATGTTCTTTAAACAATAATTACAGCTAATCACATCTAACAATTGTATCATGATCATCTACTGATTACACAGGTGCAGTTTTGACCTGATTTTTAGCAAGTACAAGGCCTAACATTTCCCAGGGCCAACTTTTCCCAGGCTTGGCAAACCTAACTTTCTAAGTCCCTGGATTTTCTAAGATTTTGAGACCTTTTACTATCATAACATATTTGTATTATATATTTGATATTACATATCTAAATGAAAGCATTTTCACTTCACTATAAGTGCAAATGTTTTCACTTGATACAGTTCCTTGTTTCTGAGTTTATACTTGATGTTCTTTGAATCCTTGATTGATGTAAACCTCATCCAGGTGAGCTGTCCTGGATGCTGTCAGGAACTGGAGAACCAGAAGATGGTGGATCTCACATCAGTGCCTTTATTATTTTCTGGTTCCAGGACATTTTCTTCTGTATTTCTACCTTGAAGATGCTGCAAACTAACCAAATTGCTAAGAATACAATTAGTAAGACTATGGCACTCTCAATGATAGATTTACTCCACGACCTCACATTCCACCCTAACCCTTTGAAGATTCTGCCTAACCAATTGTAGTCAAATCCTTTTGCTCTTCCTGTGCTCCATGCTCTATTTGTTGCAACTGATTGATGTCATATTCTACATCTGCAGTTACATTTGGGATGTGGATGCAGCAATGATCAATCCTTCCCTTTAAAAAACCCACACACTCCATGCTCTTTCAGGAGTAGTAAATTGTAATTGTATGTTTAGTTCTTTAAATCTTTCTCAGGTCACTCTTGCTAATTTATCTACCTGACCTGTAAGTTTGTACAACATTTCTTTATTCTGATAGTTTGCTATAGGATCGAGCAAAGACTCTAGGGCCCACCCAAATTTCGCTCTACTAAAGGGTTCTTATCTTAATCCTTCCTAGCTCTGCCTGTGTCTAGCCACTGAGTTGATTTTGCCATTGTTAGCATCCATACCAAGATTAATTTTTGTTTTAGCAATTTCACCAATGTTTCTGCACCCCAATGGCATTTGTTATGTTTAATTTGTAGAACTTCTCTCATTATCAAGGGGGTTAACACTATTTGTGCAGTTACATACCACTCTTCTGAATTATTTTGTGCATTTAGCAAATGTCCCAATTTCTCATCTTTTACTGAATATTTTGGTTTTGGAGGCAAATTACATTGAGATACATTAACTTTTAAAGGTATCAATGCCATTGTTGTTTGCACTTCTCAAGCAATCTGTCGAGCTGTCCAGTCTGCTTTTCGATTTTCCTCACAAATTTTGGAGTTTCTTGATTGGTGTGCTTTACACTGTATAATTGATACTTGTTCAGGTTTTTGTATTGCTTTTATCAATTGCAGGACTGCATCTTGATGTTTAACGTGTGTACCTTGAGAAGCCAGTAGTCTTCTTTCTTTCTACAGTGCTCCATGTACATGTACTACTCCAAAAGCATACTTTGAGTCAGTCCATATCTTTACCCTTTTCCCTTTACTCAATTCTAGTGCTCTGCTTAAGGCAACCAGTTCTGCCCTCTGGGCAGATGAATTTGGTGATTTGTATTTGGTATTTGCTTTTGCCTCCACTATTGTACTGACTGTTGTTACCGCATATCCAGCGTATCTGGTCCCGTTCTCCACCAAGCTGCTTCCATTTGTGAATAGCTCTCATTCTGGTTGCTCTAGTGGGATGTCTTTCAGGTCTTCTCTTGCCAAATAGGTGTACTCTATTACTTCTACACAGTCGTGCTTTAATGGGCCTTCTTCAGTTGTGGTACGTGGGAACAAAGCTGGATTCAAGAGGTTAGTTGTCTTTAGTGTGACATCATCCTGCTCAGTCAGGATTACCTGGAATTTCATCATCCTGCTTGGATATAGCCAATGACCCCCCTTTTGTTCTACAACAGTGGTCACCATGTGTGGCACGTAGACATCTATGTCTCTACCCATTGTGAGTTTCCTAACCTCTTGTTTCAGCATCACAGTGGCTGCGACTGCCCACAGGCACGAAGGCCATCTGGCACTCTCATTGTCAAGCTGTTTGGAAAAGCAGCCTACCGGCCTTTTCCAGCTTCCCAAAGGCTGGGTCAGCACTCCCAGTGCTAGGTGTGATCTTTCATGCACAAACAGGTGAAAATCTTTGGACAAATCAGGCAATCCTAATGCCGGAGCCGTTGTCAATGCCTCCTTCAGTTTGAGGAAGGCCTCCTTCTGTGGTTTGCCCCAGGTAAATGGCTGCGTCTTCTGGGCTTCATACAGGGGTTTTCAATTAGTCCATAGTCCATGACCCATAGATGGCACCACCCTGTCATCCCAAGGAAAACTCGCAGCTCATGAAGGTTCTGGGGTTCTGGAATAGCACAAATAGCTTGAATATGATCAATATCCAGCTTATGTTGCCCGTGTGAGATTTCACATCTCAGGTAAATCACAGTTTGCCGGGCAATTTGTGCCTTCTCTTTAGACACCTTATATCCTACCATTCCCAGCTGATTTAAAATTTCAATTGTTACCTTTATGCAGGTTGTTTTCTCTTCTGTAGTTGTCAGTGTATCATCAACATACTGTAACAGCAGGTATTGTTCTCTCAGTACTTGCTCATTCTCAGTCCAAATCTCCAGCTCCTTAAATAGCTGGCTTCCAAATAGGGTTGGACTGTTCTTGTATCCTTGTGGGAGGTGTGTCCAGGTGAGCTGAGTTTTTCTTCCATTTTCTGGATTTTCCCACTCAAAGGCAAGTAGTTTCCTACTTTCTTTGTCAAGGGTATGCAGAAAAATTGAGATACATTGAGTGTGTTATCTCATATATTTGTCTCATATATTTATCTCATATATTTTTATCATATATATTTGTCAAGGGGTATGCAGAAAAAGGCATCTTTTAAATCAATTACAGTAATCCATTTATATTTCTCTTTTATGGATGTTAACAATGTGCAAGGATTAGCTACCACTGGGTAAATATCTTTAGTTATTCTATTTATTGCTCTCAAATCCTGTACTAGTCTGTATTGGTCAACACAGAAATTTGGGCTCTAGTGTTAACTACAGAAGTAATAGGCGCACGTTTGGGACCCACCATTGCTAAAATCAGTATGTCTCCAGTTTTGTTATTTCTAGCGAGCATTTTAAATACAACTAACTTCCACCTCTCTGCTCACCCATGAGAGGCAGAATTACCAGTTTCCCTGATTCTGAGGCTGTTTGGGATCCACTCCCAGAAGCTGAGAAGGAGACTGCTTTGGCTCACAGCCCAGAGCCTGTGGAGGTGTGCTGGGTTATACAATGGGGCATTCGATACAATGAACTTGGGACAGTGTTAATTAGAAACTACTTTACTCAACTTTTAAGTGATAAGTCATCCATTATGTTTCTGGGGACCCTCTTCTTTATCCTTAGTGACCACCAGTACTGGTGGTTAGAGATTTGTTTTCTCTTTTCTGGGTTTTCATTAAGAGAACTAATGTAACTAACACCCTTTGCTTTCTCTGATTTTTCTTCTGGGATTTTTACAGGTCCATAATTTCTACTGTAATTAATTAACTCTTTTGCAACTTTGCTCCATGTCCAAATTTTATGGTTCCTAGCAGGAGAACGCAGTTGTGAACCTGTCGGCTGAGAGGGGGTGGTGAAGGGAGTAAACCCAGGATCAGTGGAACCAGGTCAATCAGTCGGGTTTCCAAGAAATCTATCTAGTCTATCAACAGGGGTTATAGCTGCTATGGTTTTGGGGGTTTTTTATGAGAAAAATTGCTGTAGGCTTAAGTGATTCTGGAAGGCCTTGAATTAAAGAGGTAATAATTTCAGTTTTCACAGGTAACAACATTGGTAATTCATAACCAGCAATTAATTTTCTTTTGTGTATCATTTTCAAGCAGGCAACATTGTGAATGTTTTCCAGTAGTTCGTTGGGGGTACCAACTATAGCTACAGGGTCCCCCATTTCCAAGGGGTTTAGCCCCTCTGCCCAATAAGCTGCGTGCTGATTTAGGGACCATGGGTTATATCTGTCTCCTGTTGTTAAGAAGATTCCATGTCCCCAGTACCCACTGGATTCCCGTTCTCTCAATCACATTCAATCTCCTTCAGTGAGAGACACTCGGAATACGTATTCTATCTCTGACTCGTGAGGGAGACACCCATAATCCTTTTTATTCTTTTTTTTTTTCTTTTTTTTTTTTCCTTTTTTTTTTATATTTTGTTATTATATACAGATCAGGATTCTTATCATTGTTATACTTATATTCTGTTTTAATTAAAGGTTTCAAACTAAGACACCAGTGTTCCCCACAATTTTATCCAAGTTATCTCCTTTTGAGGGTAAATTTGATTAATAAGAGGGCTTTCCCTCTCTTGTTTCTTTTAGCAAGTCAGCATTTTTTGAATTTTTTATCATGAAGGGCTACTCACAACACATTGATCTTACTCCTTTCTTCATCCAATTGTTTTTGCAAAATTTTAACTAGGTTTTGGAGGGAGTCTATTGTAGTTCTTTCCTCACTTCTTCATTTAAAGCGAGTTTCTATAGCTGCTGTAAGACAAGCTCCCAAAACTGAGCAGAGTATAGTTTTATTTTTGCCCAGTTTAAATTCTATTTCATGTTGTGAAAAAAACCAACATACTCTATCAATCACATTTGCCAAATTAAACCAATTATTAAGCATCAACTTTTCCCTCCTGGAGAAGGTCTGGCATTGTGTTTTGCTAACAAAGCATAACATGCGTAAAATGCAGCTTTAACTTCTGCAGACATTTTCAGTCATTTTTACAGAGGGAAAAACCACTACAGAGAGGTATCAACTTAAATTATACACACACACACAACTTTTTGCTTCCCTGTATGGGTAAAAAGAACAAATCTGCTTGGGAGGCACTCCTTCAGTTTAAAATTCAGGTTGTCTCTTTGCTACACCAAGCTGTCAAAATTCATACACACAACAACAACAAAAACAGTCCCGCCCTTTTGCACTGAGAGATCTTTTGCGAAATTCTGCAGACAGAGCCCTCAAGTGAGTGCGGGGTGCTTTTCACCTCGGCGTGTGCAATTTGCGGGAAATTCAAGTTGCCCCCCTTGCTTTCCAGACACCACTCACTCTTTTGGGAGTGTCGGGCGGGGTGCAACTGGAGCAAAACGTCCTTCCCCTAATACAGACTGCACAACAAACCTGCAGCCCCTTCTGTCTGTCAGAAATCCTGTCTGTGACTCCAGTTTAAATGCCACGATTCGCTAACGCGAGTGGGACTCATGAGAGGTTCGTTTGATCTCAGAGTGCAAGACGGACACAAGGGATTTCAGTTTAAATCACAACAACAATAATGTACCTTTATTTTAGTGACAACAAGGGTTATGCGAGAGAGGAGAGGAAGAGAGGGTGAGATAAAGAAAACAAAGTAAAGAGAGAGAAGAGCGGGTTATAGCTACCAGCAGAAGAGACGGGGTTGCTGGGGTCTTTTTCTGTGGGAAGATCTGGCCGAAATTATCTTAGTCTTATGTAATTCTTCCCCAGTGTTACCTTGTTTCCAATGTGCTAATAAGCACCCAAAGGAGAAGTATCCGGTATGGGAGCGTTGCTGCCCAAAATCCCTTTAAGTTTCTCCATATTATAACTAAAATATACCACAAATGCTGGATCTGCAACACTATTGCAGTCGTCTGACAGACGGCGCCTAGGCAACTAACTCAAAGATTTCTGGGAGTAATACTTTTCTCTCTCTGAGAGAAAGTGCCTTGCCTCCAAGGGAGAGCCAGGATCTCTGAATCAGATGGTTTCCTGACCCCCACAGTAAAGCACCTTACCTTTCTCTCCTGGGGAAATTGTGAGCAGCAGAGATGGTCGCAGCTGATGGGGTCCCCAAGAATTCCTTGGTGCCGGCTGGAGCGTGATCGGGTCGTGAGTTTGCTCAGCAGCACTCACAAGGTCCCATCTGGGGTCGCCAAAATGTTAGTGTTCAGGAACACACATAATCACAGAATGATTAAATGAAGGTGCTTTATTAAGAGCTCTGGGTGTCAGGGGTACACATACCCAAATCTGACCTGACTTGGTTTTGAGTTGAACATACTTTTATACTCTATCATTATATAACTTTCATATTAATTATTAAACTTACATTGTTCTATTGTATGCATTGTTTTTACCCAAGCATGGATTTCTTGTGATCCCCCTCAACCCCCTAACATTGTTCCTCATGTTCTTTAAACAATAATTATATCTAATCACATCTAACAATTGTATCATTCATCATATACCAGTTACACAGGTGCAGTTTGACATGATCTTTAGCAAGTACAAGGTCTAACACTTGCCAGGACCTACTCTTCCCGGGCTCACCAAACCTAACTTTCTTTCTAAGTCCCCAAATTTTCTAAGATTTTAAAACCTTATACTATCAGAGTGACACTTGTCTTTACAAACAAGCCGTGAGTCTGCCGATAAAATGAAACTATCACTGAGAGATAACAGAAACAATGGGATGGATTCAACTGAAAGATGAAAGAGACACTGGGGAAACACCATAAAATTCCACAAGGGCTAAGAACTAAGAAGATTATGCACTGGGGAGAGGGGGGATGGTGTCTCAGGTATCATGTGTACCAGGAAGTCTGTACCTCTCAAATCCCTCAGCCTATGGGGAAAGGGAGAAGGGACGTACGGCCTGGAATTGGGGTAAAAGGGAGGCTGCGCCCTCCAAAAATTAGAGAGATCCCAGGGGAACGCCCCATGGCCTCTCCCTTTATTTGAAAAAATTGAAAGCACTCCTCTATCTCCTTTTTGCATATAAACCTCTGGTGTTTGTGGATTAATTTTTTCTGACACTAACAATTAATATGAAGTTCAAAACTACAAACCTAGGCAGTGCAGAATATGAAAAATATGAAAGCTAAAACTAAGGGCATCATAGCTGGAGGGGGGCGTGGAATTGAATAATTCTGGGGTAAGACTGAGTAGCATTCAGAGGCACTGAGAGGTCTTGAGGTGACAGATTGAAGCCCCTCATCTCTTTGAGTGCCAAGAAATGGAGACAACTCCAAATACCCCACAACCCCTAAATACTCTCAAGTAGCAGCCTGATTCCCAGTTTCTCTTGAAGCACTAGTAAAATGTGAGGTTTTAGGTGCCATTGATTAAGTAGATGCCATTAATTTGTTGATTTTTACCCCAATTTAGTCTGTTCCAAAGGGATGAAGATGAATCTAAAGATAATTAGAACGAAACCAAAACGACCACCAGCCCAGTGTCTTCCCAACACAGATTACAGGGAACATGGGCCATCAGGGCTCTGCCCAACATGGGTCCACTGATGGGGGATGGAGTTGGAGCAGCGCACGAAGCTCTTCCTGCACTTGGAGCACACGCAGGGCTTCCCTTAGTGGTGCCTCCGTTTGTGTCTGGTCAATTGAGAGCTGTCTGAGAAGTTCTTCCCACACTGGGGACACTCATAGGGCCTCTCCCCGGTGTGGATGCGTTTGTGGGTACTGAGGCTGGAGCTCTGGCTGAACCCCTTCCCACATTCGTCACACTTATAAGGCCTCTCCCCAGTGTGGATGCGCCGGTGGGTGATGAGGTTTTGCTTGAAGCGCTCCCCACAGTCACGGCAGCGGAAGGGCCTCTCATCCGTATGAATCCGCTGGTGCCTGAGGAACTGGAAGCTGGTCTGAAACCTCTTCCCACATTCTGGACACTCGTAGGGCCTCTCCCCAGTGTGGATCATCTGATGGATGGCCAGTTGGGAGCTCCGGCTGAAGCTCTTCCCACATTCCTCACATTCATAGGGACATTCCCCGGAGTGGGTCCTCTGGTGGCGGATCAGGTGGGACCTCCGGCTGAAGCTCTTCCCACATTCCCCACATTTGAAGGGCCTCTCCCCAGTGTGGATGCGCCGGTGAATGGTGAGGGTGGAGCTGTGCTTGAAGCCCTCCCCACAGTCAGGGCAGCGGAAGGGCCTCTCCTCTGTGTGAATCCTCTGGTGCACGAGGAGACTGGAGCTGATCTGAAAACTCTTCCCACACTCGGGACACTCGTAGGGCCTCTCCCCAGTGTGGCTGCGCTGGTGGATGATGAGTTTGGAGTTAAAGCTGAAGCCCTTCCCACATTTCCCACACTCGTAGGGCCATTCCCCAGTGTGGATCCATCTGATGGCAGATCAGGCTGTTGCTCTGGCTGAAGCTCTTCCCACACTCCAAGCACTTGTAGCGCTTCTGCCCTTTGTGAAGCTGCTCATGGACCACCAGCTCAGAGCCCCGGCTGGATCTCTGGCCGCCTTCCCGGCACAGGGTGGGTCTTTCCTCCTCAGAGCACCCTGGGATGGGTTTGGAGCCCCTCCTCCTGCGGGATCTCCGGGGCTTTTCCTCCCCATTGGATTCCTGCACTGTGGAACTGCCCAAATCAGCCTCTTCCACAAGGTTCTGCTGCAGGGATTTTTCCTCCCTGGTCTCCATCCTCAGCTCCTTGTCTGGGGGAGGAAGGACAAGGAGAGGATGGGATTTGCCTCCGTGCCAGAGGGAAGGGGAAGGAGATCCCCCCAGTGCATCCCCGGCAGGATGGCCTTGGCAGCGGGGTTGTCCTGCAGCCGGGGCCATGCTGAGCTGGGAGATGGAGCAGGAGAGAGAGAGAAAGGGGCACTGACTTCCTCCTCACCTGCCTGGGTGTCCCGAGGCATCTTCCTCTTCCTCGCAGCCTTCCTCTCCATCCAGCCAAGGTTTGGCAATGGGAAATCCTGGTTTGGGGAAATACAAGGGATGAGGACATCGAGTTTGCAGGTCCCTCTGCCCGTGTTCATCTCTAGAAGTCATCGGACATCTGGGGTCCATAAAACCTCCAGAAAACACCAAAATTCAGCCTGAAAATGCCTCCCAGGAGTTCCCCATCTCTGGTCTCTCCTGTTTGGGGTTCAAGGGCTCCCCCCTGTCCCAGCTGCTGGGAGTCACGCTTGTACTGGAGATCACCTGTCTGCTCGGTCCCTGCCCTCCCCGGGCTGCTGAGAGTGCCAGGAATCTGAAAAGTTCCCCCTGTTTCCATCTCCCCACTTAAGGATGGTGGGACCCCCCAAGTAGGATTTTCCACTCAGCTTTGGAGTTCCACAATCTCCAAACATCCCCCCCCCAAATAAACCCAACCCAGGGACCCCCCCAGGATATCTGGGCAAAGCTCCCACTCCCCAGTCACCTGTGGGATGGTGGGTGATGATCGCACAGGTTGGGGACTATAAATTCAGGGAGTGCTTGACCTTGTGGTTCCTTCTCCTTTCCCTGATCCTCATTTGTCCCTCCTCCTCCTCCTCCTGCTCCTCTTCCATCCCTCCCCCTCCTCCCCCAGGAGCAGTGACACCCTCAGTGCCCCGTTCCCGAACCCCTCACAGCCCACGGCAGGAGCGGGGATGGAGCCGGGACAGGTCGGGATGGGCAGCGTGGGGCTCTCCGCTGCTCCCACCCGCTGGGGACGGGGGGAACCCAGCCCGGGGAAAAGGAGAGGGAAACTGGGAAAATTGGGGGCTGCAGATCCAACCTGGGGGTGGCTGGGGACCCTGGCTGGGGACTGCCAGCCCTTGGGGCTCCTCTGGGGAGATGTGGGAGGGGGGAACACAGAGAGGGCTGGGGGATCCCAGGAGTGGCAGCACTAGCAGGGACTGGTTTGTACTGGGATCATACTGGGATCGTCCTGGCAGTGGCTGAGATTGCACTGGCTGTGTACTGACATCATACTGGGATATCATACTGGGATCGTCCTGGCAGTGAGTAGCAGGCTGCAGGGAGCAATTGAGATCAGGTTGTGAGGAACTGGGAATATGCGCTGCGCTCCCCAGAACCCCGGGATCACCCCCCATATGTCCCATAAGTCTCCCCCAAACCCTCCAGGATCCCTGAGTGCCCCCTCAGAGCCCCCCAAAGCCTCCCTGGACACCTGAATTCTCCCGACCCCACAGATGCCCCTTCCAGACACTGCTGGGAATTCATCTCCCATCATCCCAGAACACAGTTCCGCGCCCAAACCTCCTGCCGTGCCCCACGCCCCAAAGAGCCCGGTTACAGCTCCCCAGGTTCCCCCCAAGTGCTCCCGAGCCGTATACATTCGCCCCGAGGACCTGCAACCACAGCTCGGACGGAAAAGTTCTCTCTGAGTGCTTCCCTGCAACACCAAACGCGCCTTCCGAGCCACTTCCGGGACTACACTACAGCTCCCATCATGCTCCGCGGCGCCCATATGGTGCTATTCCAGTCATGACTCCATCTTCCGTCATGCCCCGCGACCCACCGGAACCCATTGGAGCTGCGCTTATAACTCCCGTGATGCTCTGCGGCCCCATTAAACCGTATTATACCGGCGCCTACAGCTCCCATCATCCCCTGCGACCCATAGATTCCCTGTTACAGCCCCCCAAGTGCCCGCCCGGACCCTGAAGTGTCCCCAGATTCCCCTCCCTGACTTCCAAGCGCCCCCCTGGACGCTCAAGTGCTCCCCCAGACCATGAATTGTCCCACAGAATCCCTAAGTGCCCACCTGGCTCCCCCAAGTGTCCTCCAGACACCCAGGTTGTCTCTAAATTCCCTCCCCAGACACAAAACTGCCCCAAATGTTCCCCAGAAAAGTTTCCATGGACCCCAAAGTGGTCCCTTTTACCCTGTCTGAGAAAATTATTAAAAAATATGATCAAAGGACTAAAAGTAGGACAAATTAGCATAAAGAGGGAGAAATAGTGGTCAATTAATTAATGAAGGGAATTGTGGTACTTTGAACCAAGGACCGATAATGTTTTTTGTTCCTAAAATTGTATCAATTCTTTTATATAAATATAAAAATTAGGTTCTAAAAGTACAGAACAATATTATTATAAAAAATAACATTTTATTTTTTTAATTAATTAGATTTTAATTATAAAGAAAAATTCTAAAGAGAAATGTTATCAATGTTTTGGGATGTCAGTCCCAGGTGGGCCATGTCAGACATGCTGAGGCTTGGGGTGAGGAGCAGGTTGTCCAAACAGGGGCAGCCTGCAAGGGATTCATTCTTCTCTGTGACCAGACTGCCTAAGGAGACATTCAGCATCAGGATTGTAAAGAGTAAATCCTGACCTCCTGATCAGTACACAAAGATGATTACAGTTTGAACAGTAGAATGTTGTCACCGTAAGGGGCCTTCTTTGTTAATATAGCTCATATTGTGTCATGTTTTTTAAATACCAATGTTGTTGTACCAAACTTCTTTGTTAAAATATTGTTATAAATGAAATTAGAGTTTTGACAACTAGGTCCCTTGGCTTAATGGCAGTTTAATTAAAAATTAATACAATTTACTAAACTGAATAGTAATGCGGTGTAAAAGAATACAGTTTAGTAAAATAATACAGTTTAATAAAAAATTAAAATTTATATATATAATCTACTAGTAATTAAGTATGATTAAAGCATAAGCAAAACCGTCCAGGGTACGGAGGCTTCCCACCCTGCCTCACCTTCAAAACAAAGCACTTCAAGCTAAACTCATATACTGTATGCTTATACATATTCATTAATGTTTCCTGTAAGTTTCCTCCTGTTTCTGATTTTTCTTACTTTACATCATTTTCCTTCACAGCACATGCCTCACTTGTTGTTAGGAGGTCTTCAGTCTTCTTTTGGTGGTCTTTTGGTGAAGGCTTCTCCTCTTCCTCATGGTCCTTTGGATAACCTTACAGGTTTGCGCGTGCGTACTAAGCCTTCTGTTATATTAATCTACTAATCAGCCTTATATTTACTAATCCTTACGCCCAATGCTTAAATTTGTTCTAATTTTGGTCCATCTCAAGGCCATTTTGGTCTTGAGACACCACTTATCTTCTAAACTACATCCTGTACCTTAATTTTGACATGTAACATCTGCAAAGGGGCATATCTGCTTTGTAACACTGATTCTTGATTGTTTCTAAAAATAACTTTAATAACAGTTCCAATTTAGTTAGCACGAACCAATTCCATTTATTACCACTGCAAATACCCCTTATGTCCCTTTTTATTGGTTTCCATGCTAACAGCCTTGCTTTCTTCCTTGCTATGTATAAACCTGTATTTTCTCAATTTCTTCTTTTGCTACCTCAATTGTTTGGCCTGCAGATCAGCTGCTAAGCCCATCCACATTCAGCTCTTAGTCTTCAGAGGGAAACTGTGAGCACAGTGAGAATCTCCCAGTGTGCAAGAGGGTCCCTGTGTGCCAGCTGCAGCTGGGGCCTCAGCCATCTCCTCTCTCAACAGGTTCCCCACTGCAGCTTCACAGGAAAGGCCAAACACCTCCCTCAGGGACACCTGCACCACACATTTCACATCTCCATGCCCATACGTGATGTCCCTGTCACAGCTGCATTACCAGCTTGCTGCTGTGCAGATGCTGCCACCACCCAAAGCAAGGCCCGGTGTCCCTGAAGGGACCTGCCCTGCTCTGTGGCCTGGACTGAAGGTGAGTCCCTCCTGCCAGGGCAGGGCCTGACACAGCTCTTCTGTTCCAATAAAGAGATGGAGCTGTCACCCCAGTGTCTGGCTGGTACCACCAGCAAAGCCCACACAGCACCAGCCCCGGCTGAGCTCCATGTCCAGGAGCAGGCGGGGCTGACCACGGTGTGGGCAGGCAGGAGCCAGGCAGGGGCTGCTGTGACCAGCAGCAGGGCCCCGAGGGGCTGGGGGAGTCTGTGTTGAGTGTCCCTGGGCTGAGGGCACATTTCCTTCAGTGGCATCACCTGGGCCTGGACCTCCTCCAGTGCCATGCCCAGGAAAAGAGGCAACCATCAAGAGCATCTCATGGGACAGAACATGACCAGCAATGTCAGCAGGCAACACCAAGGTTTTGTTTAGCAATGACCCTTTGATGAAGTCAAAGATTTACAATCAGTCTAGTACAGTTTGGAGTACAGATGGGAGTACACTCGGGGGGTACAGCCAAGGCCATGAGGTCACAGCAGTCTCTGGGGTTACAGCAGGCTGAGGTGACAGCAGGCTCTGAGGTCACAGAGGTCCCAGAGCCCCGTGGTTGCACAGCACCACAAGGACCGAGCAGTCAGTCCTTGACCACGACTGTTGTGGCAGCAGCGACGGCAGCAGCAGCGGTGCTGACATTGGGACAGCGGTGTCAGGACAGTGGTGGCAGCAAGAGCTGCAGGACTGGCAGTGGGCAAGGCACCATGGCCTTTGCTCTGCACCTCATCCTCCTGCTCCTCCTGGCAGTGGCCCTGCCTGACAGGGCTGCCCAGGCTGCTCCGTGGCGAGCACAGGGAGCAGGTGAGCCCATGGCCTGGCTTCCCTTTCCTGGGACAGCACTTCCTTCTCCCTGGGAAGCATTTGGGATGGTTTTCCCCAGGGCTTGAGGGAGGGTTTCCTCTATGGGTGGGAGAGAGTCCCCAGAGCCCCTGGGCTGGTCCCTCTGCCCCACCAGGGATGTTGCAGAGGGCCTGCAAAGAAGATGGAGAGTCTCCAGAGCCAGCCCAGAGCTCCTCAGGCTCCTTTGCAGCTTTGGCCATGTCCACTGACATCTGGCTCCCATGGCCTTCCCCCGACCCCCTTGCAGTGCCCAGTTTCCTAATGCAGAAGGGGGTCCCAGCACACCATGGAATGGTTCTGATCTGTGCTTCCTTCCAGATGAGGGTGGTAGGAAGGCTCCTCCAGCAGCTTGGCTTCATGAAGATTTTCTGCCTCTGGAGCCCCATGCAGGTATATTCTCACTGTCCCAACAAGAAATAATCATTGACCACCTGTCATGAACCAGGTGACAGAAGCTGCTGTGGCTGTTGAGTTACAGGTGTGTCTGCATCAAGGACATTTCAAGCTCCTTTTCTGGTTGCTGCACGCAAGCCCAGCTCCCATCACAGGGGTGAGTGGTTTGTCCCTGCTGATCCCCCAGGCTGAGCCCTGGTTCTGTGGGATCCATTCATCTGAAATGGAAATACTTTCTGTTAAGGTTCTCCTAGAGAGAGGAATAAACCCACAGAAGACAAGATGCTTAGTGAACTGGATAGACACTATGGTGGGTCCAAGTCCCTCAGCCTTCTCCTGAGACTCAGCAGCCAGGGGCTTTCTCTGCACATCTGGACACGCCGTGCCTGGCACAGTGCGAAGGGATCCATGGCAGCTTCACTGCCCCCTGCTGCTTTCATGTCCTGCAGGGCTGTTTCCCAGCCTGGCCTGGCTGCAGCTTCTCCCCAGCCTCTGCAGGAAGGCATTTGGCATCAGGTGACAGGGAGCCCAAACTGCAGCACAGGCCATGCACACCCTGAGATTCCCTGCAATTTCCCAGTCTTGGGGTAGATGTGGAATGGCAGCTCTTTGGAGGAGGGAGGGCCCTGTCCTGGCTCCGAAGTTTTGATGGCTTCCTGAACCTTATTCATGACTTGGACAAGTATTGCCTTTTGAAGATGCCACCTTCCTGTTGGGGAACAGCCCCACCTGATCCAGCTGTGGCTCTTCTTTTCTCCAGAGATGAACCCAAAGGCTGTGCTGAAGGCAGCGTTTCCCGGAGGAAGCAGTGGCTCATGGGCAGCCTCTGCTGCAGGAAGGGAGGCCATGCCAGGCACAGTCCCAGGAGGTAATTGCTGTGCCTCTGGGCCTGAGCCCTGCTGAGGCTTGAGCTGCCATCTCTGTTGCTTGGCTGTGTGAGCACAGTGCAGAGGAATTATCCTGAGCAGGCTCAGGACACTCGGCTACTGAGCAGTTCTGCTGAGGTCCCTCCATGGGAGACACATCCCAAAACCTGGCAGCGGCTTCAAGGAATGCCCATGGTGGGGAAAGGGCTGAGGGGAGGGTAAAGCTCCAGTGTGCCCTGAGAGGGCCTGGCTCTGTCCCCTTGGGCTGGGGGAGCTGTCCCAGCTGAAGGACGGAGGGCAGGAGAGAGGGCAGGACGGAGGTAGGGATATCTGTGGCACTGAATGCTGCAGTTTGGCCCAGGGCTTAATGGTTTCCTCTGTGGCAGGGAGAGCCCCTGGGCCCTGGGCTGGTGCCGCTGCCCCACCAGGGATATTGCAGAGGGCCTGCAAAGAAGGTGGAGAGTGTCCAGAGCCAGCCCAGAGCTCCCCAGGCCCCTCTGCAGCTTTGGCCATGTCCACTGACATCTGGCTCCCTTGGCCATCCCCCGACCCCCTTGCAGTGCCCAGTTTCCTAATGCAGAAGGGAGTCCCAGCACACCATGGAATGGTTCTGATCTGTGCTCCCTTCCAGATGAGGGTGGTAGGAAGGCTCCTCCAGCAGCTTGGCTGCATGAAGATTTTAAGCCTCTGGAGCCCCATGCAGGTATGTTCTCACTGTCCCAACAAGAAATAATCATTGACAACCTGTCACAAACCAGGTGACAGAAGCTTCTGTGGCTGTTGAGTTACAGGTGTGTCTGCATCAAGGACATTTCAAGCTCCTTTTCTGGTTGCTGCACGCAAGCCCAGCTCCCATCACAGGGGTGAGTGGTGTGTCCCTGCTGATCCCCCAGGCTGAGCCCTGGTTCTGTGGGATCCATTCATCTGAAATGGAAATACTTTCTGTTAAGGTTCTCCGAGAGGGAGGAACAAACCTACAGAGGATAGTAAGTCGCTGGAGACATCCAAACACATGGATAAGATGTTGAGTGAACTGGAGAGACGCCATAGTGAGCCCATGTCCCTCAGCCTTCTCCTGTGACTCAGCAGCTGGGGGCTTTCTCTGCACATCTGGACATGCTATGGCTGGCACAGCAGGAAGGCATCCATGTCAGCCTCGCTGTCCCACTGCTGTTTTCATGCCCTGCAGGGCTGTTTCCCAGCCTGGCCTGGCTGCAGCTTCTCCCCAGTCCCTGCAGGAAGGCATTTGGCATCAGCTGACAGGGAGCCCAAACTGCAGCACAGGCCACGCACAGCCAGAGATCCCTTGCAATTTCCCGGTCTTGGGCTAGATCAGGTGTAGGAGCTGTTTGGAGGAGGGAGGGCCCTGGCCAGCCCCAATAACCTGGCCTTTCTCCTGATGCTTAACCATGACTTTAACAAATATTGCCACTTGAACATGCCACCTCCTCAACGGGGAATGGTTCTATCTGATCCAGCTGTGGCTCTTCCTTCCTCCAGAGATGAACCCAAAGGCTGTGCTGAAGGCAGCGTTTCCCAGAGGAAGCAGTGGCTCATGGGCAGCCTCTGCTGCAGGAAGGGAGGCCATGCCAGGCACAGCCCCAGGAGGTAATTGCTGGGCCTCTGGGCCTGAGCCCTGCTGAGGCTTGAGATGTAAATCTCTGCTCCTTGGCAGTGCCTGCCTTTCAGGGATTTTGCACAGAGCATGGAAAAGGTGTTGAGAATGTCCAGAGCCAGTCCAGAGCTTTCCTCAGGCCCCTCTGCAGCTTTGGCCATGTCCATTGACATGTGGCTCCCACGGCCTTACGTGACCTCCTTGCAGTGCCCAGTTCCCTAAGGCAGAAGGGGATCCCAGCACACCATGGAATGGTTCTGATCTGTGCTCCCTTCTAGATTGGGATGGTGACATGGAGCATCTGGAAGTGCTGGTAAATGGCGGTTTGAAGACCTTGCCAGATGCTGGAGGCAAGTTCTCAATGTCCCTTTCCGCACAGAACAATCCGTGTCAAGGTGGCAAGAGCTCACTCATGTGCCATTTCCCTCAAGAGTCTGAAGGTTGACAGATTCTGGAAACCTTGCCCTGCTCCCTTCTGGAGCCCTGAGTGATCCCACAGCATTGCTGTCAGTGGGAGGAAGGAGCATTTAGCTGTCAATCTCGTTCCTGTGTGCAATGCCAATGTCTCCTTCTGTGTGCTCTGTACAGCCACGGAGAAGAGCAGAGAGGGAAGGGCTGGGCCCAGGGCTGTGCCCTGGGGCTCTGCCTTGTGTGGCTCCTTTGCCAGCCCCAGGGAACCTGAGATGCTCCTGCTCCAGCTGCCAAGCCCTGGCCCTGCTTGAGGCTCAGTTCAGAGCTGCTGGCAGCTCCAGGGAGTCCTTTCTCCCCTGACTGCCGTGCAAGGGGCTCCTTCCATCCCACTGTGGGCCCACTGCAGGCACGTGGTCCCCCTGCCCTTGCTACTGAGTTGAAAGCAGAGATGAGGAAGTGCCTTGGAGGGCAGCAGTCACCTGGGTGTACTCACTGCCACTCCAGCCTGAAGAAGAATCTTCAGCAGTGTCACGGGAGTTGTTCTGTCCTGACTTTCTTTGCAGATGAACCTGATGATGAAGATGATCCGGATTCCCAATCCATATCAGTTACTGAGCCTGATGATGAGGAAGATTATGAGGGTAGGTCAAGGCCTTTCCCCCTGGGAGAGCTGCCAGCTCAGAGCCCAAGGCTTGGCCACGGTGGCATCTCTGCAGGTGCCAGGACAGAGCCGTGCATGGTTGTGCCCTCACCCTGCGTGATCCTCTCACTGCTCCTGTGGCTCAGTGCTGCCTGTGCAGATCAGCAGACATGACTGAAGCTTCTGTGGCTGTTGAGTTATAGGTGTGTCTGCAGGGAGGACTTTCCCAGCTCCTGAGCTAAATTCTGCCAGCAAGCCCAGCTCCCATCACTGGGGGTGTGTGGTGCCTCCCTGCTGATCCCACAGGCTGACCACTGGTTCTGTGGGATCCATTCCTGGGAAATGCAAATACTTTATATAATGGTCCCCTGAGAAAGAAGGACAAACCTATAGGAGATAGTAATGTAGCAATGGGGGAACTCAAATACCTGGACATAATCCTGAATGATCTGGAGGGATGCCATGGTGGGTCCATGTCCATCAGCCTCCTCCTGACACTCAGCAGCCGGGGGCTTTCTCTGCACATCTGGACACGCCGTGCCTGGTACAGCAGGAAGGGATCCATGGCAGCCTTGCTGCCCCACTGCTGCTTTCATGGCCAACAGGGCTGTTTCCCAGCCTGGCCTGGCTGCAGCTTCTCCCCAGCCTCTGCAGGAAAGCATTTGGCATCAGCTGACAGGGAACCCAAACTGCACCATGGGCCACGCACACCTTGAGATCCCCTGAAAATTTCCAGTCTCAGGCTAGTTCAGGTTTAGGGTCTGTTTGGAAGAGGGGTGGCCCTGGAGCATTTCCAAAACCTTGGGCATTTTCCTGATCCTTATCCATGTCTTTGACAAGTATTGCCTGGAGAAGACCAGCACAGCACAGAGAAATTGTGCCATTCGAGCTCAGGGGGTTGAGCAGTCTTGTGCCAAGGGGTGGCAAGGTGCCTGCAGGCCCCAGCTCTGGGGAAACAGAGGACGTCCTGGCTGTATCCAGCGTGCTGCCAGCTCAGCAGTGGAGCACAGCACAGGCTCAGGCTGCCCATTGCTCCCACAGATGCAGCTGGCACCACAGCGCATGCTCAGAAGATCTGGGAGAGCATGAGAAGAGTTTTCTACCAGGGAACAGATGGTTTGATTAAGTTAATGGCCATTGTGGCTGGTGGAGCAGTTTTCCTGATGATGTGCTGTGCCGGAATCTGGTATTGCCAGAAGGGAAAACGGTGAGTGTTTTGCGATCTCGGCCTCAAACAGCTTCTTGAAAGGCTGCTCATAGTCAGGAAACATTCCCAGTGAGGCTGCTGTGCACTTGTGGGTAGGCCTTGGTTGCCCAAATAACTCTGCTGAGAGTTCTGCTGCTGCCCAGGCCTTTCATTGGCCTCTTAATTGCTGGGCCTTGTCCTGGGGAGCCCGCTGGGGCTGCAGCCAGTGCTGGCTCCCACTGAGGCTGCCTGGCCAAGAGCAGCCCCAGGAGCAGCAGGCAGAGGCAAAGCAAGGTGGGCAGGAGAAAGAGCGGGGACGAGATTGCCCTTGAAAGGCAGAGGTGCTCTGGGGCCCGCTTCTGGCCAGGGACCCTGCCCAGAGCCATCCCCTGCTTGCTTGGGGCCTTGAGGGGCAGCTGTCCAGCTGGGCCAAGCTGTGCCAGCAGCTCCAGCCATGCTGGGGAGCCTTGGCCGCTCTGGGCCCTGCTGTTCAGGAGGGTCCCTGAGTGCCAGCAGTAGCTGGGGGCCTCAGCCACCTCCTCTCTCCACAGGAGCACCTCTGCAGCTTCAGAAGAGCAGACAAAGATTCCAGTGTCTGAGAAGCTGACCTGTTATCCTCGCTCTCCACATCTCTCCCCATCTGCTGTGCTGCAGCTGCATCCCCGTCTTGAGGGCATCCCAAGACCCACACCTCCCAAGCGAGACCCTCTGCCCCTGAGCCCCCTGGCCCTGTTCCCTGGCCAGGACTGAAATTGGGCAGCCCCTGTCCACCAGAGTGTTGCCGCCTGTTAGTTTACCTTCATTAAGTATGTTTATGTTGCCGCCTGTTAGTTTACCTTCATTAAGTATGTTTGTTCACCTTCGTTGAGTTTAGAGTTGGTTTGCCCCAGTTACTCCCCACTATCCCGATATAGTTTGTTCCCAGTTGCCTGTCACTGTAAACCTCTCCCCTCTTTCCAGATTGTTCCCCATCCATCACTTTGGTCCTACCCCCAAGTCCTATCAATCTATGTACACCACACCTTTTGTTCTGGTTCCTTCCCTGCTCATCATCCCTTACTCGATGCCCTATTGGTTGTATAGCTATCCTCCCTCCCCCAAGTCCCTACCATTGGATTTGTGTATTGTAACCCCTTCCCACAACACCTCCCCTGCTGCAATATTATTGGTTGTTGTATGAGCCGCCCACAGGCTTTAAAACCTGGCGCACAGAGGTGCCCAGGGGCTCGGCTTGGACTTTCTCCTCGAGATCCCAGCCCTGTCCCTCATCGCCTTCTCCCTGCACCTGCTGGAATAAACTTGTTCCTGGGAAATTGGAGGACTCCGAGCACTCTCTCTCCCTTTACTTCACCTCGTGTCGCCCTGCATACTATAGAGCCCAAGCCCAAAGGAGCTCTAGAGGTTCCAGGTCGAGCCACACAGTGCTCACCTGGTTCCCCACTCCTGCCGCCGATGCTTGGCACAAGCTAGCCGGGGCATGAAGGGCCGAGCAGGCAGCGACACCAGAGCAGGGGTTGGCCCATGTTTTTTGTTCAAATAAAGAGATGGAGCTCTCACCCCAGTGTCCGGCTGGTACCACCAGCAAAGCCCACACAGCACCAGCCTTGGCTGAGCTCCATGTCCAGGAGCAGGCAGGGCTGACCATGGTGTGGGCAGGCAGGAGCCAGGCAGGGGCTGCCGTGACCAGCGGTGGGGCCCTGAGGGGCTGGGGGAACCCGTGCTGAGCATCCCTGGGCTGTGAGGGCACATTTCCTTCTGTGGCATCACCTGGGCCTGCACCTCATGAGGCACACAGGGCAAATTTGGGCTCTCTCCTAAGGTGTGCAGGGATTCCCCATGAGGAGTGCAGTGGGGTTAAATTGAGAGGGTTTTTTACTCTTCTCAGCACAGCAAAGGGGACAGTCTTGGCTGAGGTTTTGCAGAGCTGGGAGGAAGCCTCTTGTGAGCCCTTGGGCCCGGCCTGTGGGCACAGCGGGCAGGTGGAGCCCATCCCTTGAGGCCAGTCCGGGCTGCTCGGGCCAGGCTGGGCCGGGTGAGCCGGGCCATTCTCTGGGGCACAGGAGGCACCTAGGGCTATAACTGGGGCCGTGGTTTTTCAGCCTGAAGGGAGACTGGCTCTGTTGGTTCAGAGGGCACAGCTTAGATCCCAGTTACCTTTGTAAACCTGCTGGGGAACTGTTGAGGGCAGAGAGTTCCAACCCTTCTCACTGGGAAGCTGGGCTGATGCTGTGGGGTTTTTTAATTTTTGCCCTCTAAATTTGTGTCCTGGCAGAGGATAAAGTTTGCTTGCTCTCAGTAAGCCCCTTTTCTTCTTGCTGCTGTTGTAAATGAAATTAAAATCAGACAACTAGATCTATTGAATTAACAGCAATTAAATAACAAGGGAAAAAATTATACAACTTAGTGAATTGAATACAAGCATGCAATATAATAAAATAATACTATTTAGTGGATTGAATAGAAATTTAGTATAAAAGGAAAACAATTCAGTAAAAGAGTACAATTTAGTGAATATCTTCATATATATATATATGTATATGTGAATATAATTTGCTAGTAATTAAATATGATTAAAGCATGAGCAAAACTGACTGGGGTATGGGCAGGGCTTCTCACCCTGCCTCACGTACCAAAACAAAGCCATTCAAACTAAACTTATATACTGTATGCTTATACATATTCATTCATGTTTCCCCTAAGTCTCCTCCTATTTTTGATTCTTTAATTTTACATCACTATTCTTCATGGCGCAAGCCTCACTTGTTGCTAGGGGGTCTTCAGTCTCCTTTTGATGGTATTTTGGATGAAGGCTTACACTCATCCTCATTGTCCTCTGGATAACCTTACAGGTTTTGCATGTGTACTAAGTGTTATGTAAGTAAGCATTGTGTTCCACTAATTAGTCTTACACTTCATAATCTTCAGGCCTATGCCTAAAGTTGTTCCAACTTTATCCATCTCAAGGTTGATTTCTTCTTGGGACACCAATTACCTCAAAACTACATCCTGTACCTTAATTTCAACACGTAACATCTGCAAAGGAGTACATCTGCCTTGTATCACCAATTCCCTTGATTGCTTCTAATAATAATTTTCCAAATAGTTACAATTTAGTTAGCACAAATCATTTCCATTTATTACGCTCCCCAAATTCCACTCCCAACATCTCCCCCGCTTCCAGCTCAGGATGGTGCCCCGATGAGACCCCTCCCCAAATCCCACCCCCAAGACACCTCCCCATTGCTGGAAAATCCCCCAAATCTCACTCCAAAATTGGGAATCCTCCCTGAGACCCCTCCCCAAATTCAGGCCTCCCCAAAATGCCCCTCCTCACTGGGATTAGGACCTCTCCCCATCAATGGAAATTCCCCCAAAAGACAAAAAATCCTCCCCAAATCCCCTTCCCAAAATCAGAACTCCACCAGGACCCCTGAATTTCCCCCCAAAACCACCAAATTTTCCCCCCCAAATCCCCAATTTTTTTCCCCAAATCCCAAATCCTCTCCCTAAAAACCCCAAAGTTCTCCCCAAAGCCCCAAACTTCCTCCCCAAACACCCAAATGTTAGAAAAAAATCCTTAAATTCTTGCCCTAAAACCCCAAAATTCCCCCCAGGACCTTCAGAGTTTTGCCCCAAAACCCCAAATTTCCCCCTGAACCCCCAAATTTCTCCAATTCCACCCCAAATCCTGGGAGAACTCCCCAAAAACCAGCAAGCCTTCCCAAAACCTCCACCAAAATTGCAACTCTCTCCCCAAAAATCACCAAAAATCTGAGAACATAAATTTTTTCATACCTTGGGTGGGGGGAGAAACACCAGAAATCTCAGGATTTTTCCCGTTTTTTTGGGGAGGGGGGTCTCCCTGTTTCCTGTCCCCCCAGGTGACCCCACCCCAAAATTCCTGCCCCTTGGCCCCCCAAATTAAGTGTAAATAAATAAAAAGATGAAAAAAGGAAAAAAAAAAAAGGGGGGGGGAAGGTAAAAAAAAAAAAAAGCCAGAAAAAAAATTAAAAAAATATTTTCTCACCTCAGTTTGGGGGGAGGGGGATGGAGGAAATATTGGGGAAGGGGGTGAACCTCCAGAAAAAAAAAATTGAGGGACCCCCCGTGTCCTGGGTTGATTATGATGTTAAATTGTATCCCCATTCGTCCACCTAACCCAGACACAGATTTTGTATTCTAAAAATTCCATCTAACAGTAAAAGTGAGTGGAAAAGAAGCACTGGGTCTGTTATCAGACTGTAATTGCTCCCCACACATCGGGAGTTTTGACTACAGCACAGACAGACAACAAGAGACAGATCGCCTTGGCTTTCCAACTAGCCGGAGAAGAGAGGTCTTCCTGGACTGTTTTCTTTCCCCTTTTTCTGAAACGAATCGAACCTGCTCTGGACTGGGGACTCGGGGGAGCACCGGGAGCTTGCACCCGTGGACTACCGGGAGCCCAGCCTGGGCAGCGGCATTTTCCAGCACCAGAGGGACTGATTAACAGAGCGAACACCCACAGGAAAGAGACCCTCTGAAGTTTGTCATCTCTTCTGAATGGCGAGAGGTTTTGTAATTTGATATCGTTCATTCTTGTGCTGGGTAGAGCTGTGCCTGTGAAATAAACAGGATTTTTCCACTTCTCTCAGAGAAATCTCTTCCGAACCGGTTGAGGGGTGGGAGAAAAGGGCCACCTGGGTTTGCTTCCCGGGGGGAGGCCCATTGGAGGTTTTCTCCCAAATTTGCCCTAAACCAGGACAGCGGCCCTCGGCAGTTGGCGGCCTTTGGGGTGGAGCCCAGTGGCACGCGAGCGGCCTTTGGTGGCTGCTGTCGGCCGGCGGCTGGGTAGACCTGCTGTCGGCCGGCGGCTGGGCAGACCTGCTGTCGGCCGGCGGGCCGCCGTGTGACGCGTCGAGCGGCTCTCCCCCATCGGCCTGAGCGCCTCGCCGCCTTCGCGTCTCCCTGAGAGGGAAGGAGGGAGCCCTCAGAAGCCGGCGGCGCTCCCTCCCGCGTCTGGGCCCGAGCAGATGGCGGCCCTGCTCCCGCCTCGGTTTCTGCCCGGCTGGCTCGGTCAGCGGGGCTGCCGTCCGCCTGCAGGTTTCGGTGGGGCCGGCCGGGGGCGAGCGGGAAGGAAGCCGCCGTCGGAGCGAAAGCCTCCGAGAGAGAGCCGGCGAGAAAGCTTCCTCGGAAAGGGAGGAGACCGAGCCTCAAGCCGCCGGCGGCCCCGTCGGCCCGCTCCTCAGCCCCCGCAGGCGTTGTCGCGGTGCCGAGCGGCCGGCCGCTTGAGGAGCCGCCTGGGCCGTGGGCGGGGAGGGGCCGACGGCGGCGGCCCGAACCCAAGCCGCAGGGGGGCGGGGCAAGCCCGGAAGGCGGTGCCAAGGCAGGGTGACGTCAGAGGGCGGGGCCGCCCGGCGAGCCCCCGGAGGCGGGCCCGGGGCCAAAGACCTGCGCGGAGCGCCGAAGAGCCGGCCTGTGCAAGCGGCCGCCCGCTCGCCGCCTCTGCCGGGGATTCGAGTCGAGTCACGCCGGGGGCCGGCGGCTTCCAGCCGCGTCCCACCGCCCGCTTCCGCCTGCTTCCTTTTCCCCGCTGTCCGCCCCGAGGTGCCGCTTGCTGGCTGGTGCCGTGTCTGCTTCCCGCGGGGTGGGGACGCCCCGTTGCCGGCCTGTGCAAGCGGCCGCCCGCTCGCCGCCTCTGCCGGCGACTCGAGTCGAGTCACTATGACTCTTAACAGAGGTAAGTTTGCATTCCTAACTGGGCCTAGCCGCTGAAATCAGACCTCCTCGTGGTCCCGCTGGATACCCGCAAGGGTAACTAGCTGATTTCTGCCCTAGTGTGAGTGAGGTTGTGTTTTTCACTGCCTCCCTGCCTTTGGACTCGCCACCCAAAGTGCAGTTTCACGATTTTGCGTCGAAAAGTTATCGGCAGAAGCTTCTTAAAAGCTCCCTGCCTGAAACCGAGCCCGCGGTCAAGTTGGGCAAAGCTGACAGCGCTTGAGGGGGTGCTGTTAGTCAATATTCCCTCAACTGGACTTAGTTTTACTTTGAAACGGCACCACGGTAAAGGCTTTAAAGCTACTCCGTGTGTCCACGGCGACTCAAACTAATTTTAAAGACTGGTATATAAAATCGCCACAAAACCCAAATTTTAAACCCTCAGAATTGGGAAGGGAGGTTTGGAAAAGTTTAAAACTGGAGTTCTACAACTCGATGCATTGTGCCGAAGAATGTAATGCCCATTGTGTGGGGCGGGAGGGGCTGGAGGAATACCCTGATGTGTACTGTGATGATACAATGACTTGCTTATCTCTAGATGATAACGGGATTGATAAGAGCCAGGAAAAGACTGCCACATCCCCACCCACCCAGGAAGAAGCAGCAGTTTTATCAGAGCCAGAGGAAACCACTATTCAACCACCAAACAATGGGGAATCAGAAGACTGCCCTGTCATATCAGTTCCAGATGAGAATCCACCCTGCCCGTGCTGCGGTATTAAAACGAATAAAATGCCTGGATTAATTGAACATTTACTCAGAGCACATGGAATTAGAGAATGCAAATTTAAATGCACCAAATGTGATTTGGAAAATACAAATTTTCACAGCATTGCCTGCCACTATCCAAAATGCAAAGGTAAAATAAAAAAACCATCCCCAGGAAAATGGCCCTGCAATGTATGCCAGATGAGTTTTCAAACTAAAATTGGACTGGGACAACATAAAAGAATTGCACATCCAGCAGTCAGAAACCAGGAAAAGCTAGAAGCCATGAGACCAAAAGAAACATCAGCAAGAGGAGCCCACAAGAAATGCTGGAGTGAAGAGGAGGAAAATCTGCTAATCCAACTAATAAAACAATATGAGGGTAATAAAAACATTAATAAACTGATTGCTGAACACATCCCATCCAAAACTGCAAAACAAATCAGTGACAAGAGATGCTATCTGATGTTAAAACAACAAGCCTCAATTGGATTACAAACTAACAGAAAAACAGAAGAGCAGCCACAGGAAAAAATTCAAAAGCCATCAAAGCGTAAAGAAACCAAAATAAAGCAGTTGAAAAAACACTAGGAAGATATTATCCCATCAAAGATCAGTGATGGCACCTTCATTTTGTATCAGGAAGCCTTCCAAGAAATTCTCAAAAAGAAAAATAAGAATCCCACCCACACCATTAGTGAAATAACCAAAGACTGCATGAAGGTATTTAAAGAGATGCACAGCTGGGAAAAGAACACGGCCTCGTCCGTGGGGCTGTGCCTGGCTGTGCTGCTGGAGCTCCACAGGGACCTGATCTGGGAGGCTCTGTCTGCTGTGGCCACCTGATCCAGCAGGCATTCTCCATTTATTTCAAGACTGTTCTTTTATCATTTTTCTGTAGTGTATAAATAAAAGATGTGTTCTAATAAACAGACTGCAAGACTGTTCTTTTGCTGCCCAGGGTCTGCAGGGCATAGGGGAAGAGGGGGAAAAGGGTGCTTGTGCTCAGCAAGCTGCCCAGGTGTGCAGTGGTGCAGGGAAAATGGCCAGAAGCCCCTTGGCCTTTGGTGGTTGTGCTGAAGCCACAAGCCCTGTCCCAGCCTGGCAGCGCCGTCTGTGTCCTCCTGCCCATGTGGTGCTGGCTGGATTGCTGAGGGCTCCCAGGTGCATCTTGATCCAGCTCCATGAGCAGCCCCCAGGCTTGATTTGCCTTGTTCCTGACAGCCGGCTGCTCTGGTGCTTCCCTGGAGCTCCAAATTGGAGCAGGTTTATCTGAGGGAGGTGAGAATGCCAGGATGTGCCAGGACCAGAGGCCTCGGGTTTCCAAGGAAGAAACCATCAATCCCCTTTTCCAGGAGATCCCAACCCTCTGAATCACACCTGGGATAGAGAATAGCAGAATTGCTGGAGTGCTTAAGACCGGAATGCTGGGAAAAAACCTGATCTTTAATGAACCCCATTTCCTGATGGGAAATAATCCAGGAATTTGGTTCCTGGAATTGGAAAAAGAAGGAAATGTTTTTTTGGGAGGTGCCATAGGTGCTCCTGGACGGGGGATTTCCCTAATCCATCCTTCCCTGATTGAGGAATGGAAGTTTGTGGGATGAGCCAGGATTAACAGACCCCTCCCTCAGGTGTGTGATCCAGGATTTTTCTGCTTTTTCCCAGCCCAGGTGAGCCATGTGCAGCCTTCCAAATGGATTGGTTCAAACCAGGAAGGATTTTATTCCCCATGGGAATAAACCTGGGCTCCAAAACACTCCCAGAATGGCAAAATCCTGATTTTAGCAGCTTTTTCCAGCTCCACATTGGAGGAATTCATGGATCTGCTGGATGATGGGTTCTCATCCCAAATAATCTGCCTGTTTGTCGAGGAACACTCTGGTGATGGTGCTGATACAAGTTGTGCTGATCCAGTCTTCTGAGAGTTTTGGGGATTTTTTTGGGGGCGGGATTTCAGGTGTCTGAGACAGCGGGGAGTGAGGCAGGAGAGAATCCAGATCCAGAAAAATACTGGATAGTGCTGGAAATGGGGAAATCACAGTAGAAACAAGCACAAAGGAACTGGGAAAAAAAGCATTTTTAAGAAGGGAAAGAAAGGATAACATTCCAACCAAATGCACTGGATGCATATGGATGCTGAAAGCAGGCAGGGAGCACAGAGCCTGTGTGAAACTGAGTCACACAGGCTTCTCTCTCTGGCCTGGGAAAGCATAAGAAGGAATCCCAACAGTCCTTGTTAAAGGACACCAATTGGCAGGTGTTGTTTAGTCGAGGGCTGGTGTTCCACTTAAGCAATGAAGGTGATGTGTACCTTTAATGAGCAATGGGAGTTTTACCTCTCAGACCTTCTCAACCATGTGTATAAAAGTAGATTAAGAATAATAAACTTTGCTCTCTTGGACAACGCAGCCAAGGGAGTCAGTGTCGTACTCCTCGCCATTCCTAATACAGTGCGAGAGAAAAGAATAACTTGGAGGTGGAATAGGAGAAATTCCAACACAACAGGTTACCAAGGCCTGGGAGAGCCCAAATTTTTCATTTTATTTGGGAATTTTTTTTGTGTTTATCAATGTTATTGCATTTTGTTTTTTTCCAGGAAAATCCCGGTTTCTTTCTGATGGGACTTGCAGTTGCCTCCTGTTCTTGTAGTTCTGATTTTGCCCATCCTCATTCCCAAAATTTTTTAGAAACTTCTGTAAAATGATGAAAATGATGATGGACTGTGGCCTTTTTTCTTTCTCCTTACTTGTGATGCTATGGCAGTGAAAAGAAGAAGAAAAAACACTGATAAGAAATGGTAAAAAAAAAGATAAAAAGATCAGCATTTTACCATGTATCAGTGCTTGGCTATTTGTTTTAAAGCTTTTTGGCAAATGTTCTTTTTGCTATAAAATAGAATTATATGAAGCCCTGAGGAGGTTTAAAAAATAAGAGAGAAAAAGTAAATTATAATTTAAAATTTGGCTTCTTTTTCAAAGGAGCAATCCTTTTAGACTACAAAAGTGTCGTGGTTTTAAAGCAGTAACTAAAAAATTACTAGAAAATTTACTTATTTCTTGCTATGAGATGTGGATTAGAACAAGAGCAAAACAGGCTTAAAACTTAAAAGGAATAAAGTAAGTTCATTAACAAAACTACAAGAATAAGAACACCAGAATAAACCTCCAGAAAAACCTTTTTATCCCCCACTACTTAACCATTCCCTTGTTCAAATGACAACATAGAGACAAAAAAGTTTGGAACTCAGGTGTTTAAAACAGTCCCAATTCCTGATAGAGTCTTTTCATCAGCCTTTGTAGAGAAACAGAAGTCTTCTTCTGCTAATCTATGGAGTTTCTCACAAGAAAACTATTTTTGTTATAGCTTTCTATTTTTCTGATGTCCAGAAATCTGTCATCATATTTTCTCCTCCCATTTCACATCACTCTGAGGTGTGTTATGGGCCATGAGTCTAGGGATGTTATTTTTAAGGATGAGTTATTCAAAGGCAAAAGTTCTCTTCATTTGTCTTTGTGAGCTTCCCTGGAAAAAAGAAATTTTCTCTTTGCCTCTCAAGGCTTCAAATCTTCAACTATTACTTCTCCCCACTCTGTTCCAGCACTTCACTGTATCACAATTCCTCCACCTTTTGCTCAAAATCTATACTTTGAACACTCCATTCCTCCCTATATACTCTGTCATGAATTAAAGGAGTTTTTTCAGGACACTATTGTCCATCTCCATAACTTTAACAGAAAAGTATTTCAGCTTAATTAAAGCATCTCCTTATTCTCTACCTCTTCTGAAGCTTAACTCTTTTCTTTACTGTCTCTGATAGTTTATAAAGTCTCTTTACATGCTGATTACTATATTTTTCTTTTTCTGGAAAAAAAGGATTAATCTGAAAGTCTCATCTGGGTGATGAAAGACTTAAAATCTTGCCCAGGCTTTGTAGATGGTTCTGTGATCTCTGCCGGAGCAGCAGCTGGAGTTGTCTGCGATGGAAGATTGTTCATGGCTGCTCTGGAGAGTGTGGTCACTGTCTCAGCCCGCCGCAGGTGTAAGAGACGGCCCGAAGATTCCCTCATCTGTCTCACAACCGTCTCAAGGACAGAGACTGAGACCCTGAATATCACAAGGGACTTGGTTTGGGGGTTTGGGCCTAGCTGAGATGGATGTTTGCTCAGTGATTGTTTGCAGGTGGTTGCACGGTACACTGCTCTCGTTCCTGCTGGTGAGCAGAGGCTTGGTAACCTGCACAACGGGTTTTCCACGACTCATGGCTCTCATTCCTGCTGGTGAGCAGGAATGAGAGCCATGTTTGTGCCTGGAGTTTGTGCCTGGTACCCGGTGCAATGGGTTTTCCACAACACCTTGTCCTTGTTCCTGCTGGTGAGCAAAGACTTGCAAGACATGGATCGCTCTGTACCCTACACCTGCTCCCTGCGCAATGGAATTCATCACAATGATCATCAATCTCATCTGGTTTTGGCCCTGCGCCCCTCGCTTTGCAAAAGACTATAAAATTATACCCCAAACTTACCTTCCTTTGAGATCTCCCCAACAGACAGAAGACTCTGCGTCGTTGGACGGCTGAGTGGACTTCGACGTTGGTAGCTATAATCCCCTTACTCTCTTTTCCTTATGCTTTGCTTTCTCTTTTCTTTCCCTCTATCGCATATTAGTGCTGATGAGCACTCAATAAACTGTGTTTTCTTGTTTAAGTCCTTGGTTTGCTGATAATCTTTTGTACTCTAAGACCGGCTAAAAGAACCACATCACGAATCCCACCTTGTGGATCGTGACATAAATTGGCGTCACGGACAGGATTCTGAGAGACAGAAGGGGTTGCAGGTTGTTGTGCAGTCTGTATCAGGGGAAGGACGTTTCGCTTCAGCCGCACCTAGCCTGCCATGCTGGTGAGCAGTGTCTAGAAAGCAAGGGAGGTGACTCGAATTTCTCGCAAACTGCACACGCCCAGGTGAAAAGCACCCCTACACTCATTTGAGGGCTCTGTCTTCAGAATTTTACACGGGATCTTTGAGTACAAAAGGTGGGACTTACTGGTTTTTTATATGCTGACTGCTTGGTGTAGCGGAGAGTCTGAATTTTAACATAAAGGTGTGCCTCCCAAGCAGATTTGGTCTCTCCACCCACGACAGGGGGGAACGCAGCGTTGGCTGCGTCTGATGTAGTGTGACTGAGTTTTACCTCCCTGTAGTGGTTCTGTGTACTGTTATGTGTTTTTGATGAATTTTGACTGCTTGGTGTAGCGGAGAGTCTGAATTTTAACATAAAGGTGTGCCTCCCAAGCAGATTTGGTCTCTCCACCCACGGCAGGGGGGAACGCAACGTTGGCTGCGTCTGATGTAGTGTGAGTTTTACCTCCCTGTAGTGGTTCTGTGTACTGTTATGTGTTTTTGATGAATTTTGACTGCTTGGTGTAGTAAAGAGACAACTTGAATTTTAACATAAAGGGGTGCCTCCCAAGCAGATTTTTGTCTCTTCATCCATACAGGGACGTGAAGGGTGACGTGGCAAAGGCTGCGTCTGTGCGTAACTTAAGTCTTACCTCCCTGTAGTGGTACTGAACCCTTCACACACACAAACATGAGTGACCACTCTGAAAACTCTAGTATAAAAGATAAAGCTGCATTCATTGCTTTGTTAGCAAAACACAATGCTAAGCCCTCTCCAGCTGGGGAAGAATGGGCTCAAAATAATTGGTACAACCTAGAAAATGTAAATGATAGAATTTGCTCCCTGCAACATGAGGCAAAATTCAAATTTGGCCGTAATAAAACCATAATTTGTTCTGTATTGGGAGCTTGCCTTACGTCAGCTGTAGAGGCTCGCACGAGACGAAGGCAGGAAGAAAATGCAATTATTGAATCCCTACAAAATTTAGTTGAAAGTTTGCAAAATGAAAATAATTTGTTACGAACTGCTCTGAGTGAGGAGTGTGCCAAAAATTCACAGTGTGCTGATTCCTTTAAGGAGTCGCTGGAAAAAGAAACTCCTCAGATAAATCACAAATATTCTCAAGCAGAATTACATTTGGTAAAAAATTGTGGTGAAAACTGTTGCTCCCAAATAAGACCTTTGATTAAAACAGAATATAACTATATCAATGATGAAGATCTTGATCCACATATAACCACTAAAGAAATCCCGTACACTGCTACTGAATTGGCTAAGTTAAAAAAGGAGTATGGGCGTCTCCCTCACGAGTCAGAGACAGAATACGTATTTCAAGTGTCTTTCACAGGGGGAGATCAAATTCGATTATCTGAACAAGAAGCAAGTGGTTACTGGGGACATGGTGTTTTCTTAACAACAGGAGATAACCACAACCCATGGTCCCTAACACAGCGAGCTGCATATTGGCCAGAGGGACTTAAACCCCTGGAAAGGGGAGATCCTGTAGCTCTAACCGGCTCCCCAGACCAAATTCTCAAAAACATGCATAAGGCAGCTTGTCTACAACTGATTTATGAAAGAAAATTAATTGTTGGTTATGAATCACCAATTTTGTTACCTGTGAAAGCTGAAATTATGACCCCTTTAATTTGTGGTCTTTCAGAATCACTGAAACCTACAGCAATTCTCCTCCAAACAACCATAGACTATATCCTTGTGGGAGGAGATGAAAAAGAAGTAATAAAAAATAAAGATGCTGAAAAGAGGTGCACTACCTGGGAAAAGGGATTGTTGGTAGTTATTCCAGCTCTCATAGAAGTAGGAAAAATTACACTACAACAACCAATTGCATTAAAAGGCCCTTTTGAAATTACTAAGACAGCCACTACTGGGACTCTCCACCCTGACGGGGTGTCCCAAAGGGCCTCAGTGAGAAAGTGGTATGCCCGGATTGAACATGACTCTAACATCTTCTCAATAACAGAAGGAGCTGTAAAAAATCAGGTGATACAAAAAACTGAGAGCTTAAGTAGCAGCCATGACAAACCTGACTTGATAATTAAAGAAACCCCTCCCAACATAAAAACAGAAAAGGGTAGGCTGATTTCTAGCCTACAGTATTGGTGGAACTTGGGGGTGAAGAAAGAGGTACCAAAGGGTTTAATGGTTAACCTGCCGCTTAAAAAATTAAGTAAATTGGTCTCTCAGTGGCAGGATTCCAGCCCCATTGTACCAAGCGCTCCACCTCACCCTCAACTGATTCTGGGCAGTGGGCTGAAGCAACACCACTCACAGGTTCTGGACAGTGAGCAAAAACAATCAGCAAACTCTTGGTTCACTGATACCTCTGCCAAACGAGAGGGAGAGGTGTGGAGGTGTGGGGCAGTAGCCCTCCAGCTTTCCTCTGCTGAACAAATTGTTATTGAGGAAGAAAGCAGCACTCAGGCTGCAGAGCTGATAGCTGTTTGGAGTGTTTTCCAACATGAGGTACAGAATACCTCTCCTGTCTGTATCTACACTAACTCCTATGCTATGTTCAAGGGATATACTGAGTGGCTTCCTTTTTGGCAACAAAAGGACTGGGAAGTAAACAGAATTTCAGTATGGCAAAAGGAAAAGTGGCAAGAAATTCTACGCTTTCTGCTGGTAAGAGTGGGGATTATATCTTGGTTAGTCCAAACTGAAACTTTTAAAAGAACTACAGGAGAATATTCATGGGTAACCTCCGATGCCCTGGGGATAGAGCATTGGATAAACACCCACTGGATAATTCCATCATTTTAATCTCCTGCCCCTATGTGGCAGACTCTGTTTTGTTTATTTTCTACAGAAGAACACCGAGGGACATGAAGATCAGATAAACCATGAATTTATAGATTTAAAATAAATGCTGTAACAAAGCCTATATTTAGTGTAATAATCACATACCATGGTGTGAATACCCCTTTTTGTGCTAAATGACAAAGCTAATATTTTCCCTTTCTTTTCTGTTAACTCAAGGTGATGACGTTTCAATACGCTGCAGACTGAGTACCGGATCCCATACTGAGCCTGTACACAGTCAAGTTGCCGGATCTCATGGCCAGGTTATATCTTGTGACACTCGGAATCAAGATTGTTGGCTGAATTTAACAGCTGTACAATTGTCCTCCAAAGTCGTGTGTGGTAAAAACAATACCAAATATTGGGGAGAGCTTAATGTTCAGGCTGTAGTACCTATCACACAACCACCAATTAGATTGACTCCAAAAATTTCTGAAATTGGACCCTATGTAATCAGGAAAACTGGCCAACAACAAATGCTATTTAATCCAGCATGGTCTATCAAACAAGTTAAATTACTAATGCAAAACAATGTCTCAGAGATTCAGCCAGCTTGTTCACCTTTTTTGCAAACTTCCTTTGAGGGGTGGACAACCTGGTTGCGAAAGCGAAATTCTTTTCACAAACGGATGACAAGAGATATAACCGGTGTCGTGGGATCAGGACTAGGAATTTTGAATAGTATTGATTCAGAAGTATTGATGAATAAATTGGCTGTTGCAACTAAAGATTTGACCAAAATACAACAACCACTGAGGTCATCTTTAACTGCTTTGGGAACCCAACAGTGGTTGCTATTAAACATATTACCAAATTGGGAAAGGGTAAATGTAGATGATCACAAATTAATAATTGATGCACTCAGTGCTACCCAAAACAATGTTTCTCTGGCTCTTAGCTGTATTCAAGCCCAGTTGTGGATGCAGTCAGTTGCTGCATCAATTATCAGAGAGGGTGAAGAAGGCACCTTTCCCACTGAGATTCGGAAAATAGTCTGGGACAATGCCAATGATTTTGAAAAGGAATTTCAATCTTGGTGGAATTTGGTAAATTTTACCTACGATCCCACCACAAACACAGCCACAGCTTTTGTGTTGACAATACGTAATGCTTCAGTACATTCAATCTTTCCTATCATTGCACTGGGGCTGAATCATGACGGAGCTGTTCTCTATCCTTTAGAGCATAGGGAATGGGCCCGTCAGATTGGTGGGAAATGGCAAACTGTTGGTTTAGAAAATTGTATTGTCCAGGAACAACAAGGGTTTATCTGTGAAAGTAATGCAATCAAAGCTCAAGACATTTGTTTAGACACAGAACAGAATATCTGTCATTTTGAAATCCATCCTAATGACACTTCTGCAACAGTGCTTGTGTATGTAGGCAATGGATGTGTATGCTTGAGAACTGCTTGTGATAGTATGCTTGTAGAAAACATAGTAGTGGATACTAAGAATCATTCAAATTTTTGTGTATGCAATTTTACTGAGATTATAGGTTGTGACTTTTCTTATTTAGCTCCAGTTACTTCATATTATCTTTTGCAATATAATTACACTTTGATTCATCGTTTAGTGCCTGCTCCAATTGGAATGAACTTTACTCTGGTAAGGCAATTGTTGCTTCACCAGGATTTAATCGAAATTTTGGAAAAGATCAAAAAGGATGGACAAAAGACCTTAGTTACGGTTCACCACAATGTGAAAGGAATACATCGTGTTCTGGAAAGAGTAAGGAAAGATGCTGAACGCAAGTGGTGGGACACTCTTTTTGGGTGGTCACCAACTGCTACAGGTGTTTTGAACAAATTGTGTCATCCCATCATCGTCCTCTTGGTTTTAGTTTTACTTGGTTTTGTTCTATCAGCAATTTTGTACATCCTGAATTGGAGAATGATGAAGAGGTTGACACAATTGACTTCCATAATGGATGCACACAACATGATTGGTACTTTACATGTTGCTGATACCCCTAAGGTTATCGATACTCGATGAATTATGCAGGCACTACAATAAATAATTTGACATTGTGACTATGAGGTTAATCATTTTATCATGGTGTATTTTAGAATATAATTTATTGTTTGTTTTAAGATAAGAAACCAATATGTAAGTCTTAGTTGAAATTATATATATGGAATAGTTTTTCTTTGAAATCAGCATATTGATTTTCTTATTGTTTTTATTTTCTCTTTTTCCTTTTTCTGTCCCTTATCTTTTCCCTACTATCTGTCTCTGTTTTTTTCTGGGATATACTACCAACTGTAACGAGTCCTGAAGACTTCAGAGAAGAATTCTGCAGCAGCACTACAACATCGTGCAGAAAGACCTCGACGATTGTGAGCCACGGGGTGGTGTAAGAGACGGCCCGAAGATTCCCTCATCTGTCTCACAACCGTCTCAAGGACAGAGACTGAGACCCTGAATATCACAAGGGACTTGGTTTGGGGGTTTGGGCCTAGCTGAGATGGATGTTTGCTCAGTGATTGTTTGCAGGTGGTTGCACGGTACACTGCTCTCGTTCCTGCTGGTGAGCAGAGGCTTGGTAACCTGCACAACGGGTTTTCCACGACTCATGGCTCTCATTCCTGCTGGTGAGCAGAGGTTTGTGCCTGGTACCCGGTGCAATGGGTTTTCCACAACACCTTGTCCTTGTTCCTGCTGGTGAGCAAAGACTTGCAAGACATGGATCGCTCTGTACCCTACACCTGCTCCCTGCGCAATGGAATTCATCACAATGATCATCAATCTCATCTGGTTTTGGCCCTGCGCCCCTCGCTTTGCAAAAGACTATAAAATTATACCCCAAACTTACCTTCCTTTGAGATCTCCCCAACAGACAGAAGACTCTGCGTCGTTGGACGGCTGAGTGAACTTCGACGTTGGTAGCTATAATCCCCTTACTCTCTTTTCCTTATGCTTTGCTTTCTCTTTTCTTTCCCTCTATCGCATATTAGTGCTGATGAGCACTCAATAAACTGTGTTTTCTTGTTTAAGTCCTTGGTTTGCTGATAATCTTTTGTACTCTAAGACCGGCTAAAAGAACCACATCACGAATCCCACCTTGTGGATCGTGACAGCAGGTCAAGAGCTTCTTTTCTTTCCTTACTTGGCAGTCTCTGGTGAATTCAGTCACAGCAAAAACTGCAGCCAAGCCAGGGACCGGCCTGGCCCGGCCAGAGCCCGGGGCAAGCCCCGCAAGCCCCATCTCCCGGCCGGGAGCCGCGGCAGGCCCAGCCCAGCCCCTGCCCGGGCCGCATGGGCTGGGCCGGGGACGGGAAGCCAGCTAAAGCTCAGTTACCTTTCACAGACAGGAAACAAAGAGACCAAGAAATTCCCAGGCTTGGGTCTTAAGGTGGTGTCTCACTTTTCAATGGTTAAGAACTGCTGTCAATTCTTAGAAATGACCAGCTGTTGGCTAGGAGACAAACTCCCATCAGGCTCCAGCGGTTTGAACTTCCTTAGGTGTTTCTCTTTGTTTTCTTAAATGCCAATCCATCACAGTTTGATAGACCATGCTGGATTAAATAGCATTTGTTGTTGGCCAGTTTTCCTGATTACATAGGGTCCAGTTTCAGAAATTTTTGGAGTCAATCTAATTGGTGGCTGTGTGGTAGGTATTACAACATGAACATTAAGCTCTCCCCAATATTTGGTATTGTTTTTACCACACACAATTTTGGAGGACAATTGTACAGCTGTTAAATTCAGCCAACAATCTTGATTCCAAGTTTCACAAGATTTAACCTGGCCATGAGATCCGGCGACTTGACTGTGTACAGGCTCAGTATGGGATCCAGTACTCAGTCTGCAGCGTATTGAAACATCATCACCTTGAGTTAACAGGAAAGAAGGGAAAACATTAGTTTTGTAATTTAGCACAAAAAGGAGTGTTCACATCATGGTATGTGATTATTACACTAAATATAGGCCTTGCTACAGCATTTATTTTAAATCTGAAAGTTCATGGTTTATCTGATCTTCATGTCCCTCGGTATTCTTCTGTAGAGAATAAACAAAACAGAGTCTGCCACATAGGGGCAGGAGATTAAAACAATGGAATTATCCAGCACGTGTTTATCCGATGCTCTTTCCCCAAGGCATCGAAGGATACCCATGCATATTCTCCTGTAGTTCTTTTAAAAGCTTCAGCTTGGACTAACCAAGATATAATCCCCACTCTTACCAGCACAAAGCGTAGAATTTCTTGCCACTTTTCCTTTTGCCATACCTGAATTCTGTTTACTTCCCAGTCCTTTTGTTGCCATAAAGGAAGCCACTCAGTATATCCCTTGAACATAGCATAGGAGTTAGTGTAGATACAGACAAGAGAGGTATTCTGTGCCTCACGCTGGAAAACACTCCAAACAGCTATCAGCACTGCATCCTGAGTGCTGCTTTCTTCCTCAGTAACAATTTGTTCAGCAGAGGAAAGGTGGAGGGTGTCGTGGTTTTAAACCACTAACTAAGAAAATTACTTACTTCTTGCTGTGAGATATGGATTAGAATAAGAGCAAAACAGGCATACAACTTAAAAGGGAAAAAAAAGAAAGTTTATTGACAAACCACAATAATAAGAACACCAGAATAAACTTCCAGAAAAACCTTTCCATCCCCTATCCACCCACTATTCTCTTGTTCACATGACAACAGAGACAAAAACTCTGGAACTCTGATGGTTAAAACAGTCCCAATTCTTGCTAGTATGTTCACCAGTCTTTATAGAGAAACAGAAGTTTCTTCCTGTTAATTTATGGAGATTCTCACAAGAAAACTATTTTTGTTATAGTTTTCTATTGCCCTAATGTTAGCTGTCCAGAGCTGCTATTACTAGAGTTCACCCCTCCCATTCTCACATCACTCTGAAGTGTGTATGGGCCATGCATCTAGAGATAGCATTTTTAAGGATAAGTTATTCAAAGGCAAAAAAAAGTCTTCTTCATCTGTTTCTGTGAGCTTCACCAGAAAACAGTTTTCTCATGGCCTCTCAGGGCTTCAAATCTCCCAACAGTTTTCTCATGGCCTCTCAAGGCTTTTAATCTCCCAGTACTTCACTATACTATAATTACTCTTTACTCAAATTTACACTTTGAACACTATTCCTCTCTGGATCTTATATCATGAATTAAAGGAGTTCTTTTCAGGACTTCATTGTCCATCTCCATAGTTTTAACAGGGAGATATTTCAGCTTAATTAAAGCATCTTCTTAATTCTCTACCTTTCCTGAAGCTTCTTTTCTTTCCTGTCACTGGTAGTTTATAAAGTCTCTTTTCATGTTGATCTCTCTCTCTCTCTCTCTCTGGATAAAAAGATTAATCCGCAAGTCTCATCTGGGTAATGAAAGAGTTAAAATCTTGCCCAGGCTTTTGTAGATGGTTCGAGGATCTCTGCTGAACAGGAGCTGGAGCCGTCTGCGATGGAAGGTTCCTCATGGCTGCTCTGGAGCGTGTGGTCGCTGTTCCAACCCGCTGCAAGTCTAGGGCCTCCCTCTTTCTTCACTGGGCAGTTTCTAGTGAATTTAGTTACAGCAAAACCTGCAGCTGAGCCAGAGATCGGCTCGGTCCGGCCCGGGCCCGAGGAAAACCTTCCCCAGGCCCCCCTATCTCCCGGCCGGGAGACGGGGCAGGCCCGGCCCCATCCCCGCCCGGCCGCATGGCCTAGGCAGGGAACGGGAGGCCTGGAGCTCCACCACTCTCCACAGCCAGAAAACAAAGAGAGCCCAGAGAGCTCTGCTTTTACATTTTAAGGTAGGGTTCACAAGTTGATCCCACTTTTCAATGGCCTAAACTGCTGTCAATTCTCAGCAATGACCGATAATTGGTCAGGAGAAAAGACTCCAAGCACTTCCCAGCAACTCCAACTCCCTTAAAGGTAAAGTAACTCCATGACAGAGGGCTACTGCCCTGCACCTCCACACCTCTCCCTCTCGTTTGGCAGAGGTATCAGTGAACCAAGAGTTTCCTGATTGTTTTTGCTCACTGTCCAGAACCTGTGAGTGGTGTTGCTTCAGCCCACTGCCCAGAATCAGTTGAGGGCAAGGTGGAGTGCTTGGTACAATGGGGCTGGAATCCTGCCACTGAGAGACCAATTTACTTAATTTTTCAAGCGGCAGGTTAACCATTAAACCCTTCAGTACCCCTTTCTTCACCCCCAAGTTCCACCAATACTGTAGACTAGAAATTTGCCTACCGTTTTCTGTTTTTATATTAGGAGGGGTTTCTTTAATTATCAAGTCAGGTTTGTCATGGCTGCTACTTAAGCTCTCAGTTTTTTGTATCACCTGATTTTTTACAGCTCCTTCTGTTATTGAGAAGATGTTAGAGTAATGTTCAATCTGGGCATACCACTTTCTCACTGAGGCCCTCTGGACCACCCCATTGGAGGGGGGAATCCCAGTACTGACTGTCTTCATAACTTCAAAAGGGCCTTTTAATGCAATTGGTTGTTGTTGTGCAGTTTTTCCTACTTCTATGAGAGCTGGAATAACTACAAACAATCCTTTTTCCCAGGTAGTGTAACTCTTTTCAGCATCTTTATTTTTTATTACTTCTTTTTCATCTCCTCCCACGAGGATATCATCTATGGTTGTTTCGAGGAGAATTGCTGTAGGTTTCAGTGATTCTGGAAGACCACAAATTAAAGGGGTCATAATTTTAGCATTCACAGGTAGCAACATTGGTGATTCATAACCAGCATTTAATTTTCTTTCATGAATCACTTGCAAACAAGCTGCCTTATGAATATTTTCTAGAATTTGGTCTGGGGAACCAGCCAAAGCTACAGGATCTCCCCTTTCCAGGGGGTTAAGTCCCCCTGGCCAATATGCAGCTCGCTGGGTTAGGGACCATGGGTTGCGGTTATCTCCTGTTGTTAAGAAAACACTATGTCCCAAATAACCACTTGCTTCTTGTTCTGTTCATCGAATTTGATCTCCCCCTGTGAGAGACACTCGGAATACGTATTCTGTCTCTGAGTCATGAGGGAGACGCCCGTACTCCTTTTTTAACTTAGCCAATGCAGTAGCAGTGTACGGGATTTCTTTAGTGGTTATATGCAGATCAAGATCTTCATCATTGATGTAGTTATATTCTGTTTTAATCAAAGGTCTTACTTGGGAGCAACAGTTTTCACCACAATTTTTTACCAAATGTAATTCTGCTTGAGGATATATGTGATTTGTCTGAGGAGTTTCTTTTTCCAGCAACTCCTTAAAGGAGTCAGCACACTGTGAATTTTTGGCACACTCCTCACTCAGGGCAGTTTGTAAGAAATTATTTTCTTCATTTTGCAAACTTTCAACTAAATTTTGTAGGGATTGACCAATTGCATTTTCTTCCTACCTTTGTCTCATGCAAGCCTCTACAGCTGACGTAAGGCAAGCTCCCAATACAGAACAAATTATGGCTTTATTACGGCCAAATTTGAACTTTGCCTCATGTTGCAGGGAGCAAATTCTGTCAGTTACATTTTCCAGCTTGAACCAATTATTTTGAGCCCATTCTTCCCCAGCTGGAGAGGGCCTAGCATTATGTTTTGCTAACAAAACAAAATGCAGCTTTATCTTTTGCACTAGAGTTTTCAGAGTTTTCATTCATCTTTGTTTGTGAAGGGACCAATACCACTACAGGGAGTAAAGTAAAACTTAGTTACACTACGCAGCCCATGCTATGTTTCCCTTTGCTTCCCTGAATGGGTGAAGAGACCAAATCTGCTTGTGACTCTTAAAGTTTAAAATATCTGCTGGTCTCTCTGCTACACCAAGCAGTCAAAACAGAAAAAAATATCAGTCCCACCTTTTGCACTCGAAGATCCCTTGTGAAATTCTGAAGACAGAGCCCTCAAATGAGTGTAGGGGTGCTTTTCACCTGGGCATGTGCAGTTTGTGAGAAATTCGAGTCGCCTCCCTTGCTTTCTAAACACTGCTCAGCAGCGTGGCAGGCTAGGGGCGGCTGAAGCGAAACGTCCCTCCCCTGATACAGACTGCACAACAACCTGCAACCACTTCTGTCTCTCAGAATCCTGTCCATGATGCCAATTTATGTCACGATCCGCAAGGTGGGATTCGTGATGTGGCTCTTTTATTTGATCGTAGAGTACAAAAGATTATCAGCAAACCAGGGACTCAAACAGCAGAACACACTTTACTGAGTGCTCATCAGCACTAATATGCGATAGAGGGAAAAGAGGAGAAAGCAAAGCACAAAGAAAGAGAGTAAGGGGATTATAGCTACCAATGTCGAAGTCCACTCCGCCATCCAACGATGCAGAGTCTTCTGTCTGTTGGTGAGATCTCAAAGGAAAGTAAGTTTTGGGTTTATTTTACAATTTTTATTTTATTTTATAATATTTATAATTTTTATTATTATGTTTATATTTTATTATAGAAATAAATTTTATATTTATTATAGAATTATTTCTTTTATATTATTATTATTATTATTATTATTATTATTAAATTATATTTTATTTTATATTTGGGTGTATTTTATAGTTTTTTACAAAGCGAGGGGCACAAGGCCAAAAACAGAGGAGATTGATGACCATTGTGATGAAGCCCATTGCTCGGGGGGGCAGATGTGTGGTACAAATCTCTTCTCACCAGCAGGAATGAGGGCAGTGTACCATGGCAGCACAGCAAGCACACTGGCAAACAATCACTTGGCAAGCATCCACCTCAACCAGGTCAGAGCCCCTGTACCGAGTCCCTTGTGATATTCAGGGTCCTTCCTTGCAGCAGTTGTAAGACAGATGGGAGAATCTTCAGACCATCTCTTACAAAGGCTGAAGTGGAGCAGGGTTCCATGTGAACAGCAGTTGAACATGGGTCAGTTGGTCCTAAGCAACAGGCGAGCGTCGTTCCAAAAGGGCAGGCGATGGCCTTGTCATGGTTTTAAAGCAGTAACTAAAAAAATTACTTATTTCTTGCTGTGAGATATGGATTAGAACAAGGGCAAAACAGGCTTAAAACTTAAAAGGAATAAAGACCGTTTATTAACAAAACTACAAGAATAAAACCACCAGAATAAACTTCCAGACCACTCTTTTATCCCCCACTACTTGACCATTCTCTTGTACATGTGACAACATAGAGACAAAAAACTTTAGAACTTGGGTGGTTAAAACAGTCTCGATTCCTGATAGAGTCTTTTCATCAGTCTTTGTAGAGAAACAGAAGTCTCCTTCTGCTAACCTATGGAGTTTCTCACAAGAAAACCTCTTTTGTTATAGTTTTATATTTCCCTGATGCCAGCTGCCCAGAAATCTGTCATCAGATTTCCTCTTCCCATTTCACATCACTCTGAGGTGTGTATGGGCCATGAGTCTAGGGATGTCATTTTAAGGATGAGTTATTCAAAGGCAAAAGTCTTCTTCATCTGTCTCTGTGAGCTTTCCTAGAAAACAGTTTTCTCATTGCCCTCAAGGCCTCAAATCTTCGCTTCACCCTGTTCCAGCAACTCACTGTATCACAATTACTCTCTCTTTTGCTCAAAAATCCACACTTTGAACACTCCATTCCTCCCAATATACTCTGTCATGAATTAAAGGAGTCTTTTTAAGCTACTATTGTCCATCTCCATAGCTTTAACAGAAAGGTACTTCAGCTTGTAAAGCATCTCCTTATTCTCTCTTCCCCATTTAAAACTTAACTCTTTTCCTCACTGGTTTTAGTGGTTTTATGATGTCTTCTTCATGTTGATTGTCTCTCTCTTTCTCTGTCTTTCTGGGAAAAAGGAGTAATCTGTACGTTTTATTCAGGTAGTAAAAGAATTAAAAGCTTTAGAAAAGCTGCAAGAGTTCATGGTGTCAGGTTTCAGTCCAGCAGCAGAAACTGAAAACTAAACCAGGTTGGCCGGCTCTGCTTTCTTTTCCTCCGCCCCCGCCTTCGTCCTCTGCGGCCTTGTCCGGCCTGGAGGGCGGGGGGGGAGAGGAGGAGGCCAAGACAGAGCCTTGTTACCTTTTCAGAAGCCAGAAACAAAAGAGGACAAGAGTGCTCTGACTTTACATATTAGGAGGTGTTCACAGGGTGACTCTACGTTTTAATGGTCAAAACTGCTGTCAATTGTTAGAAATGACTGATAATTGGTCTGGAGGAAAGACTGCCATCAGCCACCAGCACCTTCAACTTCCTTAGCTCTCAAAACTACCATAAAGGTAAAACCACCCCATGACACTGTGACACAACCGCTGTGAATGTCCCAGTTTCCACCTCTCTGTGACACCACAGCAGGCACAGCCCCAGTGTTCTCCTCTCTGTGACAGTACAGCAGGGACAGCCCCAGTGTTCTCCTCTCTGTGACACCACAGCAGGCACAGCCCCAGTGTTCCACTCTCTGTTACGCCTGTCGTGGTTTTAAAGCATTAGTTAGAAAATCACTGTAAAACTTACTCATTTCTTGCTGTGAGATGTGGATGATGAGAAGGGCAAAAGAAGCTTAAAACTTAAAGGAATGAGTAAGTTTATTAACCAAACTACAAGGTTAAGAATGCAGAATAGTACTTCCAGAAACCCTTTTTCCCCACCACGCTGCCATTCCTGTCTTTAATTGACAACATAGAGGAAAAAAACCAAACCCTGGTGGTTAAAACAGTCCAAACTTTGCTATAGTCTTTTCAGCTGTCTTTGTCGAGAAAAAGAAGTTCTTTTTTGTCAGTCTATGGAGTTTTTCATAAGAAAACCATTTTCTCGTGGCTTCCTATTGCTCTGATGCCAGTGGCCCAGAAAACTCTGCCATCAGTCCTTTCCTCCCATTTCACACCACTCTGAGCTGTGTTCTTGGGCCATGATTCAAGGGGTGTCCTTTGAAGGATGAGATCTTCCATGGCAAAAGTTCTCTTCATTTGTCTCTGTGACCATCTCTGGAAACAGAATTTTTTGCTTTGTCTCTTAAGAGGCACAAATCTTCAACAACTCTCACTTCTCCTTTTCTCTTCCAGCATCTCCTAGGATTACAACCACTTCACCCTTGACTCAGCTTTATCAATGAATTACTTTTGCTCAGATCTACACTTTGAAATACTCCATTCCCCCCAAAATACTCTTTCAGGAATGAAAGGAGTTTTTTCAGGACATTATTGTCCCTCTCCATAGCTTGAACAAAAGAAAACTTCAGCTTATTCAGGCATCTCCTTATTGTCTTTCCATCTGAGGGTTAATTCCTTCCCTTGCTGCCTTTGATCTTTGATCCTTGATGCTGTCTCTTTCCAGAGGTGATCCCTCTCTCTTCCCCTCTCTCTGGAAAAAGGATTAATCTGCAAGTCTCATCTGCCTAGTGAAAGGGTTAAACTCTTGCCCAGGCCTTGATCTCTGCCGAGGCAGCGGCTGGAGCCGTTTGCCAGGGAAGATTTTTGGTAGCTGCTCTGGAGGAGTGTGGCCACTGTCTCAGCACGCCGCAGCTCAAGAGCTTTCCCTCCCCTTCCTCGGCAGTCTCTGCTGAAAGCCAGCAGCGTCAGAAACTGCAGCCGAGCCAGGAAGCGGCCTGACCCGGCAGCCCCGCTGCACAAGGCACAGCGAGCCCTGCGAGGGCTTCAGCCCCTCTGGGAAGGGGCTCCTGTCACTTCACAGTCGCCATCCAGCACCAGGAACCGCAGAACTCCAGCCAGCCCCGCTCCCCGCCGCGGCCTTGTCTGACGTGGAGCGGCGGAGGCTGAACCAGAGCCCTGTTACCTCTTCAAAAGCCAGAAAGCAAAGAGAAAGAGAAATTCCCAGGCTTAAAATTGAAAGGGTGGTGTTCACAGGTTGATGTCACTTTTCAATGGGCAAAACTACTGTCAATTCCAGAAATGGCCAGGTATTGGCCAGGACAAAAATCTCCAATCAGTTTCCAGCAACCTTAACTTCCTTAGCTGTTTCTCTTTTTTTCATAAATGTCAATCTAACACACACTAGCACAAGTGACAGCCCCAGTGTTCTCCTCTCTGTGACACCACAGCAGTGATAGCTACCATGTCCTCCTCTTTGTGACACCACTGCTGTGACTGTCCCAATTTCCCCCTCTCTGTGACAGTACAGCAGGGACAGCCCCAGTGTTCTCCTCTCTGTGACACCACAGCAGGCACAGCCCCAGTGTTCTCCTCTCTGTGACAGTACAGCAGGGACAGCCCCAGTGTTCTCCTCTCTGTGACACCACAGCAGGCACAGCCCCAGTGTTCCACTCTCTGTTACGCCTGTCGTGGTTTTAAAGCATTAGTTAGAAAATTAGTTAGCATTAGTTTTTTTAAAGCATTAGTTAGAAAATCACTGTAAAACTTACTCATTTCTTGCTGTGAGATGTGGATGATGAGAAGGGCAAAAGAAGCTTAAAACTTAAAGGAATGAGTAAGTTTATTAACCAAACTACAAGGTTAAGAAAGCAGAATAAAACTTCCAGAAACCCTTTTTCCCCACCACGCTCCCATTCCTGTCTTTAATTGATGTCATGGGGTGGCTTTACCTTTATAGTGATTTTAGGAGCTAAGGAAGTTGAAGGTGCTGGTGGCTGATGGGAGACTTTCCTCCTGACCAATTATCAGTCATTTTTAAGAACTGACAGCAGTTTTGACCATTAAAAAGTGAATTCAAACTGTGAACACCGCCCTAATATGTAAAGTCAGAGCACTCTGGTCCACTCTTTTGTTTCTGGCTTCTGAAAAGGTAACAAGGCTCTGTCGTGGCCTCCTCCTTCTCCCCTGCCCCCTCCCCCGCCAAGCCGGACAAGGCCGCAGAGGACAAAGGGGGGGGGACGGGGGCGGGGGGGGCGTGGAAGAAAAGAAAGCAGAGCCGGCCAACCTGGTTTAGTTTTCAGTTTCTGCTGCTGGACTGAAACCTGACACCATGAACTCTTGCAGCTTTTCTAAAGCTTTTAATTCTTTTAATACCTGAATAAAACGTACAGATTACTCCTTTTTCCCAGAAAGACAGAGAAAGAGAGAGACAATCAACATGAAGAAGACATCATAAAACCACTAAAACCAGTGAGGAAAAGAGTTAAGTTTTAAATGGGGAAGAGAGAATAAGGAGATGCTTTACAAGCTGAAATACCTTTCTGTTAAAGCTATGGAGATGGACAATAGTAGCTTAAAAAGACTCAAAGCTTTAATTCATGACAGAGTATTGGGAAGCTTGGAGTGTTCAAAGTGTGGATTTTTGAGCAAAAGAGAGAGTAATTGTGATACAGTGAGTTGCTGGAACTGAGTAAAGCGAAGATTTTGAAGCCTTGGGGGCAATGAGAAAACTGTTTTCTGGGAAAGCTCACAGAGACAGATGAAGAAGACTTTTGCCTTTGAATGACTCATCCTTAAAATGACATCCCTAGACTCATGGCCCGTACACACCTCAGAGTGATGTGAAATGAGAGGAGAAGAACTGATGACAGATTTCCGGGCAGCTGGCATCAGAGCAACAGAGAACTCTAACAGAAACAGTTTTCTTGTGAGAAACTCCATAGGTTATCAGAAAGAGACTTCTGTTTCTCTACAAAGACTGATGAAAAGACTGTAGCAAGAATTGGGACTGTTTTTAACCACCAAAGTTCAAAATTTTTTTTGTCTCTATGTTGTCATGTATACAAAGAAATGGTCAAGTAGTGAGAGATAGAAGAGTTTTCTGGAAGTTTATTCTGGTGTTCTTATTCTTGTAGTTTTGTTAATAAACTTTCTTTATCCCTTTTTAAGTTTTAAGCCTGTTTTGCTCTTGCTCTAATCCATATCTCAGAGTAAGAAATAAGTAATTTTTTTGTTACTGCTTTAAAACCATGACATCTCCTTTCAAAACCTAGTTGAAATTTTGCAAAAACAATTAGATGAAGAAAGGAATGAGACCCATCTCTTGCCAGTGGCCCGAAGAGAGGAATGGGTTAAAAATTCAAAGAATGCTTACTCACCAAAGAAACAGTGGAGAGGGAAACCCCTCTCATTAATCAAATTTAGCCTCAAAAAGAACTAACTGATGAAAAATTGTGGGCAGCACTGCTGTCCTAGCTTGAAACCTTTAATTAAAACAATATAATCATATTGTCATGGAGTTAACTTTACCTTTAAGGGAGTTGGAGTTGCTGGGAACTGCCTGGAGTCTTTTCTCCTGACCAATTATCGGTCATTGCTGAGAATTGACAGCAGTTTACGCCATTGAAAAGTGGGATCAACTTGTGAACCCTACCTTAAAGTGTAAAACCAGGGCTCTCTTGGTTCTCTTTGTTTCCTGGCTGTGAAGGGTGGCAGAGCTCCAGGCCTCCCGTTCCCTGCCCAGGCCATGCGGCCGGGCGGGGCCGGGGCCGGGGCCAGCCGCGTGTCCCGGCTGGCAGATGGCGGGGGGCCTGCGGAAGGTTTTCCTCGGGCCCGGGCCGGGCCGAACCGATCTCTGGCTCAGCTGCAGGTTTTGCTGTAACTAAATTCACTGGAAAATGCCGAGTGAAGAAAGAGAGAGGCCCTGGACTTGCAGCGGGCTGGAGCGGCGACTACACTCTCCAGAGCAGCCATGAAGAACCTTCCATCGCAGACGGCTCCAGCTCCTGTTCGGCAGAGATCACCGAACCACCTACAAAAAGCCTGGGCAAGATTTTAACTCTTTCATTACCCAGATGAGACTTGCGGATTAATCTTTTTATCCAGAGAGAGAGAGAGAGTGATCAACATGAAAAGAGACTTTATAAACTACCGCTGACAGGAAAGAAAAGAAGCTTCAGGAAAGGTAGAGAATTAAGAAGATGCTTTAATTAAGCTGAAATATCTTTCTGTTAAAACTATGGAGATGGACAGTTCTGAAAAGAACTCCTTTAATTCATGATACAGAATCTAGAGAGGAATAAAGTGTTCAAAGTGTTCAAATTTGAGTAAAAAGTAGAGTAATTATGGTATAGTGAAGTGCTGGGAGATTTGAAGCCTTGAGAGGCAATGAGAAAACTGTTTTCTAGTGAAGCTCACAGAACAGATGAAGAAGACTTTTTGCCTTTGAATAACTTATCCTTAAAAATGCTATCCCTAGACTCATGGCCCATACAAACCTCAGAGTGATGTGAAAATGGGAGGAGTGGGCTCGAATAATAGCAGCTCTGGGCAGCTAAGATTAGGGCAATGGAAAACTATAATAAAAATAGTTTTCTTGTGAGAAACTCCATAAATTAACAGGAAGAAACTTCTGTTTCTCTACAAAGACTGGTGAAAAGACTGTAGCAAGAATTGGGACTGTTTTAACCATCAAAGTTCCAAAGTTTTTGTCTCTGTTGTCATGTGAACAAGGAAATAGTGAGTAGATAGGGGATGAAAAGGTTTTCTGGAAGTTTATTCTGGTGTTCTTATTATTGTAGTTTGTCAATAAACTTTCCTTTTTCCTTTAAAGTTTTAGGCCTGCTTTGCTCTTGCTCTAATCCATATCTCACAGCAAGAAATAAGTAATTTTCTCAGTTATTGGTTTAAAACCACGACGTCTCTTCAAAGTCTTTCAAATTCCAGAAACATTCCACAAAATCTCCACACATTTGTACACAAACTATGAAAAATCTTTCAAAATGATTCAAGTCTAGTCAAAATCCAACAAAATTCCAGAAACATCCCAACAAACTCCCTAAATCATCTCAAAACCCTACCACATTCCAGAAACATCCCACAAAAACTTTACAAATTTCCACACATCCTAGAAAAATCCCTCAAAATTCTTCAAGTCTTCTCAAAATCTCACTAAATTCCAGAACATTCCACAACATTCCAAAAAAATCGCACAACATTCCAGAAACCTCCCAGAAAATTCTTTACATTTTTGCAGAACTCCACCAAATTCCAGAAACATCCCACAAAATCTCCACAAATTTCCACACAATCTAAGAAAAATACCTCAAAATACTTCATGTCTCCTCAAAGTATTAAAATTCCCCATACATCCCACACAATTGACTAAATCTTCTCAAAACACTACCAAATTCCAGAAACATCCCACAAAATTCCACAAAAATTTCAAGATTCCAAAAACGCCTCACAGAATTCCACAAACATCCAACAAACTCACTAAATCTTCTCAAAACCCTACCAAATTCCAGAAACATCCCACAAAAATCTCCACAAATTACCACACAATCTAAGAAAAAAACCTCAAAATCCTTCATGTCTCCTCAAAGACTTTCGAAATTCCACAAACTTCCCACACAATTCCCTAAATCTTCTCAAAGCCCTACCAAATTCCAGTAACATCCCACAAAAACTCTTCCAATTTCCAAAAACTCCGCAAACATCCCACAAATATCCAGAAAAATCTTTTCAAAACCCTACCAAACTCCAGCAATATCCTGCAAAATCCCACAAAAATCCCACAAAATTCCAAAATCATCCCACAAAATTACAGAAAAATCTTCTCAAAACTATACCAAATTCCAGAAATATCCCACAAAATCTTGACAAATTTCCACACAATCTAAAAAAAACCCTCAAAATTCTTCATGTCTCCTCAAAGTCTTTCGAAATTCCACAAACATCCCACACAATTCCACAAACATCCCAACAAACTCCTTAAACCTTCTCAAAGCCCTACCAAATTCCAGAAACATCTCACAAAATCTTTAAAAATTTCCACACATCCTAGAAAAGTCCCTCAAATTCTTCAAGTCTCCTCAAAATCTCACCAAATTCCAGAACATTCCACAACATTTCAAAGAAATCGCACAACATTCCAGAAACCTCCCACAAAATTCTTTACATTTTCGCAAAACCCCATCAAATTCCAGAAACATCCCACAAAATCTCCACATATTTCCACACAATCTAAGAAAAATACCTCAAAATTCTTCATGTCTCTTCAAAGTCTTTCGAAATTCCACAAACATCCCACACAATTCCCTAAATCTTCTCAAAACCCTTCCAAATTCCAGAAACATCCTACAAAATCTCATTCAATTTCCACAAAATTCCACAAACATCCCAGAAAATTACAGAAAAATCTTTTCAAAACCCTATCAAATTCCAGAAACATCCCAAAAAATCTCGACAAACTTCCACACAATCTAAGAAAACTCTTTCAAAATTCTTAAAGTCTAGACATAATCCCTCAAATTTCCAGAAACATCCCAACAAACTCCCTAAATCTTCTCAAAACCCTACCACATTCCAGAAACATCCCACAAAATCTTCAAAAATTTCCACACAATCTAAAAAAAATACCTCAAAATGCTTCATGTCTACTGAGTCCATAAAATTGCAGAAACAACCCACAAAATTCCACAAAAATTTCAACAGATTCCAAAAACATCCCACAGAATTCCACAAACATCCCAACAAACTCCCTAAACCTTCTCAAAACCCTACCAATTTCTAGAAACTTCCCACAAAAATTTTTCCAATTTCCACACATCCTAGAAAAATCCCTCAAAATTCTTCAAGTCTCTTGAAAATCTTACCAAATTCCAGAACATTCCACAACATTCCAAAAAAATCGCACAACCTTCCACAAACCTCACACAAAATTCTTTACATTTTCACAAAACCCTACCAAATTTCAGAAACTTCCCACAAAACCGCCTCCAATTTGCACACCAGCTAAGAAAAATACCTCAAAATGTTTCACGTCTCTTCAGTCTACCAAATTCCAGAAACATCCCACAAAATCTCCACAGATTTCCACACAATCTAAGAAAAATGCCTCAAAATTCCTCATATCTCCTCAAAGTCTTTCGAAATTCCACAGACATCCCACACAATTCACTAAATTTTCTCAAAACCCTTCCAAATTCCAAAAACATCCCACAGAATTCCACAAACATCCCACAAAATTCCAGAAAAATCTTCTCCAAACCCTACCAAATTCCAAAAACATCCCACAGAATTCCACAAACATCCAAAAAAACTGACTAAATCTTATCAAAACCTTACCAAATTCTACAAACATCCCACAAAATTCCAGAAAAATCTTTTCACAACCCTACCAAATTCCAGAAACATCTTGTAAAATCCCTCAAAAATCCCACCAAATTCCAAAAACATTCCACGGAATTCCACAAACATTTCAACACATTCCCTAAATCTTCTCAAAACCTTCCAAATTCCAGAAACATCCCACAAAATCTACAAAAATTTCCACAAAGGTCCACAAACATCCCACAAAATTCCAGAAAAATCCTCTTAAAACCGTACCAAATTCCAGAAATATCCCACAAAAACTTGAGAAATTTCCACAAAATCTAAAAAACCCCTCAAAATTCTTCATGACTCCTCAAAGTCTTACGAATTTCAGAAACAACCCACAAAATATCCCAAAATTTCCACGCAATCGAAGAAAAATACCTCAAAATGCTTCATGTCTCCTCAAAGTCCCACAAAATTCCATAAACATCCCACCAAATTCCACAAAAATCACACAAAATTCTAGAAACATCCCACAAAATTCCACAAACATCCCAACAAACTCCCTAAATCTTCTCAAAACCCTACCAAATTCCAGAAAAATCCCACAAAAACTTTTCCAATTTCCACAAAATTCCACAAACATTCCACAAAATTCCACAAACATCCCAACAAACTCCCTAACTCTTATCAAAACCCTACCAAATTCCAGAAATATCCCACAAAATCTTTACAAATTACCACACAATCTAAGAAAAATACCTCAAAATTCTTCATGTCTTCTCAAAACCCTACCCAATTCCAGAAACCTCCCACAAAATCCTTTACATTTTTGAAAAACTTTCTCAAATTCCAGAAACACCCCACAAAATCTTTACAAATTTCCACACAGCCTAGAAAAATCCCTCAAAATTCTTCAAGCCTTCTCAAAATCTCACCAAATTCCAGAACATTCCACAACTTTTCAAAAAAATCGCACAACATTCCAGAAACCTCCCACAAAATTCTTTACATTTTCGCAAAACTCCATCAAATTACAGAAACATCCCACAAAATCTCCACAAATTTCCACAAAATTCTAAGAAAAATACCTCAAAATTCTTCATGTCTACTCAAAGTCTTTCGAAATTCCACAAACATCCCACAAAATTCCACAAACATCCCAACAAACTCCATAAATCTTCTAAAAACCCTACCAAATTCCAGAAACATCCCACAAAATCTCTTCCAATTTCCACAAAATTCCACACACATCCCACAAAATTCCAGAAAAATCTTCTCAAAACCCTACCAAATTCCAGAAATATCCTGCAAAATCCGTCAAAAATACCACCGAATTCCAAAAACATTCCATGGAATTCCAAAAACATCCTAACCAACTCCATAAATCTTCTCAAAACCCTACCAAATTCCAGAAACATTCCACAACAATCTCCAAAAATTTCCACAAAATTCCACAAACATCCCACAAAATTCCAGAAAAATCTTTTCACAACCCTACCAAATTCCAGAAACATATTGCAAAATCCCTCAAAAATCCCACCAAATCCCAAAAACATTCCACGGAATTCCACAAACATCCCAACAAACTCCCTAAATCTTCTCAAAACCCTACCAAATTCAAGAAACATCCCACAAAATCTTTTCCACTTCCCACAAAATGCCACAAACATCCCACAAAATTCCAGAAAAATCTTCGTAAATCCCCACCAATTTCCAGAAATATCCCACAAAATCTTGACAAATTTCCACACATACTAAGAAATACCCACAAAATTCTTCATGTCCCCTCAAAGTCCTTCAAAATTCCAGAAACATCCCACAAAAATCTCCAAAAATTTCCACAAAATTCTACAAAAATTGCACAAAATTCCAGAAAAATCTTCTCAAAACCCTACCAAATTCCAGAAATATCCCACAAAATCTTTACAAATTACCACACAATCTAAGAAAAATACCTCAAAATTCTTCATGTCTTCTCAAAACCCTACGAAATTCTAGAAACTCCCCACAGAATCTTTACAAATTTCCACATATCTTAGAAAAACCCTCAAAATTCTTCAAGCCTTCTCAAAATCTCACCAAATTCCAGAACATTCCACAACATTTCAAAGAAATCGCACAACATTCCAGAAACCTCCCACAAAATTCTTTACATTTTCACAAAACTCCACCAAATTCCAGAAACATCCCACAAAATCTCCACAAATTTCCACACAATATAAGCAAAATACCTCAAAATTCTTCATGTCTCCTCAAAGTCTTTCGAAATTCCACAAACATCCGACACAATTCCATAAATCTTTTCAAAACCCTTCCAAATTCCAGAAACATCCAACAAAAACTCTTCCAATTTCAACAAAATTCCACAAACATCGCACAAAATTCCAGAAAAATCTTTTCACAACCCTACCAAATTCCAGAAACATCTTGCAAAATCCCTCAAAAATCCCACCAAATCCCAAAAACATTCCACGGAATTCCACAAACATCCCAACACACTCCCTAAATCTTCTCAAAACCCTACGAAATTCCAGAAACATCCCACAAAAACTTTCCCAATTTCCACAAAATTCCACAAACATTCCACAAAATTCCAGAAAAATCCCACAAAATTCCACATACATCCCAACAAACTCCCTAATTCTTATCAGAACCCTACCAAATTCAAGAAATATCCCACAAAATCTTTACAATTTACCACACAATCTAAGAAAAATACCTCAAAATTCTTCATGTCTTCTCAAAACCCTACCAAATTCCAGAAACCTCCCACAAAATCCTTTACAATTTTGCAAAACTTTCTCAAATTCCAGAAACATCCCACAAAATCTTGACAAATTTCCACACATCCTTGAAAAATCCCTCAAAATTCTTCAAGCCTTCTCAAAATCTCACCAAATTCCAGAACATTCCACAACATTTCAAAAAAATCGCACAACATTCCAGAAACCTCCCACAAAATTCTTTACATTTTCACAAAACTCCACCAAATTCCAGAAACATACCACAAAATCTCCACAAATTTCCACATAATCTAAGAAAAATCCCTCAAAATTCTTCATGTCTCCACAAAGTCCTTCGAAATTCCACAAACATCCCACACAATTCACTAAACCTTCTCAAAACCCTACCAAATTCCAGGAACATCCCACAAAAACTTTTCCAATTTCCACAAAATTCCACAAACACTCCACCAAATTCCAGAAAAATCCCACAAAATTCCACAAACATCCTAACAAACTCCCTAAGTCTTCTCAAAACCCCACTGAATTCCAGAAATATCCCACTAAATCTTTACAAATTACCACACAATCTAAGAAAAATACCTCAAAATTCTTCATGTCTCCTCAAAGTCCTTCAAAATTCTAGAAAAATCCCACAAAATTCCATGAACATCCCAACAAACTCCTTAAATCTTCTCAAAACCCCATCAAATTCCAGAAACTTCCCACAAAAACTTTAGAAATTTCCACACATCCTAGAAAAATCCCTCAAAATTTTTCAAGTCTTCTCAAAATCTCACCAAATTCCAGAACATTCCACAACATTTCAAAAAAACTGCACATTCCAGAAACCTCCTACAAAATTCTTTACGTTTTCACAAAACTCCACCAAATTCCAGAAACATCCCACAAAATCTCCACAAATTTCCATACAATCTAAGAAAAATATTTCAAAATTCTTCAAGTCTAGTCAAAATTCCTCAAAATTCCAGGAACATCCCAGAAAATTCCAGAAAAATCCCACAAAATTCCACAAACATCCCAACAAAATCTGTAAATCTTCTCAAAACCCTACCATTTTCCAAAACCATCCCACAAAATCTTTACGGATTTCCACAAAATCGAAGAAAAATCCCTCAGAATTTTTCAAGTCTCCTCAGTATCCCACAAAATTCCACAAAAATCCCACAAAATTCCAGAAACATCCCACAGAATTCCACAATTATTACACAAAATTCCACAAATATCTCCGAAAATTCCAGTAAAATCTGATTAAATTGTTAGCGTTCAGGAACACACATAACCACAAATGATTATATGCGGGTGCTTTATTAAGAGATCTGGGTGTCAGGGGTACACATACCCAAATCTCTCTCATCTTGGTTTTGGGTTGAACATATTTTCATAGTCTAGCATTATATAACTCACATATTAATTATTAAACTTACATTGTTCTATTGTATGCATTGTTTTTACCCAAGCATGGATTTCTCCTGATCCACCCCCCTAACATTGTTCCTCACGTTCTTTAAACAATAATTACAGCTAATCAAATCTAACAATTGTATCATGATCATCTACTGATTACACAGGTGCAATTTTGACCTGATTTTTAGCAAGTACAAGGCCTAACATTTCCCAGGGCCAACTTTTCCAAGGCGTTTCCAAACCTAACTAACTTTATAAGTCCCCAAATTTTCTAACATTTTGAGACCTTTTACTATCACTTACAGGACTTGTGTGCTCCAGACCCCTCACCAGCCTTGTTGCCCTTCTCTGGACACGCTCCAGCCCATCCATGACCTTCCTAAATAAATTGGGGGCCCAGAACTGGACACAGCACTCGAGGTGCTGCCCAACCAGTGCAGAGTAGAGGGGAGGAATCCCTGCCCTGCTCCTGCTGGCCACACTGTTCCTGATCCAGACCAGGAGCCATTGGCCTTCTTGGCCACCTGGGCACACTGCTGGCTCATGCCCAGCCTGCTGTCCATCAGTGTCCCAGCTCCCTTTCTGCCTGGCTGCTGTCCAGACACTCTGTCCCCAGCCTGTAGCACTGCAGGGGTTGTTGGGGCCAAAGTGCACGACCCGACACTTGGACTTGTTAAACCTCACCTTGTTGGGTTTGGGCCCTGGATCCAGCCTGTCCAGCTGCCTGTGCAGAGCCCTCCTACCCTGCAGCACATCAACACTCCCAGCCAACCTGCTGTCACCACGGTTCCATGGGGCCCTAGAGTGTCACAATGGTCTCCAGGATTCCATGAAGCCTCCCAGCAATCCAGTTTTGGATCATACTGGGAGTGACTGGACTCATACTGGGAGTATCTGAGAATGACTGGGAACATACCATGCACATCATCCCCCATACTGGGGGTGACTGGGAGCAACTGGGAGCATGCTGGGAGCCAAAGGCATCATACTGGGACTGACTGGGTTGATCTAGTCCGAGGCAAATGGGACCATCCTGGGAGTGCTGCCATGTGACAAGGATCATACTGGAGCTTACTGGACTCATACTGGTGTTGAAAGGGAACAGCTGGGATCTCTGAACACCAAAGGTTTTTTTCCTGCCCACTGAAGAAGGAGCTTCCCAGTATCCATGTGTGAGGGGACCTTCACCTGAACCAGATGCTGTTAGGAGAAAAAGCTGCCTCTGCTGGCAAATCCCACACAACAAGTCAATGCCAAGAGAGAGCATTTTACTTTCACAACTTCCCTCCTGGAGTCATAGTCCTTTTGGATCACACAGGAAGCAAGAGAACAGCACAAAATATAAGGCTGTGTCCAGTTTTTGGCTGGGTGAGCAAACAGAGGGAGTACCAGGGTCTGCTGCCACAGACTCTCCTCTTGGGGAACAGAACCCCCCCAGGCTCCATTCCAAATGCTGTGCACACCCTGCTGGCTACAAACAACCCCTTTTTTAAGAAGTTGTTGGCAGGAGCTCTCCCAAATAAATGGCATCTTAATGGCAATTTTCATTCAAAATCACCCCCATTCCAAAGGATGAACAGAAAGCCCACAGCAATCCCAAAGGCACATATGGTGCACCTGGGGAAATCCTCAACTTCAGGGCCCAGTGGGTTAAAAAATACCCATAAGAAGCCACAGAGTGCAGAGTGCAAAACTGCAACAACCACTTGCTGGATCATTTTGGCTGTGCTGCACATGTCTGCAGACTCTCTGTCCCCCTGCAAGGACAGAAGGACACCCATCAGGGGCTGGGCTGGCTGCTGAGAATGCTTTGGGCAGGACGATCCTCAGGCAATGAGCAGGTGCCCAGAGCCGCTCTGACACTGAGGCCTCTGTGCCCCACAGCAACGGGAACACCACAAGGACACGGCAACGTTCCTGTGACATCACAGCAGCAGCTCCCCCAAAAATTGCCTGCAAGGTTCTCCTGGGTCACCAAGGAGCACAAAGGATCCTCAGAGGGCACAACCTATTGCTCAAAGGATCCAAGAGGAACTCAGAAAATGCAGCAAATGAGGACACCCCACAGCCCAGCCTGAACACTGAGAACGAACAAAGAAGTGACCAAACCAAAGGAAATACAACTTTTGGTCACTGATGCTTCTGACTATAACCAGCAAGGCTTGTTCCATCTGGGATCTTTGTTCTAGTTCTAGAAACAAGCAATGTTCTCTGCTGTAACTGTACATTCCATCACCAGCTAGAGATCCTCATTGACGAGGTCACCCAGCATCCCTGAGGCCACAGCAGGGAGGGCATCTGGTACAGCACTGTGGCTTTCCTGGGATCCTTCTGGTGCCTGTGGCTGAGAGGAGTGGGGTGGATGGAACCAGGACAGGTCACAGATCAGCAGCCCCACTGCAAGCAGTGCTTTCTCCTGCTGTGTTGGGACCGTGGGGTGACTGATATTGGGACTCCTCTGGCTTTGGCTCCTGCAGACCACACAGTGGCTCAGACACTGGCCTGAGGGAAGGGGTCTCATGGAAACCCGGCACAGGCATTTCTCTTTGGAGAGGGGGTTCTGCAGGGAGAAGGGAGAACGAGAGACGTTCCTGTCTCCTGAGATTCCCCCTCCTCTTTCAGCAGCCATACCACAATCCATCAATACCAGAGTTCATAGGATCACTTCCTTGCCAGGGAGCACAAGGCACTCAAAACTGAACCCTGCCAGAGCCCAGCCCTGCCTGCCCATTTGGAGGGTGTGGGGGAATGGAATTTCAGCAGGAGCTGACCCACAATGATATTTTGCCACTTGTGGGTTTCTCACAGCCTTAGAAGGAGTTTGAGATCTCTGTCCCCAACACCCGCTCACCCTTCAAGTGCACACACGTGCCTGGGGGCAATTCAGGGTCTCTGGAGTGGTGGCTGCTAATCTTGGAAACAGGAGCTGTTGTCTTTTCCAATGGCCTTAACTCCCTTCTACCTAATAGAAAGTGGGTGAGTAAAGGAAATGACCCTGGAGGAAGGGGACCAGAACCTTGGAAAAAGATGAAACATCTTTTGTCTGAATTACAAATTAAATCCCTTTCATTTATTTCTTTAGTACTACTCTATTACTACAAACAAAAACATGTTTCTGAGCTGACTGTTGGGATTCGGGGCTTTATTTCTTGTTCTTGTTGTTGTTATTATTATGTTTTAGTGTTACTTTTCATTGTCAAGACTTTTAAATCTTAGACATAAATAACAAATGCTGGATGTCACACACTGGGAAAATTCCCTTGTTTTTCCCACCAGAATTAAACTGGACACTCAACTCCAAGTTGCCAGTGGATTCTAAAGACGGAAAATCCTGCTAATGCCGGGTTTGGTGTGGTTTGGAGCTGGGGAAGGGTCTCATCCCCTCCCAGAGGCGCCCCAAGCCCGCTCTGCTGCCACGTCTGCACTCGCGGCCCCTCACGGCGGCCCTGCCCTGGGGACATGGTGGGACCCCCTCCTGCCAGGGCTGAGGCTCCTCATGGCCCCTCACAGCCCCTCATGGCCCCACAGAACCTCTCATGGCCCCATAAAACCTCTCATGGCCTCTCATGGTCCCTCATGGCCTCTCAAAGCCCTTCATGGCCCCTCATTTTTCCTCACGGCCCCTCTCAGCTCCAGGCGCGGGGCTCCTCCCAAAGGAGAAGGGGTCGGGCCCTGCTCTTTCTCCTTTTATTTCGGTCCCTTCATAGCGACGAGTAAACAAAGGCTGAATGGAGCCTTTCCCCAGCGTTTCCCTCGGGGTTCATTGCGGGCTGAAGCTCTGTGCTGGCGCTGGCCCCAGTGCCAACATCCCTGCAGCCCCCAAGGCCTTTGCTGTCCCCCCGTGTCCATTCCCTGTCCCCGAGTCCCGCCCGGCTCTGGCAGCAGCAGCAGCCGCAGCGCAGCGGGCGCCGGCCCGGCCCGGCCGGGGCTCCCGGCCACGAGCAGCAGCAGCGCCGGCCCTTCCCATCTGCTCCTGCCTCGGCTTGCCAGGGCTTTTGCCAGGGCAATTCTGGACTACAGCAACAATCCCCCACAAAGAGCCCTGATTCCTCAGGCCCGCCTCTGCTGCCCTCAGCCAGCCCTCAGAGGAAGAAAGGATCGGGTTCCAGCGCTGTTTTCAGCACTGTTTTACTCACCCTGAGGTGACAGCAGGAGGCTGTTGGTGCCTTGGCCTTGGCAATTGTGGATCCCAGCTGATCTTGCCCCTCTTCTGCTTGCCACTTGAATTTTAGCAGTACAGCTGCAATTGCCTCTTTCAATCAGTGCTACCCACTGTGCTTTTCTGACAGGGAACTCGGACTGCTTGTTAAAAAGGCCTCATGAGTAGTAGATCTCCAAATGCTCCCAACTCCCTGAGCACAAAATCAAAGAGAATTAAAGCCACACAGGTCACATTTGCAGTGCTCAAACACAGCCCTGTTGCTGCTGCTGCTGCTGAAATAGAATCAACTGACAGAGGCCATCACAGAAATTGCCTTTACAGTGGCAAATAAAATGAAAAAATCGACTAGGAGAAAAAAAACCCAGAACTCCCCAACTCGCTTCACTGTTTCTACCGAGCAGCAGAAGAAAAAGGAACAGGGCACCTTTCAGGCAGTCCCACAAGCTCAGGCTTCTCATTTCATGGGGAATCTGAGATGCAATTGGCCTTTTTAAAAGGATAAAACAAAGGGAATGAATTGGAAATTATTAGGAAAAAATGTACCTTCTTATATACAAAGTTCACCAAGTCATTCCCTGCATTTCTCCTTTTCACATTCTTTCTGTCATCCAGAGAGGTCCAGCTTATCATGTTCTGATGCTTATCATCAACTGATTGTGCTCTTGATTTCTCCCAGTGCAAGAGATGTAGAATCATCTAAACTGAACACAGAAACAAAGTCTCTCTGTCAGCCCATTTTCATGTTCCAGATCACTTTCAAGGTGTCCATGGGGGATTTGGAATTATCAGCTCTCCACTTCTGGCTGCACACCCTGGAGATTCTTTCTCCACATTCAGCCAGGCTTGTATTCCCTAACAATTCCCGGTACCTCATCATGTTTTCTTTGGCTAGAAGAGTAACAGTGGAAACCTTACCAATGGCACAACTCCCCAGTGCACAAGGAAAAGAAAGAACAAGTTTCAAGTGCTTCAAATATTTGTTCTGCTTTGCTGCAAGAGTTGTGCTGCAGTCACTTACAGTGTGGGAAGCCAAGAGAAGCTGCAGCTGGGGGCATATCTTGTGATAGGAGCTGCGCCTTGTTCTCCAGGACAGGTTTTTGGAAAGAACAGACGGGACTGTGGAGAAGATTCTGGGAAAATTGAAACAACTTTCTTATGAAATGAAAATCAAATCAAAAGAAACAACCAATATGTTTTTCTCTATTTTTCTCTATTTATTTTTATGTTCCCCTTTTCCATCTTGCACTTTCTCCATCCCATTCATTCCAAATGGATCTCACCTCTAAGATCTGAGACTTGGCAAGTTTTAGACACTGTAAAATACCATGAGCTATACCCAGTTTGCCTTGCCCTGTTTTCCTTGGAAAGCAATGCTGGAGACACAAGTGCAGCGCTTGGGTCGGGTACAAATTCTGCATTCAGGGAATGTGCACAGACGGTGCCTGACCCTCAGCAGGGACAAGGCACAGCAGCAGCCAAGGGCATTGCTGTGCCCCTGTGCAGGAGTCAAGACTCTGGCTCTTGGCTCAACACGGCAAAGTTCCCGTGTTTGGCCAGGCTCAGGGGCTGCCCGGGGAGTGCGGGGCTCGGGCCGGGGCCGAGCGGGCAACGGACAAACGGACACGGAGACAAACGGTCCCGGTGCTTCAGTTGCAGCGGCGGCAGCAGCGGCAGCAGCAGCAGCGGCGGCAGCAGCAGCAGTGGAAGCAGCGAAAGCATCAAATTTATCACTTTTCTGTCTCTCCTCTCCCTTTCCCACGGACCCACATTCCCTCCGGGTCTCCCTTTTCCTGCGTCCCCCCCTCTTCCAGGTTCCCTCTCCCCGTACCCGCCCGGGCCATGCCCCCGGCCCGCCCCCGGACCCGCCCCCGGGCCCTGGCGGGGTTGCCCCGGCCCCGGCCCCGGCCCCGGCCGTCCCGCCGTGGTCTCGCCTCCGCTGGGCTCTGGCTGTGCTGGTGCTGGCGCTGCTGGGCGGGCATCATTGCCTGGGGCTGGGGCGGAATCGCTGCCCTTTGGCTCCGCCTTGCCCGATCCCGGCCCCGGCCCCGACGCAGGCTCCGGTCCCGGCCCCAGCTCCGGTCCCGACCCCAGCCCTGCCCCCGGCGCCGGCCCCGGCCCCGACCCCGGCCCCGGCCCCGGCCCCGGCTCCTCCCGGGGCCCGCGGAGGACACAGGCGGCGCGGCCGCTGCCGCCGCCTCCGCTGCGGCTTCCCCGGCCCGAGCTCCGCCGCTCAGCAGCGCGGCCGCTGGCCCCGAGCCGCCGCTGCCGCGTTCCAATGAGGGAACGCCTGCGGATGCCCGGCCCGGGGAGCTCGGGGAGCGCTCGGGGGCCGTTCCTGTCCCCGGGCCGAGCGCTGATGGCGGCGACTCGCCCCCAGGGAAGGCGCAGGAGGCCCTGCAGCAGCGCTACGAGCTGGGCCCGCTGCTGGGGCGCGGCGGCTTCGGCAGCGTCTTCGCGGCCACGCGACTCTCGGACGGCGCCCCGGTGAGCGGTGGGCAGAGGAGGAGGAGGAGGAGGGGGCGGAGGAGATGGCGGGGGCGCGGCGGGGCGGGCAGCGAGCTCAAGCCTCTGCTGCTCCTTGCTCGCAGGTGGCCATCAAATGTGTGCCGCGGGATCGCGTCCGGCTCTGGGGCGAGCTGGTGAGTGTGCGGGGCCAGCGGCAGAAGCCGGGGCGTGCCGGGCAGGGATGAGCCGGGGCCCGGCGGGGTGGGAGCCGCCGAGAGCCCTGCGGGGAGAGCGGGCGTGGGGTGAGCGAGGTGTGCAGAGCATCCCGGGCTGGCTGAGGGGTCCCAGGGCCCTGGCACGGCCTCAGCCCCACTGACAGCACCGTGCTCCTCCCGCAGCCCGACGGCACCCGTGCTCCCATGGAGATTGTGTTGCTGGACAGGGTGTCCTCTGGCTGTGCTGCAGTCATTCAGCTGCTGGAGTGGCTTGAGCTCCCCGACAGCTTCGTGTTAGTGTTGGAGCGTCCACAGCGGTGCCAGGACCTCTCGCATTTGCTGGCGGAGCGGAGGTTCCTGCCAGAGGAGGAGGCGCGGGGGCTCTTTCGCCAGGTGCTGGAGGCCGTGCAGCACTGCAGCAGCTGCGGGGTCCTGCACAGGGACATAAAACCGGAGAACATCCTGCTCGACCTGGCCACTGGGCAGCTGAAATTGATCGACTTTGGCTGTGGCGCCTTCCTGCAAGACACAGCCTACACCCAGTTTGCAGGTGAGCCCTCGCAGGGGATGCTCCTGGCCATCTCATGGCCCAGCCTGGCTGTGGCACCGGGGATTCCCCGTGGTGCTGCCAGGATGGGATCAATGCTTGAGGCAAATTGATTTGGATGGGGGTGTGAGGGGGACCAGCTCCCAGCCCTGCCAAGAGCCTTCAGCACCCACTGTGCCCTGGGCTGGGGCTGGGACAGCCAGCCTGACAAAAACCCCCATGGGGGTAGCAGAGGGCAGGTGTCTGACCCCATGCCCCAGAGAGTTTAGTGAGTCAGCGAGGAAGGGCTTGAACTCCTCTGTTCCCCACATTTGCCTTGGATTATTAACAATTTTTTGGAGGCCATGCAGGCACGGAGGAGAGTGTGTTTTCTCTACCACGGGGTGTGTTTTTATTTGCTTGTCATGGTTGGGCCTCCCCAGTGCTTCTGCTGCCCTCTTGCAGCAGCAGTGGCTTCTTTTCCAACCCTGGGTTTGTAGCCAAGTGCCAGGTGCTGGCAAGAGGGCAGTGGGTCACCCCGTGTGCCGCTGGGGCAGCCCCCACATGCCCAGGGATGCTGGGGCCAGGCTCTGGGAGCAGCAGCATTCCCCTGATGAGCTCCATCTGTGTTCCACAGGAACCCTGTCCTACAGCCCACCAGAGTGGATCCACCAGCAACGCTACCATGGCCAGGCAGCAACAATCTGGTCCCTGGGCCTCCTGCTCTACCAGCTGGTCGTAGGGAAGCACCCATTCATGAGGGGCCAGCAGATCATCTGGGGGCGGATCTTGTTCCCACGACGGCTCTCCCAAGGTGAATCCTCATCTCTGGGCACAGGGGGAACACCAGGCTTGGGAGACAGCTGTGGGCTCATGAGCATCCTGCTCTGGCAGCTGCTGAGGAGGTGGCACATGTCCTGCTCTCCTGCAGACAGGGAATCCATGGGGAAGTTGAGGCCCAGCTCTGGGCACACCCAGCATGGCCTGGGCACTGGAAGGGGGCGGCAACTTCTCCAACTGACTGGTGATTCCTGGTTTCTCTCTTCAGAATGCCAAGATATTATTAAGAGGTGTTTGTCCATGCAACCCTCGGACAGGCCATCCTTAGAAGACCTTTTCCGCGATCCTTGGATGCAGGCTGTTCATCTGCCCTAGGAGATGGGAGAGATCCACATGCACAGTTGGATCCAGGGGCCTGGCAGGTAACAGCTCCACACATTTCTTGGCAATCGGTGGCAAAGCAAACCAGGCTGTTTTTGTTGTGCCTGTAACTCTGAGCAGGGGTCATCAGAAGGGAACACACAGCTCTTGGGCTTGAGCTGAGCTGGACACCTGGTGTGGCAAGCACTGGTGGCCACCATTCCCCCTGCTTTTGCTTGTCTGCTTCACTGATGGCTGGGACCCTGGGCAGAGCACTGACAGCCTGGTCTGGCCCCTAGGCAAGGAGAAGGAGCCCCTGGAGAAACTGTTACCAGGTGGGGCTGCTGCTGGAGACACCAAGGGCAACCTCAAGGATGGCAATCTCTTCCTCCAGCTGGCCAGCTGAAGATGATGGATTTCAATTCTGGCATGTCTTCTTCAAAGACTCGCTCCACACCCAATTTGCAGGTGAGTCCACAGCCAGGGGATGCTCCCAGATCTGGGCATGGCACAGCCTGGCCAGGCACCAAAGGTTCCCCCCTTGGCTGGGGTGGATGCAAGCAATTCTTCAGTTGGCTGCCAAGCTGCTTTTTGTCTCTGGACAGCTGCTGAGGGGCTGGGTCTGCCGTGGCTGGCTGCAGGCTGGGCACATGGCCTGCCCTCCTGCTCTGCTCCCAAAGGCAGCAGTGATGGGCAGCTTTGGGCCCAGCTCTGAGCACAGCCAGCATGGCCTGGGCACCGCGGGTGGCTGGGACAAGGGGACAGGAGCCTTCAGCTGACGGGCGGTTTCTGCTTTCTCTCCTTGCAGCCGGGCTCTGTGGATGCTGAGGCTGCTCTGGGCTCTGCCAGGGCTCTGCTGGGCTCAGCCCCAGGCACAGCTGGGCTCACCCTGCCCTCCCATTGCTCTGACAGCTTTGCATCACACAAGCCCGTTCCCAGCACACCGCCTGAGCTTTCTGCTTTTGCAGGTGAGTGAGACTCTCCTGCAGGCCAAGAGATTGCACTTATGGACACACATCCAATTGGCAAGAACCCAAACTCTCCACAGTCCCAGCTGAATGCCTGCATCTGCACAGGATGTTTTCTGTGTCCCACTCTTCCTTTCTTTTTGGCTGCAATTGTGCAATTGCACTTTCTTCCTCCTCTAGAAGTGCCACTGCTGTGTTCCTGAGGCAGTGCAGTCTGGAGCTGATGGATGAAGAATCGCCCCTCTGCACTTCCAAACCAGAGCAAAAAGCTGTAAGTGGGACTTTGCATCTTTAAGAAACCCCTGAATGTTTGAAAGGGAATGTGCGGCTCGTTCACAGGGTGAGAAGGAAGGGCATCTTCTAAAGGATTTGGGGTTTGACAGAGTTTAGATTCCCAGTGCTGCTTGGAGCTGGCAAGGCGCAAAGCACTTTCTTCTTGCTTCACTCCAATTTCACCACAATTTCAAATAACAATATTGGAATCAAACCCCAAAAACTTTTTCAAAAAGGTTCCTGAGGCCGGTAAGATGCATCATGCCATCAGCACATTTACAAAGTAAATAACTGAGTTTTATGTTTCAAAAGACCAATTACACCTTAATTCAAAGTTAGAGAAGATTTTTCACTGTACACTTGGGTTCTGTTTTTATCTTTCACATTTTATAGAAGTTTTTTTTTTCTTTTATTTTTCCACATTTTTCCCCTTAAAACAGAAATCATGCTATGAAAAAGAAGTGTCCTTTGCTCCTGGTTCCTGTGTGGAGCAGCTCCCTTCCCGCTGGCTGAGCTGCTCAGGCAGAGCCCAGCAGCTCCTGGCCCTGCAGGGCTGAGGCTTTTCCCCATTGCTGGGCACAGACTGATGGAGCAGCACTGCTGAACACAGGGACATGCAGAGGGAGCAGAGCAGCTGCCTTTGCCCACCTGAAGCTCCAAGGCCAAACTCCGAGCAGGCACGGCTGGAAGAGACTCGCAGGCTCCCTGTTGGCTCTGCTGCCCCACTTGTGCCCGGCCCAGCTCTGCGTGAGGCACAGGGAGAACAAGGGGCAGCTCCCTCCCAGCCCCAGCCCAGGGACCCCTCCAGCCCCGGGCCTTGGGGCACTGTCAGCACCTGCTGCTCCAGCCATGGCTTGTGCTGGCACTGACAGCAACAACCAAAGTGGGGCTGGTCCCGAGGGAGCAGCAGCAGTACCTGGATCTGATCCCTCAGTGTGGGGCAGTGCTGGAAATATGATCGCAGCAGCAGCACCAGCAGCACCAGCAGCAGCACCAGTGCCAGCAGCACCAGCAGTAGCATCAGCAGCACCACCACCAGCAGCAGGAGCAGCAGCAGCACCAGCACCAGCACCAGCAGTACCAGCACCACCACCAGCACCAGCTTCACCAGCAGCGCCAGCAGCAGCACCACCAGCAGCACGATCAGCAGCAGCACGAGCAGCAGCACCAAAAGCAGCACCAGCAGCAGCACGACCAGCAGCCGAAGCAGCAGCAGCAGGACCAGCAGCACCAGCACCAGCACCAACAGCACCAGCAGTGCCAGCAGTACCAGCACCAGCAGCACCAGCATCAGCAGCACCAGCAGCACCAGCACCAGCATCACCAGCAGCACCAGCAGCAGCAGCAACAGCAGCAGCAGCAGCAGCAGCAGCAGCAGCACCAGCAGCACCAGCAGCACCAGCAGTACCAGCAGAACCAGCAGCGGCAGCAGCACCAGGGACAGGACCAGCACTAGCTTCACCAGCAGTGCCAGCAGCAGCACCACCACCAGCACCAGCAGCACCAGCAGCAGCAGCAGCAGCAGCACCAGCACCAGCAGCACCAGTACCAGCAGCAGCATCAGCAGCAGTGCCAGCAGCACCAGCACCACCACCACCACCAGTGCCAGCAGCACCAGAACCAGCACCACCAGCAGCACCACCAGCACCAGCAGTAGCACCAGGGGCAAGATCAGCACCAGCAGCACCAGCAGCACCACCAGCAGCAGCGCCAGCAGCACCACCAGCAGCAGCAACAGCAGCAGCACCAGCAGCACTACCTGTAGTGTCAGCAGCACCAGCAGCAGTGCTAGCAGCAGCACCAGCAGCACCTGCACCAGTACCAGCAGCAGCAGCAGCACCACCAGCACCAGCAGCAGCACCAGCAGAAGCACCAGCAGCACCAGCATCACCAGCAGCAGCACCAGCAGCACCTGGAGCACCAGGACCAGTAGCACCAGCAGTACCAGCAGAACCAGCAGCAGCACTACCACCAGTGCCAGCAGCAGCAGCACCAGCAGTAGCACCAGGGGCAGGATCAGCACCAGCAGCACCAGCAGCAGCACCAGCCATAGCATCAGCAGCAGCACCAGGGGCTGGACCAGCACCAGCAGCAGCAGCACCAGAAGAAGCAGCATCAGCAGCACCACCAGCAGCATCAGTGGCAGCAGCAACAGCAGCAGCACCACCAACAGCACCACCACCACCAAGAGCAGCACCAGCAGCAGCACCAGAAGCAGGACCAGCAGCACCAGCAGCACCAGTACCAGCAGCACCAGCAGCAGCACCACCAGCACCAGCAGTGCTAGCAGCAGCACCAGCAGCAGCAACAGCAGCAGCAGCAACAGAACCGCCAGCACCAGCAGTAGCACCAGGGGCAGGATCAGCAGCAGCAGCAACAGCAGCAGCAGCAGCACCAGCAGCAGCACCAGCAACATCCGTGGCAGCACCAGCAGTGCCAGCACCAGCAGCACCAGCACCAGCAGCACCAGCATCACCAGCACAGCAGCAGCAGCAGCAGCAGCAGCACCTGCAGCACCACCAGCAGCATCAGTGGCAGCACCAGCACCAGCAGCACCAGCAGAACCAGCAGCAGCACTGCCACCAGTGCGAGCAGCAGCATCACCAGCACCAGCAGCACCAGCAGTAGCACCAGGGGCAGGATCAGCACCAGCAGCACCAGCAGCAGCACCAGCCATAGCATCAGCAGCAGCACCAGGGGCTGGACAAGCACCAGCAGCAGCAGCACCAGAAGAAGCAGCACCAGCAGCACCATCAGCAGCATCAGTGGCAGCACCAGCAGTACCAGCACCAGCAGAAGCAGCAGAAGCAGCACCACCACCAACAGCAGCACCAGCAGAAGCACTAGCAGCACCAGTGGCAGCACCAGCAGTACCAGCAGCAGCAGAGGCAGCAGCACCAGTAGCACCATCGTCACCAGCACCAACACCAGCACAAGCAGCACCAGTAGTGCCAGCAGCAGCATCAGCAGCACCAGCAGCAGGACCAGCAGTGCCAGCAGCACCACCACCAGCACCAGCATCACCACCAGCACCACCACCAGCACGAGCAGCACCAGCACCAGTAACAGCAGCACCAGCAGTGCCAGCAGCACCAGCAGCAGGACCAGCAGCACCACCACCAGCACCACCAGCAGCAGCAGCTGCAGCAGCAGTGCCAGCAGCAGCACCACCAGCACCTGCACCAGTACCAGCAGCAGCACCAGCACCAGCAGCACCAGCAGTAGCACCAGGGGCAGGATCAGCACCAGCAGCACCAGCCATAGCATCAGCAGCACCACCACCAGCACCACCAGCAGCATAAGTGGCAGCACCAGCAGGACCAGCAGCACCACCACCGGCACCTGCACCACCAGCACCACCAGCAGCACCAGCACCATCACCAGCACCAGCAGTGCCAGCACCCGCAGCAGTACCAACATCAGCACATGGAGCTGACTTTCAGTGCAGCCTCTGCCATGCTTCCCTCCCTGTGCAGCGGTGTCACAGCAGCCTGAGGCACCTGGGAGCCCTCAGTGCCAGCAGGGACTTGAGATGGCAGCCCTGGGCTCCTGCACGTTACGCCAGGAACAGAGCTGGGGACTCCCTCCCCATGTGGAGCTTCCAGATGGAAAAGGCTGCTGTGACCAGGCAGCTCCAAGGGCACAGAAAGGAGGGGCTCGACCCCTTGATCTGTGCCAGTCCCACAGTCCTGGGCAGCAGCCACCGAGCCCTGGGGGAGCAGAGGGCACAACAAGAGGGACAAAAGCAGTCAAGGTCAGAGACTGGGAAGAGCCAGACCTGGGAGCAGGAACAGCTGCTTCATTGAACTCCTGGAGGAAGCTCTTGGCTGGTTCAAAGCCCTGAAAGGTGTGAAGGGCAGAGAAGAGGCCACACCAAACAATGCTCCTGTTTTCACACCTACCCTCTCTGTGTCCCAGAAGGAATTGGATGAACTGTATTCTTCTCTCTGAGTCATCTCATTCAGCATGAGCAGCTCAGCACCAGGAGCTGAAGGAGCTGAAGCCTCAGGCCACAAGAGCTGAGCAAGAGGGGGCTTTTGGGCCAAAGTAATGCTGCTAAGTAATGGACCTAGCTGAATGCAGCAGATAGAATCCTGCAATTATAGAATCCATTTTGCTGGAAAAGGCCTCTGAGCTCATCCAGTCCAGCCAGTCACCCAGCAGTGTCAAGCCCAGCACTAAACCTCGTCCCTGAAGTGCCAAGGTCTGAACAACAGGCCCTGAGTGAGGCCTGAACAACAGGCCCTGAGCCAAAGGTGACCTCTGGATGAACCTTCCAACCAGAGGTTATCTGTCTGTCTGCTCATTACTGAAATATGCATGGTCATTAGCACTGTGATAGATGGATCCACTCATCAATGAAACATGGATTGACCTTTCTGTGTTTAGAAGCCAGACAAGGCCATTCAATCCGACATCTGGCCTTGTTTGGGGTGTATGGACAGAGTCAATTCCCTTGGTTCCTCCCTGAGGCCTGGCCAGGCTTTGGTAGGGACGCAAGAGGAGGATGAAACCAGATGTTCCCACAGCAGAAGTGCTGTCAGTTTGTTTATTCAGCACTATCAAAGCTGGGCCCTCTCTCACAGCGGAGGTTGAGCCTCACCTGTGGCTGGAGGCACCTGCAGGATTTCCCAGTGTCCGGGAGTGGCTCTCCAGTCCTTGGCTGTGACAGCATCCCCAGCTGATGGGTGGATCTGGGGATGGCAAAGTCTGAGGGGAACTGGATCTTTGTTAATGCCTGCAGGCAATCTTTGGCAGTGATGATTGGGTGCATTGCTGAGCTGCTCCTTTTGTGATCCTTTGCTGCTTGGAGCTGCAGTAAGTGACACTGATTCCTTCAGGTGGTGTTTGTGCCTTTGGTGCTGACCCTGCCCACTGGTGAAACCAAATTGGCAAAGTCTGGCCAGATCACAACAAAATATCACTTTTTAAATGTAAATGTAAGGAATCTGTCCCATCTGAAATTCCCAGAAGGGAAGCCCTCCCCAGAGTTCACTGGCTCTGGAGTGGGGCTGAGGTGGGAGCACCGTGCGAGCAGTGGGGCAGTCGGTTAAAAGAGGCTGAACCGCAGGATGTCTTAAAATGCATCCAAACATTGCATATGGAAAAAGGAAAAGAACTTGTGGGTTTGGGAAGACAGGGATGGATTTTCTTAACAGCACCAACAGAAGGAACAGTTGTTTTTTGGAATGCTTCCACATGAAGGTACAGAAAAAGGTTTTAGTCTTGAGTTCAGGTTTGTTTGTGCAAGTAACATAATAACAATAACAATAACAACACAATAATATATATTTATATATATAACCAAAACTCAATAATGTGAAATAATGCTGAAAATACCAATTTGTGAGTTTTAGCTGCTCACTGTAACACTAAACACCCTACAAAAAAGAACTGGCAAAGACCCAAATGTCACTGGTAAACTTTTGTGAATTGTATACATGGAATAAAGGAAGAAGGGGTGAAATTGGCTGTTTTTATAGGGTTTGGTGATACTATGATGCTTTGTCTGTTCCTGTGAAAAACACACTGATTAAGACTGCTGGATTTTTCATGTACCAGACTGTCTACAAGCTGCAGGACTGGTTGAACAGGTGAAGGAGTTGTTAAAAGAGCAGTTGATAAAATGAGGAGATGGGAACCTGTCCTGGTGGAGAACCCATCTCCCAGATGTGTTCCATGCCCTTAACAATGGGCCCACTGGGGAAATGGAAACCCCTGGGTGTGCAGGGCTGCACCCAATTTGCAAAAACAGCCATGGACAGTGAGACTTGGACTGCCTGGGAAATGGTTCTGGGTGTGATGGCCCCTGACAGGGCCACCCCAGAGGCTGCAGGGCTGGACCTTCATGCACTGGAATTAATTAGGAAAAAGCCAAAGCAAATGAAAGTTAACAATACAAGAATAGGAATTCAGATTCCTCCAGGACGCTTTGGTTTGGTAACTGCTCACTTGAGCTTGGCCTTGCAAAGTGTTGATGTCATGGGAGGAGGTATTGATGCAGATTAGCAAGGAGAAATTAAAGAAATTCTGTTAAAAATGAATGAAGAAGATTGGATGATTCAACCCCATGACAGGTTATCATAAAATATTGATATTGCAGTTTAAAAACGATTGTGAAAGGAGATCCACCTCCAATCAGCACTGTTTGTGGAGATAAAAGGTTTGGATGCAGCAGTCCTAATAATTGGTCCAGAGTGTGGGACCAGAGGCCAAATGGGCCTCCAGAGGCAGCTGAAGGAGCAGCTCTGGGGAAAGACAACACTGGTTGAATCCTGAAACCTGGGCAGGAACAATGGAAATATGTCCCTGCAGCCAAGTGTTCTCTGCCACAACAAGCTGATGTTATGGGATATTGTTTTACAGAGGCTGCCAGACCAGATCTCCCTGTTTGGCCCAACGACCCCTTTGGAAAATGCTCTGATCCACGGGGCTCCATGTGAAGGCTGATGTGACACTGAGGGACTTCCACACCAATTCCATCCAGGAGCCTGGGTACCCATCAGGGACTGGGACCTGGCACTTCTCCAGCCAAAGGGGAGAGGATCCCAATTTCCAGCTCCTGGCTGGATTTGGTGTGGAAGTCCCTCAGTGTCACATCAGCCTTCACATGGAGCCCTGTGGATCAGAGCATTTTCCAAAGGGGTCGTTGGGGCAAACAGGGAGATTTGCTCTGGCAGCATCTGTAAAACAATATCCCATAACATCAGCTTGTTGTGTCAGAGAACACTTGGCTGCAAGGATATATTCCCATTCTTCATGCTCAGGTCTCAGGATTCAAACAGTGCTGTCTTTCCCCAGAGCTGTTCCTTCAGCTGCCTCTGGAGGCCCATTTGGCCTCTGGTCCCACACTCTGGACCAATTATTAGGACTGCTGGATCCAAACTCTTTATCTCCATGAACAGAGGTGATTTGAGGTAGATGTCCTTCTTTCACAATGGTTTTTAAAGCTGCAATATTAATAACTGTACTGCCCTGCCATGGGGTTGAAAAACAAAATCTTGTTCATTATTGTTTAACAGACTTACTTCAATTTCTCCTTGATAATCTGCATCAATTCCTCCTCCCATGACATCAACACTTTGCAAGGCAAAGCTCAAGTGAGCAGTTACCAAACCAAAGCATCCTGGAGGAATCTGAATTCCTGTTCTTGCATTGTTAACCTTCATTTGCTTTGGCTTTTTCCTAATTAATTCTAGTGCATGAAGGTCCAGCCCTGCAGCCTCTGGGGTGGCCCTGTCAGGGGCCATCACACCCAGAACAATTTCCCAGGCAGTCCAAGTCTCACTGTCCATGGCTGTTTTTGCAAATTGGGTGCAGCCCTGCACACCCAGGGGTTTCCATTTCCCCAGTGGGCCCATTGTTAAGGGCATGGAACACATCTGGGAGATGGGTTCTCCACCAGGACAGGTTCCCATCTCCTCATTTTATCAACTGCTCTTTTAACAACTCCTTCACCTGTTCAACCAGTCCTGCAGCTTGTAGACAGTCTGGTACATGAAAAACCCAGCAGTCTTAATCACTGTGTTTTTCACAGGAACAGACAAAGCATTCCACATCACAGCATCACCAAACCCTATAAAAACAGCCAATTTCACCCCTTCCTCCTTTATTCTTTGTATAAAATTTGAAGTTTACCACCAACATTTGGGTCTTTGCCAGTTCTTTTTTGTAGGGTGTTTAGTGTTACAGTGAGCAGCCAAAACTCACAAATCAGTACTGTTGACATTATTTCACATTATCAATTTTTAATTATGTATATAAATATATATTATTGTGTTATATTATTATCATCATTATCATCATGATCATTATCATCATTATTATCATTATTATTATCATTATTGTTCTTGTTGTTGTTGTTTCACTTGCACAAACAAATCTGAGCTCAAGACTATAACCTTCTTCTGTCACTCCACATGGGCGTGTTCCAGAAACAATTGTTCCTTCTGTTGGTGCTTTTTCCTATTTGCTGTTAACAAAATCCATCCTACTCTTCCCGAACCCCCAAATTCTTTTCCTTTTTCCACATGCAATTTTTGGATTCATTTTAAGGCTGATTTACTAAAATATGGATATGATCTGGTATCAATATCCAACTGAGACAGACAAAGACTCTTTAACTGTTTTAGGGTTAAAAAGTGTATGTTTATTCACAGTGCTGGGCCGATGTGTCAGGTCACCCCTTAATACATACAGCCCGGAGCACAGGTGAATACAGGCTTTTTATTTACAGAAGTATTGAATACAAATACATATTCATGACCCAGTTCCCACCAACTTTTCACTTCCTATGCTACTTAGGAAAAAAGCAGTTAAGCATGATCCTTGAAATGGGTCGGTGGTCTTTTTCTGAGGAGGGGTCACAGAAGGGAGGAAGGGATATGGCTCTTCCTCGTTCTGACCTTTCTACCTTTTCAATGCAAAGTGACAAATGGACCCTTGGCTGGGCTCCTTGTTTCATATCTTCAGTGAATTTCTGATTTGCAACTGTCTTATGTTCTTGAAGTTCTTTACCAGATACTTTATTTCTCACTCTAAGCCCAACTGAACAAGCATAAAGTTGACAATTAGTTGTTAGCCAATGATTAACCTCTATTTTAGCAAGGCCTCTCTATCTACCTTTAATTTTAGCAAGGCCCATCTATTTATTTTAATTCGAGTTTGTCACTCTGAAAACTCAGCTTCTGAGTTTGCTAACATAGTTTTCTAAGTGCTTTCCCAGGACAGTAACTGTAAACATAGATATGTGTACATTCTTTCTGTTACACGTCTTGTGATGGGCATCTCTCATGGCCAGTGCAGTGAGAAAGTGTTATCCTGACCATCCAATCCCTGGCCATGGTCAGAAGCCTATAAATCCTGGGAGGAAAAATAAACTCTCCTTTTCACCACACCTCGACCTGTGTCCGTGTGATCTATTCATCTTCAGCGGCAACAGACAGATGGTATTCCATTTTTAATCCTGTGGGACAAACTGCATTACGGTTCAATTCCACCTGTCCAATCTGTACACATAAACCTTTTGATAAAGTCTGGGGCTGCAATTGGATCCAGCCGCTTCCAGTCTCTTTGCTTAGAAGGGATTTGAAAGTCTAGGCATTCTGGAGGGGTTTGAGGATCCATGGTGGCTGTTGAGTGTCATTTCTCCACTTCATGACTCAGCAGGAGTTTCTCCAATAAAGAAATAAAGCTTTTGCCAGAAGCTCCCACTCTGCCCATGACAGGAAGCCCTGGGAGTGTCTGTAATATCCCGGCTCTTTGGCAGCCTGGGGACTCCTGGGATGTCACCGTGGAGCCTGCATGAGTGCCTGTGACAGAGCAGTGCCTTTGCAGCCCATGGTCCCCTGGGATGTCACCAGGGAATTACTGTGACTGTGTCTGACCACACGGCTCTTCAGCATCCCCAGAAACCCCTGGGAGGTCTCTCTGTAGCCCCTGTCTGTGCCTGTGACATTGCAGCTCTTGAACAGCCTGGAGACTCTGGGAATGGCCCCATGGATCCCCTCTGAGGGTCTGTAACAAATCTGACCCTTGGTAGGCAACCATCACCAGGACCTGTTGCTCTGGTCTCTTTCCATGGCTACCATTACAGCCCCCTGTTGCTATAATTTATTTCTATGGCAACCATCACTGTCCCCTGTAACTATGGTCTGTTTCCATGGAAATGACCACTGCCTCCTGTTGCTATGGTCTGTTTCCATGGCAACCATTGCAGTCCCCTGTAGCTATGGTCTGTTTCCATGGCAACCATCACAGTCCCCTGTTGCTATGGTCAGTCCCTTGGCAGCTCCATGAAGACCCCATGCCTCAGTTGTTGCCATGGACACCAGCTCAGGCCTGGAGCCAGAGCCCATTGCCATGGCAACCATTTGCAGTCCCATCCCCAGGCTCATGGGATCACAGAGCCACAGAATTGGCTGAGTTGGGAGGGACCCATGGGGATCCTCCAGTCCAACTGCTGGCCCTGCACAGGACACCCCAACAATCCCAGCCTGGGCCTGGCAGCACTGGCCAAGTGCTGCTGGAGCTCAGACAGCCCTGGAGCTGGGAGCCCTCCCTGAGGAGCCTGTTCAGTGCCCCAGCAGCCTCGGGGGAAAAACCTTTTCCTCACATCCAGCCTAAATCTGCCCGCCTCAGCTCCAGCTGCTCCCTCCACTCCTGTCCCTGGGCACCAGAGGGAAGAGGATCCTGCAGCCCCCAGCCAGGGACCCGCTCCCAAGGCTGCTGCCACGGCAACCAGGCCTGGCACCAGCTGGGATGCTCGGTTTCCACAGGCTGGGCTTCAGGAATGGGATTCCCCAATTTCCTGCTCCAGCTAAAACTGCACTGCCACTCGCTTCCATCCCAACTCCTGTGGAAAGCACAAAAGGCAAAGATCCCGGGTTGGGATAAGAACAATTTGCTGGGAACAGCAATGAGATAAGGAACAAACAGGAACAGAAACAATTTTGGTAACAGGAGGGATAAGACAAACTATTTACGAAGAAAACTACAACACCAGCAACTGGCTCTTCCTGGCCACGTATTTTGTCCTGCCTGGAAGAGAGAGAGCGAGTCCTTTTCCTGCCCCTGGCAATGATCTGAGATGGGATTGAATCTAATGACAGGGCCATGGCCAGACCCTGACATTCCACAATGCAAAATCATGATACTGCCATGGGCAGGAAGAGGTACAGGTGTGGATCACAGGGAACATGGATCACCAGGTGTCTTGCCAACATGGGTCCTTCAAGGGGGGATGAAGCTGGAGCAGTGCACAAAGCTGTTCCTGCAGTTGGGGCATTTGCAGGCCTTCCCTTAGTGGTGCCTCCATTGGGGTTTGGTCAAGTGAGAGCTGTCTGAGAAGCTCTTCCCACACTCAGGACACACGTAGGGCCTCTCCCCTGTGTGGATCATCTGGTGGATGGTCATTTGGGACCTCCAGCTGAAGCTGTTCCCACATTCCCCACACTTGTAGGGCCTCTCCCCAGTGTGGATGCGCTGGTGGATGATGAGATTGGATTTGCAGCTGAAGCCCTTCCCATATTCCCTACACTCATAGGGCCATTCCCCAGTGTGGATCATCTGGTGGCAAATCAGGCTCTTGCTCTGGCTGAAGCTCTTCCTACATTCCAAGCACTCATAGGGCTTCTCCCCATCCTGAAGCTGCTCATGGACCACCAGCTCCGAGCCCCAGCTGGATCTCTGGCTGCCATCCTGTCAGAGGGTGGGTCTTTCTTCCTCAGAGGAAAAGGGGTTTGGAGCCCCTCTTCTTGCAGGATCTCCAGGGCTTTTTCTTGCACTCTGGAGCCACTCAAAACAGCCTCTTCTATGAGGTTCTGCTGTGGGGATTTGTCCTCTCTGGTCTCCATCCTCAGCTCCTTGACTGGGGGAGGAAGGACAAGGAGAGGATGGGATTTGCTTCCATGCCAGAGGGAAGGGGAAGGAGATCCCCCCAGTGCATCCCCGGCAGGACGGCGTCAGCAGCGGGGTTTTCCTGCAGCTGGGGGCCATGCTGGGCTGGGAGATGGAGCAGGAGAGAGGGGGGAAAGGGCAGTGACTTCCTCCTCACCTGCCTGGGTGTCCTGAGGCATCTTCCTCTTCCTCGCAGCCTCCTCCTCAATCTGGACAAGGTTTGGGAATGAGAAGTTCTGGTTTGTGAGAAAACAAGGAATGAACACATTGAATGAGCCCAACAGGATATTTAGGAATGCCTCAAACCATCAGCAAATGCTGCCCTGCTCTGCAGGCTCAGGGCAGCAGAAGGAGCCCCAGGGCTGCCGACACAGCCGCAGCAGGAAGGGCACAGGGCCTTGCACAGAAGCTGGCACAGCCTCCTTTGGACACGTCCTGTCTGGTGACCATCCTAAATCCACACAGGCTGTGACACAGACATGGAACGTGTGGGCCAGGGCACGAATGCTGCTCTGAGCCCTGGGGCCCAGCGAGCACTGAAATCAGCAGGTGTGGCAGAGTCCCCACTGAAGCAGACCTGCCACCCCCCGAGCCCTGGCACTGCTGGTGCCCTTCTCCTGCCCCAGAGACCTGTGCCCCTGGGGGGCTTCTGTGCCAGAGGGCAGTCAAAGCCCAAGTGCATTGGGGGCTGAGCTCCTTCCTGCAGGGGCTGATGGCAGGAGCTCCTGAAGCAACTGCTGGCAACTCTGGGTATCTGTCAGATGATGTTGCTCCTTCCTGGAATGAATTTTTTCCATGGAAGGGATTGGCAGTAGCACCAGAACACCATCAATTTCTGAGTTTCCCAGGACAATTCAGTAGTACAGAGATACTGTTATGTTTCCTTCTGCTTTTCTGACTGTCTTTCTTGCATTCTGGGAAAAAAAAAAAAGCAGCTTGGTCCTATCAATTCCATCCCATCCCATCCCATCCCATCCCATCCCATCCCATCCCATCCCATCCCATCCCATCCCATCCCATCCCATCCCATCCCATCCCATCCCATCCCATCCCAGGTGTTTTAAGGTTAAATTTGATAGTCGAGGTTGGACTTGAATTCCAAGATGGTTTATGTGGTCAAATGTTTGATTTGAAAGTCAAAAGTTGGATTTGAAGCTCGGGGGTTGGATTTGCTGGGCAGCACATGGAAACCATGGAATAACGGCATTCCAGGCATTGAGAATTTGGAATCCTCCGGCTCCCCTCACAGATTCCTGTGGAATAATGGCATTCTGGGTATCAAGAATTTAAAAAATTTCCAGCCCTCCTTCCCAATTCCCACCAAAAAGATAGAATTACAGAATTCTGGAAATTGAGAATTTGGAATCCTTTATATGCACTGTTAGATTCCCACCAAATTCCCATGGAATAACAGCATTCCAGGCGTCATGAATTAGAAATCTTCCTGTTCCCTTCCCAAATTCCCATGGAATAATGGCATTCTGGGTGTCAGGAATTAAGAATTCTCCAGCTTCCCTCCTGAAATTCCCATGGAATAACAGCATTACACACATTGGGAATTTGAAATCCTCCATTTCCACTCTCAAATTCCTATGGATTAACAGCATTCCAAGCTTCAGGAATTTCAAATCTTCCATCCCCCCTCCCAAATTCCCATAGAATAACGGCAATCCGAGCATCAGGAAATTTGAATCTTCCAGTTCAGTTTCCAAATTCCCACCCAATTCCTATGGAATAACAGCATTCCAAGTACTGGCCATTTGCAATCCTCCAGTTCTGCACCTACATTCTCTTGGAATGATGGCATTCTAGACATCAGGAATTTCAAATCCTTTATTTCCCCTCCCAAATTCCCAAAAAATTCTCATGGAATAGCACCATTCCAAGAATTGGCAATTTGGAGTCCTCCAGCTCTCCTCCCAAATTCCTGTGTGTAACTTTTCTATAAATATCCTTTTTCTGTTTCTGTTTCTGCTGCATCTCTTCTGTATTTTTCTTTTTATTCTTGGATTTCTCTGCCTCCTTTGGACTGAATTCTTTTGGGATCCTCCCTCGTGGGGAGCCCTGCTTATCTCAGTTCTTATGATTTGAAGAAAACTCCCAAGCTCGTTAGAATCTTGTTTCTCGTGTTTATTAAAAGGTCATCAGAAAACTTAACAGGTCTCTCCAGGCTGGCTACACAAGGTTAATCTTTGCAATATGGTACATTTCTTTCTTCTGATGGTACAAACAAGGCCTTGTGGCACACTTCGTGTCTGATGCACAAAATGACCCCGAAATACGCAGTTCTTTTATCTTTATACCTATTTTTACCCAGTTAACAGTAGACACATATATTATTTTTCTTAATGACCCAATGACCCATCACCTCTGTGATGCACTGCGGCATTCTCTGTCCAATCACTTACTACTACCCAAAAACCTCTAGGAGAAGAAGATGAAGAAGAAAGAAGAAGGGACAAGAGACAACACCCTAAATCCTCCATCTTGTCTCTTGTTCTCTAAACTTACTTTTTCACCCAGTGATTTAAAAGAACTTTCTAATCTACACACACTTTCAGCTTTTTCCATCTAAATTTAACATTTGTTTTCATGTATCACCATGAAAACATGCTCATGAATTTCATGTTATATGAAATTCAGTGTTTTTCTGGATCTTATAACTAAGTATCAGAAACAAGGGCACACACTCTGTATTCCAGACTCCAACACTGTAGAATAACAGCATTCCAGGTGTTGGGAATTTCAGATCCTCCAGCTCCTCTTCCTAATTTCTAGGGAATAACACATTCTGGGCGTTGGGAATTTCAAATCTTCCAGCTGCTGAACCAAATTTCAATGGAATAAAAGCATTCCGGGCATCAGGAATATGAAAAATGGCACAACTACTGCGAAAAAATGGTCATGTACATGACGGTATCAAAAACTACAGGTGGGAAGGAAAACTGGGAATGGCTCCAGCAGCTGTGGAATCTCTGTCAAGCTCAACATCGTGTCCAGACAACTCTACAAGTCCGGAAAGCACCAAGCACCATGGAAAAATCAAGGCACTCTGTCACACACTAGAAACAGTGTAACTGAAGTTTTTGTTTAGTTTTTATATTTTCAAGAGATTTTTCCTTTATTTTCATATTTTTTATTTCTTTTTTCCCCTTATCTCTTTATCCCTCTATTTTTTTAATTTTCAACGAGGAAAACTGCTGACAACTCAAAGGAATAAAAATTAAAAATAAAAAAAAAGCAAAGCAGTTTTCTTCTCCAGAATAATACATGAGAAAATAAGGTCTTTTAAATAGCAAAATAAAGTTGCAAACTTTTAGTCCCCAAAAAACTACAAAGAAGAAATATTCAGAATATGGACAATTGTGATTATGATTATTTCTTCTATTGCTCTTTTTGTGGGATTTTTTTTTATTTGTAGTCTAAAAGGATTGCTCCTGTGAAAAAGAAGCCAAATTTAAAATTTTAATTTACATTTTTTCTCTTTTTCTTAAACCTCCCCAGGGCTTCATTTAATTCTATTTTATAGCAAAAAGAACATTAGCCAAACAAAGCTTTAAAACAAATAGCCAGGCACTGATACATGGTAAAATTCTGATCTTTTTATCTTTTTTTTCCCATTTTTTATCAGTGTTTTTTCTTCTTTTCACTGCAATAGCATCACAAGTAAGGAGAAAGAAAAAAGGCCACAGTCCATCATCATTTTCATCATTTTACAGAAGTTTCTAAAAACTTTTGGGAATGAGGATGGGCAAAATCAGAACTACAAGAACAAGAGGCAACTGCCAGTCCCATCAGAAAGGAAAAGTGGGATTTTCTTGGAAAAAAAAATCTAATAACATTGATAAACACCAAAAAATTTCCCAAATAAAATGAAAAATTTGGGCCCTCCCAGGCCTTGGTAACCTGTTGTGTTGGAATTTCTCCTATTCCACCTCCAAGTTATTCTTTTCTCTCGCACTGTATTAGGAACGGCGAGGAGTACGACACTGACTCCCTTGGCTGCGTTGTCCAAGAGAGCAAAGTTTATTATTCTTAATCTTCTTTTATACACATGGTTGAGAAGGTCTGAGAGGTAAAACTCCCATTGCTCATTAAAGGTACACATCACCTTCATTGCTGAAGTGGAACACCAGCCCTTGACTAAACAACACCTGCCAATTGATGTTCTTTACCAAGGACTGTTGGGATTCCTTCTTATGCTTTCCCAGGCCAGAGTGAGAAGCCTGTGTGACTTAGTTTCACACAGGCTCTGTGCTCCCTGCCTGCTTTCAGCATCCATACGCATCCAGTGCATTTGGTTGGAATGTTATCCTTTTTTCCCCTTCTTAAAAATGCTTTTTTTCCCATTTCCTTTGTGCTTGTTTCCACGACAATTTCCTCATTCCCTGCACTATCCGGTATTTTTCCAGATCCAGATTGTGTCCTGCCCTCCCCCCCTCCCCCCCCGCTCCTCCCAGACCCCTGAAATCACACAAAAAAAATCCCCACAAATCTCAGCAGGCTGAATCAGCACAACTTGTATCAGCACCATCACCGGAGTGTTCCTAGACAAACAGGCAGATTATTTGGGATGAGCATCCACTATCACCATCAGCAGATCCATGAATTCCTGCAATGTGGAGCTGGAAAAAACTGCTAAAATTGTGATTTTCCCATTCTGGGAGTGTTTTGGAGCCCAGGTTTATTCCCATGGGAAATAAAAACCTTCCTGGTTTGAACCAATCCCTTTGGAAGGCTGCACATGGCTCACCTGGACTGGGAACAACTGGGGAAAAAATGGGAAAATCATGGATTACAAACATGATAGCTCCATCCCTCTGGAATGCTGCAAATGGCTCACCTGGGCTGGGAAAAAGCAGAAAAATCTTGGATCACACACCTGAGGGAGGGGTCTGTTAATCCTGGCTCATCCCACAAACTTCCATTCCTCAATCAGGGAAGGATGGATTAGGGAAATCCCCCGTCCAGGAGCACCTATGGCACCTCCCAAATAAACATTTCCTTCTTTTTCCAGTTCCAGGGACTGAAATCCTGGATTATTTCCCATCAGGAAATGGGGTTCATTAAAGACCAGATTTTATTCCCAGCATTCTGGTCTTAAGAACTCCAGCCATTCTGCTGATTTCTATCCCAGGTGTGATTTAGAGGGTTGGAATCTCCTGGAAAAGTGGATTGATGGATTCTTCCTTGAAATACCAAGGGCTCTGGTCCTGGCACATCCTGCCATTCTCACCCCTCTCAGATAAACCTGCTCCAGTTAGGAGCTCCAGGGAAGCACCAGAGCAGCCGGCTGTCAGGAACAAGGCAAATCAAGCCTGGGGGCTGCTCATGGAGCTGGAGCAAGATGCACCTGGGAGCCCTCAGCAATCCAGCCAGCACCACACGGGCAGGAGGACACAGACGGCGCTGCCAGGCTGGGACAGGGCTTGTGCCTTCAGCACAACCACCAAAGGCCAAGGGCCTTCTGGCCATTTTCCCTGCACCACTGCACACCTGGGCAGCTTGCTGAGCACAAGCACCCTTTTCCCCGTCTTCCCCTATGCCCTGCAGACCCTGGGCAGCAAAAGAACAGTCTTGCAGTCTGTTTCTTAGAACATATCCTATATTTAAACACTACAGAAAACTGAAAACATGAAAAGGACAGACTGGAAATAAATGGAAAATGCCTGCTGGTTCAGGCGGCCACAGCAGACAGAGGCTCCCAGGTCACGTCTCAGTGGAGCTCCAGCAGCACAGCCAGGCACAGCCCCACGGACGAGGCCGTGACCTCCATGCCCTGTGGAGCTGATCTCTCAGCCTCACGAACACGGACACCGGGGCACGGTCTCCTGCCCTGAGAAGGTCCAGGGTTTCACTGGCCAGGCTTCCCTCCTCAAGGCTGATGTCACCTGCCATGGCTTCAAGGGCTGGAAGAGAGAGCAACAGAGCCACGGTCAGATCCCAGACCTGCGGTGACCCAACGAGAGCCCCCTGCCAGGGCCATCCCAGCCGGCTCTTGCCATGGCCAGCAGGGAGCACGGACCAAGGGGATCAGCCCGAAGCTGCTGGCCACGAATGCCCCACGTACCCCTGAAATCTCGGTGTGCTCTGCCCACGCCGCCCCTCATCCGCACAGGGAGCAGAGCCCCCCGCAGCCGGGCCAGGGCTTGCAGCTCCCCCCGCCAGCCGCCACTGTCAGCCCGCTGCCCTCACTCACCTTCGGAGATGAGCTGCAGCTCTGCCTGCTGCCCCCTCAGGAGCCGCCCGGCCATCTCTGGGAACACAGAGCCTGTCAGGGCCCCAGCGGCACAGCTCCCTGCCAGCGGCGCTGCCAGCCCTGGGGCCACACGCCCTCCTGGCCCGGCAGGGCTCAGCCCGGGCCCTTGCCGCATCCTGACGCCCAAGGGTACGGCTGCCAGAAGCCGGCAGCAGCCCCGAGGGCAGCCGGGGCTCCAGGGCGCCGGGCCCGGGTGCCGCTGCCGGGGCAGCAGCCGCGGCTGGGGCCGAGCTGCGGCGGGGCGGGGAGGGAGCCCAGCCAGGTTCGTGGCTCACCCATGAACCTGATGGCCGCCGCTCGCAGGGACTCCTGTGGGCTCTGCAGGTACGGCAGGGCCCGGCGCAGGTGCTCGGCCGCTCGGCTCCTGTCCTGTGCCAGCTGCAGAGAGCGGCAGGAGGGAAGGGTTGGCGCCGGCTGTGCCCCAGCCCCGGCCTCCCGTGCCCGCCCAGCCCTGAGGCCCGGCCAGCCCCACACACTGGGCACCAGGGGCAGGGGGCTTCTCCAGCCTGAGGCTGGGGCTTGCAGGCCACCCTTACCAGGATGTCGCCCAACATCCACAGGTTCTCCTGTTCCAGCTTCTGGAGATCCCTCCTCTTCAGGAACTTGGCTGCACAATGCAGCGTTTCCAGGGAGGCCTGGAGAGCAGCAGAGACCCAAAGTTGGCCCCACAGCCCAGGGCACAGGAGCCGCGTCCCTGTGCCAAGGCCTGGAGGAGGCAGCGGCCGGCAAGGCACCAGGGCAGGAGGCAGCCCAGCTCCCTCCCAGAGCAACACCAGCAGCCCACGAATCCTCACCTCTGCCACACGCTGGTTCTCATCATGGCAATGGAAGAACAGGGGCAGGAGGCTCTGGCACACAGGCATCTCCAAAGGATTTCTTCCCCTTCCCAAAAAATCCACTGTAACTTGGAAGAGCCCTATAGAGAGCAGCTGGACCTGGCTATTCTCCTGTAAGAAAGGAAGGGTAAATGATGTTAGTTGATGTTAGCATTGTGTGCTCCAGGCTCACATTGGCACAGGCCTGAAAATCCACAGAGTACAAAGTGTCTGGGCAGCACTCAGTGCCCGTGGCTGAGGGCACAGAGCCTTACGTGGTCGAAGAGCGGCAGGAGCGCCTCAGCCAGCTGCAGGGCAATGGGGCTGGGTACCACAATGTATTTGTAGGTGAATATGAAGCTGAGTATGATGAGTGACATCCCAATTATGTCTGTATCCTTGTCCTGAAGTAGGTCCATGAGTGTTTCAGTCAGGCTCCACATTTTTTTCGCCTGTGTGGAACACAAGTGTGTGAAATCGCAGCTTGCTGCTGTGGCAGAACCCAGAGTGCAAAGGCCAATCCCGAAGCACTGGGGCAGCTGAAGCAGGAGTCAGGAGAGCTGGGAGCAGCTGCCTCAGAGCTCCAAGCCCAGCCAAGCCCAAGTGACTGCATTCCCCAGCTTCAGCCACTGTCCCCTTCTCACCATGGAGGGATGGTCAATGAACTTGAGAAGGGCCCTGAGTGCCAGGTGACGCCTCTCCCTGCACTCGCTCTGCAGGCACCTTGAGGAGACCTGCACAACACTGTCACTGCATTCACTGGAGTCCAGGTACTCCGGGATCTGAAAGGCACAGGGCAGTGACAGGGAAGCCAGCCGGCAGAAGCCTGGAACCGCACAGGGCCGGGCCCGGGCAGCAGCACAGGGCACAGGCAGCGTCCCAGGCAGCTGGGGCTATGAGAGGGCAGAGAGCTGGCAGGCATCACAGGGAGGTAGTGCTGGCCATCAGGCTCACCTCCACAAGGAATGCCAGGGCAGGCAGATCCCAGTGTGGCTCTTGTGTGCTGAGCAGCCAGAGGAAGTGCAATGCAGTTCTGGAATACAACCCTAGAGAAGCATGGTGCATCTCCCTGACAGGGTAAAAATGGGACCAGGACCCTGAGCAAATCTCTGCCAGGGGACTCACTCCCATGGGCCTGGTCTTTCCCCCCAAAGCTGTGAATGGATATGGGCTCCTTGGGAGGCAGCTCCTTGTGGGCTCTTTCCTCTCCCAGCCTTTTCCCAGTCTGCTTGGCCATCCCTTGCTAACAAGGCCCTCTGGCCCACAAGCATGGGTACTGTGTTGGGCCAGGCCCTGGGCCCAGGGCAGAAATGCCAGAGGCAGTGGGGAGAAGGGGGTCTCACCTGGCCAGCAGACCCACGGCACAGTGGTGGGTGTCAGCACACAGCAGCGTGTCCCAGCCACACTTGTGTTCCATTGACAGCACGGCTTCCTCATGCTGCATTTGGCAGAGGAGAAACTTGAGGGTCTGCACTGCAAACCTGTGTGCACAGCAAAGTCCAGGTCATGCTGGGAGCACTGGCTTCTGCCCTTGGGACGTGGCAGGGACAGGTGGACTGGGATGGAGCACCTGTTGGGGCTGGTGGCAAAGCCGTGTTCTTCCTGGCATCTCTTCCAGAAGTTCCAGCCCTCCTCTGGCATCTGTTCTGTGCTGAAGAACACTTGGAGGAGCAGATGCACAAAGAGCTGGGGGAAATACACTGTTAAAGCTTCTGGCCAGCAGGGCACCTGGAGGATCTTCCACATCACCACAGTTGCCTGCAGGGGACAAAGCAGCCTGAGACAGCGCTCAGTGTCCAGGTGTCCATGTAGCAGGGCCTGAGTGTGGCAGGGAGAGGACGGGGAAGACGCAGGGAGAGAACCTGGCCTGGTGGCCCTGAAGCTGCCCCTAGGCCAGGTTTCAGCCCAGTGCCCGAGGCAGGGAGATGCAGTGGGGGAAGGAGGGTGCAGAGCTGCTGGAGAGGCAGCCTTGGGGTGAGTGCAGGCCAGTTCCAGAAACTCACAGCCAGGGCAAAGACACCCGTGGTCTCCCAATCCGATGTGCAGCTGCTGTGCTGTGGCCAGTCCCCCAGCACACCCAGGAGTATCAGGAGTGCCCTCTGTGCAGTCCTGGGCGAGCACAAGATCCTCTTCCATATGGTCATTGCAGCTCTGCAGGGTCAGAGCTCCATGTCAGGCACAGGGTCTCAGACACATCCCCATGGCCTGGGTAGCAGCAGGGAGCTGAGCTGGCTGCCAGCTCTGCCTCTGCCCACTGCCCCTCAGCAGCAGCAGCAGCAGCAGCAGCAGCCAGGCAACCCAGGCCTGTGGGGACAGGCTGCTGAGGGGCAGGGTGGCAGCATGGCAGCAGGCTCAGGGGCTGACATGCCTGGGCTGGAAAAGGGAGCAGCCAGAGGCCCCTGGAAGTCTCTGTTGGTGACACACCTGGGCCAGTCTGTACAGGGCAATGGGCTGGGGAGCCGTGAGCCCTCTGAACAGGTGGGCCCCATACCTGTCACACGTTGGGGCCACACGCAGGAGAGTAATGACCACATCGTCGGGCTGTGCCTCGGTGAGATCCAGCAGGGTCCTCTCCAGCCTGTGCTCAGCAGATTCATTGGTCATGAGCACCTGGTGGATGCACCTCACGATGGCAGGCACCTGGAGAAGGCATGGGGAGAGTTGGAAAGCTGTCAGAAGGAGTCAGGAATGTCCCCAGCTTCCCCAGAGAAGTGCTTTCCTTCTCATCACACTGCAATGGCCTCCAAGGCTTAGAGTGAGCAGCAGGCGTGGCTTGGGAGGCCAAGCAATTCCTGGAGGATCAAACCCTGGCCACAGGGTTTACTTGCTTTGGACTGGAAAGAGCCTTCTCCAAAATCCATTTCAGCATGGCAGCACTGGTGTCAGTGGTGTAGACATCACAGTTTTCCATGGACGCAATGCCCATGATGCTGGTCTCTTCCTGCCAAATGCATTTCATGAATTTGCAAGTCAGGCAGGAGAAAGAAGGTCGGGAAGAGAGGGATATTGCATGGAGTGCTCCAAGCTCGGTGCTGGGCTGGGCAGTGCCAGCAGGCCCAGCCCAGGTGGGGATGGCTGCAGGTACCTGCGCTGTTCTGGAGATGAGGCCACAGGTGGGATCCTGCTCTTGAGTCTGGTCCATGGCTGCATCTGGCAAAGAGCAGCCAGAGCTGAGGGTCTGCAGGAGAGGCCAGAGAACACAGCCCAGCCGTGCACTCCCCAGGCAGGGACAGCTCTGGGATGCCCCCGGTTAATGCAGCAGAGCCTCTGGCAAGGCACAGCCTTGGCCCTTCTCTGGTCCTGTCCATGGGTGTGTCCCCAGAGGATGGGATGGGATGGGATGGGATGTGATGGGATGGGATGGGATGGGACAGGACCCAGGTGGATGCAGGCCCCAGCCTTGTGGCTCAGCTCTGCCACTCACCCTCCTGTAGCAGCTGGAACTGCTGCACCTCTTTAGTCTGTGCTGGGGAAGCTCCAGGGCCTCTTTCTTCCTCCTCCTCCACCCAGGCCAGTTTGGGTGCTCTCAGGGCTCTCTGCTCCATGCCAGTGATTGGATTTATGGCTACTTGCAGGAGCGATGCCTTGCAACAGCTTCACGTCGGCAAGTGCTGTAGTTGTGGCTGGAAGGCACCTGCAAGACTGAAGTCCTGGCAAGACCACAGGACAAGTCCTGCTCTTGGGTCTCGAGGCCTCCTGCCACAAGGACGGGAGGCTCCTCGTCAAGGACTGAGGTCTGGCCTCGAGGTCACGTGTAGGAATAACACTTCAGAAAAGCTCCGGGTCTGACAGAAGCGAGTGTGCTGTGCAGGGGCTCCTCACAGCACCGCTCTGGTGTGTCCTGTCCTGTCGCATGCACCAAGCACTGTGGTGTGGCTGTGTCACCACCAGCTCCTATGTCACCACATGTCACATGGGCCCTTTGACACCCTGTCCTGTGCCATGCCATGGTGACCATACTGCACCATGTCACAAAGGGCCCTTGCACACACGGCCACCTGCCCTCAGGCCACCCCCAGCCCCCCCAAATTGGCCCAGTTGGAAGGAATCCCTCACTCCAAATGTCTAAGGCCACCTGACAGGATCTTTAAGAACAGCTCAAACCATCAGCAAACGCTGCCCTGCTCTGCAGGCTCAGGGCAGCAGAAGGAGCCCCAGGGCTGCCGACACAGCCGCAGCAGGAAGGGCACGGGGCCTTGCACAGAAGCTGGCACAGCCTCCTTTGGACACGTCCTGTCTGGTGACCATCCTAAACCCGCACAGGCTGTGACACAGGCAGATGTGGGGAATGCAGGCATAGAAAGCTTTCAAGGCCTTGAGCATACAGGCTCCGAGATAGAGATGGATGCAAAGTTTGACCTGAGACCTTGGAGAAGGCTTGAAGCTTTAGAACTATAAAGTTGCACAGACTTGAAGTAAGAATAGAAGTTTGTAGTTTCAGCAGAAATACGCCTCATGTAAGTGAATAAATATGTTAAGCAAGCATGTGAAAAATGTTCAAGTTTAGCTTTTGAACCTGCCAGGGAGGTCCCCAGTGAACATCAAGGCAGACATGTGGGGAAGTGCAGATGACAGGGCTAACTCTGGCAGGAGAAGCTGTTCTGTGTCTCTGCTGATGGTGCCAGCAGCCTGAAGGAGCAGCCAGGAGAAGCACTGAAAGCAGAGAGGTGCAGTTTTGGGCAGCACAATATCCAAAGCTATCAAGCCATTAGACAGAATGCAAAGGAGGGCAGCAAGGATGGGACAGGGTATGGAGGGGAAGGCCTTGGTGCAGCTGAGGTCACTTAGTTGAGCCCAGAGAAGAGGAGACTAAAGAGAGTCTTTGGGGTCTTCAGCATCCTCCTGAAAGGAATCACAGGGGCAGGTGCAGATCTCTTCACGCTTGTGACCAGTGACAGGAGTCAAGAAAAGGGCAGGCAGCTGGCTCAGGGCAGGTTATATTTGAATATCAGGAAAAGGTTTTTCACCCAGAGCATGGTCAGCCACTGGGACAGCTTCTCCCAGGAAATGGTGACAGCATCAAGCACCTCTGAGTCTGACAAGTGTTTGAACAACACTGAACAGTTACATGAGGTTTTAGAAACCATGTAAACAGTCAAGGCTTGTGAACTCCAGGCTTACATCAGCATATACTTCTGATGATTACTTTAGGCAGTGTTTTCAGAAACTCGTTTTATGTCGTGTCATACTGCAATTCCTTGGAGATTGTGCAGAACATGTCATCCTTTTGTATGCATTGCTTGTTAGTAATATAAAAAAGAATATTGGTGTTGGGTGACTCAGAGATAGCCAGTGTGTGTAAGGTGTAGTATACAGGGAATAAAGATAAGGAAAAGAGAAGAACTACTAATAGATACTGCTAAGTTTGGAAATGTAGATAGCATTAAGAATGAATAACACAAGAAGTAAAGTTGTTATTGAAATGAGTCCACTAGAATGTATTTCAGCACATTAGAAAGAATCCTAGAGGGTCTTTTTTTGAAGCAAGGTCATGTGATTCAAAAGTGTAGCCAGTGGTAGCTTTTGTATAAATTAGAGAGTGATGAAAAGTGAGCACCTAAAGGATCTGTGTTGGAGTCTGAGGCACAGAGTGTGCCCTTGTCTCTGGTGCCTAGCTCTGACATCCAAGAAAACATTGAATTTCATTGAACAGCATGAAAACAACTTTTAAAATTAAGTAGAAAAACTAAAAGTGTGTGTAGATTAGAGAGTTTTCTTAAGTCACTGGGTGAAAAAAGTTAAAGTTTAGTGTATAAGCTAGTTTAGAAAACAGAAAACAAGAAGACAAAATGGCTACTTTAGGGTGTTATCGCTTTTCCTTCTTCTTTCTTCTTCATCTTCTTCTTTTAGAGGTTTTTGGGCAGTAGCAGGTGATTGGATAGAGAATGCCGCAGTGCAGCACACAACGTCTTGGGTCATAGGGTCACTAAGAAAAATAATTTACGTGTCTATACTTAATTGGGAAAGATTAAGAATAAAGATAAAAAGGCTATGCAGTTCAAGGCCATTTTGTGCTATTCAAGCAAACTAGAGCCAAAGCTGTGGTGGACTGAACTTGTGCAGAAAGTCTGGGGAAGACCTGCCACGTCTTTTGATAATAAATATTAATAAACGCAAGAAACAAGAAGCAAACAAGCCTTTGGAGAATCTTTCCTGAAACAGAACTGAGATAAGGGAAACTCCCCTTTGAGGAGGTATCCCAGAAGGGCTTAGCCCTGAGGAGACCAAGATTCCACAGCAACAAGAGGTGTCCCATATCTGTCGGTCAGTAAGAGCTCAAAGGATTCGATCATAGCCTGCCTGGATCAGAGCAGCCAGTTCCTGAAGGAAATCCATCTGGATGAAAATATCTGCTATCAAATTCCAGAATTTCAAGGGCCCAGGACACAGAAACATCGTATTCTGCTGGTCAGTAATCTGAAGAGATAGCCAGCAGGTCTGGTAAGCTCTGTCCAACCTAGGAGATGAGATGGAATATTTCTAAGGAGGAACAGGCAATTTTACAAAAATTAGAAAAAATAATAGAGCAGTCCTTACATGAAATTCCAACGAAAGAGTTGGAATTTTTACTGGTCTGGGTGAGAGAGAATTACCCCACCATTAGCAAGGAGCAATTGTTTGAACCCTATATATAGGCAAATGCAAATATGAGGTTAAAAGAGTTAGAAACCCCGGGAATGTGTGTCCATGGAAATATGACAGAAACAAGTCATACTCTCTTTAATGTAATGTATCACAGTCATTTTCCAAAACTGCCTTGCCAAGGGGGTGGAACAGGGGGAGAGGAAACCCAGCCACCCAGATCCGAACTGCCCTTTCCAAAAGCAAGGGAAACCCCCAAATCCCTCAACAGCGTGGGAGCCCCTGATCCCAACCCCTCAGAGGATTTGGGAAAAGAGGGAGAGGTGTGGGGGAAAGCTGAAAAAGCAGAGGGTGTTGCGATTACTATGGAAAGCAAAGGGAGCAGTTTGGAAAAGTACTAAAAAGTACTAAAATCCATAAATTCCAAAAAGGGATTTATCTTCTAAAAAGGAATTCCTCTCTAAATACGGGATTTTAGAATTTTTTAGAATTTTAGAATTTTTTTCGAATGGTACAAAACCCGTTGGAGGCTCAGCCGTTTATAAAACTGAAGCCAGAGCGAATTCATGGAGTAGCAGCGCTACCTTGTGGGCAAAAAGCATCACAGCAGCTTCTAATTTTTTCTACAAATACAATCGAGAATATTTTAGACAAAAACGACGCAATATCAACAACAGCAGGCGAAGGAATTCCTCTGTCATCGATTCAAATGCCACATTCTCTGCTTCAAGCCGATATTTCAGCTTTTCAAAAGACTGCTCCAAAGGACTGGTTCTCAGGACAGGACATCTCTTCTTCGACAAGATTACAATTTTCTCCTGTTTTTCAAGATTTAAAGGAAGCTGTGTGCATTCACAATCCACAACCACTGTATTTTTCTACTTTACCTACAGCTCCTCAACAACCAAAGCTACAATCTATATCAAATCTCCCTCAAAGAGGAGGGGGAGGACCTGATATGCAGGTACTTCTCAAGGAAGGAGCTGATGCTTTCAGAGAAACTGAGGACATTACAGTATTACCAGTGTGGCTTGGAAGAAGAGATGATGTTCCTAGATGGGAGCCTGTGGATCGCTGTCTTTTAAAGGATTTATTAGATGCTGTGGAAGGAAAAGGACTTGGTTCTCCATATTTTCAGCAATTATTAAGAGGTCTTTTCCTCAGCCATGAAATGACACCATATGACTGCAAGTATATAGCCTCAACAATTTTCACAGATTCCCAATATATACTGTGGAATTCAAGATGGAGAAAAGCTCTCCTTGAACTGAGGAACAAATATGCAAGAGGACCATATGCAGACATCACAGCAACTCAAATGGCAGGAGTAAATGTGCCGTATCACAAGCCAGAAATTCAAATAGCAGATCTGCCTCCAGAAGTGCTTCGAGATGTTGTAGAAGCATCTGAAAAGACACTGCTGCAAATTCAACCTACTGGAACCTCAGAAGGCATCTACACAGAAGTGAAGCAAGACCCTTCAGAGCCTTTCACTACCTTCATTGATCACCTCACACAGGTGATTGACCAGCAGGTGATGGATGAAAAGGTGAAGCCACACATGCTTCAAGGCCGTGCCTTCGCAAATGCTAATGCAGAGTGCAGACGTACTGAGAGTGCGTTGCCTGGATATCCAACCATGGAAGAAATGATAGAGGCATGTAGCAAGATAGGCACTCCGCATGTTGCGAGTGTTTCAACAGAAGAATTCGAGAGAATGCTCGAAGAACAACTGGAAGGATTTATGAAAATAGTAAAGAGTATGGAGTCAGGTTTTCAGTGACTCAGCTGTGCAGTTGTGATGGAAACATCGCTTCATGAGGGAGCACGCTTTCCATGTGGGAAACTGGGAAACATGAAAAAGAGCTGCCCATTGCAGAAAAAAGTACAAAGCCTTTGTCCCAGGTGCCGAAGAGGAAAACATCATCCCAGCCAATGCTATTCAAAAACACATGTAGAGGGAAAACCTCTAGCTCTGCTGGGAAACTCCAAAAACAGTGCAAAGAGTCACCACATGATGACACAAATGGAGATGGAGCGACAGCCTCAAAGTCAATTCCATTAAAGGCCTCCGGTCAGAGAGTGATCATCAGGGAACGCCAATCAGATTCCCTCAGCAAGACCATTTGTCAATTTCCCAGTGATCCAGGCTTATTGCCACCAGGTGCACAATGTGAATTGGCAACGTCCAACTTGGTTTGTTTTTTGAATGAGGATCATGCAGTACTCCATACAGGAGTCTCCGGAACATCGAAAAAAGAGGCAAGACTTCCTGATTATAGGCAAGGACAGATGCAGTATTTTGGGGCTTGTTATTTATCCATGTGTTGTTTCTGCAGACTAGAATGAAGAATTGACAGTTTTAGCTCAAGCTTTATGTCCTCCGTGGATCCTTTCGGCAAAACCTTTAGTAGCTAAAGCCATTGCTTTGCCTCTGCATGCAAATTATCCAATCAGACCATTGATCAGCAGGCAAGTTTTATCTATTAATGAGTCTACTGAAGTTCATGCCACCTGGGTAAAGCAGATAAGTCGCGATAGACCTGTAATCACCTGCAATTTGACATAAAATGGCAAGACAGTGTCAATTCAAGGGACAATGGACACAGGTGCCGATGTCACAGTCACCTCACATCTCTTCTGGCCCCAGGAATGGAGCTTAAAAACTCCTTTGAGTACCCTTTCAGGCAAAAAAGGAAAAGGATATGCCTGTGTCTCCACAGGTGCAGGACCAAAGTGGGTTCCTGCAAAGTGCGTGAAACCGTATCAAGCTGAGAAACAAGCAGACGAAGACTCCAGAAATCAAGAAGCCAGTATGCAAACGTGATTTAGCATGAAAACAGCATTCAACATCTTAGACATTGAACAAACAGCGTGCAAAATTTATGGACTGAGGACTTTGTGAGGGAGGGGTGTTTAATACAGAAATTTAAGAACTTTTGCGAGAGATAAGGTTGTTGAATAAGATCAATTAGCCATTGTATTTGTGCCTTATCTTTTGTTGGTTGCCTTATGCAACACAGTTTTGCCATGAATCAGTCGAGAGAAAATGTCTGGAGAGCTTTGACCAATGTGTCAAATCTAGACATCATCTGCTTGACTCATTCAGGGTCAGGGAAGCCATTCTAAAACAAGTAATCAAAGAAAAAAGTTGGTTTTTTTGGCAAAGAGAAGAGGGAGATACAGGAATCCAGAAATGGAGAGACATTTCTCTGTCCTATTCTCCAAAACAGTATCAATCCTATTTGCCATTGACAGAAAGGCTTACAAATATCCCTGGGTAAACCAGGATTTATAAAAAATTAAGTAGAAAGTAGTAGAATGTTTAGTATGCCACTGAGGTGAAAAATACAGATTTTATAGGGGTTTAATACACGGAGTAAAGATGGAGGAAGAAAGGTGTGGTCTTTTTTAGCTCTTCTTCTTCCTTCTTCTCCATGATTCTGCAGTTTTGGGGAGCACAAAGAATGTTTGGTTGAAAGTTAGTTGCAGTTTTAGTTATGTAAGTAGATACTGAAAACTTAGTTGTTAAAATAGAAAAACAATACACGTGTCCGTAGTTAACAAGGTTAGAAATAGATATAAAGATGAGGCAGCCGCGTGGTTCGGGGCCATTTTGTACCATCAGAGCAAAATGAGCCAGGTTGTGGTGAATTGAGCTTGTGCAGATAGTCTGGAGAGACCTGCCAAGTTTTGTAATAACCTTCTAATAAACATGAGAAACAAGATTCTAATGAACTTGGGAGTTTTTCTTCAAACCCAGAGAACTGAGATAAGCGGGACTGCCCACGAGGGAGGATCCCAAAGGAGCTCAGCCCAAAGGGGACTGAGAAATCTGTGAGGAAAGAAAAACACAGAAGTATAGAAGAAGAAAAAGAATAAGAGAAGTTACAGGTTTTAGGAGGTCTGTGATAGAGATGAGGAAGTGTTAAACTCGTTCCAACCAGCTGCCCAAAGCAGTGCCTTTAGTCTCTTTTCAGCTGGGGAGTAGCACCGGCCTTGTTGAACGCAGGCAGCAGCACGAGCAGGGCTCCTCCAGCAGCAGGGACACACCACGAGCCAGGAGGGGACCGTGGCACCAGAGGGGATTGTGGCACCAGAGGGGACCGTGGTACCAGAGGGGACCGTGGCACCAGAGGGGACCGTGGTACCAGAGGGGACCGTGGCACCAGCCGTGCCCAAGGCCTGAAAAGGGTGGCGAAGTCAGGTGGTGCTGCCTGGCTGCATGAACACCTTGGGCAGGGCGTGGTGAGGAGCCAGGTCTGGGGGCCATCCAAGGAGTCCTGTCAAGAGCAAATGGTTCTAATACACTCTCTGGGGAAAAAAAGGGGCAATCCTTTGAGTGAACTGAAATGCTAATAAATATTTGCTCACGTATGGTGGGGTTTCTCTGCAAATGGGCTTTGATGGGAAATTTCCGACGACATATAGTTTTGCTCTTTAAGTTGAGCAACTGAGGAGCTTTGTTGAGGAATGGAGAATTGTTTGTAGCTCAGTATTTTCTCAGGAGGAGCCTTGCATTTTAGCACAGGAGGAAGGTAAGGCAAAGGTTTAAAAGCTTCCCCCCCCTGAAGTGACACACTTTCTGAGGAGTCTGAGGAGAATTCCCCTCAGCCTCTGCCAGGGCTGTTTGCCTCCTCTGCAGGCTCAGGATTCTGGGAGTTCCAGGAGCCTCAGCTGCCACGGTATTTTCCTCTGAATATTTCTTGTTGTGCAGTATACAGGGAGAATATTTTGTGTGAGATTCTCCTCTGGGCTTTGAGGTGAATCTCAGTAATTCTGTTGATTTTCATGTCCAGATGAACTTTTGGTAGATAGGAAGGAAAAGGGAAGAGGCACCATGGAAAATTAATTGCTCAAAATTTGAGTGGCCCAACCACACTAAAACTGAAGTCTAAACTGAAAGAAAACTTTTATTTTTTTTTTCCTTGGTAGGTGGGTTACAACATGAAGGGTAAATAAAGGTCTTTGAAAAGGTTCAGCCAGAACCCAGCTGTATGAAAATCAAAAGGGATAAGACAGGGCATGGGAAGAATCTTCAGCCCTTCCCGTTGAAGGTAAAAGAGTAGGACAAGTGCCTCTGGCTGTTACCCACAGGTAATGTGTTATTTGTAGCCAAGAGCAGATGCCCCAAGCTGCTGGTGGCCCAAGCCCTGCCATGGCTGTCCCACTTTCAGTCCTAGCTGGACCAGGGTGGCTGGCTCGGGAGGGGAGGAGGTGGGGGGATCTCAGGGGGCTTCCTCTTCACAGCCGGGCTGGGGGGCCGTGGGGGAGGCACGGAGTGCTGGTGCTCTGCTTTCCAGGTCAACTCCTGCTTCTGAGGCCACATCTGAGAGTTGATGAACGAGGCAATCTCTGGGCTCCCTGAGGGCAAGGGAGAGTCACACCTTCTTGGCTGGTATGCTGGAGCTGCAGCAGGGTGACTGTGGAGAGAGGAGGTGGCTGAGGCCCCCAGCTGCCGTGGGCACTCAGGGACCCTCCTGCACAGCAGGGCCCAGAGCGGCCAAGGCTCCCCAGCACGGCTGGAGCTGCTGGCACAGCTTGGCCCAGCTGGACAGCTGCCCCTCAAGGCCCTGGCAACCAGGGGATGGCTCTGGGCAGGGTCCCTGGCCAGGAGCGGGCCCCAGAGCGCCTCTGCCTTTCAAGGGCAATCTCGTCCCCGCTCTTTCTCCTGCCCACCTTGCTTTGCCTCTGCCCGCTGCTCCTGGGGCTGCTCTTGGCCAGGCAGCCTCAGTGGGAGCCAGCACTGGCTGCAGCCCCAGCGGGCTCCCCAGGACAAGGCCCAGCAATTAAGAGGCCAATGAAAGGCCTGGGCAGCAGCAGAACTCTCAGCAGAGTTATTTGGGCAACCACTGATTACCCACAAGTGCACAGCAGCCTCACTGGGAATGTTTCCTGACTATGAGCAGCCTTTCAAGAAGCTGGAGGGTGGAGATGAACAACAACTTACCGTTTCTTGTCCTTCCACCACCGGAATCCAACATAGCACAGGACCATGGAAAGTGGCACTGTGAACAGTGTCACTGCTGTGCCTATCATGCAGGACTTGCGCACATCCTGCGGGCAGAACACTCTTGGGGTGCTTGGTGGATTCTCAGCATTTATATTGGACTTGCCAAGTGCATCTGTGGGAGCAATGGGCAGCGTGAGCCTGTGCTGTGCTCCATTGCTGAGCTGGAAGCACGGTGGATACGGCCAGGACATTCTCTGTTTCCCCAGAGCTGGGGCCTGCAGGCACCTTGCCACCCCTTGGCACAGGCTGTGCCACCCAACAAAGCCCAGAAGGCCGAGAGCAGAGTCCCCAGAGAGGGACAGCACAGCTGCTTGGGCAGTGGCTCCTTCCAGGGACACGGGCCAAACCCATCCCTGAGCAGCCACTGCCACCCCTGACCCTCCCTGCTCTCTGACAGCTCCCCCAGCCCAAGGGGACAGAGCCAGGCCCTGTAAGGGGCCAGTGCATCCCCTGCCCAGTTGGGAGCCAGGGCTGGCTGTGGCCCTGGGCTCGTGGCAGGGCTCCCACTCGGGGCTGCTCCTGTGTCTTGGGCCTCTGGGCACTCAGGGCCAGCTCCAGGAGCAGCTGCAGGGGGAGAGATGTTGGTGCACAAGTCCCGATTCCCAGGGGCAGGGAATGAGCTCCAGAGGCCTGGAAGCCACGGCACCTCGAGCTCCATCCAGGCCCTGAGGGAAGAGCTGCTGGCACACAGCCCTGCCGAGGGAGAGCCCAGCACAGCAATTACCTCCTGTTCCTGGGCCTGGCATCTCCTCCTTTCCTGCAACAGGAGCTGGCACAGGGCCATTCCTTCCTCTAGCATATACCATCATCTGCACAAACATCTGCTCCAGCACTTGAGAAAGGAAAAAGGACAGCTGGATAAGATAGAACTGCTCACCATTAGAGGAGGTGGTATCTTCAGGAGGCAATAGTTGTCAAAGTCATGGATAAAGGTCAGGAAAATACCCAGGTTATTGGGGCTGGGCCAGGGCCCTCCCTCCTCCAAACAGCCCCTACACCTGATCTAGCCCAAGACAGAAATTGCAGGGGATCTCAGGGTGTGCATGGCCCATGCTGCAGTTTGGGCTCCCTGTCAGCTGATGCCAAATGCCTTCCTGCAGAGGCTGGGAAGAAGCTGCAGCCAGGCCAGGCTGGGAAACAGCCCTGCAGGGCATGAAAGCAGCAGCAGGGCAGCAAGGCTGCCATGGATCCCTTCCTGCTGTGCCGAGCATGGCGTGTCCTGATGTGCCCCTGGCCGCTGAGTGTCAGGAGGAGGCTGAGGGACATGAACCCACCACGGCGTCTCTCCAGATTACTCAGCATCTTGTCCAGAAGTTGGGATGCCTCCAGGGATTTCTTGTCTTCCATCTCTTTGTTCTTCCATCTTGGAGGACCTTAATGGAAAGTAGTTCCATTTCTCCATCAGTCCAGAGTGGCAATGAGTGCACCTGGGTGACTGGTGCCCTCCAAGGCACTCCCTCCTCTCTGCCTTCCACTCAGGAGCAGAAGCAGGGGGACCACGTGCCTGCAGTGTCCCCACAATGGGATGGAAGGAGCCCCTTGCATGGCAGTCAGGGGAGAAAGGACTCCCTGGAGCTGCCAGCAGCTCTGAACTGAGCCCCAGGCAGGGCCAGGGCTTGGCAGCAGCAACAGGAGCAGCTCAGGCTCCCGGGGGCTGGCAAAGGAGCCACACGAGGCACAGCCCCGGGGCACAGCCCTGGGCCCAGCCTCTTCCTCTCTGCTCTTCTCCGTGGCTGCACAGAGCACATGGAAGGTGACACTGGCATTGCACATGGGAAGAGATTGACAGCTAAATGCTCCTTCCTCCCACTGACAGCAATGCTGTGGGATCACTCAGGGCTCCAGAAGGGAGTGGGGCAATGTTTCCAGAATCCATCAACCTTCAGACTCTTAAGGGAAATAGCATGAGAGTGAGCTCTTCCCACACTCACACTGATAATTCTGTGCAGAAATGGACATTGAGAACTTGCCTCCAGCATTCTCCATGGGTCTCAAACCATTATGTGCCAGAGCTTTCAGATGCTCCATGTCACGATCCCAATCTAGAAGGGAGCACAGATCAGAACCATTCCATGGTGAGCTGGGATCCCCTTCTGCCTTAGGGAACTGGGCACTGCAAGGGGGTCGTGGAAGGCCATGGGAGCCACATGTCAATGGACATGGCCAAAGCTGCAGAGGGGCCTGGGCAGCTCTGGGCTGGCCCTGGACACTCTCAACACCTTTTCCATGCTCTGTGCAACATCCCTGAAAGGCAGGCACTGCCAAGCAGCAGAGATTTACAGCTCAAGCCTCAGCAGGGCTCAGGCCCAGAGGCACAGCAATTACCTCCTGGGACTGTGCCTGGCATGGCCTCCCTTCCTGCAGCAGAGGCTGCCCATGAGCCACTGCTTCCTCTGGGAAACGCCACCTTCAGCACAGCCTTTGGGTTCATCTCTGGAGAAAGGAAAAGTGATAACTGGATTGGATGGAACCATTCCCCTTTTAGGGAAGTGGTATCATCATGATGAGATACTAGTCGAGGTCAAAGATAAGGATTAGGAAATCATATAAACTTATGGGATTGGCCAGAGCCCTCCCTCCTCCAAACAGCCCCTACACCTGATCTAGCCCAAGACCAGGAAATTGCAAGGGATCTCAGGGTGTGCATGGCCCATGCTGCAGTTTGGGCTCCCTGTCAGCTGATGCCAAATGCCTTCCTGCAGAGGCTGGGGAGAAGCTGCAGCCAGGCCAGGCTGGGAAACAGCCCTGTAGGCCATGAAAGCAGCAGTGGGGCAGCAAGGCTGCCATGGATCCCTTCCTGCTGTGCTGGGCACGGTGTGACCAGATGTGCAGAGAAAGCCCCCGGCTGCTGAGTGTCAGGAGGAGGCTGAGGGACATGGACCCACCTTGTCCTCCCTGCAGCATTTCCTTCAGCATTTGCTGCATGGTATTGGATGGCTCATGGGGTTCCTGGTGCCCTGTAGCTTTGTTCTTTCCTCTTGGAGGACCTAATTAAAAATATATATATATCCATGTCCCAGGAATGGATCTTAAAAATCAGGGTTCAGCTTGTGGGATCAGCAAGGACACAATACTCACCCCTGTGACGGGAGCTGGGCTTGCGTGCAGCATCCAGCCCAGGAGCTGGGAAAGTCCTCCCTGCAGACACACCTGTAACTCAACAGCCACAGAAGCTTCTGTCATGTCTGCTGATCTGCAAAGGCAGCACTGAGCCACAGGAGTGCTGAGGGGATCACGCAGGGCGAGGGCACACACGTGCACAGCTCTGTCCTGGCACCTGCAGCGACGCTGCCCTGGCTGTGATTTGGGCTCTGAGCTGGCAGCTCTCCCAGGGGGAAAGGCCTTGACCTACCCTCACCATCTCCCAGAGCCTCAGTCTTGGATGTGGGTTGAGAAGCCAGATCACCTTCACCAAGAGGCTTGGCTGCAAAGAAAGGCAGGACAGAAGAGCTCCTGTGGCTCTGTAGGAGATCCTCAGGCTCCCTGGGGCTGGCAAAGGAACCACACGAGGCCCAGCCCTGGGGCACAGCCCTGGGCCCGGCCCCTTCCCTCTCTGATCTTCTCTGTGGCTGCACAGAGCACACGGAAGGAGACACTGGCATTGCACATGGGAAGAGATTAAAAGCTAAATACTCATTCCTCCCACTGACAGCAATGCTGTGGGATCACTCAGAGCTCAAGAAGGGAGCAGAGCGATGTTTCCAGAATCCATCAACCTTCAGACTCTTAAATGAAGTGGCACGTAAGTTCTTGCCACTTCGACACTGATTATTCTGTGCGGAAAGGGACATTGAGAACTTGCCTCCAGCATTCTCCATGGGTCTCAAACCGTCATGTCCTAGGGCTTCCACATGCCCCATGTCACGATCCCAATCTAGAAGGGAGCACAGATCAGAATCATTCCATGGTGAGCTGGGATGCCCTTCTGCCTTAGTGAACTGGGCACTGCAAGGGGTTTGGGTAATGCTGTGGGAGCCAGATGTCAATGGACATGGCCAAAGCTGCAGAAGGACTTGGGGAGCTCTAGGCTGGCTCTGGTCACTCTCCACCCTCTTTGTAGGCCCCATGCAAACATCCCTGGAGAGGCAGCAGGACCAGCCCAGGGGCTCTGGGGATTCTCTCCCTCCCACAGAGGAAACCCTCCCTCAAGCCCTGGGGAAAACCATCCCCAATGCTTCCCAGGGAGAAGGAAGTGCTGTCCCAGGAAAGGGAAGCCAGGCCCTGGGCTCACCTGCTCGCCGTGCTCGCCACGGAGCAGCCTGGGCAGCCCTGTCAGGCAGGGCCACTGCCAGGAGGAGCAGGAGGAAGAGGCGCAGAGCAAAGGCCATGGTGCCTTGCCCACTGCCAGTCCTGCAGCTCTTGCTGCCACCACTGTCCTGACACCGCTGTCCCAATGTCAGCACCGCTGCTGCCGCCGCCGCTGCTGCCACAACAGTCGTGGTCAAGGACTGACTGATTGGTTTTTGTGGTGCTGTGCAACCACGGGGCTCTGGGACCTCTGTGACCTCAGAGCCTGCTGTCACCTCAGCCTGCTGTCACCCCAGAGACTGCTGTGACCTCATGGCCTTGGCTGTACCCCCCGAGTGTACTCCCATCTGTACTCCAATCTGTACTGGACTGATTGTAAATCTTTGACTTCATCAAAGGGTCATTGCTAAAGAAAACCTTGGTTTTGCCTGCTGACATTGCTGGTCATGTTCTGTCCCATGAGATGCTCTTGATGGTTGCCTCTTTTCCTGGGCATGGCACTGGAGGAGGTCCAGGCCCAGGTGATGCCACTGAAGGAAATGTGCCCTCAGCCCAGGGACACTCAACACAGACTCCCCCAGCCCCTCAGGGCCCTGCCACTGGTCACAGCAGCCCCTGCCTGGCTCCTGCCTGCCCACACCGTGGTCAGCCCCGCCTGCTCCTGGACATGGAGCTCAGCCAGGGCTGGTGCTGTGTGGGCTTTGCTGGTGGTACCAGCCAGACACTGGGGTGACAGCTCCATCTCTTTATTGGAACAGAAGAGCTGTGTCAGGCCCTGCCCTGGCAGGAGGGACCCACCTTCAGTCCAGGCCACAGAGCAGGGCGGGTCCCTTCAGGGACACAGGGCCTTGCTTTGGGTGGTGGCAGCATCTGCACAGCAGCAAGCTGGTAACGCAGCTGTGACAGGGACATCACGTATGGGCATGGAGATGTGAAATGTGTGGTGCAGGTGTCCCTGAGGGAGGTGTTTGGCCTTTCCTGTGAAGCTGCAGAGGGGAACCTGTTGAGAGAGGAGATGGCTGAGGCCCCAGCTGCAGCTGGCACACAGGGACCCTCTTGCACACTGGGAGATTCTCACTGTGCTCACAGGTTCCCTCTGAAGACTAAGAGCTGAATGTGGATGGGCTTAGCAACTGGTCTGCAGGCCAAACAATTGAGGTAGCAAAAGAAGAAATTGAGAAAATACAAGTTTATCCATAGCAAGGAAGAAAGCAAGGCCGTTAGCATGGAAACCAATAAAAAGGGACATAAGGGGTATTTACAGTTGTAATAAATGGAATTGGTTCGTGCTAACTAAATTGTAACTGTTCTTAAAGTTATTATTAGAAACAATCAAGAATCAGTGTTACAAAGCAGATGTACCCCTTTGCAGATGTTACATGTCAAAATTAAGGTACAGGATGTAGTTTAGAAGATAAATGGTGTCTCAAGACCAAAATGGCCTTGAAATTTAGGCATTGGGCGTAAGGATTAGTAAATATAAGGCAAATTAGTAGACTAACATAACACAAGGCTTAGTACGCACACGCAAACCTGTAAGGTTATCCAAAGGACAATGAGGAAGAGGAGAAGCCTTCACCAAAAGACCACCAAAAGAAGACTGAAGACCCCTTCGCAACAAGTGAGGCATGTGGCATGAATAAAAATGATGTAAAGTCAGAAAAATCAGAAATAGGAGGAAACTTACAGGAAACATTAATGAATATGTATAAGCATACAGTATATGAGTTTAGCTTGAAGTGCTTTGTTTTGAATGTGAGGCAGGGTGGGAAGCCTCCGTACCCCTGGTGGGTTTTGCTTATGCTTTAATCATACTTAATTACTAGTAGATTATATATATAAATTTTAATTTTTTATTAAACTGTATTATTTTACTAAACTGCATTCTTTTATACCACATTACTATTCAGTTTGGTAAATTGTATTAATTTTTAATTAAACTGCCATTAAGCCAAGGGACCTAGTTGTCAAAATTCTAATTTCATTTATAACAATATTTTAACAAAGAAGTTGTACAATGTTGTACAAAGTTGTACATTACCAATGTTGTTGTACAATGTTGTACAACAACATTGGTATTTAACAACCATGACACAATATGAGCTATATTAACAAAGAAGGTACCTTACGGTGACAACATTCTACTGTTCAAACTGTAATCATCTTTGTGTAGTGATCAGGAGGTCAGGATTTACTCTTTACAATCCTGATGCTGAATGTCTCCGTAGGCAGTCTGGTCACAGAGAAGAATGAATCCCTTGCAGGCTGCCCCTGTTTCGACAACCTGCTCCTCACCCAAGCCTCAGCATGTCTGACATGGCCCACGTGGGACTGACATCCCAAAACATTGATAACATTTCTCTTTAGAATTTTTTCTTTATGAATAAAATCTAATTAATTAATAAAAATAAAATTTTGTTTTTTATAATAATATTATTCTGTGTTTTTAGAACCTAATTTTTATATTTATATGAAAGAATTGATACACTTTCAGGAACAAAAAACATTATTGGTCCTTGGTTCAAAGTACCACAATTCCCTTCATTAATTAATTGATCACTATTTCTCCCTCATTATGCTAATTACACCTATTTTTAGTCCTTTGATCATATTTTTTAATGATTTTCTCCCACAGGGCAAAAGGAGCCACTTTGGGGTCTATGGAGACTTTTCTGGGGAACATTTGGGGCAGTTTTGTGTCTGGAGAGGGAATTTAGAGACAACCTGGGGGTCTGGAGGACACTTGGGGAGCCGGGTGGGCACTTAGGGATTCTGTGGGACAATTCGGGGCCTGGGGGAGCACTTGGGGGTCCAGGGGAGCGCTTGGAAGTCAGGGAGGGGAATCTGGGGCCCCTTCGGGGACCGGGCGGGCACTTGGGGGGCTGTAACGGGAATCTATGGGTCGCAGGGGATGATGGGAGCTGTAGGCGCCGGTATAGTATGCTTTCATGGTGCCGCGGAGCATCACGGGAGTTATAGGCTCAGCTCCAATGGGTTCCGGTGGGGCGCGGGGCATGACGGGAGATGGAGTCCCGGCTGCAGTAGCGTTTTATTGACGCCGCGGAGCATGATGGGAGATGTAGTCCCGGAAGTGGCTCGGAAGGTGCGTTTGGCGGTGAAGGGAAGCACTCGGGAAGCACTTCTGCGTCCGAGCCGTGGCTGCAGGTCCTCGGGGCGAATGTATACGGCTTGGGAGCACTTGGGGGGAACCTGGGGAGCTGTAACCGGGCTCTTTGGGGCTCGGGGCACAGCAGGAGGTTTGGGCGCGGAACTGTGTTCTGGGATGATGGGAGATGAATTCCCAGCCGTGTCTGGAAGGGGCATCTGTGGGGTCGGGAGAACTCAGGTGTCCAGAGATGCTTTGGGGGGTCCTGAACGAGCGCTGAGGGGACACTCAGGGATCCTGGAGGGTTTGGGGGAGACTTATGAGACATATGGGGGGCGATGCCGGGGTTCTGGGGAGCGCAGGGCATATTCCCAGTTCCTCACAACCTGGTCTCAATTGCCCCCTGCAGGCTCCTACTCACTGCCAGGACGATCCCAGTATGATATCCCAGTATGATGTCACTACACAGCCAGTGCAATCTCAGCCAGTGCCAGGATGATCCCAGAACAAACCAGTCCCTGCCAGTGCTGCCACTCCTGGAATCCCCCAGCCCTCTCTGTGTTCCCCCCTCCCACATCTCCCCAGAGGAGCCCCAAGGGCTGGCAGTCCCCAGCCAGGGTCCCCAGCCAGCCCCAGTTTGGATCTGCAGCCCCCAGTTTTCCCAGTTTCCCCAGGCCGGGTTCCCCCGCCCCCAGCGGGTGGGAGCAGTGGAGAGCCCCACGCTGCCCATCCCGACCTGTCCTGGCTCCATCCCCGCTCCTCCCATGGGCTGTGAGGGGTTCGGGAATGGGGCACTGAGGTTGTCACTGCTCCTGGGGGAGGAGGGGGAGGGATGGAAGTGGAAGGATGAGGGAGAGCAAGAAGGGATGGAAGTAGGAGAAGGGAGTGGTGTTAGGGAGGAGGTGGAGGAGGGAGGAAGAGGCGGAGCAGGAGGAAGAGGAAGAGGAGGGACAGAGGAGGATCAGGGAAAGGAGAAGGAATCACAAGGTCCAGCACTCCCTGAATTCACAGCCCCCACCTGTGGGATCATCACCTCGCATCCCACAGCTGACAGGGGAGGGGGAGCTTGGCCCTGGTATCCTGGAGGGTTCCTGGGTTGGGTTTTTTTGTGGGTGATGTTTGAAGAATGAAGAACTCCAAAGCTGTATGCAAAATGCCCCTTGGGGGGACATTGGGGGTTCCTGGTGGCAGCTGCTGGCAGAGGCAGCCTGGAGGAGCAGAGCCCTGTGTCCCCCAGGACCCCAAAGTGGGGAGCCCAGAGAGGAGGAGCTCTGCAATTTGTTGGACCCTCAACAGCCTGGAGAGGGGCAGGGGGGACTCCTTGGACCCCCTGCACCCCAAAGCAGAGAATAAGGGGAGAAGGGACTCTGAAGCCCCAAAAACCTCCAGCATCCCTAAGTGCTGAGATGGAAACGGGGAACATCTCAGATTCCTGGCACTCCCAGCAGCCTGGGGAGGGCAGGGACTGAGTAGACTGGGGACCCCCAGTGCAAGCATGACCTCCAGGAGCTCGGATGGGAGGGAAACCCTGAACACCAAAGGGGAGAGACCAGAGATGGGGAACTTCTGGGAGGCATTTTCAGGGCTGAATCCGGGTGTTTGGGGGTTTTTATGGACTGCAGATGCCCGGTGATTTCTAGAGATGAACATGGGCAGAAGGAACCCCCTCAGCCCATGTGCTCATGAATCGTATTTTTCCCCAAGCCAGGATTTCCCATTCCCAAACCTTGGCCAGATGGAAGAGGAGGCTGTGAGGAAGAGGAAGATGCCCCGGGACACCCAGGCAGGTGAGGAGGAAGTCAGTGCCCCTTTCCCCCTCTCTCCTGCTCCATCTCCCAGCCGAGCCTGGCCCCCGGCTGCAGGACAACCCCGCTGCCGACACCGTCCTGCCGGGGATGCACTGGGGGGATCTCCTTCCCCTTCCCTCTGGCACGGAGGCAAATCCCATCCTCTCCTTGTCCTTCCTCCCCCAGACATGGAGCCGAGGATGGAGACCAGGAAGAACAAATCCCTGCAGCAGAACCTCATGGAAGAGGAAGTTTTGACCAGCTCCACAGCACAGAAATCCAACCAGGGGAAGAAAAGCCCTGGAGATCCCACAGGAGGAGGGGATCCAAACCCATCCCAGGGTGCTCTGAGGAGGAAAGACCCACCCTGTGCAGGGAAGGCGGCCGGAGATCCAGCCGGGGCTCTGAGCTGGTGGTCCATGAGCAGCTTCAGGATGGGGAGAAGCCCTACAAGTGCTTGGAGTGTGGGAAGAGCTTCAGCTCGAGCAGCAAACTGATCCGCCACCAGATGATCCACACTGGGGAATGGGCCTATGAGTGTGGGAAATGTGGGAAGGGCTTCAGCTGCAACTCCGAATTCATCCGTCACCAGCGCAGCCACACTGGGGAGAGGCCCTACGAGTGTCCCGAGTGTGGGAAGAGGTTTCAGAGGAGCTCTCATCTCCTCGTGCACCAGCGGATTCACACAGATGAGAAGCCCTTCTGCTGCCCTGACTGTGGGGAGGGCTTCAAGCACCATTCCACCCTTGTCAGGCACCAGCGGATCCACACTGGGGAGAGGCCCTACGAGTGTCCCCAGTGTGGGAAGAGCTTCAGAAACAGCTCCTACCTGACCATCCACCAGAGGACCCACACTGGGGAACGGCCCTATGAGTGTGGGGAATGTGGGATGACCTTCAGCCAGAGGTCCCAACTGACCATTCACCAGATGACCCACACTGGGGAGAGGCCCTATGAATGTCTCCAGTGTGGGGAGAGGTTTCGCATCAGCTCCACTCTCCTCTTGCACCAGCGGATTCACACAGAGGAGAGGCCCTTCCGTTGCCCTGACTGCGGGAAGGGCTTCAAGCGAAACTCCCACCTCATCTCCCACCGGCGCAGCCACAGCGGGGAGAGGCCCTATGAGTGTCCCCAGTGTGGGAAGAGCTTCCCCCAGAGCTCTAACTTGACCAGACACCAACAGAGGCACCACTAAGGGAAGCCCTGCGAGTGCCCCAAGTGCAGGAAGAGCGTTGTGTGCTGCCCCAACTCCATCCCCCATCAGAGGACCCACGTTGGGCAGAGCCCTGATGACCCACGTTCCCAGTGATCTGTGTTGGGAAGACACTGGGCTGGTGGTCATTTTAGTTTGGTTTCAATTATCTTTTGGTTCATCTTTATCCTTGTAAAACAGACAAAATTGGGGTAAAAATCAACAAATTCATCAAAAGCATCTTAAACCTCACTTTTTACTAGTGTTTCAAGGTAATCTGGGATTTAGGGAGAAACTTGGGGGTTGTGGTGGTATTTGGTGTAGTTGTCTCCATTTCTTGGCATTCAAAGGGATGAGAGGGTTTGATCTACCACCTCTAAACCACTCCAAAATTATACAATTCCACAGCCTCTAAGGGTGTGATGCCTTAAGTTTTAGCTTTCATGTTTTTCATATTCTGCACTGTCTAGGTTTATAGTTTTGAACTTCATATTAAGTGTTAGTGAGCTCTCTTCACAGAGTAGGTAGACAAAACAATTCCTTTTCTAGCTTGATAACAAGGGCAGTCGTTACAAGTTTCAGGCCCAAAAGCATAAACAAGGGTGGACTGAAGGAAGAAAACAAGAAGGATGGGACTTCACCATCTGAAGCTGTAATTGGACAATGAACCCAAATATGCAGATGGACGTAAGCTTACAAAAATGTGAGACCTTACAATCAGTTGTTCATCCATTTTTGTGGCCATTTTTGGTTGATCTTGGGTGTAGCCCTGGCCAGGCTCTTGTATACCCAAGGTATATCCTTTAAGGCCTTTTAATAAACTTTATCCTTAACTCTGTGCAGCCTCTGTTCTAGGTCAGCCTTCTGAAGGCATCAGGTGGAATGGGATTGGAAGGGGACTGGGCGAAGTGGGATGCAGATCAGGAGGGGTGAGATGGGCATTGGGTGGGGCAGGATGGGTGGGATAGGGATTGGGAAGGGTGAAATGGGCAAAATAGGGGTTGGGAAGGAGGTTTTGATGTCCAGCAGAGATGAGATGGGTTGGCCTTGGGATTGGGGAAGTGCGGTGGGGTCTGGAATGAGACAGCCAAAGTTTGGGGATGATGAAGGGAGGGGGAGCCCATTACTGAGTGAGCTTTTGTGTGAGGTGCCCCTGCCCAGGGAGGCAAAGATTTGGTTTCAAATGAACATTATTAAAGTGAGAGGTGTGGGCAAGAGGGAATTCCATCCCTCTGCCTTGGAGTATGGGCCCTATGAGCCCAGGAAGAAGCTCCATCCTGGACCCCTCATGGGATGGCAGCCCAGGGATTTCTGATTTGGTTTGGGCCCCTGGTGCTTCTCCCTTGCTATGTTCCCAGTGATCCCTAACCTTGAACTCCACCCTGATTCTCCAAACCCATCTCCCTGCCTCTGTTCGGGGCTGTCTCTGGATCTGAGTTTGTTCCTGAGCTGGATAAATGTTTTCCTGAGCAGAATCCCGTCTTGTTGGTGTCCCATGCCAGTTCCTGGTAACTATAGCCTCCCTGGACATGAACCTGCGGCCCTGGAATGCAAAACCCTGCAAAATTAAGACCTTCCCCAGACCTCCAAAATCCCCAAATTCCCTAAAATTCACCCAAAACTCCCCAAATTCCCTTAATTTCCCTATAATGCTCTTTTTGTCCCCCTCTGCTGCCTCTGCAGATGGTGTCTTGGGGACAACTCCAGGAATTTGGAGGGGGTCTCTCCTCCTCTGCCACCCCCCAAAAACCCAGCACTTTTGTGAAAAAAAATCCCAACAATCCCTTGGATTCAAGGGGGTGTTCCCCCATTTTGTATGCATTTTGGGGGGGTTCCCCCCTAATTTGTCAGTATTTTTTGCCATTTTTTGGTGGTTTTGGCATTTTTCAAAGTGAGCTTTTTTGGGGGGGGTTCCCCCAATTTTTTGGAGGTGGGTGCCTCAATTTTTTTCTGGGGGTTCACCCCCTCCCCCAATATTTCCTCCATTCCCCTGCCCCCTTTTTGTTGATTTTGGGGGAGAGGGTTGCAATTTTGGGGGGATTTTGGGGAAGGGTTGCTGTTTTTTGGGGGGTGTTCCCAGGTTTTGGAGTGGAATTGAGGAATTTGGTGGTTTGGGGGAAAACTTTGGAGCTCCTGGGGGGAATTTCGGGGTTTTAGGGCAGGAATTTAAGGATTTTTTTTGTAACATTTGGGTGTTTGGGGGGAAATTTGGGGTTTTGGGGAGAACTTTGGGTTTTTTAGGGGGAGGATTTGGGGTTTGGGGTAAAAAAACTGGGGTTTTGGGGTGGAAAATTTGGTGGGATTGGGGGGAAAATTTTGGGGGGAGAATTTGAGTCTTGTGAGGATGTGGGACTTTTGGGAGAGTATAGGGGTTTTGGGGGTATTTGGAAGGAATTTTTGGATTTTTTGGGGAGGAATTTGGTAGTTTTGGGGGGAAAATTCAGGGGTGCTGGCAGAGTTCTGATTTTGGGAAGGGGATTTGGGGAGGATTTTTTGGGTTTTGGGGGAATCTCCACTGATGGGGAGGAGTCCTGATCACAGTGAGGAGGGGCATTTTGGGGAGGCCTGAATTTGGGGAGGGGTCTCAGGGAGGATTCCTAATTTTGGGGTGGGATGTGGGGGGATTTTCCAGTGATGGGGAGGTTTCTTGGGGGTGGGATTTTGGGAGGAGTCTCATTGGGGGACCATCCTGAGCTGGAAGCAGGGGGGAGGTTGGGAGTGGAATTTGGGGAGTGTAAGAAATGGAAATAATTTGTGCTAACAAAATTGTAACTATTTGGAAAGTTATTACTAGAAGCAATCAGGGGAATTGGTGTTGCAAGGCAGATGGACCCCTTTACAGATATTACATGTTAAAATTAAGATACCGGATGTAGTTTTGAGATAAGTAATGTCCCAAGAGAAAACTGACCATGAGATGGACAAAATTGGAATGACTTCAGGCACAGGCCTGAAAATTATGAAGTGTAAGACTAATTAGTGGAACACAATGCTTACTTACATAACACAATGCTTAGTACGCACACAAAACCTGCAAGGTTATCTGGAGGACAACAAGGATGAGTGTAAGCCTTTGTCCAAAGACCACCAAAAGAAGACTGAAGACCCCCTAACAAAAAGTGAAACATGCGCCGTGAAGAACAGTGATGTAAAATTAAAGAATCGGAAATAGGAAGAGACTTACGGGAAACATGAATGAATATGTATAAGCATACAGTATATAAGTTTAGTTTGAATTGCTTTGTTTTATATGTGAGGTAGGGTGAGAAGTCCTCCCCATAACCCGTTCAGTTTTGCTAGTGCTTTAATCATTCTTAATTATTGGCAAGCTATATTCATATCTATATATCTATATATCTATATATCTATATATCTATATATCTATATATCTATATATCTATATATCTATATATCTATCTGTATGATATATATATATATATCTGTATGTGTGGGTGTGTGTGCATATACGTGTGTGTATATATATATATGAATATATTCACTAAATTGTACTCTTTTGCTAAATTGTATTCCTTTACATCAAATTGCTATTCAAGCCACTAAATTGTACTCTTTTATTTAATTGTTTTCTTGTATTCAATTCACTAAATTGTATCATTTTTTTTTCTTATTATTAAACTGCTGTTAACCCAATAGACCTAGTCGTCCAAATTTCAATTTCATTTATGACACTGCCCTTGGGTGAGTTACATCCACAGCGAGAGGGAGGAGGAGATGATCCCACCCATGGCTGCTGCTGGGTCCAGACATTTGGTGATATAAAGCTGAGCCAGAGCTTCAGCATCTCTCCCAAAATCACAGAATCACAGAATGCCTTGCCTTGGAAGAGACCTTAAAGTTCATCTCATTCCACCACTTGCCATGGGCAGGGACACCTTCCATTATCCCAGTTTGCTCCAAGCCCCGTCCAACCTGGCCTTGGACACTTCCAGGGATCCAGGGGCAGCCATGGATTCTCTGGGCAAGCTCTGATCTCTGCCCAGGTGAGCAGGGACAGCACCCAAGGGAACAGCTGGAGCTGGGCCGGAGCAGGGCTGGGGATCAGCAAAAGCTTCTTCCCCCACAGGGGGCTGGGGCAGTGCCCAGGCTCCCCAGGGAATGGGCACGGCCCCGAGGCTGCCGCAGCTCCAGGAGCCTTTGGCCAGCGCTGCCAGGGATGCACAGGCTGCGATTGTTGGGGTGTCTGTGCAGGGCCGGGGGCTGCACTCCATGATCCCGATGGGTCCCAGATCCCAGCTCAGCCCCTTGTGCAGCTCTCACCCTTTGGCTCAGCCTTTGTGTCCCCTGGAGGCGCTGGCAGAGCTGATGGGGTGGGGCAGGAGTGGGGCAGCCCCGGTGTTCCCCTGGCAGTGACACCACAGCCGGGCCAGCAGCCCCAGCGTTCCCCTGGCAGTGACACCACAGCCGGGCCAGCAGCCCCAGCGTTCCCCTGGCAGTGACACCACAGCCAGGGCAGCCCCAGCGTTCCCCTGGCAGTGACACCACAGCTGGGGCAGCCCCAGCGTTCCCCTGGCAGTGACACCACAGCCATGGCAGCCCCAGCGTTCCCTCCCTGGAGATGCTCCAAGGGAAGCGTCCAGAGCTGCATCCAGTCAGTGGAACTGAGCGGCCACTGAGCACCCCCGGCCTGGGCTGCTGTGGATTCCTCTGCAGACAGCTCAGGGAAGGTCCCCTTGGCCACCCACACAGTGCCCCAGACAAGTGTCACACACAGTTACAGAGCTCTGCCCAGAGCTGACAGCAGGAATCAATTAAAAAAAAAAATTAAAAAATTAAAACCACCAAAAAAAGCAAGAAAAAGAGGACTCCTCCCAGCAGATCCTTTCCATCCTCCAGTTTTCACGTCTGCATGTGCACAAGACCTGGGGCTGCAAAAAATGAGGCTTCATTGGCACATTTGCAGGAAAAGCAGGTTTAGGGCAGCCTATCAGCAGAACTGTTCTCAGCTGGGTGAAAAAGGCCCCTTTGGCAGCCGCAGGGCCATTGAAAATGCAGACCCTCAGGCCATGGGGGAGAAAAGGGCTCTGAATTCCCCTCCCTTGACACACAAACCCTGCTCCAAAGCTGCTCCCCACACAGGATTCTACTGGAAGACTGTGGAAAGCTGAGAGTTGACTTTGGCTTCTCCATGTTCCGTGTCCTAAAGCTGCCTGGGAGAAGAAATTTAGGGTCAACTCCACTGGCACAATCCCTCCTGGCCCAGGGCACAGCCCCAGGAAGGTCTTTGCTCCTCGCTCGGCCCTCCCTGAGGAGGCTGGCAGGGCTTGCAGTTTTATGGCATTTGTCCTTGCTGCCCGTCATGTCCCACTACCCCACAAAGAGCCCCGAGCCACCCGTGAGGGACAGGCCCTGCTGGGCCAGGCCTGGGCTCAGGGTTTGGCCTTTCTGCTTCCTCCAACCCAGCCAGGGCTGGCTCAGCATTGCAGTTCCCTGTGCTGTGCCCCAGGCTCGCTCGGCCCCTGCTGGAAAGGGACCTGAGGTACCTCGATCCCCTCGGGCAGTGCATGGGAGAAAACAACTAACTTCCCAGGAGGGGGGAAACAAACTTTTACTTGCAAAATTTAGAGAATGAAGTACTTGGGAAATCATAAAGTGACATGGAATTACAGTAAAGCACTTCACAGAGCACTGACTAAGCAAACTCTAATCCATCCAACTTCAAATTATACAGATTTGGAGAAAAGGAATTCAAGAGAAGAGAGAGGGACAGAGATCCACAGTCAGCCTTGGATCCAGCGCCATCTCAGCTGCTGTGAGCTCCGGGGCTGTGGCACATGTCAGTGTCTGTAAGAGACGCTTTCGGGGTGTGGACGTTCCGGGACACAGCAGAGACCTCTATAATCGAGTTAGATGTCAGTAGTTTATTTCAGGGCGTGGGAGAGAGAGAGAACCTGCTAGGAGCCAGCAGATGAAGCTCAAAGCAGGCTCAGAGGGAACAACACAAAAGGGAGTAAAATATGAATACATGAGTTCAAGACTTAAGATAGCTAAGAAAGAGAGTAACAGAACAGAAGTGAGAGAGCTGGGAAAAGAGCGTAAAGAAGTAAAAAGAGCAGGAAAAAGAGAGTAGAAAAAGTGAGGCAAGAGAGACAAGAGAGCATAGCAAGAGAGCGAGCTCTCCTTTACAGTTGCTTATATAACCTATACATTGAATATTTTATTCCTTCACTAACCAATCTTTCTAAGTATACTAATACAGTAACATTTGTGTGTGACCTATAGAAATCGCTGCTTTTGCATATTTTTAGTTATCTCAGGGTCCTTCAGACCTTTCCTTATAAGGCTTGGAAGAGGGGTCTTAGCTTAGTTTTACTGGGGGAAAGAATGTGTTCTGGCATACCAGACTGGCTTCTTTGAATTATTCAAACTGTACTTTCATTTGTATTTCTTCCTTAGCCTTTCTGGCTAAGGAGTCATCTTTATAATTTCTTTCTAATTCTACCTTCCCAACAAGTGTCACACCCGTGTCACAGCCTCACCTGCTGTGGTTCCTCTCCCAGGTGGGATTTTTGGGGTGCCAGGGGCTTGGCAGCCACTTTGGGGCTGGAGCAGAGGCTGCAGTGGCTGGGCTAGGGCAGAGACTGCACCACCCATTCAGAACTTGTTCTGCCCCCCAAACACACACTGGAGATGTCTGGGACCATTCATCATTTCTCTGCTCTCCAGCACCAAGGCAACGCACTCTGGCTGCAGCTCTGAGCTCATGCCCATGGCAACTACCCCTGACAATGGGGCTCCATGGAGCTGCTCTCAGGAACCCCCCAAGAGCTGGGGAGTGCCCCAGAACTGCCTCAGAAATGTGGGATACCCCAAAATCTCTTCAGGAATGTGGAATATCCAAAAACTCACTCAGTAACGGACACGCCTTCCCTTCATCATTCCCAAACTTTGGCTGTCTCATTGCAGGCCCCACTCCACATCCCCAATCCCAACCCCAACCCATCCCATCCCTGCTGGACATCAAGACCCCCTTCCCAAGCCTGATTTCCCCCATTTCACACCTCCCAAACTCCATCACATCCATCCTGCCCCACCCAATGCCCATGTCACACCCCTGATCTGCATCCCACTTCACCCAATCCCCTTCCAACCCCATTCCACCCGATGCCTTCAGAAGGCTGACCTAGAACAGAGGCTAGACAGAGTTAAGAATAAAGTTTATTAAAAGGTCTTAAAGGATATACCTTAGGCAGTACAAGAGCCTGCCCAGGGCTACACCCCAAATGGACCAAAAATGGTCAAAAAAACCCAAAAACAAACAACTCATCACGAGGTCTCACATTTTTGTAAGTTGAGGTCCATCTGCATATTTGGGTTCATGGTACAATTATAGCTTCAGATGATGAAGTCCTGTCCTTGTTTTCTCTCTTCAGTCCACCCTTGTTTATGCTTTTGAGCCTGCAACTTGTAATGATTGTCCTGGGTATCAAGCTAGAAAAGGAATTGTTTTGTCTACCTACTCTGTGAAGAGAGCTCACTAACACTTAATATGAAGTTCAAAACTACAAACCTAGACAGTGCAAAATATGAAAAATTTAAAAGCTAAAACTTAAGGCATCACACCCGGAGGGGTTGTGGAATCCAATAGTTTTGAGTGGCACTGTGCAGTTTTCAGTGGCATTGAGTGGTTCTGAGGTGACAGATAAAACTCTCGTTGCTTTGAGTGCCAAAAATGGAGAAAACTCCACCAAATAGCTCCACAACCCCCAAGTATTGCCCTGAATACCAGATTACCTTGAAGCACTAGTAAAATGTGAGGCTCTAGATGCCTTTGATGAATTTATAGACTTTTACCCCAATTTTGACTGTTTTAAAGGGATAAAGATGAATCAAAAGATAATCGGAACAAAACAAAAGGACCACCAGCCCAGTGTCTTCCTAACACAGATCACTGGGAACGTGGGTCATCAGGGCTCTGCCCAACGTGGGGCCTCTGATGGGGGATGGAGCTGGAGCAGCACATGAAGCTCTTCCTGCACTTGGGGCACTCGCAGGGCTTCCCTTAGTGGTGCCTCTGTTGGTGTCTGGTCAAGTGAGAGCTCTGGGTGAAGCTTTTCCCACACTGGGGACACTCATAGGGCCTCTCCCCGCTGTGGCTGCGCCGGTGGGAGATGAGGTGGGAGTTTCGCTTGAAGCCCTTGCCACAGTCAGGGCAGCGGAAGGGCCTCTCCTCCGTGTGAATCCGCTGGTGCAAGAGGAGAGTGGAGCTGATGCGAAACCTCTCCCCACACTGGAGACATTCATAGGGCCTCTCCCCAGTGTGGATCATCTGGTGAATGGTCAGTTGGGACCTCTGGCTGAAGGTCATCCCACATTCCCCACACTCATAGGGCCGTTCCCCAGTGTGGGTCCTCTGGTGGATGGTCAGGTAGGAGCTGTTTCTGAAGCTCTTCCCACACTGGGGACACTCGTAGGGCCTCTCCCCAGTGTGGATCCGCTGGTGCCTGACAAGGGTGGAATTGTGCTTGAAGCCCTCCCCACAGTCAGGGCAGCAGAAGGGCTTCTCATCTGTGTGAATCCGCTGGTGCACGAGGAGATGAGAGCTCCTCTGAAACCTCTTCCCACACTCGGGACACTCGTAGGGCCTCTCCCCAGTGTGGATGCGCTGGTGACGGATGAATTCGGAGTTGCAGCTGAAGCCCTTCCCACATTCCCCACACTCATAGGCCCATTCCCCAGTGTGGATCATCTGGTGGCGGATCATTTTGCTGCTCGAGCTGAAGCTCTTCCCACACTCCAAGCACTTGTAGGGCTTCGCCCCATCCTGAAGCTGCTCATGGACCACCAGCTCAGAGCCCCGGCTGGATCTCTGGTCACCCTCCTGGCACAGGGTGGGTCTTTCCTCCTCAGAGCACCCTGGGATGGGTTTGGATCCCCTCCTCCTGCGGGATCTCCAGGGCTTTTCCTCCCCATTGGATTCCCGGAATGTGGAGCCGCTCAAGTCAGCCTCTTCCATGAGGTTTTGCTGTGAGGATTTGTCCTCCCTGGTCTCCATCCTAAGTTCCTTGTCTGGGGGAGGAAGGACAAGGAGAGGATGGGATTTGCCTCCGTGCCAGAGGGAAGGGGAAGGAGATCCCCCCAGTGCGTCCACAGCAGGACGGTGTCGGCAGCGGGATTGTCCTGCAGCGGGGGGCCAGGCTGGGCTGGGAGATGGAGCAGGAGAGAGGGGGAAAGGGGCACTGACTTCCTCCTCACGTGCCTGGGTGTCCTGGGGCATCTTCCTCTTCCTTACAGCCTCCTTCTCCATCCAGACAAGATTTGGGATTGGAAAATCCTGGTTTGGGAGAAAACAAGGAATGAGCACAATGAGTTTGAATGTCCCTTGGCCCAAGTCCCTCTCTAGAAGCCACTGGATATCTGAGGTGTCTTGGTTTGAAAGGACAGGTGTTTGCTAGGGAAGGCAGAAACCTCCACTGAAATTGATAAAAATGTAAGCAACAACCCCCTCCGAATTATTATAATCTTGATATCAAAGTGCTCTCAAATATTGATATAGGAATATAAATAACAGTTATTTACTAAAGAAAGGAAATGAAAATGCAGCAGTACAAAAAAAAAAAACAACAAACAAACCAACAAAAAAACAACTCACTGAGAGAATCAGAATACAACCTGACACCCTGTTGGTCAGGGTGTTGGAAGCAGTCTTATCCAAATTTAAGATTAAATGGTGGCTGCAGTCCACATGGAGTGACAGATGTGGTTCTGTTGAAGCAATGATCCCATAGAAGGGTGTAGCTTACCTCTGAAATTCTGGTGCTGTAGATGCGTCTTCTCTCTCCTCTGGGATACAAGTGGAGAAAGACTGCCTGTGGTGTTGTGATGCTCAGATTATATCTAGGCAGGAATGGCCCAGGATGCTCCTGGGTGGAGCATCTCACAATGGAATGTTGTCATTTTATCAGTGTTGCAGTGAGACTCAATGGCCCATTACCAGAAGATATACCCCTGGGGGGAGGATGGGTGGTGGGAGACATAAAGAAAACTGCCTCACCAGGTTTTAACAGCTGGCCCATTAACAGAAGATATCCCCCAGTTATGAGGGTTGGGTCATGGAGGAGATAATGAAAACTGCCCCACCAGGTTTTAAAAGATGGTGATAGAATACATACTTTTGGTTACATCTTGCATTGCAACCCAAGACATGGGGTCCATAAAAACCTCCCAAACACCAAGATTCAGCCCTGAAAATGCCTTCCACGAGTTCCCCATCTCTGGTCTCCCTCTTTTGGTGTTCACGGTTTCCTCCTGTCCCAGCTGCTGGGGATCACCCTTGTACTGGGGGTCCTCTGTCTACTCGGTCCCTGACCTCTTCAGGCTGCTGGGAGTGCCAGGAATTTGAAATGTTCCCCCTATTTCTATCTCCTCACTTAGGGATGCTGGTATCCCCCAGTATCCCCCCAAGGGGCATTTTCCACTCAGCTCTGGAGTTCTTCATTCTCCAAACATCCTCCCCAAAAAACCCAACCTTTGAGGGACCCCTCAGGATATCTGGGCCGAGCTCCCCCTCCCCAGGCACCTGTCGGATTGAGGGGTGGGGGATGATGATCCCACAAGTAGGGGGCTATGAATTCAGGGAGTGTTCAACCTCGTGGTTCCTTCTATTTTTCCTGATCCACTTTTGTCCCTCCTTCAGGCTGAAGAAGCTGCTCAAGGAATCAGAAGCAAAACTCCAAGACCCTTGGAGCTTCAATCGGCCCCACTGAGGGCAGGGACTGCCAAAGGCTCCCCAGGCACTGGTGAGAGCAGATTCTGGAGGCCAGGATTGCCGGGAGCCAAAGGCTCTGAGCAGGGAACTGCAATGCTGAGCAAGCCCTGGCTGGGTTGGAGGAAGCAGAAAGGCCAAGCCCTGAGCCCAGGCCTGGCCCAGCAGGGCCTGTCCCTCACGGGTGGCTCAGGGCTCTCTGTGGGGCAGTGGGATGTGAGGGGCAGCAAGGACAAATGCCATAAACCTGTGTGACATTCTAGATCCTTATGGTATCAAGGGGCCAGTGGGACGCTGTGGGAAGTTGTGGAACCAAGGGGATCATTGTGGCACTCTTGGGCCCATAGAACCAAGGAACCAGTGGGACCCTCTGGGGCCTTATGGAAACAAGATGCCACTGTGAGCCTGCAGGGCTGTAACAGCCCAGAACACTTCAATGCTGGTGGTAACTAAAGGTTCCTGTGCTTGAGTTTAGTGCACAGGAGGAACACCAACCAGATATTCTCAGAATGGACAGATGCAAAGAATATTCTTGGTAGGAAGGGACCCACAAGGACCATCAAGTCCAATTCCTAAGTGAATAGCCCCACAAGGATTGAACCCACAACCTCGGTGATGCTGGCACCATTCTCTGACCAACTGAGCAAAAAGGTCAAAATGATACAAAATTTAACTGGCAGAACATAGACAATCATGGAACTATGCAAAGGGTTTAATACAACATTAAACTGAACATACAACTCTTACCATAGCATTAAGTTTACTAACTTTAACCATTTAACCTAAAAAGTGTAAACCCTTAAGATTTTGGGTAACATTAAGATATCCAAAAATTTTCCAGGTACGTAGGATAAGAAGGAGAAGAAAAAGAGACCAGAAAGACAGAAGATCTACAGAAAAACATTTCCAGGATGATCCCGGCCACTCCCAGTACAATTGCAGTCACTCTCAGGTATGAGCTGTTGCACTCAGTCACTCCCAGTATGGTTCCAGTCAACCCCAGATCCTCCCAGCATGCTTCCAGTCATGGCCAGCACCTTTCCATTCCATTTGCTCCCAGTAGGACCCCAGTTAGTTCCACTGGGATCCCAGTATGACCCCAGCATGGGCACAGCTGCTCCCATGATTATCCAGTGTGGTTCCAGTTGCTCCCATTTACCTGCACTGTGGTTTCAGTCTCTCCCAGTCTATCCCAGTCACTCTCAGTCACTCCTCAGGTGCTTCCAGCCTGATCCCAGTTGCTCCCAGCCACTCCCAGTCATCCTGAGTGCAGTTACAGTTGCTGCCAGTATGGTCCCAGTCTTGCCCATCATGGCCCAGCTGCTCCCACTGTGTTCCCGGCAGGATGCCAGTTGCCCTCAGCATGGTTCCAGTTGCTCCCTGTTCCTCCCAGTGTGATCCCAGTTGCACCCAGCCGCTCCCAGCATGGTCCCAGTCACACTCAGTTGCACCCAGTGCAGACCCAGTCACTCCTACTTGTTCCCAGTTGTCTGCAGCACAGGGTCCCAGTTGTCCCCAGCACAGTTCCCATTGTTCCCAGTGTGTTCCCAGTCATCCCCAGTATGGTCACAGACACCCCCAGTATATCCCATTTGCCCTCAGCATGTCCATAGCCATTCCCAGACACTCCTAGTAATCCCAGTCAAGTGCTTCTTATCCCAGTATGATATCAGGCCCAGTATATCCCAGCTGAGCATTCCCTGAATTCACAGCCTCCCATCCGTGGGATCGTCACCCCGCCATCCCACAGGTGACTGGGGAGGGCAAGCTCGGCCCAGATATCCTGGGGGGTTCCTGGGTTGCGTTTTGGGGGGGGGGGGGAATGTTTGGAGAATGAAGAACTCCAGAGCTGAGTGGAAAATGCCCCTTGGGGGGACATTGGGGGTTCCCAGTGGCTGCTGCTGGCAGAGGCAGTCTCGAGGAGCAGAGCTCTGTGACCCCCAGGACCCCAAAGTGGGGAGTCCAGAGAGGGGGACAGCCGCGATTCGCGGGACCCTCAACAGCCTGGAGAGGGGCGGGGGGGGGGGGGGTGTCTCCACGGACCCCCTGCAACCCCAAGAAGAGAATAAGGGGAGCAGGGACCCTGGGACCCCAAAAACTTCCAGCATCCCTAAGTGTTGAGATGGAAACAGGGGAAATTTTTAGATTCCTGGCACTCCCAGCAGCCTGAAGAGGTCAGGGACTGAGTAGACAGAGGACCCCCAGTACACACGTGACCCCAAGGAGCTGGGACAAGGAGTAAACCCTGAACAGCAAAAGGGAGAAAACAGAGGTGGGAAATTCCTGGAAGGCATTTTCAGGGCTGAATTTTGGTGGTGTAAAATTTTTATGGACCCCATGTCTTGGGTTACAATGCAAGATGTAACCAAAAGTATGTATTCTATCACCATCTGTTAAAACCTGGTGGGGCAGTTTTCTTTATCTCTTTCATCACCCATCCCTCATAATGGGGGGGATGTCTTCTGTTAATGGGCCAGCTGTTAAAACCTGGTGAGGCAGTTTTCTTTATCTCTCCCACCACCCATCCTCCCCCCAGGGGGATAGCTTCTGGTAATGGGCCATTGAGTCTCACTGCAATACTGATAAAATGACATCAGCCCATTGTGAGATGCTCCACGCAGGGAGAGGAGCCAAATTTGTGGGAAGTTTGTGGAATTTCCTGGGATTTTTGTGGAATTTTGAGGGATTTTTACGAGATTTGAAGAATTTTGAAAGATTTTTCTTCGATTGTGTGCAAATTGGAGGAGACTTTGTGGGATGTTTCTGGAATTTGGTAGGGTTTTGAGAAGATTTTGAGAATTTGATGGGTTGTTTGTGGAATTTTGTGGGCTGTTTGTGGAATTTCATGGAATTTTTGTGGAATTTTGAGGGATTTTTACGAGACTTGAAGAATTTTGAAAGATTTTTCTTCGATTGTGTGCAAATTGGAGGAGACTTTGTGGGATGTTTCTGGAATTTTGAAGGGGTTGTTGCTTACACTTTTATCAATTTCCGTGGAGGTTTCTGCCTTCCCTAGCAAACGCCTTTCCTTTCAAACCAAGACACCTCAGATATCCAGTGGCTTCTAGAGAGGGACTTGGGCCAAGAGACATTCAAACTCATTGTGCTCATTCCTTGTTTTCTCCCAAACCAGGATTTCTCATTCCCAGACCTTGGCCAGATGGAAGAGGAGGCTGTGAGGAAGAGGAAGATGCCCCAGGACACCCAGGCAGGTGAGGAGGAAGTCAGTGCCCCTTTCCCCCTCTCTCCTGCTCCATCTCCCAGCCCAGCCTGGCCCCCAGCTGCAGGAAAACCCTGCTGCTGACGCCGTCCTGCCGGGGATGCACTGGGGGGATCTCCTTCCCCTTCCCTCTGGCACAGAGGCAAATCCCATCCTCTCCTTGTCCTTCCTCCCCCAGACAAGGAGCAGAGGATGGAGACCAGGGAGGACAAATCCCCAGGGCAGAACCTCATGGAACAGGCTGACTTGAGCGGCTCCACATTCCAGGAATCCAATGGGGAGGAAAAGCCCTGGAGATCCCGCAGGAGGAGGGGATCCAAACCCATCCCAGGGTGCTCTGAGGAGGAAAGACCCACCCTGTGCAGGGAAGGCGGCCGGAGATCCAGCCGGGGCTCTGAGCTGGTGGTCCATGAGCAGCTTCAGGATGGGGAGAAGCCCTATGAGTGCTTGGAATGTGGGAAGAGCTTCAGCCGGAGCACCAAACTGATCCAGCATCAGATGATCCACACTGGGGAATGGCCCTATGAGTGTGAGAAATGTGGGAAGGGCTTCAGCTTCAACTCCAAACTCATCATCCACCAGCGCATCCACACTGGGGAGAGGCCCTACGAGTGTCCCGAGTGTGGGAAGAGGTTTCAGAGGAGCTCTCATCTCCTCGTGCACCAGCGGATTCACACAGATGAGAAGCCCTTCTGCTGCCCTGACTGTGGGGAGGGCTTCAAGCACAATTCCACCCTCGTCAGGCACCGGCGGATCCACACTGGGGAGAGGCCTTATGAATGTGGGGAATGTGGGAAGAGCTTCAGCCCAAGCTCCAGCCTCAGTACCCACAAACTCATGCAGACTGGGGAGAGGCCCTACGAATGTCCCCAGTGTGGGAAGAGCTTCTCCAGGCACTCTCACTTGATCAAACACCAACGGAGGCACCAGTAAGTGCCTCCACCAAGCCCTGCTAAAGCCCCAGATGCAGCAAGAGCTCTGTCCATGGCTCCAGCTCCAGAGGATCCATGTTGGGAAGTGACCTGGTGACTTTGTGATCCATGTTCCATGTGATCCATGCTGAGAACACCCCTGTACCTTTTCCTGCCTGTGGCAATGACATGATTTGGGATCAAAGAATGTGAGGGTATGGCCATGGCCCTGTCATTATATTCAATCCCATCTCAGGTCATTGCCAGGGGCAGGAAAAGGACTCACCAGAGGAGAAGGGTGTCATTTCCTGGCAGGAGGAAATACATGTCCAGGAAGAGCCAGTAGGTGGTGTTTACTTTTCCCTGTAAATAGTTTGTCTTATCCCTTCTGTAATCCAAATTGTTTCTCTTCCTGTTAGTTCCTTATCTTGTTTCTATTCTCAATAAATTGTTCTTATCCGAGCCTGGGATCTTTGCCTTTTGTGTTTTCCATGGGAGGCGGGAGGGAAGTGAGCGGCAGCGCGAATTTAGCGGGAGCAGGAAATTGGGGAATCCCATTCATGAAGCCCAGCCCATGGAATCCGAGCATCCCAGCTGGTGCCAGGCCTGGTTGCCGTGGCAGCAGCCTTGAGAGCGGGTCCCTGGCTGGGGGCTGCAGGATCCTCTTCCCTCTGGTGCCCAGGGACAGGAGTGGAGGGAGCAGCTGGAGTTGAGCCAGGCAGGTTTAGGCTGGATGTGAGGAAAAGGTTTTTTACCCCGAGGCTGCTGAGGCACTGAACAGGCTCCCCAGGGAAGGCTCCCAGCTCCAGGGCTGTCTGAGCTCCAGCAGCGTTTGGCCAGTGCTGCCAGAACCAGAGCCTGGGCCAGGGCTCCTTCACCCTGTCGCAAATGAGGGCTTGACAGCGTTTAAAAAATCCCTGGCAAGGAAGGAACAAAAACAAGATTTAATATTAAGCACCAGCAGCACAAAGTTCCTTTGCAAGAGTCACTGTAGTCCTGACTGGACACTTCAGGCACAGCAAGGAAACAAAGCAACAACAAAACCAAACAAATTCCAGGCAACTAAACCAAAAATGAACCCAGAAGTGTCCGTGTGTGTATATGTGTGTGTGTGTGTGTGTGTGTGTGACAAAAGGACAGTGAGGGCAAGGATAAAAGGAATACAGCCTAAAAGATTAACAGAGCTCAAACTTAACAGGACTTAACTGATACCTTAACTTTAATTGATATCCCAAACATCACAATTTAGCAAAAGAACAGTATTTACTGTATTTAACCTAACTTATATGACTTAGCAGTTTAGCAGATGAATAATATTTAGCAGTATTTAACTTAGCTTATAATATATATATAAAACATTACAAGTTAGGAAAAGAACAAAACTTAGCAGCATTTAACTTAGCTTAGACCTCGTGACTGAACCTCACTTACAGGTCTGACTGACTCACATCTCCAAGGCACTCCAACCTCTCCGACAGCAGCATTTCTGCCACATTTGCCAGGGCACAGCACTGGTGTGTGCACACAGACACAAAGAGGCAGTGCAAGGCAGCTGTGAGAAATTCCCCTGCAGGGCAGCGAAATGCTCCCTGCGGATGCTTTGGCATCTCCCCAGCAGGCCAAGGGCTGAGCCTGGAGGAGTGGGGGGATCGGCCCAGGCTCCATCCTTGTTCGGGGATGCCCCGAGTGCAGCAAACGGGAGAGTTCCCGGCTCACAGAGGCCCCACTCCGAGGGAGGTGGCTGGCCCAGGAGAGCTGCAAGGGGCTCCTTTTGGAGCGCTGTTTGTAGGGCCTCAAGAGAGGGACTTCAGGCACAGCATAAATTTCGTCCTGGCCGCACTTGGAATCAACAGCTTTCTTTGCAAGGCTGAGAACAGGGATGTTGTGCCATGGAGGGAACAGAAACATTCCCAGGGCTGCTCCTGAAGCAAGCAGGAGCTGCTTGGGCAGCAGCAGTGCCTGGGAGCAGACAGTGTTTCTGATGAGCTGCAGAGGAGCTGAGCCCAGGGGCTGTTGGCCAAGGCCCAGGCCCAAGGAGCATTTCTCAGCTGGCAGGGCGGCCTGAGAAGGGCAGGGGGGAATGCACCAGCACAGGGCCCCATGGAACCAAGGGGCCATTGTGACACTACAGGGCCCAATGGAACCAAGCAGAACATTCTGACACTGTGGGGCTCCATGGAACCAAGGATCCATTGTGATACCACGGAGCCTCATGGATCCAAGGGAACCAGAGTGACCCTGGGGGGCTCCATGGGACCAAGGGCCCATTGTGACATTTTGGGACCTGTGGAACCACAGAGACCATTGTGACACTGCAGGGCCCAATAGAACCAAGGGAACACAGAACAGGTCTGGCTTGGCCTGACTTGTGTGGCTGACCTGGGCCTCTTGAGGATCACTTCTCATCTGCTACTAGAACACTGGGGCTCCATGCTTTCCTTGCTATGAAAAAGAACTGTCCTTCTTCTCTAGGCATCAAAAACCAGAATTGGGCTGATATTCAGCTGTTTTCCCATAGGAATATTGCCAGGAAAATTCTGCTCCCAGATGAAGTCTGCCATTATTGGCAAGTCTGGCTGGCCTTGGCCTCCTGATGTCCATGTCTCACTTGCCTTCCAAACCCTGGGGCTCTGTACTTCCCTCCAATGAAAAAGAACTGACCTTCTCAGCCAGGTATCCATGGCCAGAACTGGAATTCCACCTCCAACGTTGCCTGTTGTGAGAGACTGGAGGAGGTTGTTGGCTGGAAACATCTTGTCTGTGGGGAAGGAAGGGGCAGGTCCAGCCTTGTCCTGCCCTGTAACCCCAGCACTGCACTGCCCTGTAACCCCAATCCCCCCAGAGCCTCTCTCCCAGCCCAGCAGTGTCTGCCAGTCCCTGGCACACCAAAGGCAATGCTCCACACCCACCTCTGGAGCCCCCTGCCCAGCTCCTGAGTGACCAAATGATGGGAAATCCCACCTGGGGAAAGGGCCCAGGAAGACCAAGGGGAATTTAAGGCTGACCACAAGGCAAGAACAAGTCTTGACCCTACATCCTCTTGGAATTTCAATCTGAACGCTGCTGGAATCCAGGAGTTGGTAGCTGTGTGTGCTTCTCTAAGGTTTTGCTGTCTTTCTGTCTTTCAGTGTCTTCTTCTTCTATTTCTATCCTCTTGCAAATTTTGAGAAACTTAAAAACTTAGAGTTTTTAAAGTTGAATGAGCCAAGTTATTGCTTTGAGAAATATTTTTTGTTGGTTGAATGTCATATTAAACCTTTTGACAAAGTTTCTCTGAGTTTCTAAAGTTGCCAGTAAAGTATATTTTGTTCTTTTGAGCTCTAAAAAATTTCTTGTTGGTATTTCTCCAGTGCATCCAACTCAGAGGACACAAACAATTGTAATTCCTTCTAAATGTGTCCTTGAGAGAGTTGTTTGGGGGATGGGGGTTAGGGTTTGTCTGTCCTGATTGGCACAGCCCAGACAGGGCTTTCACAGCCCCATTCCACGCTCCATTTCCCACCTGGAGCTGCTGGTGCCTCTGAGTTCTGCTTCCCCAGCCCCAGGGATGCTCTCCTTGTCTGCCCATTCCCCCACAGTCTCTGGGCAGGGATGGCCTCAGTGGGGGCTGCTGACTTCCTCAGAAACTTGGAGGCTGCTGGTGCTGAGTTTTACTTCTCCAGAGGCTTGTTCAGCCTTCAGCTCTTCAAGTCAGGAATTCAGTGCCCCAGGGCTCACGAGCATTCAGAAGACCTAAACAAGCCAAACCTCTGGGAATAATTTGATTCAAGTTTTCAAATCTGATGAGGCCAGCTGTGGCACCCAAACCCAACAGTGGGGTCAGTGCAGTGTCCATGGCAACAGCCCCTTGCAATGGCCCAGTGCAGGTTGGGATGATAATCCACTCTCACAGCTGGCCCAGGGCAGCTCTGCAGTGCCCTTTCCCACAGCCTGTCTGCACAGAAGCACTTCCAGGGCTCTCTGCATTTCCCTTCCCTCACTCTTGCCTCACTCACACACCTCCCAACAACCCACTTGGTGCTTTCAGCTGCAAGGAGTTCAAAGCTTGTCTGTCCCTCTGCAGCTGCTCTAATTCTGCCTTCAGCCAACTCTAGGTTTGTGTTTCTTGTAGAACTCCCTGCGTGTCTGAAACATTCCTTGTGTGGTTCTGCCTTGGAGAAGGGGAACCTCCTTGGTGGCACCTTGGCTTGGCACACACTTGAGGAGGGTATCTGATTTCCATGGGGAAACTCAGAAGTTTTAGATTGCTACAAGAAAAGAAGAAAAACCCCTCTTTGCCTGAGTGCAGCCAGTTCTCTGAGCAAAGCAGGTCCCAGGTGAGGGAGGAGAGACAGGATGGGGCTGGGGAATGTGGAACAAGGTTGTCCACACTGGGTCAGACCTCAAGGCACAGCTTCTCTGACCTGGCCAGACCTCCTTAGGAGAGACCCTGGATCAATATCGATCACTGAATGCTGCAATCACATCTGCTCTAAAGAGAACAGGAATAAAAGACACCCTTTAAAATAGGAACGCATACTTCCTAGAAGCTCTTTGAACTATTTCTCCATAACTATTGTAGGAAACTTTCCTCAGAACTGCACCAGACCAGAGGGAAATCAAGGCACAGCCATGGTTTGTTAGGATTTGCTTGATCCTAATGAGCCCCGTGGTGCATTTGGAGCTGAGCCCTTGAACCTCAGGGCCTGAGAGGAGATTGCACAAACCTTTCCAGGAGTCCAAGTCAGAGGAAAAACCCAAAGTATTTCCAAACATTAATGGGTGCCACTGAGGTTCATCCCCAACACAGGCTCCTGATGGACTCCTTAGAGGAGAGAACTGGAGGCCAGAATTGCACAGAAACCTCTCAGAGACTCAGTGTTGGAAGGAAAATCCAAAGTAGCTGAAAAACCCCAGAGTATCTCAAAGTATTGATGAGCCCCACCGAGTGTCAATGCAAAGCTCCCAAGGGACTCGTTAAAGCAGATAATTGGGGCCTTGATTGCACAAACTTCTCAGACACTCAGTGTGGGAAGGAAAAAAGAAAGTACCTTAAAAACTGAAGTACCTTGAAGCATTAATGAGCCCCACGGAGTGTTGTTACTGACAAAGCCTCTCAAGGGACTAATTACAGCAGATAATTGGAGACCAGGATTGCACAAAGCTCTCAGAGACTCCAAGGCAAAAGCCAAAGTCCTTTGAAAAAGCTGCAGTCCCTGGGAGCATGAAGGAGCCCCCAGGGCCATTCCTGAGCAAGGCTCCCCAGGGACCCCTTCCAGCAGATCCCTGAGGCCACTGGCATGTGGGCTAGGGGGGATGCTGAGGGCAGGCCAAGGGGGTGACAGTGGCCAGCCTTGCTGGGGCTGTGCCAGGAGGCCCCAGGGCCTCAGGACAAGGTGTCTCCTCACAGCCCTTGCTGGCACAGAGGCTGCTGTGGCCCAGGGCACCAGGACTTGGCTTCTCTTTGTCCCCATCTGTCATCAGAGCCTCCAGTTCTCTGCTCTGCCTGGGGCCTGGGGACACTTTCTCAGTCACGTCCCTCAGTGGGACCCATTAAAAGGAAAAGAAACTTTGGAGTTGGATTCTGACTTGGAAGTTCTTGAGAGGTTTCTTCCCCTCCCTCTCAGGGACTGATGTTCAGGGCCTCAGCACAAAGCCCCAAGAGGCTCATTCAAGTCCTGCTGCTGTGTCTGTGCTGCTGAGCTGGGCCAGGCTCCTGGCACAGAGGCAGCTCCTGGAAACCAAGAAGAGCTTCAAAAGCACATTTCTCTTGCTGAGCAGCTCTTCTGCCAGCCCAGCAGGGCTGGGGCACTGCCTGCAGCCACCCTGGGCACAGCCCAGAGGCACAGAGAGCTTCAATCAGTCAGGGCTGGGAAGGTGCTGAGAAGTGCCTGGGGCACAATCCCTGCCAGCCCTTGACACAGGAAGCCTCTGGCTGCAGGACAATGCAGCTGCAGCTCCTGGAGGCATCTCCTAAAGCTGGAACATGCCAGTGCCTACAGACTCTGTGAGTACAACTCTGAGTATTTCTGGTGGAGGGGAGGTGAATGCTCATGAAGCTCTGACATGCTGAGGGTTTCTGATCAGTCATAAAATATTTCCAAGACAAGCATTTTGATAAAAATGAGGACATTTCTTAAGACTTTGTACTCAGTTTCCTATTATTGCAGAACTGCAGTGACGATGGGGATAAATATTAAAGGTATTATGAATTTTTGAGAAGTGCCTGAGACATCCAAACTGTTACTTTTAGTGATCAATAGGTTCACAGGAGATTCCTGATGTTCTTTCAGCTGCTCTTCCCATGGACAGCACCAGCATTACCTTTGCTGAACCCATCAGGCTTAGTCTGAGCTGTCCTTTCTCCAAGCTGCAAACAGAACCTGCCCCCAGACAGAGCCCTGCAAACAGGCAGCGTTCTGTCAGGCCAAGGGGAGTGCACAGAGATTTGGGGTGTGTGGGTGCTGGCAGAGAGAGATCAGGCACAGGGAAGCACCTGCAGGAGGAAAATCTCCAGGAAGCAGAGAGAAGCTCAGGGAATGAGAGAAAACAAAAGCCCAGAAATCCTGTGGCAGAGAGAGTTTAGAGATGTCCACAGGAGCCCCTGCAGTGCAGCCCCTCCCTCTGAACAAGCCCCTTCCCTCCTGTCCCCCCAGCCTCTGCCCTCAGGGCCAGGCTCCCAGGTGTGAAGCCCCTCCTGTGCAGGCAGAGCTGCAGCAGAGCTGTGGGGCAGCTCTGCAGTCCCGGGCCCAGTTCCCTCTGCAGAGCACAGGGCTGGGAGCAGCTGCCCAGCACTGGGGGCTCTGGCAGGGGGCACAGCTGGCTCAGGGTGACGCTGTCCCCAGTGCCCGGCTGTGGGCAAGGCTGGCGGTGCAGCCAGGGAAGGAGCTGGATCTCCCTTCATCCAATGCCATCATAAGGACACTTGGAAGTCTCCCTGAGATTTCAGTCACAGCTGGGAGCTCCAATCCAGGATGCAAACCTGTCCTAGAGCATCTTTGTGTTATCTGAAAGACTCGTGGGGAAAGGCAGAGGTGTTCTGACAGTGAAAATGCTGCTGGGTTGGTGAAATGAGCGACATGAGTCCTCAGATACAAATGTGGAGCTGGGCTATGCTGGGTCCATCTGCTTTCTGCAATATCTAGCTGTCTTAATAGGGAAACATGGGAAGGTGATCATACTCCACTGGAGGAAGGTTAAAGCTCCGAAAAACTCTGAACAGGTCAAACCATAGATCATCTCCCTTCACTCTGCACTCATTACTTTGCCTCACAGAACTTGCTCGGTTCTTCGTGGCAGATGCAGAAATGCAGAGGGTTTGGTATCCAAGAATACCAGGAGAGATATACAGGAGCTTATAAAGAAAACCTCAGGACTCCTAAACACAGAAGTATGTCCATGTATGTTACAGAAGAGGGAGAATGGGAAATGGCTTTGATTTTTATTACAGATCAACCCTAACTCTTCACTGTCCTTTTCTCTAGGCAGTACCCAATGTCCAGCCACAGCAAATGTCCAACAGCAGCTCCATCAGCCACTTCCTCCTGCTGGCATTGGCAGACACGCGGCAGCTGCAGCTCCTGCACTTCTGCCTCTTCCTGGGCATCTCCCTGGCTGCCCTCCTGGGCAACGGCCTCATCATCAGCGCCGTAGCCTGCAGCCACCACCTGCACAGCCCCATGTTCTTCTTCCTGCTCAACCTGTCCCTCAGCGACCTGGGCTGCATCTGCACCACTGTGCCCAAAGCCATGCACAATTCCCTCTGGGACACCAGAGACATCTCCTATGCAGGATGTGAGGCACAAGTATTTTTTTTTGTTTTCTGCACTGCAACAGAGTATTTCCTCCTGACCATCATGTCCTATGACCGCTACATGTCCATCTGCAAACCCCTGCACTACAAGACCCTCCTGGGCAGCAGAGCTTGTGCCCACATGGCAGCAGCTGCCTGGGCCAGTGGCTTTCTCTATTCACTGCTGCATACGGCCAATACATTTTCCCTGCCCCTTTGCCAGGGCAATGCCCTGGGCCAATTCTTCTGTGAGGTGCCCCAGATCCCCAAGCTCTCCTGCTCCAAATCCTATCTCAGGGAAATTTTCCTTCTTGCTGTTGGTGTGTGTTCAACTTTAGGTTGTTTTGTGTTCATTTTCTCCTACGTGCAGATCTTCAGGGCTGTGCTGAGGATCTCCTCTGAGCAGGGACGGCACAAAGCCTTTTCCACCTGCCTCCCTCACCTGGCCGTGCTCTCCCTGTTCCTCAGCACTGCAGCATTTGCCTACCTGAAGCCCCCCTCTATCTCCTCCCCATCCCTGGATCTGGCAGTGCCAGTTCTGTACTTGATGGTGCCTCCAGGCCTGAACCCCCTCATCTACAGTCTGAGGTACCAGGAGCTCAAGGCTGCAGTGTGGATGATAGTAAAAGGTTCTAAAATATTAGAAAATTCAGAGACTTAGAAAGAAAGTTAGGTTTGGAAAGCCCTGGGAAAAGTAGGCCCTGGGAAATGTTAGGCCTTGTGCTTGCTAAAGATCAGGTCAAACTGTACCTGTGTAGTCAATAGATGATAAATGATACAATTGTTAGATGTGATTAGATATAATTATAGTTTAAAGAACATAAGGAACAATGTTAGGGGGCTGGGGGGAATCATGAGAAGTTTATGCTTGGGTAAAAACAATGCTTACAATAGAACAATGTAAGTTTAATAATTAATATGTAAGTTATATAACGATAGAGTATAAAACACATTCAACTCAAAACCAAATCTGGTGAGATTTGGGTATGTGTACCCCTGACACCCAGAGCTCTTCAATAAAGCACCTTCATTTAATCATTCTGTGATGATGTGTGTTCCTGAACACTAACATTTTGGCGACCCCAGATGGGACCTTGTGAGTGCTGCTGAGCAAACTCGTGACCCAATCATGCTCCAGCCGGCACCGAGGGATTCTCAGGGAACCCATCAGCTGCGACCGTCTCTGCTGCTCACAACATCCTTAGGAGAGAAAGGTAAGGTGCTTTATTTTGGTTTGGGTGCCTGCCAGTTAGACACAGTGAAAGCTGCGCTCGGTTGGGCTAAAGGAATTCCCGTTGGTATTGCCTAGGCGCTGTCCATAAGACGCCTGCGAAAGCGTCGCAGGTTCGGCATTTGGTGCATTGTAGTTGCAACATGGAGAAGGGTTTTGGGCTGCTATGCTCCCATACCAGGTACTTCTCCTTTGGGGTGCTTATTAGCACATTGGAAACAAGGTGACTTTGGGGAAGAATTACATAAGACTAAGATAATTTCGGCCAGATCTCCCACAGAAAAAGACCCCAGCAACCCCGTCTCTTCTGTTGGTAGCTATAACCTCTTCTCTCTTTCTTTACTTTGTTTTCCTCATCTCTCTCTTCTATTGCATAACCCTTGTTGTTGTCACTAAAATAAAGGTGCATTATTGTTGTTGTGATTTAAACTGAAATCCCTTGTGTCCGTCTTGCACTCTGAGATCAAACGAACCTCTCACGAGTCCCACTCGCGTTAGCGAATCGTGGCATTTAAACTGGAGTCACGGACAGGATTTCTGACAGACAGAAGGGGCTGCAGGTTTGTTGTGCAGTCTGTATTAGGGGAAGGACGTTTTGCTCCAGCTGCACCCAGCCCGACACTCCCAAAAGAGTGAGCGGTGTCTGGAAAGCAAGGGGGGCAACTTGAATTTCCCGCAAACTGCACATGCCAAGGTGAAAAGCACCCCGCACTCACATGAGGGCTCTGTCTGCAGAATTTCGCAAAAGATCTCTTAGTGCAAAAGGGCGGGACTGTTTTTGTTGTTGTTGTGTGTATGAATTTTGACTCCTTGGTGTAGCAAAGAGACAACCAGAATTTTAAACTGAAGGAGTGCCTCCCAAGCAGATTTGTTCTTTGTACCCATACAGGGAAGCAAAAAGTTGTGTGTGTGTGTGTGTGTGTGTGTATAATTTAAGTTGATACCTCCCTGTAGTGGTTTTTCCTTTGTAAAAATGACTGAAAACAGCAGTGCAGAAGTTAAAGCTGCATTTTATGCATGTTATGCTCTGTTAGCAAAACACAATGCCAGACCTTCTCCAGGAGGGAAAAGTTGGTGCTCAATAATTGGTTTAATTTGGCAAATGTGATTGATAGAGTATGTTCTTTACAACATGAAACAAAATTTATACTGGGCAAAAATAAAACTATACTCTGCTCAGTTTTGGGAACTTGTCTTACAGCAGCTATAGAAACTCACTGTAAGTAAAGAAGTAAGGAAAAAACTACAATAGACTCCCTCCAAAACCTAGTTAAAATTTTGCAAAAACAATTGGATGAAGAAAGAAGTAAGATCAATCTGTTGTGAGTAGCCCTCCATGATAAAAATTCAAAAAATGCTGACTTGCTAAAGGAAACAAGAGAGGGAAAGCCCTCTCATTAATCAAATTTACCCTCAAAAAGATCTAACTGGGATAAAATTGTGGGGAACACTGCTGTCCTAGTTTGAAACCTTTAATTAAAACAGAATATAACTATATCAATGATAAGGATCTTGATCCGCACATAACCACTAAAAATAGAAAAAAGGGAAAAAAATAAAAGGAAAAAAAAGAAAAAAGTGGAAAAAAAATAGAAAAAAAAAGAAAAAATAGGGAGTATGGGCGTCTCCCTCACGAGTCAGAGACAGAATACGTATTCTGAGTGTCTCTAACTGGAGGTGATCAAATTCGATTGAGAGAATGGGAATCTAGTGGGCACTGGGACATGAGGTCTTCTTAACAACAGGAGACAGACGTAACCCATGGTCCCTAACTCAGCACACAGATTATTGGGCAGAGGGGCTTAACTCCTTGGAAAGGGGGGGACTTTATTGTTATAGTTTGTACCCCCAACCATCTACTGAAAAATATTCAGAAAGCTGCCTGCTTGCAAATGATACACAAAAGAAAATTAATTGTTGGTTATGAATCACCAATGTTGTTACCTGTGAAAACTGAAATTATGGACCTGTAAAAAATCCCAGAAGGAAAAAAATCAGAGAAAGCAAAGGGTGTTAGATACATTGGTTCTCTTAATGAAAGCCCAAAAAAAGAGAAAACAAATCTCTAATCGCCAGTATTGGTGGTCACTAGAGATAAAGAAAGGGGTCTCCAAAAACATAATGGGTGGCTTATCACTTAATCGTTGAGTAAAGTAGTCTCTAATTGGCACTGTCCCAAGTTCATTGTATCAAATGCCCCACTGTATAACCCAGCACACCTCCACAGGCTCTGGGCTGCGAGCCAAAGCAGTCTCCTTCTCAGCTTCTGGGAGTGGAGCCCAAACAGCCTCAGAATCAGGGAAACTGGTAACTCTGCCTCTCATGGGTGAGCAGAGAGGTGGAAGTTAGTTGTATTTAAAATGCTCACTAGAAATAACAAAACTGGAGACATACTGATTACAGCAATAGTGGGTCCTAAACATGCACCTATTACTTCTGTAGTTAACACTAGAGCCCAAATTTCTGTGTTGACTGATACAGACTAGTACAGGATTTGAGAGCAATAAATAGAATAACTAAAGATATTTACCCAGTGGAAGATAATCCTTACACATTGTTCTCGATAAAAGAGAAATATAAATGGTTTACTGTAATTGATTTAAAAGATGCCTTTTTCTGCATACCCCTTGACAAAGAAAGTAGGAAACTGTTTCCCTTTGAATGGGAAAATCCAGAAAATGGAAGGAAAACTCAGCTCACCTGAACACGACTCCCACAAGGGTACAAGAACAGTCCAACCCTATTTGGAAGCCAGCTGGCTAAGAAGCTGGAGATTTGGACCAAGAATGGGCAAGTACTGAGAGAACAATACCTGCTGCTACAGTATGTCAATACACTGTCAGCTACAGAAGAGAAAACAACCTGCATAAAGGTAACAATTGAAATTTTAAATCAGCTGGGAATGGGAGGATATAAGGTGTCTAAAGAAAAGGCACAAATTGCCCGGCAAACTGTGATTTACCTGGGATGTGAAATCTCACAAAGGCAACGTAAGCTGGGTACTGATCATATTCAAGCTATTTGTGCTATTCCAGAACCCCAGAACCTGCATGAGCTGCGAGTTTTCCTTGGGATGACAGGGTGGTGCCACCTGTGGATCATGGACTATGGACTAATTGCAAAACCCCTGTATGAAGCCCAGAAGACACAACCATTTACCTGGGGCAAACCACAGAAGGAGACCTTCTTCAAACTGAAGGAGGCATTGACAACGGCTCTGGCATTAGGATTGCCTGATTTAGCCAAAGATATTCACCTGTTTGTGCATGAAAGATCACACCTAGCACTGGGAGTGCTGACCCAACCTTTGGGAGGCTGGAAAAGGCCGGTAGGCTACTTCTCCAAACAACTTGACAATGAGAGTGCCAGATGGCCTTCATGCCTGCGGGCAGTCGCAGCCACTGTGATGCTGATACAAGAGGTTAGGAAACTCACGATGGGTAGAGACATAGATGTCTACGTGCCACACATGGTGACCACTGTTTCAGAACAAAAGGGGGGTCATTTGCTATATCCAAGCAGGATGATGAAATTCCAGGTAATCCTGAGTGAGCAGGATGATGTCACACGAAAGACAACTAACCTCTTGAATCCAGCTTTGTTCCCATGTACCACAACTGAAGAAGGCCCACTGGAACATGATTGTGTGGAAGTGATAGAACACACCTGTTCAGCTAGGGCAGATTTGAAAGACGTCCCACTGGAACAGGCAGACTGGGAGCTGTTTACAGATGGAAGCAGTTTTGTGGAGAACGGGACCAGATATGCTGGATATGCGGTAACAACAACAGGTGCAGTGGTGGAGGCAAAGGCCTTGCCAGCAAACACATCTGCCCAACGAGCAGAACTGGTTGCCTTGACCAGGGCATTAGAGCTGAGTGAAGGGAAGAAAGTAAATATATGGAGAGATTCAAAATACGCTTTTGGAGTGGCGCACGTACACGGGGCACTGTGGAAAGAAAGAGGACTGCTGTCTTCTAAAGACACACACATTAAACATCAAGATGCAGTCCTGCAATTAATAAAAGCAGTATAAAAACCTGAGCAAGTAGCAGTTATGCACTGCAAAGCTCACCAATCAGGAAGCTCCAAAATTCATGAGGGAAATCAGAAAGCAGACTGGACAGCCCGACAAGTTGCTCGAGAAGTGCAAACTGCAATGGCATTGATACCTTTAAAAACTCCTGTATCTCAATTCAATTTACCTCCAGAACCAAAATATTCAATAGAAGATGAGAAATTGGGACGCTCACTGAATGCACAGAAGAATTCAGAAGAGTGGTATGTGACTACACAGGGATAAGTAGTGGTACCTCCCTTGATAATGAGAGAAGTTCTACAAATTAAACATAACGAACGTCATGGGGTGCAGAGGCATTGGTGAAATTGTTAAAACCAAATTTAATTTCAGTACGGATGTTAACAATGGCAAAATCAGTAATGTCAAAATGTGAAATTTGGTTAAAAAACAATCCAGTGGCTAAACAACAGGCACAAATAGGAAGAATTTGGGTAGGAGCAGAACCAGGAGATTATTGGCAAGTAGATTTTGTAGAATTACCAAGAACTCGAGGATACAAATATCTATTGGTAGGGGTTGAACACATTTTCAGGATGGCCAGAAGCTCTTCCCTGTCACACAAATCAAGCAAAGGAGACAGTCAAGTGGGTACTGCAAGAAATCATTCCAGGATTTGGGGTGCCTCTAGGAATATCATCAGATAGGGGCCTACATTTCATAGCCACAGTAGTGAGGGAGGTGAGTCAGTTGCTGGGAATAGCTTGGGATCTCCACACACCACGGAGACCCCAATCCAGTGGACAGGTAGAGAGGATGAATCAGACCTTGAAGAAGCAAATCAGCAAAATATGCCAAGAGGCTAAACTGCAGTGGCCACAAGCTCTACCAATAGCACTGCTGAGGATTCGGATAAAGCCTAGAAGCAGGATGTCAGTCAGTCCTTTTCAGATATTGTATGGGAAACCATAGGAATCCCCTGAACCTAATGCAAATGTACATGTTACAGGGAAGCAAGAGGTGTAGAATTATGTTGTCTCTTGGAAAAGCTCTAGCTCAACTTCAGAGCACCCTTGTGTGGAATAGGCCGCTGACTCTTGAGAATCCAGTTCATGACATCCCCCCGGGAGATGAAGTGTACGTTAAAAGCTGGAACGAAGAACCATTAAAAGAAAGGTGGAATGGACCCTATCAGGTACTGTTAACTACCTTTACAGCAGTCAAAATAGCTGGACTGGATCCCTGGATAACTTACACCAGAGTGAAGAAGGTTTCCCTTGCACTGTGGACTGCACAAACTGTAGGGCCAACAAAGCTGCAGATAAAGCGGGTTTGATTGTTTCAAATGTCTAGGTTGCTAGTGACTGTAATGGTGATTATTTTATGGCCTTTAGTGCCATCAGTTGGAATCAATGTTACCTTGAGATGTGAAATGCAAAAGGATCAGCTGACAACTCTTCATTTTAGAATGAAGAGGGATGTGGGGGTGCAGCCTGAAACACAAGTGATAAAAGTCTCTAATAGCATTTAGGCAGAAAATGTGATGATTGGATTAATTAAAGATTTTGCCAACATGCAAAACACCAGCAAAATAACTGTCTGTCTGCCAATACCAAAGGCAGCAGGAGACCCAATAAGTTGCGGAATTATACCATCAAAATTACCAGAAATACAAAAGAATAAAAATGAAAACATGAGCTGTGTATTGCAAATAGATTACCAGTACCCAAATAAGACAGTGTTTGAAAATGCTGTGAAGCCAAAGTATTCATCTATATGGGATTGTCATGAAAATGGAGGAAAGGATGAACCAAAACTAGGCTGGTATGGGGGATTAGGAAATTATGGATGGTGTTATGGAAAGATAGTAAAGGTTATTAAAGAAAAGATTCCAGTGTCACAATGGAAGTATGAAAGGAAAGAAAAGATCGGGCTGAAGCTTGGGACACTGCATGGTGAGTGAGTGTGCTTCAGAAATTCCAATACATGTCAGATAGCCCTTGGTGCATTAAGTGGGAAGGCTCTGAAAATGAAACAGATCCATAAGTACGGAACACTGCAAGCAATAGTAGAATGGAAGCAGACAAAGTGAATTGGTGGGTATGTAACAAAACTTAGGACTGTACTTCTGATGATGAGGAAATAAAACAAATGCCACTGCCAGTGGTAGCTCTGCGAATTGGATGTGCCTGCAGAGGAATCAAACATAAACAAGGTGAAAAAAATGACAAGATAGGACAAGTGATCCAAAAGGTAGTATGGAGCAGAAGTACAGTTCAGAGTCCAGGCCAATTTGTGTGGGCAGCAAGCGATGGCACCTGGACAACACATTTGCCTGTAAGTGGAAAAGTAAAAGAGATTACTTTAGGCCTCCCCACCTTATGCCCAATTTGGAAAAGGTCCCCATTTAAAGGAGAACATGAACTTCTGCAAGTAAGGACGAGACAAGAAGTTCAGGAAAACAAAATTGAAGATGAAGAAAGATGGCAAGAACCCTCCAGTAGTATAAAATTTGAGTGAGCTCTGGAATCCTTGTTTAGTCCAATAACAAATTACAATAAGAGAAAGATGTACAAACTTACAGGTCAGGTAGAAAGACTGGCAGGAGTTACCAGAGGGATTTAGAGAGGTAAATGTACAATTACAAGCCACGACTAAAATGACCCTGCAAAACAGATTGGCTTTAGATATGTTATTGTTGAAAGAACACGGAGTATGGGGGTACATAAAAGGACAAATTGATCACTGCTGCATCCACATCCCAAATGGAACTGCAGATGTAGAACACGACATTAATCAATTAAAACCAATAGAACATGAAGCACAGAAAGAGCAGCAAGATCTGACCACAAGTTAGTTAGATAAAATTTTTTGAAGGATTGGGATGGAATGTGAGCTCATGGATCAAATCTATTCTTGAGAGTCTGATAATCCTAGTGATTGTGTTCTTAGCAATCTGGTTAATCTATGCAGTTCTGAAAGGAGAGATAAAGAAAAGAGTATCTTGGAACCAGAAAATAATAAAGGCACTGACATGGGACAGAGATCCACATCCGCATTTGTCATCTCCAAGTCCTCCAGAGTGTAACAACGCTTACAACAACTGTAGATTCGAAAATGAACATCAAGTATAAACTCAGAGGAAAAAGACTATATAGTGAAAGCATTACATTAATTTTAGTAAAGTGAAATACTTTCAAAGGGGAGAAATATGTTACTATGGGGTTTAATGTTTCTGAAAAGGTTTCTTAAAACCATGAAGACGTAGGCCGCAAGAAGGTCTGGTATTGGGGATGGTCTAGCAAGCTGAAATGTTTATGGTAATGGGAACTGGTACTTGGGGATTCCAAGGTACCCACCCAGAGATCAGATTTGTACATGTTTGTACAAGGATGAGCTAACTGTCATGAAGCAATATTGATAAAGCTAATCAAGCAATATTAATGAAGCAATATTGGTAAGGTTGTTACAGTGATTACTGCTCCAGCTGAAATTGTAGAAATATGTGCACTTTGGACAAAGACGATGGAGCTAGATTTGGGTTGCTGATACCCCTAGTTCCCGTGCACTTCAATAAAGCACCTGCATATAATCAATCTGTGATTATGTGTGTTCGTGAACGCTGACATCAGCGTCTCCCTGCACCCAGGGCAGCTCCCACCAGAACCCTTCCCTGATTTAATTCCCAATCCAGGAGCTACAACAAGCATGGGTGAAGTTCTGGGGGCTGGCAGAGAAATATCACTGTAAGATCTTGCTGCACTTGGCTCTCGGCCCCTTCTCAAGAGCTTTGCCTTCAAGGGCAGGAACATCTTTTCCTTGCTGGCAACTGGAATTCCAGACTCTTGGAGTGTGTGCCATGCAGGACCACACAGACTGGGATCCATTGGCTGGGATCGCACAGACTGGGATTGCACAGACTGGGATCGCACAGACTGGGATTGCACAGACTGGGATTGCACAGACTGGGATCGCACAGACCGGGACCGTATGGATCAGCACCAGAGACTGGGATCACATGGACCAGGACCACATGGACCGGGATGGCTGCACTGGAACGATGCAAACCAAGGCGGTCACGCCCCGCTGAAGGCTCTCTCCCAGTTCTCTCCCAGTTCCCTCCCAGTTCCCTCCCAGTCTCGCCCGGGGGCACGGCCAAAACTGCCCGGAGTGAACGCGGTGGCCCCAGAGCGATCCCAGAGCTGATTCCGGTCCCGGTGTCGATCTCTGTCCCGGAGCTGTGGTGGTCCCAGTGTCGGTCCCAGAGCGCTCCCAGTCCCAGTCTTTGTCTCGATCTCACTCTCAGTCCCGGTCTTGGTCTTGGTCCCGGAGCGGTGCCAGTCTCAGTGCCGGTGCCAGTGCTGGTTTCAGTCCTGGTCTCGGTCTTGGCCTCGGAGCAGTTCCTGTCCCAGTGTCAGTGCTGGTCCTGGAGCGATCCCGGTGCTGATCCCGGTTTTGATCCCAGTGCTGGTCCTGGAGTAATCCCGGTACTGATCCCAGTGCTGGTCCTGGAATGATCCCAGTGCTGATCCTGGTCCCGGTCTCAGTCCTGGTCCTGGAGCGCTGCCAGTCTCGGTGCCGGTGCCGGATTCAGTCCCAGTCTCAGGCCTGGTCTAGGTCTCAGTCTCGCTCCCAGTCCTGGTGCTGGTCAAATTGAGCCCTTTTTGGGTGATTTTAGGTCCCTTTTGGGCATTTCAGGCCAGTTTGGGTGATGCTGGAGCCCTTTGGATGATTTGAGGCAAAACCAGCGACTTTCAGGGTGGATCTTGCACGCATTTGGGAGATTCAAGGCTGATTTTAGGCCATTTGGAGTGGGTTTTACACCAGTTTGGGCATTTCTATGCCCTTTTGGTTGCACTTTGGACACCTTGGGATGATTTTAACCCCATTTGGCTGATGTTAGGCCAAACCACGCGGATTTAGCACAGAGTTCAGGTTCCTTTGGATGGTTTTGCTTTTCAGCTTTGTTTAGCAAAATTTAATCACTTTTACCTGTTTTTCTCCAAATGTCTTTTTCATCAAAATCTTCATAAAAATTCACCCAAACGTTCTCAAAATCCTGCAAAAATTTCAGAAAAAATCCACAAAATTACCCAAACCTCCTCAAAATCCTGATACTTCCAGAAACGTATCACAAAATTCAAGAAAAATCTCACAAAATTCCCTAAATCTACTCAAAACTCTACCAAATTCCAGAAACATCCCAAAAAATCTCCTCCAGTTTCCACAAAATATAAGAAAACTCCCAAAAAATTATGATGTCCCCTGAAAATCCCTCAAAATTCCACAAACATCCCACAAAATCCCAGAAAAATCTTTTCAAAACAATTCCAGAAACATCCCAAAAAATCTTTACGAATTTCCTCACAATCTAAGAGAATCTCCCCAAAATTCATCGTCTCCTCAAGTTCTCACCAAATTCCAGAAAATTACACAACATTCCAAAAAAATCGATAAAATTCCAGAAAAACACGACCAAATTCACTAACTCTTCTCAAAACCCTACCAAATCCAAGAAAAATCCCACAAAATCTCCTCCAACTTGAACACAATCAAAGAAAAATCTTCTCAAACTTCTTCAAGTCTCATAAAAATCCCTCAAAATTCCAAGAAATTCCACAACATTACAAAAAACCCCATAAAATTCAGGAAAAACCCTACTACATTCATTAACACTTCTCAAAACCCTACGAAATTCTGGACACATCCCACAGAATTCCAGAAAAATATTCCCAAAACCCTACCAAATTCCAGAAACATCCCATAAAATCTCCTCCAATTTGAACACAATCGATAAAAAATCTTTTAAAATTCTTCAAGTCTTGTAAAAATCCCACAAAATTCCACAAAAATCACACAAAATTCCACAAACAGCCCACAAAATTCTAGAAACACGTAACAAAATTCCTTAAATCTACTCAAAACCCTACCAAATTCCAGAAACATCCACAAAATCTTTACAAATTTCCACAAAATTTTGGAAACATCCTAAGAAATTCCTTAAAAATCTTCTCAAAACCCTACCAGATTCCAGAAACACCCCACAAAATCTCCAACTTGCACACAATTGAAGAATTATCTTCTCAAAATTCTTCAAGTCTCATAAAAATCCCACAAAATTCCACAAACATCCCACAAAATTCCACAAACAGCCCACAAAATTCACAAAATCTTCTCAAAACCCTACCAAATTCCAGAAACATCCCACAAAATCTCCACAAATTACAACACAATCTCAGAAAATCTTCTCAAAATTCTTCAAGTCTCTTCAAAATGTCACCAAATTCCAGAAAATTCTACAACATTCCAAAAAACTCCATAAAATTCAAGAAAAACCATACCAAATTCCATTAAAATCTTCTCAAAACCCTACCAAATTCCAGAAATATCCCACAAATTCTTTACAAATTTCCACACAATCTAAGAAAAATCCCTCAAGATTTTCCAAGTGTCATCCATATCCCAGAAAGGTCCAGAAAAATCCCACGAAATTCCACAAACATCCCACAAAACTCCCTAAATCTTCACAAAACCCTACCAAATTCCAGAGACATCCCACAAAATCTTAAAAAATTACCACACAATTTAAGAAAATCTCCTCAAAATTCTTCAATCCCCTCAAAATCCAAAAAAATTCTAGGAAATTCCACAAAATTCCAGAAACATCCATAAAATTCAAGAAAAACCCTACCAAATTCTCTAAATCTTCTCAAAACCCTACCAAATTCCAGATACATCCTACAAAATCTTTAAAATTTTCCACGCAATCTAAGAAAATCTCCTCAAAATTCTTCAAGTTTCATCCATATCCCACACAGATCCAGAAAAATCCCACAAAATTCAACAAATATCTCCCAAAATCTTCTCAAAACCCTACCAAATTACAGAAACATCCCACAAAATCTCCACAAATTTCCATAAAATTCCGGAAAAAACCTACAAAATTCCATTAAAATCTTCGCAAAACCCTACTGAATTCCAGAAACATCCCAAAAAACTTCACAAATTTCCACACAATCTAAGAAAATCTCCACAAAATTCTTCAAGTCTCCTCAAATTCCCACAAAATTCTAGAAAATTCTACAACACTCCAAAAAAATCCCACTAAGTTCCACAAACATCCCAAAAAATTCCCTGAATCTTCACAAAACCCTACCAAATTCCACAAACATCCCACAAAATCTTTACACATTTCCACACAATCTAAGAAAAATACCTCAAAGTGCTTCATGTCTCCTCAAAGTCCTTCAAAATTCCACAAACATTCCACAAAATTCCAAAAACATCCCACAAAAATTCCAGCTACATCCCATAAAATTCCACAAACATCCCAAGAAACTCCCTAAATCTTCTCAAAACCCTACCAAATTCCAGAAACATCCCACAAAATCTTTACAAATTTCCACACAATTTTAGAAAAATCCCCTCACAATTTTTCAAGTCTCCTCAAAATCCCTAAAAATTCTGGAAACATCCCACAAAAGCTTTAAAACTTTCCACAAAATCTTAGAAAATCTCCTCAGAATTCTTCAAGACTCTTCAAAATCCCACAAAATTCTAGAAAATTCCACAAAATTCCAGAAAAAAATCCCACAAAAAATCTGCAAACATCCCACAAAATTCCACAAACATCCCACAAAATTCCCAAAACTTTCTCAAAACCCTACCAAATTCCAGAAACATCCCACAAAATCTCCACAAATTTCCACACAATCTAAGAAAATCTTCTCAAAATTCTTCAAGTCTCTTCAAAATGTCACCAAATTCCAGAAAATTCCACAACATTCAAAAAAAATCCATAAAATTCAACAGAAACCCTACCAGATTCCCTAAATCTTCTCGAAACCCTACCAAATTACAGAAACATACCACAAAAACCATTGCAAATTTCCACACAATCAAAGAAAATCTCCTCAAAATTCTTCAAGTTTCATCCATATCCCACAAAGATCCAGAAAAAACCCACCAAATTCCACAAACATCCCACAAAATTCCCAAAATCTTGTCAAAACCCTACCAAATTCCAGAAACATCCCACAAAACATTTACAAATTTCCACACAATCTAAAAAAGAATCCCTCAGAATTCTTCAAGTCTCCTCAAAATCTCACAAAATTCAAGAAAAATCCCACATAATTCCACAAACATCCCACAAAAGTCCCCAAATCTTCTCAAAACCCTACCAAATTACAGAAAGATTCCACAAAATCTCTTCCAATTTCCACACAATCAAAAAAATTTTCTCAAAATTCTTCAAGTCACTTCAAAATCTTTCAAAATACAAGAAACATCGCACAAACCCTTTACAAATTTCCTCACAATCTAAGAAAAATCCCTCAAAATTCTTCAGGTTTCATCCATATCCCACAAAGTACCAGAAAAATAAAAAAAAACACCTAAAATCTTATGAAAACACTACCAAATTACAGAAACAACCCACAAAATCTCTTCCAATTTAAACAAAATTCCACAAACATCCCACAAAATTCAAGAAAAATCCCTCAAAATTCTTCAAGGCACATCAAAATCCCTCAAAATACAAGAAACATCCCACAAAATCTTTACAAATTTCCACACAATCTAAGAAAAAGCCCTCAAAGTTCTTCATGTCTCCTCAAAGTCCTTCAAAATCGTAGAAAACTCTACAAAATTCCAGAAAAAAATCCCACAAAATTCCACAAACATCCCACAAAATTCCCAAAATCTTCTCAAAACCCTATCAAATTCCAGAAACATCCACCCAAAACATTGCAGATTTCCACACAATCTAAGAAAATCTTCTCAAAATTCTTCAAGTCTCTTCAAAATCTCACCAAATTCCAAAATATTCCACAAATTCCAAAAAAATCCATAAAATTCCAGAGAAACCCAACCAAATTCCCTAACTCTTCTCAAAACCCTACCAAATTCCAGAAACATCCCACAAAATCTTTACAAATTTCCACACAATCAAAGAAAATCTCCTCAAAATTCTTCGTCTCCTCAAAATCTCACCAAATTCTAGAAAATTCCACAACATTCCAAAATAATCCCACAAAATTTCACAAACATCCCACCAAATTCCCTAAATCTTCTCAAAACCCTATGAAATTCCACAAACATCCCACAAAACATTTGTAAATTTCCACACAACCTAAGAAAATTTCTCAAAATTCTTCAGGTCTCTTCAAAATTTCACCAAATTCCAGAAAATCCCGCAACATTCCAAAAAATCCATAAAATTCCAGAGAAACCTTACCAAATACCCTAACTCTCAAAAAAACCCTACCAAATTCCAGAAATATCCCACAAAACCTTTACAAATTTCCACGCAATCTAAGAAAAATCCCTCAAAATTCTTCAAGTCTCCTAAAAATCTCAGAAAATTAAAGAAAAATCGTACAAAATTCACTAAATCTTCTCAAAACCCTACCAAATTCCAGAAACATCCCACAAAATCTTAAAAAATTACCACACAATCTAAGAGAAATACTTCAAAACACTTCATCTCTCCTCAAAGTCTTTACAAATTCCAGAAACATCCCACAAAATTGCAAAAACATCCCAACAAACTCCCTAAATATTCTCAAAACCCTACCAAATTCCAGAAATATTCCACAAAATCTCTTCCAATTTCCACAAAATTCCACAAAACATCCCACAAAATTTCACAAACATCCCACGAAACTCCCTAAATCTTCTCAAAACCCTACCAAATTCCAGAAACATCCCACAAAATCTTTAAAAAATTTCCACACAATCTAAGAAAAATCCTTCAAAATTCTTCAAGTCCCCTCAAAATCTCACCAAATTCAAGAACATTCCAAAACATTACAAAAAAATCGCACAACATTCCAGAAACCACCCACAAAATTCTTTACATTTTCACAAAACCCCACCAAATTCCAGAAACATCCCACAAAATCTTTACAAATTACCACACAATCTAAGAAAAATACCTCAAAATGCTTCATGTCTCCTCAAAGTCCTTTAAAATTCCGCAAACATTCCACAAAATCTCCTGCAATATGCACACAGTCTAATAAAAATCTTTCAAAATTCTTCAAGTCTTGTCAAAATCCCACAAAATTCCTGAAACATCCCACAAAATTCCACAAACATCCCAACAAACTCCTTAAATCTTCTAAAAATCCTACCAAATTCCAGAAACATCCCACAAAATTTCAGAAAAATCTTCTCAAAACCACACCAAATTCCACAAACATCCCACAAAATTCAAGAAAAATCCCACAAAATTCCACAAACATCCCGACAAACTCCCTAAATCTTCTCAAAACCCTAACACATTCCAGAAACATCCCACCCAATCTCCACAAATTTCCACACAATCTAAGAAAAATACATCAAAGTTCTTCAAGTCCCCTCAAAAATCTCACCAAATTCCAGAACATTCCACAACATACCAAAAAAATCGCACAACATTCCAGGAACCTCCGACAACATTCTAAGCATTTTCTCAAAATGCCAACAAATTACAAAAACTTCCCACAAAATCTCCACAAATTTCCACACAATCTAAGAAAAATACATCAAAGTGCTTTGTGTCTCCTCAAAGTCCTTCAAAATTCAGGAAATGTCCCACAAAATTCCACGAAATTCCAGAAAAATTTCACAGAATTCCACAAACCACCCGCAAAATTCCACAAGCAACCAAATAAACTCCCTAAATCTTCTCAAAACCCTACAAATTCCAGAAACATCCCTCAAAATCTTTACAAATTTCCACACAATCTAAGAAAATTCCCTCAAAGTTCTTCATGTCTCCTCAAAGTACTTCAAAATTCAGGAAACATTCCACAAAAGTCCACAAAAATTCCACAAAAATTTAAGAAACCACCCACAATATGCAACAGACATCCCACAAAAATTCCAGCTACATCCCACAAAATTCCACAAACATCCCAACTCCCTAAATCTTCTCAAAACCCTACCAAATTCCACAAACATCCCACAAAATCTTTACAAATTTCCACACAATCTAAGAAAAATACCTCAAAGTGCTTCGTGTCTCCTCAAAGTCCTTCAAAATTCAGGAAACGCCCCAAAAATTTCCAGAAAATCAAAGAAAAATCCAACAAATTTCCAGAAACCTCCCAAAAAATCCACAAACATCCCAACAAACTCTAAATCTCCTCAAAACCCTACCAAATTCCAGAAACATCCCACAAAATTCCACAAACCACCCACAAAATTCCATAAACCACCCACAAAATTCCACAAACATCCCAACAAACTCCCTGAATCTTCTCAAAACCCTACCAAATTCCACAAACATCCCACAAAATCTTTACAAATTACCACACAATCTAAGAAAAATACCTCAAAGTCCTTTGTGTCTCCTCAAAGTCCTACCAAACTCAGGAATCATCCCACAAAACTCCACAGAAATTCCACAAAATTCCACAAGCAACCCACAAATTTCCACAAACACCACCCACAAAATTCTACACACCATGCACAAAATTCCACAAACATCCCAACAAACTCTCTAAATCTTCCAAAACCCTTCCAAATTCCAGAAACACCCCACAAAATCTCCACAAATTTCCACACAATCTAGGAAAAATCCCTCAAAATTCTTCATGTCTCCATAAAGTCCTTCAAAATTCCAAAAACTTCCCACACAATTCCACAAAAATCCCACCAAATTCCAGGAAAATCCCACAAAATTCCACAAACATTCCAACAAACTCCCTGAATCTTCTCAAAACCCTACCAAATTCCACAAACATCCCACAAAATCTTTACACATTTCCACACAATCTAGGAAAAATCCCTCAAAATTCTTCATGTCTCCATAAAGTCCTTCAAAATTCCAAAAACTTCCCACACAATTCCACAAAAATCCCACCAAATTCCAGGAAAATCCCACAAAATTCCACAAACATTCCAACAAACTCCCTGAATCTTCTCAAAACCCTACCAAATTCCACAAACATCCCACAAAATCTTTACACATTTCCACACAATCTAGGAAAAATCCCTCAAAATTCTTCATGTCTCCATAAAGTCCTTCAAAATTCCAAAAACTTCCCACAAAATTCCAAAAACATCCCACAAAAATTCCAGCTACATCCCATAAAATTCCACAAACATCCCAAGAAACTCCCTAAATCTTCTCAAAACCCTACCAAATTCCAGAAACATCCCACAAAATCTCCACAAATTTCCACACAATCTAAGAAAAATCCCTCAAAATTCTTCAAGTCTCATCAAAATCCCACAAATTTCTAGAAAATTCTTCAACATTCCCAAAAAATCTAACAAATTTTCAAAAACATCTCACAACATTCCCAAAATCTTCTCAAAACCCTACCAAATTACAGAAATATCCCACAAAATCTCCACAAATTTCCGCACAAAGAAAATCCTCTCAAAATTCTTCAAGTCTCTTCAAAATCTCACCAAATTCCAGAAAATTCCTCAACATTCAAAAAAAATCCACAAAATTCCAGAAAAACCCTATCAAATTACATAACTCTTCTCAAAACCCTACCAAATTCCAGAAATAGTCCACACAATCTTTGTAAATTTCAACTCAATCTTAGAAAAATATTTCAAAATTCCTCAAGTCTCTTCAAAATCCCCAAAAATTCTAGGAAATGCTACAACAATCTAAAAAAATCCCGCAAAATTCCACAAACATCCCACAAAATTTGTAAATCTTCTCAAAACCCTCCCGAATTACAGAAACATCCCATAAAATCTCCACAAATTTCCACAAAATCTAAGAAAGATCCCTCAAAAATTTTCAAGTCCCCTCAATATCCCACAAAATTCCACAAAAATCCACAACATTCCAGAAACATCTCACAAAATTCCAGTAAAATCTGATGAAATTGTTAGCATTCAGGAACACACATAATCACAAATGATTCTATGCAGGTGCTTTATTAGGAGATCTGGGTGTCAGGGGTACACATACCCAAATCTGACCCAGCTTGGTTTTGAACTCAACATGTTTTATACTCTAGCATTATTTAACTCACATATTAATTATTAACCTTACATTGTTCTATCGTATGCATTGTTTTTACCCAAGCATGGATTTCTCCTGATCCCCCCCAGCCCCCTAACATTGTTCTTCATGTACTTTAAACAATAATTATATCCAATCATATCTAACAAGTGTATCATCATCATCTACTGATTACACAGGTGCAGTTTGACCTGAACTTTAGCAAGTACAAGGCCTAACATTTCCCAGGGCCAACTTTTCCAAGGCCTTTCCAAACCTAAATTCCTTTCTATGTCCCCGAATTTTCTAACATTTTGAGACCTTTTACTATCACTTACAGGACTTGTGCTCCAGACTCCTCACCAGCCTTGCTGCCCTTCTCTGGACATGCTCCAGCCCATCCATGGCATTCCTAAATAAATTGGGGGCCCAGAACTGGACACAGCACTCGAGGTGCTGCCCAACCAGTGCAGAGTAGAGGGGAGGAATCCCTGGCCTGCTCCTGCTGGCCACACTGTTCCTGATCCAGGCCAGGAGCCATTGGCCTTCTTGGCCACCTGGGCACACTGCTGGCTCATGCCCAGCCTGCTGTCCATCAGTGTCCCAGCTCCCTTTCTGCCTGGCTGCTGTCCAGCCACTCTGTCCCCAGCCTGTAGCACTGCAGGGGTTGTTGGGGCCGAAGTGCAGGACCCGACAATTGGACTTGTTAAACCTCACCTTGTTGGGTTTGGGCCCTGGATCCAGCCTGTCCAGCTGCCTGTGCAGAGCCCTCCTACCCTGCAGCACATCAACACTCCCAGCCAACCTGCTGTCACCATGGTTCCATGGGGCCCTAGAGTGTCACAATGGTCTCCAGGATTCCATGAAGCCTCCCAGCAATCCAGTTTTGGATCATACTGGGAGTGACTGGACTCATACTGGGAGTATCTGAGAATGACTGGGAACATACCATGCACATCATCCCCCATACTGGGGGTGACTGGGAGCAACTGGGAGCGTGCTGGGAGCCAACGGCATCATACTGGGACTGAATGGGTTGATCTAGTCCGAGGAAAATGGGATCATCCTGGGAGTGCTGCCATGTGACAAGGATCATACTGGACCTTACTGGACTCATACTGGTGTTGAAAAGGAACAGCTGGGATCTCTGAACACCAAAGGTTTTTTTCCTGCCCACTGAAGAAGGAGCTTCCCAGTATCCATGTGTGAGGGGACCTTCACCTGAACCAGATGCTGTTAGGAGAAAAAGCTTCCTGTGCTGGAAAATCCCACACAACAAGTTAATGCCAAGAGAGAGCATTTTACTTTCACAACTTCCCTCCTGGAGTCATAGTCCTTTTGGATCACACAGCAAGCAAAAGAACAGCACAAAATATAAGGCTGTGTCCAGTTTTTGGCTGGGTGAGCAAACAGAGGGAGTGCCAGGGTCCGCTGCCACAGACTCTCCTCTTGGGGAACAGAACCCCCCAAGGCTCCATTCCAAATGCTGTGCACACCCTGCTGGCTACAAACAACCCCTTTTTTAAGAAGTTCTTGGCAGGAGCTCTCCCAAATAAATGGCATCTTAATGGCAATTTTCATTCAAAATCACCTTCGTTCCAATGAAAGAACAAAAGGCCCAGAGCAATCCCAAAGGCACACATGGTGCACCTGGGGAAATCCTCGACTTAGGGGCCCAGTGGGTTAAAAAATACCCATAAGAAGCCACAGAGTCCAGAGTGCAAACTGCAGCAAGCACTTGCTGGATCATTTTGGCTGTGCTGCACATGTCTGCAGACTGTCTGTCCCCCTGCAAGGACAGAAGGACACCCATCAGGGGCTGGGCTGGCTGCTGAGAATGCCTCGGGCAGGACGATCCTCAGGCAATGAGCAGGTGCCCAAGAGCCGCTCTGACACTGAGGCCTCTGTGCCCCACAGCAACGGGAACACCACAAGGACACGGCAACGTTCCTGTGACATCACAGCAGCAGCTCCCCCAAAAATTGCCTGCAAGGTTCTCCTGGGTCACCAAGGAGCACAAAGGATCCTCAGAGGGCACAACCTATTGCTCAAAGGATCCAAGAGGAACTCAGAAAATGCAGCAAATGAGGACACCCCACAGCCCAGCCTGAACACTGAGAACGAACAAAGATGTGACCAAACCAAAGGAAATACAACTTTTGGTCACTGATGCTTCTGACTATAACCAGCAAGGCTGTTCCATCTGGGATCTTTGTTCTAGAAACAAGCAACATTCTCTGCTGTAACTGTACATAAAGCTGGAACTTGGGGAAAAGAAGTCTTGTGTGACTTCTTGGACATCTTGTGGCTGAGGGTGTCCAAGGCAATGGACTCTCAAGCGGGTTCCCTGCCCTCCCGACTGACAGCTGCCATCTCTCCTTCAGCCCCATGCGTGTCTCCAACAACCTCCTGACAAGGGCCTCCATCCACACATTCCATCACCAGCTAGAGATCCTCATCCACGAGGTCACCCAGCATCCCTGAGGCCACAGCAGGGAGTGCTCCTGGCATCTGGTACAGCACTGTGGCTTTCCTGGGATCCTTCTGGTGCCTGTGGCTGAGAGGAGTGGGGTGGATGGAACCAGGACGGGTCACAGATCAGCAGCCCCACTGCAAGCAGTGCTTTCTCCTGCTGTGTGGGGACTGTGGGGTGACTGATATTGGGACTCCTCTGGCTTTGGCTCCTGCAGACCACACAGTGGCTCAGACACTGGCCTGAGGGAAGGGGTCTCATGGAAACCCGGCACAGGCATTTCTCTTTGGAGAGGGGGTTCTGCAGGGAGAAGGGAGAACAAGAGACGTTCCTGTCTCCTGAGATTCCCCCTCCTCTTTCAGCAGCCATACCACAATCCATCAATACCAGAGTTCATAGGATCACTTCCTTGCCAGGGAGCACAAGGCACTCAGAACTGAACCCTGCCAGAGCCCAGCCCTGCCTGCCCATTTGGAGGGTGTGGGGGAATGGAATTTCAGCAGGAGCTGGCCCACAATGATACTTTGCCACTTGTGGGTTTCTCACAGCCTTAGAAGGAGTTTGAGATCTCTGTCCCCAACACCCGCTCACCCTTCAAGTGCACACACGTGCCTGGGGGCAATTCAGGGTCCCTGGAGTGGTGGCTGCTAATCTTGGAAACAGGAGCTGTTGTCTTTTCCAATGGCCTTAACTCCCTTCTAGCTATTAGAAAGTGGCTGAGTAAAGGAAATGACCCTGGAGGAAGGGGACCAGAACCTTGGAAAAAGATGAAACATCTTTTGTCTGAATTACAAATTAAATCGCTTTCATTTATTTCTTTAGTACTACTCTTTTACTACAAACAAAAACATGTTTCTGAGCTGATTGTTGGGATTCGGGGCTTTATTTCTTGTTCTTGTTGTTGTTATTATTATTTTTTAGTATTACTTTTCACTGTCAAGACTTTTAAATCTTAGACATAAATAACAATGGCTGGATGTCACACACTGGGAAAATTCCCTTGTTTTTCCCACCAGAATTAAACTGGACACTCAACTCCAAGTTGCCAGTGGATTCTAAAGACGGAAAATCCTGTTAATGCCGGGTTTGGTGTGGTTTGGAGCTGGGGAAGGGTCTCATCCCCTCCCAGAAGTGCCCCAAGCCCGCTCTGCTGCTACGTCTGCACTCGCGGCCCCTCACGGCGGCCCTGCCCTGGGGACATGGTGGGACCCCCTCCTGCCAGGGCTGAGGCTCCTCATGGCCCCTCACAGCCCCTCATGGCCCCATAGAACTTCTCATGGGCCCATAAAACCTCTCATGGCCTCTCATGGTCCCTCAAGACCTCTCAAAGCCCTTCATGGCCCCTCATTTTTCCTCACGGCCCCTCTCAGCTCCAGGCGCGGGGCTCCTCCCAAAGGAGAAGGGGTCGGGCCCTGCTCTTTCTCCTTTTATTTCGGTCCCTTCATAGCGACGAGTAAACAAAGGCTGAATGGAGCCTTTCCCCAGCGTTTCCCTCGGGGTTCATTGCGGGCTGAAGCTCTGTGTGGCGCTGGCCCTAGTGCCAACATCCCTGCAGCCCCCAAGGCCTTTGCTGTCCCCCCGTGTCCATTCCCTGTCCCCGAGTCCTGCCCGGCTCTGGCAGCAGCAGCAGCCGCAGCGCAGCGGGCGCCGGCCCGGCCCGGCCGGGGCTCCCGGCCACGAGCAGCAGCAGCGCCGGCCCTTCCCACCTGCTCCTGCCTCGGCTTCCCAGGCCTTTTGCCAGGGCAATTCTGGACTACAGCAACAATCCCCCACAAACAGCCCTGATTCCTCAGGCCCGCCTCTGCTGCCCTCAGCCAGGCCTCAGAGGAAGAAAGGATCGGGTTCCAGCGCTGTTTTCAGCACTGTTTTATTCACCCTGAGGTGACAGCAGGAGGCTGTTGGTGCCTTGGCCTTGGCAATTGGAGATCCTGGCTGCTCTTGCCCCTCTTCTGCTTGCCACTTGAATTTTAGCAGTACAGCTGCAATTGCCTCTTTCAATCAGTGCGACCCACTGTGCTTTTCTGACAGGGAACGCGGACTGCTTGTTAAAAAGGCCTCATGAGTAGTAGATCTCCAAATGCTCCCAAGGCCCTGAGCACAAAATCAAAGAGAATTAAAGCCACACAGGTCACATTTGAAGTGCTCAAACACAGCCCTGTTGCTGCTGCTGCTGCTGAAATAGAATCAACTGACAGAGGCCATCACAGAAATTGCCTTTACAGTGGCAAATAAAATGAAAAAATCGACCAGGAGAAAGAAAAAACAGAACTCCCCAACTCGCTTCACTGTTTCTATTGAGCAGCTGAAGAAAAAGGAACAGGACACCTTTCAGGCAGTCCCACAAGCTCAGGGTTCTCATTTCATGGGGAATCTGAGATGCAATTGGCCTTTTTAAAAGGCTAAAACAAAGGGAATGAACTGGAAATTATTAGGAAAAAATGTACCTTCTTATATACAAAGTTCACCAAGTCATTCCCTACATTTCTCCTTTTCACATTCTTTCTGTCATCCAGAGAGGTCCAGCCTATCATGTTCTGATACTTAATCATCAACTGATTGTGCTCTTGATTTCTCCCAGTGCAAGAGATGTAGAATCATCTAAACTGAACACAGAAACAAACTCTCTCTGTCAGCCCATCTTCATGTTCCAGATCACTTTCAAGATGTCCATGGGGCATTTGGAATGATCAGCTCTCCACTTCTGGCTGCACACCCTGGAGATTCTTTCTCCACATTCAGCCAGGCTTGTATTCCCTAACAATTCCCAGTACCTCATCATGATTTCTTTGGGTAGAAGAGTAACAGTGAAAACCTTACCAATGGCACAACTCCCCAGTGCACAAGGAAAAGAAAGAACAAATTGTCAAGTGCTTCAAATATTTGTCCTGCTTTGCTGCAAGAGTTGTGCTGCAGTCACAGTGTGGGAAGCCAAGAGAAGCTGCAGCTGGGGGCACATCTTGTGATAGGAGCTGCGCCTTGTTCTCCAGGACAGGTTTTTGGAAAGAACAGACGGGACTGTGGAGAAGATTCTGGGAAAATTGAAACAACTTTCTTATGAAATGAAAATCAAATCAAAAGAAACAACCAATATGTTTTTCTCTATTTTTCTCTATTTATTTTTATGTTCCCCTTTTCCATCTTGCACTTTCTCCATCCCATTCATTCCAAATGGATCTCACCTCTAAGATCTGAGACTTGGCAAGTTTTAGACACTGTAAAATACCATGAGCTATACCCAGTTTGCCTTGCCCTGTTTTCCTTGGAAAGCAATGCTGGAGACACAAGTGCAGTGCTTGGGTCGGGTACAAATTCTGCATTCAGGGAATGTGCTCAGATGGTGTCTGACCCTCAGCAGGGACAAGGCACAGCAGCAACCAAGGGCATTCCTGTGCCCCTGTGCAGGAGTCAAGACTCTGGCTCTTGGCTCAACACGGCAAAGTTCCCGTGTTTGGCCAGGCTCAGGGGCTGCCCGGGGAGTGCGGGGCTCGGGCCGGGGCCGAGCGGGCAACGGACAAACGGACACGGGGACAAACGGTCCCGGTGCTTCAGTTGCAGCGGCGGCAGCGGCAGCAGCAGCAGCAGCGGCGGCAGCAGCAGCAGTGGAAGCAGCGAAAGCAGCCAATTTATCACTTTTCTGTCTCTCCTCTCCCTTTCCCACTGTCCCACATTCTCTGTGGGTCTCCCTTTTCCTGCGTCCCCCCCTCTTCCAGGTTCCCTCTCCCCGTACCCGCCCGGGCCATGCCCCCGGCCCGCCCCCGGACCCGCCCCCGGGCCCTGGCGGGGTTGCCCCGGCCCCGGCCCCGGCCCCGGCCCCGGCCGTCCCGCCGTGGTCTCGCCTCCGCCGGGCTCTGGCTGTGCTGGCGCTGGCGCTGCTGGGCGGGCATCATTGCCTGGGGCTGGGGCGGAATCGCTGCCCTTTGGTTCCGCCTTGCCCGATCCCGGCCCCGGCCCCGACGCAGGCTCCGGTCCCGACCCCAGCTCCGGTCCCGACCCCGGCCCTGCCCCCGGCCCCGGCTCCTCCCGGTGCCCGCGGAGGACACAGGCGGCGCGGCCGCTGCCGCCGCCTCCGCTGCGGCTCCCCCGGCCCGAGCTCCGCCGCTCAGCAGCGCGGCCGCTGGCCCCGAGCCGCCGCTGCCGCGTTCCAATGAGGGAACGCCTGCGGATGCCCGGCCCGGGGAGCTCGGGGAGCGCTCGGGGGCCGTTCCTGTCCCCGGGCCGAGCGCTGATGGCCGCGACTCGCCCCCAGGGAAGGCGCAGGAGGCCCTGCAGCAGCGCTACGAGCTGGGCCCGCTGCTGGGGCGCGGCGGCTTCGGCAGCGTCTTCGCGGCCACGCGACTCTCGGACGGCGCCCCGGTGAGCGGTGGGCAGAGGAGGAGGAGGAGGAGGGGGCGGAGGAGATGGCGGGGGCGCGGCGGGGCGGGCAGCGAGCTCAAGCCTCTGCTGCTCCTTGCTCGCAGGTGGCCATCAAATGTGTGCCGCGGGATCGCGTCCGGCTCTGGGGCGAGCTGGTGAGTGTGCGGGGCCAGCGGCAGAAGCCGGGGCGTGCCGGGCAGGGATGAGCCGGGGCCCGGCGGGGTGGGAGCCGCCGAGAGTCCTGCGGGGAGAGCGGGCGTGGGGTGAGCGGGGTGTGCAGAGCATCCCGGGCTGGCTGAGGGGTCCCAGAGCCCTGGCCCGGCCTCAGCCCCACTGACAGCACCGTGCTCCTCCCGCAGCCCGACGGCACCCGTGCTCCCATGGAGATTGTGCTGCTGGACAGGGTGTCCTCTGGCTGTGCTGCAGTCATTCAGCTGCTGGAGTGGCTTGAGCTCCCCGACAGCTTCGTGTTAGTGTTGGAGCGTCCACAGCGGTGCCAGGACCTCTCGCATTTGCTGGCGGAGCGGAGGTTCCTGCCAGAGGAGGAGGCGCGGGGGCTCTTTCGCCAGGTGCTGGAGGCCGTGCAGCACTGCAGCAGCTGCGGGGTCCTGCACAGGGACATAAAACCGGAGAACGTCCTGCTCGACCTGGCCACAGGGCAGCTGAAATTGATCGACTTTGGCTGTGGCGCCTTCCTGCAAGACACAGCCTACACCCAGTTTGCAGGTGAGCCCTCGCAGGGGATGCTCCTGGCCATCTCATGGCCCAGCCTGGCTGTGGCACCGGGGATTCCCCGTGGTGCTGCCAGGATGGGATCAATGCTTGAGGCAAATTGATTTGGATGGGGGTGTGAGGGGGGCCAGCTCCCAGCCCTGCCAAGAGCCTTCAGCACCCACTGTGCCCTGGGCTGGGGCTGGGACAGCCAGCCTGACAAAAACCCCCATGGGGGTAGCAGAGGGCGGGGGTCTGACCCCATGCCCCAGAGAGTTTAGTGAGTCAGCGAGGAAGGGCTTGAACTCCTCTGCTCCCCACGTTTGCCTTGGCCTATTAACAATGTTTTGGAGGCCATGCAGGCAGGGAGGAGAGTGTGTTTTCTCTACCATGGGGTGGGTTTTTATTTGCTTGTCATGGTTGGGCCTCCCCTGTGCTTATGCTGCCCTCTTCCAGCAGCAGGTGCTTATTTTCCAGCCCTGGGTTTGTAGCCAAGTGCCAGGTGCTGGCAAGAGGGCAGTGGGTCACCCCGTGTGCCGCTGGGGCAGCCCCCACATGCCCAGGGATGCTGGGGCCAGGCTCTGGGAGCAGCAGCATCCCCCTGATGAGCTCCATCTGTGTTCCACAGGAACCCTGTCCTACAGCCCACCAGAGTGGATCCACCAGCAACGCTACCATGGCCAGGCAGCAACAATCTGGTCCCTGGGCCTCCTGCTCTACCAGCTGGTCGTAGGGAAGCACCCATTCATGAGGGGCCAGCAGATCATCTGGGGGCGGATCTTGTTCCCACGACGGCTCTCCCAAGGTGAATCCTCATCTCTGGGCACAGGGGGAACACCGGGCTTGGGAGACAGCTGTGGGCTCATGAGCATCCTGCTCTGGCAGCTGCTGAGGAGGTGGCACATGTCCTGCTCTCCTGCAAACAGGGAATCCATGGGGAAGTTGAGGCCCAGCTCTGGGCACACCCAGCATGGCCTGGGCACTGGAAGGGGGCGGCAACTTCTCCAACTGACTGGTGATTCCTGGTTTCTCTCTTCAGAATGCCAAGATATTATTAAGAGGTGTTTGTCCATGCAACCCTCGGACAGGCCATCCTTAGAAGACCTTTTGCGCGATCCTTGGATGCAGGCTGTTCATCTGCCCTAGGAGATGGGAGAGATCCACATGCACAGTTGGATCCAGGGGCCTGGCAGGTAACAGCTCCACACATTTCTTGGCAATCGGTGGCAAAGCAAACCAGGCTGTTTTTGTCGTGCCTGTAGCTGTGAGCAGGGGTCATCAGAAGGGAACACACAGCTCTTGGGCTGGAGCTGAGCTGGACACCTGGTGTGGCAAGCACTGGTGGCCACCATTCCCCCTGCTTTTGCTTGTCTGCTTCACTGATGGCTGGGACCCTGGGCAGAGCACTGACAGCCTGGTCTTGCCCCTAGGCAAGGAGAAGGAGCCCCTGGAGAAGCTGTTACCAGGTGGGGCTGCTGCTGGAGACACCAAGGACAACCTCAAGGATGGCAATCTCTTCCTCCAGCTGGCCAGCTGAAGATGATGGATTTCAATTCTGGCATGTCTTCTTCAAAGACTCGCTCCACGCCCAATTTGCAGGTGAGTCCACAGCCAGGGGATGCTCCCAGATCTGGGCATGGCACAGCCTGGCCAGGCACCAAAGGTTCCCCCCTTGGCTGGGGTGGATGCAAGCAATTCTTCAGTTGGCTGCCAAGCTGCTTTTTGTCTCTGGACAGCTGCTGAGGGGCTGGGTCTGCCGTGGCTGGCTGCAGGCTGGGCACATGGCCTGCCCTCCTGCTCTGCTCCCAAAGGCAGCAGTGATGGGCAGCTTTGGGCCCAGCTCTGAGCACGGCCAGCATGGCCTGGGCACCGCGGGTGGCTGGGACAAGGGGACAGGAGCCTTCAGCTGACGGGCGGTTTCTGCTTTCTCTCCTTGCAGCCGGGCTCTGCGGATGCTGAGGCTGCTCTGGGCTCTGCCAGGGCTCTGCTGGGCTCAGCCCCAGGCACAGCTGGGCTCACCCTGCCCTCCCATTGCTCTGACAGCTTTGCATCACACGAGCCCGTTCCCAGCACACCGCCTGAGCTTTCTGCTTTTGCAGGTGAGTGAGACTCTCCTGCAGGCCAAGAGATTGCACTTAGGGACACACATCCAATTGGCAAGAACCCAAACTCTCCACAGTCCCAGCTGAATGCCTGCATCTGCACAGGATGTTTTCTGTGTCCCACTCTTCCTTTCTTTTTGGCTGCAATTGTGCAATTGCACTTTCTTCCTCCTCTAGAAGTGCCACTGCTGTGTTCCTGAGGCAGTGCAGTCTGGAGCTGATGGATGAAGAATCGCCCCTCTGCACTTCCAAACCAGAGCAAAAAGCTGTAAGTGGGACTTTGCATCTTTAAGAAACCCCTGAATGTTTGAAAGGGAATGTGCGGCTCATTCACAGGGTGAGAAGGAAGGGCATCTTCTAAAGGATTTGGGGTTTGACAGAATTTAGATTCCCAGTGCTGCTTGGAGCTGTGAAGGCGCAAAGCACTTTCTTCTTGCTTCACTCCAATTTCACCACAATTTCAAATAACAATATTGGAATCAAACCCCACAAACTTTTTCAAAAAGGTTCCTGACGCCGGTAAGATGCATCATGCCATCAGCACATTTACAAAGTAAATAACTGAGTTTTATGTTTCAAAAGACCAATTACACCTTAATTCAAAGTTAGAGAAGATTTTTCACTGCACACTTGGGTTCTGTTTTTATCTTTCACATTTTATAGAAGTTTCTTTTATTTTTCCGCATTTTTCCCCTTAAAACAGAAATCATGCTGTGAAAAAGAATTGTCCTTTGCTCCTGGTTCCTGTGTGGAGCAGCTCCCTTCCCGCTGGCTGAGCTGCTCAGGCAGAGCCCAGCAGCTCCTGGCCCTGCAGGGCTGAGGCTTTTCCCCGTTGCTGGGCACAGACTGATGGAGCAGCACTGCTGAACACGGGCACACGCAGAGGGAGCAGAGCAGCTGCCTTTGCCCACCTAAAGCTCCAAGGCCAAACTCTGAGCAGGCACGGCTGGAAGAGACTCGCAGGCTCCCTGTTGGCTCTGCTGCCCCACTTGTGCCTGGCCCAGCTCTGCGTGAGGCACAGGGAGAACAAGGGGCAGCTCCCTCCCAGCCCCAGCCCAGGGACCCCTCCAGCCCCGGGCCTTGGGGCACTGTCAGCACCTGCTGCTCCAGCCACGGCTTGTGCTGGCACTGACAGCAACAACCAAAGTGGGGTTGGTCCCGAGGGAGCAGAAGCAGTGCCTGGATCTGATCCCTCAGTGTGGGGCAGTGCTGGAAAAATGATTGCAGCAGCAGCACCAGCACCAAAAGCATCAGCAGCAGCACCAGCAGCAGCACCAGCAGCGCCAGCAGCACCAGCAGTAGCATCAGCAGCAGCACCACCAGCAGCAGGAGCAGCAGCAGCAGCAGCAGCAGCAGCAGTACCAGCACCACCACCAGCACCAGCTTCACCAGCAGCGCCAGCAGCAGCACCACCAGCAGCACGATCAGCAGCAGCACGAGCGGCAGCACCAGGGGCAGGATCAGCACCAGCAGCAGCACCAGCAGCACCAGCAGCACCAGCAGTACCAGCAGTACCAGCAGAACCAGCTCCAGCAGCACCAGCTCCAGCAGCACCAGCACCAGCAGTAGCACCAGGGGCAGGATCAGCACCAGCAGCAGCAGCAGCAGCACCAGCAGTACCAGCAGAACCAGCTCCAGAAGCACCAACAGCAGCAGCAGCAGCACCAGCACCAAAAGCAGCACCAGCACCAAAAGCAGCACCAGCAGCAGCACGACCAGCAGCCGAAGCAGCAGCAGCAGGACCAGCAGCACCAGCACCAACAGCACCATCAGTGCCAGCAGTACCAGCACCAGCAGCACCAGCATCACCAGCAGCAGCAGCACCAGCAGCACCAGCAGTACCAGCAGAACCAGCAGCGGTAGCAGCACCAGGGACAGGACCAGCACTAGCTTCACCAGCAGTGCCAGCAGCAGCACCACCACCAGCACGAGCAGCACCACCACCAGCACGAGCAGCACCAGCAGCACCAGCATCACCAGCAGCAGCAGCAGCAGCAGCATCACCTGCAGCACCAGGACCAGCAGCACCAGCAGTACCAGCAGAACCAGCAGCAGCACTACCACCAGTGCCAGCAGCAGCACCACCAGCACCAGCAGTAGCACCAGGGGCAGGATCAGCAGCAGCAGCAGCAGCACCAGCATCACCACCAGCAACATCAGTGGCAGCACCAGCAACAGCAGCACGAGCACTGCCAGCACCAGCAGCACCAGCAGCAGCACCAGGGGCTGGACCAGCACCAGCAGCACCAGCAGCAGCACCAGCAGAAGCACCAGCAGCACCAGCATCACCAGTACAGCATCAGCAGCAGCAGCACCTGCAGCACCAGCAGCACCACCAGCAGCATCAGTGGCATCACCAGCACCAGCAGCACCAGCAGAACCAGCAGCAGCACTGCCACCAGTGCGAGCAGCAGCAGCACCAGCACCGCCAGCACCAGCAGTAGCACCAGGGGCAGGATCAGCACCAGCAGCACCAGCAGCAGCACCAGCCATAGCATCAGCAGCAGCACCAGGGGCTGGACAAGCACCAGCAGCAGCAGCACCAGAAGAAGCAGCACCAGCAGCACCATCAGCAGCATCAGTGGCAGCACCAGCAGTACCAGCACCAGCAGAAGCAGCAGGAGCACCACCACCACCACCAGCAGCACCAGCAGAAGCACTAGCAGCACCAGTGGCAGCACCAGCAGTACCAGCAGCAGCAGAGGCAGCAGCACCAGGAGCACCATCGTCACCAGCACCAACACCAGCACAAGCAGCACCAGTAGTGCCAGCAGCAGCAGCAGCATCACCAGCACCTGCACCAGTGCCAGCAGCAGCAGCAGCAGCAGCAGCAGCACCAGCAGTAGCACCAGGGGCAGGATCAGCACCAGCAGCACCAGCCATAGCATCAGCAGCACCACCACCAGCACCACCACCAGCACCACCAGCAGCATAAGTGGCAGCACCAGCAGGACCAGCAGCACCACCACCAGCACCAGCACCAGCACCACCAGCACCAGCAGTGCCAGCACCCGCAGCAGTACCAACAGCAGCACATGGAACTGACTTTCAGTGCAGCCTCTGCCATGCTTCCCTCCCTGTGCAGCGGTGTCACAGCAGCCTGAGGCACCTGGGAGCCCTCAGTGCCAGCAGGGACTTGAAATGGCAGCCCTGGGCTCCTGCATGTTACGCCAGGAACAGAGCTGGGGACTTCCTCTCCATGTGGAGCTTCCAGATGGAAAAGGCTGCTGTGACCAGGCAGCTCCAAGGGCACAGAAAGGAGGGGCTCGACCCCTTGATCTGTGCCAGTCCCACAGTCCTGGGCAGCAGCCACCGAGCCCTGGGGGAGCAGAGGGCACAGCAAGAGCGACAAAAGCAGTCAAGGTCAGAGACTGGGAAGAGCCAGACCTGGGAGCAGGAACAGCTGCTTCATTGAACTCCTGGAGGAAGCTCTTGGCTGGTTCAAAGCCCTGAAAGGTGTGAAGGGCAGAGAAGAGGCCACACCAAACAATGCTCCTGTTTTCACACCTCCCCTCTCTGTGTCCCAGAAGGAATTGGATGAACTGTATTCTTCTCTCTGAGTCGTCTCGTTCAGCGTGAGCAGCTCAGCACCAGGAGCTGAAGGAGCTGAAGCCTCAGGCCACAAGAGCTGAGCAAGAGGGGGCTTTTGGGCCAAAGTAATGCTGCTAAGTAATGGACCTAGCTGAATGCAGCAGATAGAATCCTGCAATTTTAGAATCCATTTTGCTGGAAAAGGCCTCTGAGCTCATCCAGTCCAGCCAGTCACCCAGCAGTTTCAAGCCCAGCACTAAACCTCGTCCCTGAAGTGCCAAGTTCTGAACAACAGGCCCTGAGTGAGGCCTGAACAACAGGCCCTGAGCCAAAGGTGACCTCTGGATGAACCTTCCAACCAGAGGTTATCTGTCTGTCTGCTCATTACTGAAATATGCATGGTCATTAGCACTGTGATAGATGGATCCACTCATCAATGAAACATGGATTGACCTTTCTGTGTTTAGAAGCCAGACAAGGCCATTCAGTCTGATATCTGGCCTTGTTTGGGGTGTATGGACAGAGTCAACTCCCTTGGTTCCTCCTTGAGGCCTGGCCAGGCTTTGGTAGGGACCCAAGAGGAGGATGAAACCAGATGTTCCCACAGCAGAAGTGCTGTCAGTTTGTTTATTCAGCACTATCAAAGCTGGGCCCTCTCTCACAGCAGAGGTTGAGCCTCACCTGTGGCTGGAGGCACCTGCAGGATTTCCCAGTGTCCAGGAGTGGCTCTCCAGTCCTTGGCTGTGACAGCTTCCCCAGCTGATGGGTGGATCTGGGGATGGCGAAGTCTGAGGGGAACTGGATCTTTGTTAATGCCTGCAGGCAATCTTTGGCAGTGATGATTGGGTGCATTGCTGAGCTGCTCCTTTTGTGATCCTTTGCTGCTTGGAGCTGCAGTAAGTGACACTGATTCCTTCAGGTGGTGTTTGTGCCTTTGGTGCTGACCCTGCCCACTGGTGAAACAAAATTGGCAAAGTCTGGCCAGATCACAACAAAATATCACTTTTTAAATGTAAATGTAAGGAATCAGTCCCATCTGAAATTCCCAGAAGGGAAGCCCTCCCCAGAGTTCACTGGCTCTGGAGTGGGGCTGAGGTGGGAGCACCGTGCGAGCAGTGGGGCAGTCGGTTAAAAGAGGCTGAACCGCAGGATGTCTTAAGATGCATCCAAACATTGCATATGGAAAAAGGAAAAGAACTTGTGGGTTTGGGAAGACAAGGATGGATTTTCTTAACAGCACCAACGGAAGGAACAGTTGTTTTTGGAATGCTCCCACATGAAGGTACAGAAAAAGGTTTTAGTCTTGAGCTCAGGTTTGTTAGTCCAAGTAAAATAATAACAATAACAATAAAAATAACAATAACAACACAATAATATATATTTATATATATAACTAAAAATCAATAATGTGAAATAATGTCAACAGTACTGATTTGTGAGCTTTGGCTGCTCACTGTAACACTAAACACCCTACAAAAAAGAACTGGCAAAGACCCAAATGTCAGTGGTAAACTTTGTGAATTTTATACAAGGAATAAAGGAAAAAGGGATGAAATTGGCTGTTTTTATAGGGTTTGGTGATGTTGTGATACAGAATGCTTTGTCTGTTCCTGTGAAAAGCACAGTGATTAAGACTGCTGGGTTTTTCATGTACAGACTATCTACAAGCTGCAGGATTGGTTGAACAGGTGAAGGAGTTGTTAAAAGAGCAGTTGATAAAATGAGGAGATGGGAACCTGTCCTGGTGGAGAACCCATCTCCCAGATGTGTTCCATGCCCTTAACAATGGGCCCACTGGGGAAATGGAAAGCCCTGGGTGTGCAGGGCTGCACCCAATTTGCAAACACAACCATGGACAGTGAGACTTGGACTGCCTGGGAAATGGTTCTGGGTGTGATGGCCCCTGACAGGGCCACCCCAGAGGCTGCAGGGCTGGACCTTCATGCACTGGAATTAATTAGGAAAAAGCCAAAGCAAATGAAAGTTAACAATACAAGAACAGGAATTCAGATTCCTCCAGGATGCTTTGGTTTGGTAACTGCTCACTTGAGCTTGGCCTTGCAAAGTGTTGATGTCATGGGAGGAGGAATTGATGCAGATTATCAAGGAGAAATTAAAGTAAGTCTGTTAAACAATAATGAACAAGATTTTGTTTTCCAACCCCATGGCAGGATAGAACAGTTATTAATATTGCAGTTTTAAAAACAATTGTGAAAGAAGGAGATCCACCTCCAATCACCTCTGTTCATGGAGATCAAGAGTTTGGATCCAGCAGTCCTAATAATGGAGCCAGAGTGTGGGTCCAGAGGCCAAATGGGCCTCCAGAGGCAGCTGAAGGAACAGCTCTGGGGAAAGACAACACTGGTTGAATCCTGAAACCTGACCATGAAGAATGGGAATATATCCCTGCAGCCAAGCGTTCTCTGCCACAACAAGTCAATATTGTTTTACAGATGCTGCCAGACCAAATCTCCCTGTTTGCCCCAGCGACCCCTTTGGAAAATGCTCTGATGCACGGGGCTCCATGTGAAGGCTGATGTGACACTGAGGGACTTCCACACCAATTCCAGCCAGGAGCTGGAAATTGGGATCCTCTCCCCTTTGGCTGGAGAAGTGCCAGGTCCCAGTCCCTGACGGGCACCCAGGCTCCTGGCTGGAATTGGTGTGGAAGTCCCTCAGTGTCACATCAACCTTCACATGGAGCCCCGTGGATCAGAGCATTTTCCAAAGGGGTCGTTGGGCCAAACAGGGAGATTTGGTCTGGCAGCATCTGTAAAACAATATCCCATAACATCAGCTTGTTGTGTCAGAGAACGCTTGGCTGCAGGGATATATTCCCATTCTTCATGGTCAGGTTTCAGGATTCAACCAGTGTTGTCTTTCCCCAGAGCTGTTCCTTCAGCTGCCTCTGGAGGCCCATTTGGCCTCTGGACCCACACTCTGGCTCCATTATTAGGACTGCTGGATCCAAACTCTTGATCTCCATGAACAGAGGTGATTGGAGGTGGATCTCCTTCTTTCACAATTGTTTTTAAAACTGCAATATTAATAACTGTTCTATCCTGCCATGGGGTTGGAAAACAAAATCTTGTTCATTATTGTTTAACAGACTTACTTTAATTTCTCCTTGATAATCTGCATCAATTCCTCCTCCCATGACATCAACACTTTGCAAGGCCAAGCTCAAGTGAGCAGTTACCAAACCAAAGCATCCTGGAGGAATCTGAATTCCTGTTCTTGTATTGTTAACTTTCATTTGCTTTGGCTTTTTCCTAATTAATTCCAGTGCATGAAGGTCCAGCCCTGCAGCCTCTGGGGTGGCCCTGTCAGGGGCCATCACACCCAGAACCATTTCCCAGGCAGTCCAAGTCTCACTGTCCATGGTTGTGTTTGCAAATTGGGTGCAGCCCTGCACACCCAGGGGTTTCCATTTCCCCAGTGGGCCCATTGTTAAGGGCATGGAACACATCTGGGAGATGGGTTCTCCACCAGGACAGGTTCCCATCTCCTCATTTTATCAACTGCTCCCTTAACAACTCCTTCACCTGTTCAACCAATCCTGCAGCTTGTAGAGAGTCTGGTACATGAAAAACCCAGCAGTCTTAATCAGTGTGTTTTTCACAGGAACAGACAAAGCATTCTGCATCATAGTATCACCAAACCCTATAAAAACAGCCAATTTCACCCCTTCCTCCTTTATTCCGTGTATACAATTCACAAAGTTTACCACTGACATTTGGGTCTTTGCCAGTCCTTTTTTGTAGGGTGCTTAGTGTTACAGTGAGCAGCCAAAACTCACAAATCAGTACTGTTGACATTATTTCACATTATCAATTTTTAATTATGTATATAAATATATATTATTGTGTTATATTATTATCATCATTATCATCATTATCATTATCATCATTATTATCATTATTATAATCATTATCATCATTGTTCTTGTTGTTGTTGTTTCACTTGCACAAACAAATCTGAGCTCAAGACTATAACCTTCTTCTGTCACTCCACATGGGAGTGTTCCAAAAACAATTGTTCCTTCTGTTGGTGCTTTTTCCTATTTGCTGTTAACAAAATCCATCCTACTCTTCCCAAACCCCCAAATTCTTTTCCTTTTTCCACATGCAATTTTTGGATTCATTTTAAGGCTGATTTACTAAAATATGGATATGATCTGGTATCAATATCCAACTGAGACACACAAAGACTCTTTAACTGTTTTAGGATTAAAAAGTGTATGTTTATTCACAGCACTAGGCTGATGTGTCAGGTCACCCCTTAATACACACAGCCCGGAGCACAGGTGAATACAGGCTTTTTATTTACAGAAGTATTGAATACAAATACATATTCATGACCCAGTTCCCACCAACTTTTCACTTCCTATGCTACTTTGGAAAAAAGCAGTTAAGCATGATCCTTGAAATGGGTCAGTGGTCTTTTTCTGAGGAGGGGTCACAGAAGGGAGGAAGGGATATGGCTCTTCCTCCTTCTGCCCTTTCTACCTTTTCAATGCAAAGTGACAAATGGAGCCTTGGCTGGGCTCCTTGTTTCATATCTTCAATGAGTTTCTGATTTGCAACTGTCTTATGTTCTTGAAGTTCTTTACCAGATACTTTATTTCTCACTATAAGCCCAACTGAACAAGCATAACATCGACAATTAGTTATTAGCCAATGCTTTACCTCTATTTTAGCAAGGCCTCTCTATCTACCTTTAATTTTAGCAAGGCCCATCTATTTATTTTAATTAGAGTTTATCACTCTGAAAACTCAGCTTCTGAGTTTGCTAACATAGTTTTCTAAGTACTTTCCCAGGACAGTAACTGTAAGCATAGATATGTGTACATTCTTTCTGTTACACATCTTGTGATGGGCATCTCTCATGGCCAGTGCAGTGGGAAAGTGTTATCCTGACCATCCAATCCGTGGCCATGGTCAGAAGCCTATAAATCCTGGGAGGGAAAATAAACTCTCTCTTCTTTTCACCACACCTCGACCTGTGTCCGTGTGATCTATTCATCTTCAGCGGCAACAGACAGATGGTATTCCATTTTTAATCCTGTGGGACAAACTGCATTACGGTTCAATTCCACCTGTCCAATCTGTACACATAAACCTTTTGAGAAAGTCTGGGGCTGCAATTGGATCCAGCCGCTTCCAGTCTCTTTGCTTAGAAGGGATTTGAAAGTCTAGGCATTCTGGAGGGTTTTGAGGATCCACGGTGGCTGTTGAGTGTCATTTCTCCACTTCATGACTCAGCAGGAGTTTCTCCAATAAAGAAATAAAGCTTTTGCCAGAAGCTCCCACTTTGCCCATGACAGGAAGCCGTGGGAGTGTCTGTAATATCCCGGCTCTTTGGCAGCCTGGGGACTCCTGGGATGTCACCGTGGAGCCTGCATGAGTGCCTGTGACAGAGCGGTGCCTTTGCAGCCCAAGGTCCCCTGGGATGTCACCATGGAATTACTGTGACTGTGTCTGACCACACGGCTCTTCAGCATCCCCAGAAACCCCTGGGAGGTCTCTCTGTAGCCCCTGACTGTGCCTGTGACATTGCAGCTCTTGAACAGCCTGGAGACTCTGGGAATGGCCCCATGGATCCCCTCTGAGGGTCTGTACCAAATCTGATCCTTGGTAGGCAGCCATCACCAGGACCTGTTGCTCTGGTCTCTTTCCATGGCTACCATTACAGCCCCCTGTTGCTATGATTTATTTCTATGGCAACCATCACTGTCCCCTGTGACTATGGTCTGTTTCCATGGAAATGACCACTGCCTCCTGTTGCTATGGTCTGTTTCCATGGCAACCATTGCAGCCCCCTGTAGCTATGGTCTGTTTCCATGGCAACCATCACAGTCCCCTGTTGCTATGGTCAGTCCCTTGGCAGCTCCATGAAGACCCCATGCCTCAGTTGTTGCCGTGGACACCAGCTCAGGCCTGGAGCCAGACCCCATTGCCATGGCAACCATTTGCAGTCCCATCCCCAGGCTCATGGGATCACAGAGCCACAGAATTGGCTGAGCTGGGAGGGACCCATGGGGATCCTCCAGTCCAACTGCTGGCCCTGCACAGGACACCCCAACAATCCCAGCCTGGGCCTGGCAGCACTGGCCAAGTGCTGCTGGAGCTCAGACAGCCCTGGAGCTGGGAGCCCTCCCTGAGGAGCCTGTTCAGTGCCCCAGCAGCCTCGGGGGAAAAACCTTTTCCTCACATCCAGCCTAAACCTGCCTGGCTCAGTGCCAGCTGCTCCCTCCACTCCTGTCCCTGGCCACCAGAGGGAAGAGGTTCCTGCAGCCCCCAGCCAGGGACCCGCTCCCAAGGCTGCTGCCACAGCAACCAGGCCTGGCACCAGCTGGGATGCTCGGTTTCCACAGGCTGGGCTTCAGGAATGGGATTCCCCAATTTCCTGCTCCAGCTAAAACTGCACTGCCACTCGCTTCCATCCCAACTCCTGTGGAAAGCACAAAAGGCAAAGATCCCGGGTTGGGATAAGAACAATTTGCTGGGAACAGCAACCAGATAAGGAACAAACAGGAACAGAAACAATTTTGGTAACAGGAGGGATAAGACAAACTATTTACAGGGAAAACTACAACACCAGCAACTGGCTCTTCCTGGCCACGTATTTTCTCCTGCCTGGAAGAGAGAGAGCGAGTCCTTTTCCTGCCCCTGGCAATGATCTGAGATGGGATTGAATCTAATGACAGGGCCATGGCCAGACCCTCACATTCCACAATGCAAAATCATGATATTGCCATGGGCAGGAAGAGGTACAGGTGTGGATCACAGGGAACATGGATCACCGGGTGTCTTCCCAGTGTGGTTCCTCCAAGGGGGGATGAAGCTGGAGCAGTGCACAAAGCTGTTCCTGCACTTGGGGCATTTGCAGGGCTTTCCTTAGTGGTGCCTCCATTGGGGTTTGGTCAAGTGAGAGCTGTCTGAGAAGCTCTTCCCACACTCAGGACACATGTAGGGCCTCTCCCCTGTGTGGATCATCTGGTGGATGGTCATTTGGGACCTCCAGCTGAAGCTGTTCCCACATTCCCCACACTTGTAGGGCCTCTCCCCAGTGTGGATGTGCCGGTGGGTGATGAGGGTGGATTTGTCCTTGAAGCCCTTCCCTCAGTCGGGGCAGCGGAAGGGCCCCTCCTCTGTGTGAATCCATTGGTGCTGGAGGAGATCTGAACCGCTTTGGAACCTCTTCCCACACTGGGGACACTCGTAGGGCCTCTCCCCAGTGTGGATGCGCTGGTGGATGATGAGATTGGATTTGCAGCTGAAGCCCTTCCCATATTCCCTACACTCATAGGGCCATTCCCCAGTGTGGATCATCTGGTGGCAAATCAGGCTCTTGCTCTGGCTGAAGCTCTTGCCACATTCCAAGCACTCATAGGGCTTCTCCCCATCCTGAAGCTGCTCATGGACCACCAGCTCAGAGCCCCGGCTGGATCTCTGGCTGCCATCCTGTCAGAGGGTGGGTCTTTCCTCCTTAGAGGAAAAGGGGTTTGGAGCCCCTCCTCTTGCAGGATCTCCAGGGCTTTTTCTTGCACTCTGGAGCCACTCAAAACAGCCTCTTCTATGAGGTTCTGCTGTGGGGATTTGTCCTCTCTGGTCTCCATCCTCAGCTCCTTGTCTGGGGGAGGAAGGACAAGGAGAGGATGGGATTTGCCTCCGTGCCAGAGGGAAGGGGAAGGAGATCCCCCCAGTGCATCCCCAGCAGGACAGCATCAGCAGCGGGGTTTTCCTGCAGCTGGGGGCCAGGCTGGGCTGGGAGATGGAGCAGGAGAGAGGGGGAAAAGGGCACTGACTTCCTCCTCACCTGCCCGGGTGTCCTGGGGCATCTTCCTCTTCCTTGCAGCCTCCTCCTCAATCTGAACAAGGTTTGGGAATGAGAAATTCTGGTTTGTGAGAAAACAAGGAACGAACACATTGAATGAGCCCAACAGGATATTTAGGAATGCCTCAAACCATCAGTAAATGCTGCCCTGCTCTGCGGGCTCAGGGCAGAAGAAGGAGCCCCAGGGCTGCCGACACAGCCGCAGCAGGAAGGGCACGGGGCCTTGCACAGAAGCTGGCACAGCCTTCTTGGGACACATCCTGTCTGGTGACCATCCTAAACCCACACAGGCTGTGACACAGACATGGAACGTGTGGGCCAGGGCACAAATGCTGCTCTGAGCCCTGGGGCCCAGCGAGCACTGAAATCAGCAGATGTGGCAGAGTCCCCTCTGAAGCAGACCTGCCACCCCCCGAGCCCTGGCAGTGCTGGTGCCCTTCTTCTGCCCCAGAGACCTGTGCCCCTGGGGGGCTTCTGTGCCAGAGGGCAGCCAAAGCCCAAGTGCATTGGGGGCTGGGCTCCTTCCTGCAGGGGCTGATGGCAGGAGCTCCTGGAGCAACTGCTGGCAACTCTGGGCATCTGTCAGATGATTTTGCTCCCTCCTGGAATGAATTTTTTCCATGGAAGGGATTGGCAGTAGCACCAGAACACCATCAATTTCTGAGTTTCCCAGGACAATTCAGTAGTACAGAGATACTGTTATGTTTCCTTCTGCTTTTCTGACTGTCTTCCTTGCATTCTGGGAAAAAAAAAAAGCAGCTTCGTCCTATCAATCCCATCCCATCCCATCCCATCCCATCCCATCCCATCCCATCCCATCCCATCCCATCCCATCCCATCCCATCCCATCCCATCCCAGGTGTTTTAAGGTTAAATTTGATGGTCGAGGTTGGACTTGAATTCCAAGATGGTTTATGTGGTCAAATGTTTGATTTGAAAGTCAAAAGTTGGATTTGAAGCTCAGGGGCTGGATTTGCTGGGCAACGCTGGGAAATCATAGAATAACGGCATTCCAGGCATTGAGAATTTGGAATCCTCCAGCTCCCCTCACAGATTCCTGTGGAATAATGGCATTCTGGGTATCAAGAATTTAAAAAGTTTCCAGCCCTCCTTCCCAATTCCCACCAAAAAGATAGAATTACAGAATTCTGGAAATTGAGAATTTGGAATCCTTTATATGCACTGTTAGATTCCCACCAAATTCCCATGGAATAACAGCATTCCAGGCATCATGAATTAGAAATCTTCCTGTTCCCTTCCCATATTCCCATGAAATAATGGCATTCCAGGCATCAGGATTTTTGACTCCTCCACCTCCCCTCTCAAATTCCCATGGAATAATGGCATTCTGGGTGTCAGGAATTAAGAATTCTCCTGCTTCCCTCCTGAAATTCCCATGGAATAACAGCATTACACACATTGGGAATTTGGAATCCTCCATTTCCACTCCCAAATTCCTATGGATTAACAGCATGCCAAGCTTCAGGAATTTCAAATCTTCCATCCCCCCTCCCAAATTCCCATAGAATAACGGCAATCCGAGCATCAGGAAATTTGAATCTTCCCGTTCCGTTTCCAAATTCCCACCCAATTCCTATGGAATAACGGCATTCCAAGTACTGGCCATTTGCAATCCTCCAGTTCTGCACCTACATTCTCTTGGAATGATGGCATTCTAGACATCAGGAATTTCAAATCCTTTATTTCCCCTCCCAAATTCCCACAAAATTCTCATGGAATAGCACCATTCCAAGAATTGGCAATTTGAGGTCCTCCAGCTCTCCTCCCAAATTCCTGTGTGTAACTTTTCTATAAATATCCTTTTTCTGTTTCTGTTTCTGTTTCTGCTGCATCTCTTCTGTATTTTTCTTTTTATTCTTGGATTTCTCAGCCTCCTTTGGACTGAATTCTTTTGGGATCCTCCCTCGTGGGGAGCCCTGCTTATCTCAGTTCTTATGATTTGAAGAAAACTCCCAAGCTCATTAGAATCTTGTTTCTTGTGTTTATTAAAAGGTCATCAGAAAACTTAACAGGTCTCTCCAGGCTGGCTACACAAGGTTAATCTTTGCAATATGGTACATTTCTTTCTTCTGATGGTACAAACAAGGCCTTGTGGCACACTTCGTGTCTGATGCACAAAATGACCCCGAAATACGCAGTTCTTTTATCTTTATACCTATTTTTACCCAGTTAACAGTAGACACATATATTATTTTTCTTAATGACCCAATGACCCATCACCTCTGTGATGCACTGCGGCATTCTCTGTCCAATCACTTACTACTACCCAAAAACCTCTAGGAGAAGAAGATGAAGAAGAAAGAAGAAGGGACAAGAGACAACACCCTAAATCCTCCATCTTGTCTCTTGTTCTCTAAACTTACTTTTTCACCCAGTGATTTAAAAGAACTTTCTAATCTACACACTTACACTTTTAGCTTTTTCCATCTAACTTCAACATTAGTTTTCATGTATCACTATGAAAACATGCTCATGAATTTCATGTTATATGAAATTCAGTGTTTTTCTGGATCTTATAACTAAGTATCAGAAACAAGGGCACACACTCTGTATTCCAGACTTCAACACTGTGGAATAACAGCATTCCAGGCTTTGGGAATTTCAGATCCTCCAGCTCCCCTTCCTAATTTCTAGGGAATAACACATTCTGGGCATTGGGAATTTCAAATCTTCCAGCTGCTGAAACAAATTTCAATGGAATAAAAGCATTCCGGGCATCAGGAATATGAAAAATGGTACAACTACAGTGAAAAAATGGTCATGTACATGACGGTATCAAAAACTACAGGTGGGAAGGAAAACTGGGAATGGCTCCAGCAGCTGTGGAATCTCTGCCAAGCTCAACATCGTGTCCAGACAACTCTACAAGTCCGGAAAGCACCAAGCACCATGGAAAAATCAAGGCACTCTGTCACACACTAGAAACAGTGTAACTGAATTTTTTGTTTAGTTTTTATATTTTCAAGAGATTTTTCCTTTATTTTAATCTTTTTTATTTCTTTTTTCCCCTTATCTCTTTATCCCTCTATTTTTTTAATTTTCAATGAGGAAAACTGCTGACAACTCAAAGGAATAAAAATTAAAAATCAAAAAAAGCAAAGCAGTTTTCTTCTCCAGAATAATACATGAGAAAATAAGGTCTTTTAAATAGCAAAATAAAGTTGCAAACTTTTAGTCCCCAAAAAACTACAAAGAATAAATATTCAGAATACGGACAATTGTGATTATGATTATTTCTTCTATTGCTCTTTTTGTGGGATTTTTTTTTTATTTTATTTGTAGTCTAAAAGGATTGCTCCTGTGAAAAAGAAGCCAAATTTAAAATTTTAATTTACATTTTTTCTCTTTTTCTTAAACCTCCCCAGGGCTTCATATAATTCTATTTTATAGCAAAAAGAACATTAGCCAAACAAAGCTTTAAAAGAAATAGCCAGACACTGATACATGGTAAAATGCTGATCTTTTTATATTTTTTTTCCCATTTTTTATCAGTGTTTTTTCTTCTTTTCACTGCAATAGCATCACAAGTAAGGAGAAAGAAAAAAGGCCACAGTCCATCATCATTTTCATCATTTTACAGAAGTTTCGAAAAACTTTTGGGAATGAGGATGGGCAAAATCAGAACTACAAGAACAGGAGGCAACTGCAAGTCCCATCAGAAAGGAAAAGTGGGATTTTCTTGGAAAAAAAAATCCAATAACATTGATAAACACCAAAAAATTTCCCAAATAAAATGAAAAGTTTGGGCCCTCCCAGGCCTTGGTAACCTGTTGTGTTGGAATTTCTCCTATTCCACCTCCAAGTTATTCTTTTCTCTCGCACTGTATTAGGAATGGCGAGGAGTACGACACTGACTCCCTTAGCTGCATTGTCCAAGAGAGCAAAGTTTATTATTCTTAATCTTCTTTTATACACATGGTTGAGAAGGTCTGAGAGGTAAAATTCCCATTGCTCATTAAAGGTACACATCACCTTCATTGCTTAAGTGGAACACCAGCCCTCGACTAAACAACACCTGCCAATTGGTGTCCTTTAACAAGGACTGTTGGGATTCCTTCTTATGCTTTCCCAGGCCAGAGAGAGAAGCCTGTGTGACTTAGTTTCACACAGGCTCTGTGCTCCCTGCCTGCTTTCAGCATCCATACACATCCAGTGCATTTGGTTGGAATGTTATCCTTTTTATCCCTTCTTAAAAATTCTTCTTTTCCCAGTTCCTTTGTGCTTGTTTCCACGACAATTTCCTCATTCCCTGCACTATTCGGTATTTTTCCAGATCCAGATTGTGTCCTGCCCTCCCCCCCTCCCCCCCCGCTCCTCCCAGACCCCTGAAATCACACAAAAAAAATCCCCACAAATCTCAGCAGACTGAATCAGCACAACTTGTATCAGCACCATCACTAGAGTGTTCCTAGACAAACAGGCAGATTATTTGGGATGAGCATCCACTATCACCATCAGCAGATCCATGAATTCCTGCAATGTGGAGCTGGAAAAAACTGCTAAAATTGTGATTTTGCCATTTTGGGAGTGTTTTGGAGCCCAGGTTTATTCCCATGGGAAATAAAATCCTTCCTGGTTTGAACCAATCCATTTGGAAGGCTGCACACGGCTCACCTGGACTGGGAACAACTGGGGAAAAAATGGGAAAATCATGGATTACAAACATGATAGCCCCATCCCTCTGGAATGCTGCACATGGCTAACCTGGGCTGGGAAAAAGCAGAAAAATCTTGGATCACACACCTGAGGGAGGGGTCTGTTAATCCTGGCTCATCCCACAAACTTCCATTCCTCAATCAGGGAAGGATGGATTAGGGAAATCCCCTGTCCAGGAGGACCAATCGCACCTCCCAAAAAAACATTTCCTTCTTTTTCCAATTCCAGGAACCAAATTCCTGGATTATTTCCCATCAGGAAATGGGGTTAATTATAGACCAGATTTTATTCCCAGCATTCCGGTCTTAAGAACTCCAGCCATTCTGCTGATTTCTATCCCAGGTGTGATTCAGAGGGTTGGGATCTCCTGGAAAAGGGGATTGATGGATTCTTCCTTGAAATACCAAGGGCTCTGGTCCTGGCACATCCTGCCATTCTCACCCCTCTCAGATAAACCTGCTCCAGTTAGGAGCTCCAGGGAAGCACCAGAGCAGCCGGCTGTCAGGAACAAGGCAAATCAAGCCTGGGGGCTGCTCATGGAGCTGGAGCAAGATGCACCTGGGAGCCCTCAGCAATCCAGCCAGCACCACACGGGCAGGAGGACACAGACGGCGCTGCCAGGCTGGGACAGGACTTGTGGCTTCAGCACAACCACCAAAGGCCAAGGGCCTTCTGGCCATTTTCCCTGCACCACTGCATACCTGGGCAGCTTGCTGAGCACAAGCACCCTCTTCCCCCTCTTCCCCTATGCCCTGCAGACCCTGGGCAGCAAAAGAACAGTCTTGCAGTCTGTTTCTTAGAACATATCCTATATTTAAACACTACAGAAAACTGAAAACATGAAAAGGACAGACTGGAAATAAATGGAAAATGCCTGCTGGTTCAGGCGGCCACAGCAGACAGAGGCTCCCAGGTCACGTCTCAGTGGAGCTCCAGCAGCACAGCCAGGCACAGCCCCATGGACGAGGCCGTGACCTCCATGCCCTGTGGAGCTGATCTCTCAGCCTCACGAACACGGACACCGGGGCACGGTCTCCTGCCCTGAGAAGGTCCAGGGTTTCACTGGCCAGGCTTCCCTCCTCAAGGCTGATGTCACCTGCCATGGCTTCAAGGGCTGGAAGAGAGAGCAACAGAGCCACGGTCAGATCCCAGACCTGCGGTGACCCAACGAGAGCCCCCTGCCAGGGCCATCCCAGCCGGCTCTTGCCATGGCCAGCAGGGAGCATGGACCAAGGGGATCAGCCCGAAGCTGCTGGCCACGAATGCCCCACGTACCCCTGAAATCTCGGTGTGCTCTGCCCACGCCGCCCCTCATCCGCACAGGGAGCAGAGCCTCCCGCAGCCGGGCCAGGGCTTGCAGCTCCCCCCGCCAGCCGCCGCTGTCAGCCCGCTGCCCTCACTCACCTTCGGAGATGAGCTGCAGCTCTGCCTGCTGCCCCCTCAGGAGCCGCCCGGCCATCCCTGGGAACACAGAGCCTGTCAGGGCCCCAGCGGCACAGCTCCCTGCCAGCGGCGCTGCCAGCCCTGGGGCCACACGCCCTCCTGGCCCGGCAGGGCTCACCCCGGGCCCTTGCCGCATCCTGACTCAGCCCAAGGGCACGGCTGCCAGAAGCCGGCAGCAGCCCCGAGGGCAGCCGGGGCTCCAGGGCGCCGGGCCCGGGTGCCGCTGCCGGGACAGCAGCCGCGGCTGGGGCCGAGCTGCGGCGGGGCGGGGAGGGAGCCGAGCCAGGTTCGTGGCTCACCGATGAACCTGATGGCCGCCGCTCGCAGGGACTCCTGTGGGCTCTGCAGGTACGGCAGGGCCCGGCGCAGGTGCTCGGCCGCTCGGCTCCTGTCCTGTGCCAGCTGCAGAGAGCGGCAGGAGGGAAGGGTTGGCGCCGGCTGTGCCCCAGCCCCGGCCTCCCGTGCCCGCCCAGCCCTGAGGCCCGGCCAGCCCCACACACTGGGCACCAGGGGCAGGGGGCTTCTCCAGCCTGAGGCTGGGGCTTGCAGGCCACCCTTACCAGGATGTCGCCCAACATCCACAGGTTCTCCTGTTCCAGCTTCTGGAGATCCCTCCTCTTCAGGAACTTGGCTGCACAATGCAGCGTTTCCAGGGAGGCCTGGAGAGCAGCAGAGACCCAAAGTTGGCCCCACAGCCCAGGGCACAGGAGCCGCGTCCCTGTGCCAAGGCCTGGAGGAGGCAGCGGCCGGCAAGGCACCAGGGCAGGAGGCAGCCCAGCTCCCTCCCAGAGCAACACCAGCAGCCCACGAATCCTCACCTCTGCCACACGCTGGTTCTCATCATGGCAATGGAAGAACAGGGGCAGGAGGCTCTGGCGCACAGGCATCTCCAAAGGATTTCTTCCCCTTCCCAAAAAATCCACTGTAACTTGGAAGAGCCCTATAGAGAGCAGCTGGACCTGGCTATTCTCCTGTAAGAAAGGAAGGGTAAATGATGTTAGTTGATGTTAGCATTGTGTGCTCCAGGCTCACATTGGCACAGGCCTGAAAATCCACAGAGTACAAAGTGTCTGGGCAGCACTCAGTGCCCGTGGCTGAGGGCACAGAGCCTTACGTGGTCAAAGAGCGGCAGGAGCGCCTCAGCCAGCTGCAGGGCAATGGGGCTGGGTACCACAATGTATTTGTAGGTGAATATGAAGCTGAGTATGATGAGTGACATCCCAATTATGTCTGTATCCTTGTCCTGAAGTAGGTCCATGAGTGTTTCAGTCAGGCTCCACATTTTTTTTGCCTGTGTGGAACACAAGTGTGTGAAATCGCAGCTTGCTGCTGTGGCAGAACCCAGAGTGCAAAGGCCAGTCCCTAAGCACTGGGGCAGCTGAAGCGGGAGTCAGGAGAGCTGGGAGCAGCTGCCTCAGAGCTCCAAGCCCAGCCAAGCCCAAGTGACTGCATTCCCCAGCTTCAGCCACTGTCCCCTTCTCACCACGGAGGGATGGTCAATGAACTTGAGAAGGGCCCTGAGCGCCAGGTGATGCCTCTCCCTGCACTCGCTCTGCAGGCACCTTGAGGAGACCTGCACAACACTGTCACTGCATTCACTGGAGTCCAGGTACTCTGGGATCTGAAAGGCACAGGGCAGTGACAAGGAAGCCAGCCGGCAGAAGCCTGGAACCGCACAGGGCCGGGCCCAGGCAGCAGCACAGGGCACGGGCAGCGTCCCAGGCAGCTGCGGCTATGAGAGGGCAGAGAGCTGGCAGGCAGCTCAGGGAGGTAGTGCTGGCCATCAGGCTCACCTCCACAAGGAATGCCAGGGCGGGCAGATCCCAGCGTGGCTCTTGTGTGCTGAGCAGCCAGAGGAAGTGCAATGCAATTCTGGAACACAACCCTAGAGAAGCGTGGCACATCTCCCTGGCAGGGTAAAAATGGGACCAGGACCCTGAGCAAACCTCTGCCAGGGGACTCACTCCCATGGGCCTGGTCTTTCTCCCCAAGGATGTGAGTGGACATGGGCTCCTTGGGAGGCAGCTCCTTGTGGGATATTTCCTCTCCCAGAGGAAAGCCTTTTCCCAGTCTGCTTGACCATCCCTTGCTAACAAGGCCCTCTGGCCCACAAGCACGGGGACGGTATTGGGCCAGGTCCAGAGCCCAGGGCAGAAATGCCAGATGCAGTGGGGAGAAGGGGGTCTCACCTGGCCAGCAGACCCACGGCACAGTGGTGGGTGTCAGCACACAGCAGTGTGTCCCAGCCACACTTGCGTTCCATTGACAGCACCACTTCCTCATGGTGCATTTGGCAGAGGAGAGACTTGAGGGTCTGCACTGCAAACCTGTGTGCACAGCAAAGTCCAGGTCATGCTGGGAGCACTGGCTTCTGCCCTTGAGATGTGGCAGGGGCAGGAGGACTGGGATGGAGCACCTGTTGGGGCTGGTGGCAAAGCCGTGTTCTTCCTGGCATCTCTTCCAGAAGTTCCAGCCCTCCTCTGGCATCTGTTCTGTGCTGAAGAACACTTGGAGGAGCAGATGCACAAAGAGCTGGGGGAAATACACTGTTAAAGCTTCTGGCCAGCAGGGCACCTGGAGGATCTTCCACATCACCACAGTTGCCTGCAGGGGACAAAGCAGCCTGAGACAGCGCTCAGTGTCCAGGTGTCCGTGTAGCAGGGCCTGAGTGTGGCAGGGAGAGGCCGGGGAAGACGCAGGGAGAGAACCTGGCCTGGTGGCCTTGAAGCTGCCCCTAGGCCTGGTTTCAGCCCAGTGCCTGAGGCAGGGAGATGCAGTGGGGGAAGGAGGGTGCAGAGCTGCTGGAGAGGCAGCCTTGGGGTGAGTGCAGGCCAGTTCCAGAAACTCACAGCCAGGGCAAAGACACCCGTGGTCTTCCAATCCGAGGTGCACCTGCTGTACTCTGGCCAGTCCCCCAGCACATCCAGGAGTATCAGGAGTGCCCTCTGTGCAGTCCTGGGCGAGCACAAGATCCTCTTCCATATGGTCATTGCAGCTCTGCAGGGTCAGAGCTCCATGTCAGGCACAGGGTCTCAGACACATCCCCATGGCCTGGGTAGCAGCAGGGAGCTGAGCTGGCTGCCAGCTCTGCCTCTGCCCACTGCCCCTCAGCAGCAGCAGCAGCCAGGCAGCCCAGGCCTGTGGGGACAAGCTGCTGAGGGGCAGGGTGGCAGCACGGCAGCAGGCTCAGGGGCTGACATGCCAGGGCTGGGAAAGGGAGCAGCCAGAGGCCCCTCTCTGTTGGTGACACACCTGGGCCAGGTTGTACAGGGCAATGGGCTGGGGAGCCGTGAGCCCTCTGGACAGGTGGGCCCCATACCTGTCACACGTTGGGGCCACACGCAGGAGAGTAATGACCACATTGTCGGGCTGTGCCTCGGTGAGATCCAGCAGGGTCCTCTCCAGCCTGTGCTCAGCAGATTCATTGGTCATGAGCACCTGGTGGATGCACTTCACGATGGCGGGCACCTGGAGAAGGCGTGGGGAGAGTTGGAAAGCTGTCAGAGGGAGTCAGGAATGTCCCCAGCTTCCCCAGAGAAGTGCTTTCCTTCTCATCACACTGCAATGGCCTCCAAGGCTTAGAGTGAGCAGCAGGCATGGCTTGGGAGGCCAAGCAATTCCTGGAGGATCAAACCCTGGCCACAGGGTTTACTTGCTTTGGACTGCAAAGAGCCTTCTCCAAAATCCATTTCAGCATGGTAGCACTGGTGTCAGTGGTGTAGGCATCACAGTTTTCCATGGACACAGTGCCCATGATGCTGGTCTCTTCTTCCCAAATGCACTTGATGAATTTGCAAGTCAGGCAGGAGAAAGAAGGGCAGGAAGAGAGGGATATTGCATGGAGTGCTCCAAGCTCGGTGCTTGGCTGGGCAGTGCCAGCAGGCCCAGCCCAGGTGGGGATGGCTGCAGGTACTTGTGCTGTTCTGGAGATGAGGCCGTAGGCGGGGTCCTGCTCTTGAGTCTGGTCCATGGCTGCATCTGGCAAAGAGCAGCCAGAGCTGAGGGGCTACAGGAGAGGCCAGAGAACACAGCCCAGCCGTGCACTCCCCAGGCAAGGACAGCTCTGGGATGCCCCCGGTTAATGCAGCACAGCCTCTGCCAAGGCACAGCCTTGGCCCTTCTCTGGTCCTGTCCATGGGTGTGTCCCCAGAGGATGGGATGGGATGGGACAGGACCCAGCTGGATGCAGGGCCCAGCCTTGTGGCCCAGCTCTGCCACTCACCCTCCTGCAGCAGTTGGGACTGCTGCACCTCTTTAGTCATCTGTTCTGGGGAAGCTCCAGGGCCTCCTTCTTCCTCCTCCTCCACCCAGGCCAATTTGGGTGCTCTCAGGGCTCTCTGCTCCATGCCAGTGATTGGATATATGGCTACTTGCAGGAGCGATGCCTTGCAACAGCTTCACGTCAGCAAGTGCTGCAGTTGTGGCTGGAAGGCACCTGCAAGACTGAAGTCCTGGCAAGACCACAGGACAAGTCCTGCTCTTGGGCCTTGAGGCCTCGTGCCACAAGGACGGGAGGCTCCTCGTCAAGGACAGAGGTCTGGCCTCGAGGTCACGTGTAGGAATAACACTTCAGAAAAGCTCCGGGTCTGACAGAAACGAGTGTGCTGTGCAGGGGCTCCTCACAGCACCGCTCTGGTGTGTCCTGTCCTGTCGCATGCACCAAGCACTGTGGTGTGGCTGTGTCACCACCAGCTCCTATGTCACCACATGTCACATGGGCCCTTTGACACCCTGTCCTGTGCCATGCCATGGTGACCATGCTGCACCATGTCACAAAGGGCCCTTGCACACACGGCCACCTGCCCTCAGGCCACCCCCAGCCCACCCAAATTGGCCCAGGTGCAAGGAATCCCTCACTCCAAATGTCTAAGGCCACCTGACAGGATCTTTAAGAACAGCTCAAACCATCAGCAAACGCTGCCCTGCTCTGCAGGCTCAGGGCAGCAGAAGGAGCCCCAGGGCTGCCGACACAGCCGCAGCAGGAAGGGCACGGGGCCTTGCACAGAAGCTGGCACGGCCTCCTTGGGACACGTCCTGTCTGGTGACCATCCTAAACCCGCACAGGCTGTGACACAGGCAGATGTGGGGAATGCAGGCATAGAAAGCTTTCAAGGCCTTGAGCATACAGGCTCCGAGATAGAGATGGATGCAAAGTTTGACCTGAGACCTTGGAGAAGGCTTGAAGCTTTAGAACTATAAAGTTGCACAGACTTGAAGTAAGTATAGAAGTTTGTAGTTTCAGCAGAAATACGCCTCATGTAAGTGAATAAATATGTTAAGCAAGCATGTGAAAAATGTTCAAGTTTAGCTTTTGAACCTGCCAGGGAGGTCCCCAGTGAACATCAAGGCAGACATGTGGGGAAGTGCAGATGACAGGGCTAACTCTGGCAGGAGAAGCTGTTCTGTGTCTCTGCTGGTGGTGCCAGCAGCCTGAAGGAGCAACCAAGAGAAGCACTGAAAGCAGAGAGGTGCAGTTTTGGGCAGCACAATGTCAAAAGCTATCAAGCCATTAGACAGAATGCAAAGGAGGGCAGCAAGGATGGGACAGGGTATGGAGGGGAAGGCCTTGGTGCAGCTGAGGTCACTTAGTTGAGCCCAGAGAAGAGGAGACTAAAGAGAGTCTTTGGGGTCTTCAGCATCCTCCTGAGAGGAATCACAGGGGCAGGTGCAGATCTCTTCACGCTTGTGACCAGTGACAGGAGTCAAGAAAAGGGCAGGCAGCTGGCTCAGGGCAGGTTATATTTGAATATTAGGAAAAGGTTTTTCACCCAGAGCATGGTCAGCCACTGGGACAGCTTCTCCCAGGAAATGGTGACAGCATCAAGCACCTCTGAGTTTGACAAGTGTTTGAACAACACTGAGCAGTCACATGAGGTTTTAGAAACCATGTAAACAGTCAAGGCTTGTGAACTCCAGGCTTACATCAGCATATACTTCTGATGATTACTTTAGGCAGTGTTTTCAGAAACTCGTTTTACATCGTGTCATACTCCAATTCCTTGGAGATTGTGCAGAACATGTCATCCTTTTGTATACATTGCTTGTTAGTAATATAAAAAAGAATATTGGTGTTGGGTGACTCAGAGATAGCCAGTGTGTGTAAGGTGTAGTATACAGGGAATAAAGATAAGGAAAAGAGAAGAACTACTAATAGATACTGCTAAGTTTGGAAATGTAGATAGCATTAAGAATGAATAACACAAGAAGCAAAGTTGTTATTGAAATGAGTCCACTAGAATGTATTTCAGCACATTAGAAAGAATCCTAGAGGGTCATTTTTTGAAGCAAGGTCATGTGATTCAAAAGTGTAGCCAGTGGTAGCTTTTGTATAAATTAGAGAGTGATGAAAAGTGAGCACCTAAAGGATCTGTGTTGGAGTCTGAGGCACAGAGTGTGCCCTTGTCTCTGGTTCCTAGTTCTGACATCCAAGAAAACATTGAATTTCATTGAACAGCATGAAAACAACTTTTAAAATTAAGTAGAAAAACTAAAAGTGTAAGTGTGTAGATTAGAGAGTTTTCTTAAGTCACTGGGTGAAAAAAGTTAAAGTTTAGTGTATAAGCTAGTTTAGAAAACAGAAAACAAGAAGACAAAATGGCTACTTTGGGGTGTTGTCTCTTTTCCTTCTTCTTTCTTCTTCATCTTCTTCTTTTAGAGGTTTTTGGGTAGTAGCAGGTGATTGGATAGAGAATGCCGCAGTGCAGCACACAACGTCTTGGGTCATAGGGTCACTAAGAAAAATAATTTACGTGTCTATACTTAACTGGGAAAGATTAAGAATAAAGATAAAAAGGCTATGCAGTTCAAGGCCATTTTGTGCTATTCAAGCAAACTAGAGCCAAAGCTGTGGTGGACTGAACTTGTGCAGAAAGTCTGGGGAAGACCTGCCAAGTCTTTTGATAATAAATATTAATAAACGCAAGAAACAAGAAGCAAACAAGCCTTTGGAGAATCTTTCCTGAAACAGAACTGAGATAAGGGAAACTCCCCTTTGAGGAGGTATCCCAGAAGGGCTTAGCCCTGAGGAGAACAAGATTCCACAGCAACAAGTGGTGTCCCATATCTGTCGGTCAGTAAGAGCTCAAAGGATTCGATCAAAGCCTGCCTGGATCAGAGCAGCCAGTTCCTGAAAGAAATCCATCTGGATGAAAATATCTGCTATCAAATTCCAGAGTTTCAAGGGCCCAGAACTCAGAAACATCGGATTCTGCTGGTCAGTAATCTGAAGAGATAGCCAGCAGGTCTGGTAAGCTCTGTCCAACCTAGGAGATGAGATGGAATATTTCTAAGGAGGAACAGGCAATTTTACAAAAATTAGAAAAAATAATAGAGCAGTCCTTATATGAAATTCCAAAGAAAGAGTTGGAATTTTTACTGGTCTGGGTGAGAGAGAATTACCCCACCATTAGCAAGGAGCAATTGTTTGAACCCTATATAAGGGCAAATGCAAATATGAGGTTAAAAGAGTTAGAAACCCCGGGAATGTGTGTCCATGGAAATATGACAGAAACAAATCATACTGTCTTTAATGTAATGTATCACAGTCATTTTCCAAAACTGCCTTGCCAAGGGGGTGGAACAGGGGGAGAGGAAACCCAGCCACCCAGATCCAAACTGCCCTTTCCAAAAGCACGGGAAACCCCCAAATCCCTCAACAGCGTGGGAGCCCCTGATCCCAACCCCTCAGAGGATTTGGGAAAAGAGGGAGAGGTGTGGGGGAAAGCTGAAAAAGCAGAGGGTGTTGCGATTACTATAGAAAGCAAAGTGAGCAGTTTGGAAAAGTACTAAAAAGTACTAAAATCCATAAATTCCTAAAAGGGATTTATCTCCTAAAAAGGAATTCCTCCCTAAATACGGGATTTTAGAATTTTTTAGAATTTTAGAATTTTTTTCGAATGGTACAAAACCCGTTGGAGGCTCAGCCGTTTATAAAACTGAAGCCAGAGCGAATTCATGGAGCAGCAGCGCTGCCTTGTGGGCAAAAAGCATCACAGCAGCTTCTAATTTTTTCTACAAATACAATCGAGAATATTTTAGACAAAAACGACGCAATATCATCAACAGCAGGCGAAGGAATTCCTCTGTCATCGATTCAAATGCCACATTCTCTGCTTCAAGCCGATATTTCAGCTTTTCAAAAGACTGCTCCAAAGGACTGGTTCTCAGGACAGGACATCTCTTCTTCGACAAGATTACAATTTTCTCCTGTTTTTCAAGATTTAAAGGAAGCTGTGTGCATTCACAATCCACAACCACTGTATTTTTCTACTATACCTACAGCTCCTCAACAACCAAAGCTACAATCTATATCAAATCTCCCTCAAAGAGGAGGGGGAGGACCTGATATGCAGGTACTTCTCAAGGAAGGAGCTGATGCTTTCAGAGAAACTGAGGACATTACAGTATTACCAGTGAGGCTTGGAAGAAGAGATGATGTTCCTAGATGGGAGCCTGTGGATCGCTCTCTTTTAAAGGATTTATTAGATGCTGTGGAAGGAAAAGGACTTGGTTTTCCATATTTTCAGCAATTATTAAGAGGTCTTTTCCTCAGCCATGAAATGACACCATATGACTGCAAGTATATAGCCTCAACAATTTTCACAGATTCACAATATATACTGTGGAATTCAAGATGGAGAAAAGCTCTCCTTGAACTGAGGAACAAATATGCAAGAGGACCGTATGCAGACATCACAGCAACTCAGATGGCAGGAGTAAATGTGCCGTATCACAAGCCAGAAATTCAAATAGCAGATCTGCCTCCAGAAGTGCTTTGAGATGTTGTAAAAGCATCTGAAAAGACACTGCTGCAAATTCAACCTACTGGAACCTCAGAAGGCATCTACACAGAAGTGAAGCAAGACCCTTCAGAGCCTTTCACTACCTTCATTGATCACCTCACACAGGTGATTGACCAGCAGGTGATGGATGAAAAGGTGAAGCCACACATGCTTCAAGGCTGTGCCTTCGCAAATGCTAATGCAGAGTGCAGACATACTGAGAGTGCGTTGCCTGGATATCCAACCATGGAAGAAATGATAGAGGCATGTAGCAAGATAGGCACTCCGCATGTTGCGAGTGTTTTGACAGAAGAATTCGAGAGAATGCTCGAAGAACAACTCAAAGGATTTATGAAAATAGTAAAGAGTATGAAGTCAGGTTTTCAGTGACTCAGCTGTGCAGATATGATGGAAACATCGCTTCATGAGGGAGCACGCTTTCCATGTGGGAAACTGGGAAACATGAAAAAGAGCTGCCCATTGCAGAAAAAAGTACAAAGCCTTTGTCCCAGGTGCCGAAGAGGAAAACATCATCCCAGCCAATGCTATTCAAAAAACAGATGTAGAGGGAAAACCTCTAGCTCTGCTGGGAAACTCCAAAAACAGTGCAAAGAGTCACCACATGATGACACAAATGGAGATGGAGCGACAGCCTCAAAGTCAATTCCATTAAAGGCCTCTGGTCAGAGAGTGATCATCAGGGAACGCCAATCAGATTCCCTCAGCAAGACCATTTGTCAATTTCCCAGTGATCCAGGCTTATTGCCACCAGGTGCACAATGTGAATTGGCAACGTCCGACTTGGTTTGTTTTTTGAATGAAGATCATGCGGTACTCCATACAGGAGTCTCTGGAACATTGAAAAAAGAGGCAAGACTTCCTGATTATAGGCAAGGACAGATGCAGTATTCTGGGGCTTGTTATTTATCCATGTGTTGTTTCTGCAGACTAGAATGAAGAATTGACAGTTTTAGCTCAAGCTTTACGTCCTCCATGGATCTTTTCGGCAAAACCTTTAGTAGCTAAAGCCATTGCTTTGCCTCTGCATGCAAATTATCCAATCAGACCATTGATCACCAGGCAAGTTTTATCTATTAATGAGTCTACTGAAGTTCATGCCACCTGGGTAAAGCAGATAAGTCGCGATAGACCTGTAATCACCTGCAACTTGACATAAAATGGCAAGACAGTGTCAATTCAAGGGACAATGGACACAGGTGCCGATGTCACAGTCACCTCACATGTCTTCTGGCCCCAGGAATGGAGCTTAAAAACTCCTTTGAGTACCCTTTCAGGCAAAAAAGGAAAAGGATATGCTTGTGTCTCCACAGGTGCAGGACCAAAGTGGGTTCCTGCAAAGTGCGTGAAACCGTATCAAGCTGAGAAACAAGCAGACGAAGACTCCAGAAATCAAGAAGCCAGTACGCAAACGTGATTTAGCATGAAAACAGCATTCAACATCTTAGACATTGAACAAACAGCGTGCAAAATTTATGGACTGAGGACTTTGTGAGGGAGGGGTGTTTAATACAGAAATTTAAGAACTTTTGCGAGAGATAAGGTTGTTGAATAAGATCAATTAGCCATTGTATTTGTGCCTTATCTTTTGTTGGTTGCCTTATGCAACACAGTTTTGCCATGAATCAGTCGAGAGAAAATGTCTGGAGAGCTTTGACCAATGTGTCAAATCTAGACATCATCTGCTTGACTCATTCAGGGTCAGGGAAGCCATTCTAAAACAAGTAATCAAAGAAAAAAGTTGGTTTTTTTGGCAAAGAGAAGAGGGAGATACAGGAATCCAGAAATGGAGAGACATTTCTCTGTCCTATTCTCCAAAACAGTATCAATCCTATTTGCCATTGACAGAAAGGCTTCCAAATATCCCTGGGTAAACCAGGATTTATAAAAAATTAAGTAGAAAGTAGTAGAATGTTTAGTATGCCACTGAGGTGAAAAATACAGATTTTATAGGGGTTTAATACACGGAGTAAAGATGGAGGAAGAAAGGTGTGGTCTTTTTTAGCTCTTCTTCTTCCTTCTTCTCCATGATTCTGCAGTTTTTGGGAGCACAAAGAATGTTTGGTTGAAAGTTAGTTGCAGTTTTAGTTATGTAAGTAGATACTGAAAACTTAGTTGTTAAAATAGAAAAACAATACATGTGTCCATAGTTAACAAGGTTAGAAATAGATATAAAGATGAGGCAGCCGCGTGGTTCGGGGCCATTTTGTACCATCAGAGCAAAATGAGCCAGGTTGTGGTGAATGAAACTTGTGCAGATAGTCTGGAGAGACCTGCCAAGTTTTGTAATAACCTTCTAATAGACATGAGAAAAAAAGATTCAAATGAACTTGGGAGTTTTTCTTCAAACCCAGAGAACTGAGATAAGCGGGACTGCCCATGAGGGAGGATCCCAAAGGAGCTCAGCCCAAAGGGGACTGAGAAATCTGTGAGGAAAGAAAAACACAGAAGAAGTATAGAAGAAGCAAGAGAAAAAAAAGAACAAGAGAAGTTACAGGTTTTAGGAGATCTGTGATAGAGATGAGGAAGTGTTAAACTCGTTCCAACCAGCTGCCCAAAGCAGTGCCTTTAGTCTCTTTTCAGCTGGGGAGTAGCACCGGCCTTGTTGAACGCAGGCAGCAGCACGAGCAGGGCTCCTCCAGCAGCAGGGACACACCACGAGCCAGGAGGGGACCGTGGCACCAGAGGGGACTGTGGCACCAGAGGGGACTGTGGCACCAGTGGGGACTGTGGCACCAGAGGGGACTGTGGCACCAGAGGGGATTGTGGCACCAGAGGGGACTGTGGCACCAGAGGGGACTGTGGCACCAGAGGGGACCGTGGTACCAGAGGGGAGTGTGGCACCAGAGGGGACCGTGGCACCAGCCGTGCCCAAGGCCTGAAAAGGGTGGCAAAGTCAGGTGGTGCTGCCTGGCTGCATGAACAGCTCAGGCAGGGCGTGGTGAGGAGCCAGGTCTGGGGGCCATCCAAGGAGTCCTGTCAAGAGTAAATGGTTCTAATATACTCTCTGGGAAAAAAAAAGGGGCAATCATTTGAGTGAACTGAAGTGCTAATAAATATTTGCTCACGTATGGTGGGGTTTCTCTGCAAATGGGCTTTGATGGAAAACTTGTGACCACATTTGGTTTTGCAGCTTTATTGAGGAATGGAGAATTGTTTGTAGCTCAGTATTTTCTCAGGAGGAGCCTTACATTTTAGCACAGGAGGAAGGTAAGGCAAAGGTTTAAAAGCTTTCCCCTCCTGAAGTGACACACTTTCTGAGGAGTCTGAGGAGAATTTCCCTCAGCCTCTGCCAGGGCTGTTTGCCTCCTCTGCAGGCTCAGGATTCTGGGAGTTCCAGGAGCCTCAGGTGACACGGTATTTTCCTCTGAATATTTCTTGTTGTGCAGTATACAGGGAGAATATTTTGTGTGAGATTCTCCTCTGGGCTTTGAGGTGAATCTCAGTAATTCTGTTGATTTTCATGTCCAGATGAACTTTTTGTAGATAGGAAGGAAAAGGGAAGAGGCACCATGGAAAATTAATTGCTCAAAATTTGAGTGGCCCAACCACACTAAAAATGAAGTCTAAACTGAAAAAAAACTTTTATTTTTTTTTTCCTTGATAGGTGGGTTAAAATATGAAGTGTAAATAATGTTCTTTGAAAAGGTTCAGCCAGAACCCAGCTGTATGAAAATCAAAAGGGATAAGACAGGGCATGAGAAGAATCTTCAGCCCTTCCCGTTGAAGGTAAAAGAGTAGGACAAGTGCCTCTGGCTGTTACCCACAGGTAATGTGTTATTTGTAGCCAAGAGCAGATGCCCCAAGCTGCTGATGGCCCAAGCCCTGCCATGGCTGTCCCACTTTCAGTCCTAGCTGGACCAGGGTGGCCGGCTCGGGAGGGGAGGAGGTGGGGGGATCTCAGGGGGCTTCCTCTTCACAGCCGGGCTGGGGGGCCGTGGGGGAGGCACGGAGTGCTGGTGCTCTGCTTTCCAGGTCGACTCCTGCTTCTGAGGCCACATCTGAGAGCTGATGAACGAGGCAGTCTCTGGGCTCCCTGGGGGCAAGGGAGAATCACACCTTCTTGGCTGGTATGCTGGAGCTGCAGCAGGGTGACTGTGGAGAGAGGAGGTGGCTGAGGCCCCCAGCTGCCATGGGCACTCAGGGACCCTCCTGCACAGCAGGGCCCAGAGCGGCCAAGGCTCCCCAGCACGGCTGGAGCTGCTGGCACAGTTTGGCCCAGCTGGACAGCTGCCCCTCAAGGCCCCAAGCAAGCAGGGGATGGCTCTGGGCAGGGTCCCTGGCCAGGAGCGGGCGCCAGAGCACCTCTGCCTTTCAAGGGCAATCTCGTCCCCGCTCTTTCTCCTGCCCACCTTGCTTTGCCTCTGCCTGCTGCTCCGGGGGCTGCTCTTGGCCAGGCAGCCTCAGTGGGAGCCAGCACTGGCTGCAGCCCCAGCGGGCTCCCCAGGACAAGGCCCAGCAATTAAGAGGCCAATGAAAGGCCTGGGCAGCAGCAGAACTCTCAGCAGAGTTATTTGGGCAATCAAGGCCTACCCACAAGTGCACAGCAGCCTCACTGGGAATGTTTCCTGACTATGAGCAGCCTTTCAAGAAGCTGGAGGGTGGAGATGAACAACAACTTACCGTTTCTTGTCCTTCCACCACCAGAATCCAACATAGCACAGGACCATGGAAAGTGGCACTGTGAACAGTGTCACTGCTGTGCCTATCATGCAGGACTTGTGCACATCCTGCGGGCAGAACACTCTTGGGGTGCTCGGTGGATTCTCAGCATTTATACTGGACTTGCCAAGCACATCTGTGGGAGCAATGGGCAGCGTGAGCCTGTGCTGTGCTCCATTGCTGAGCTGGCAGCACGGTGGATACGGCCAGGACATTCTCTGTTTCCCCCAGAGCTGGGGCCTGCAGGCACCTTGCCACCCCTTGGCACAGGCTGTGCCACCCAACAAAGCCCAGAAGGCCGAGAGCAGAGCCCGGGACAGCACAGCTGCTTGGGCAGTGGCTCCTAACAGGGACACGGGCCAAACCCATCCCTGAGCAGCCACTGCCACCCCTGACTCTCCCTGCTCTGTGACAGCTCCCCCAGCCCAAGGGGACAGAGCCAGGCCCTGTAAGGGGCCAGTGCATCCCCTGCCCAGTTGGGAGCCAGGGCTGGCTGTGGCCCTGGGCTCATGGCAGGGCTCCCACTCTGGGCTGCTCCTGTGTCTTGGGCCTCTGGATGCTTAGGGCCAGCTCCAGGAGCAGCTGCAGCGGGAGAGATGTTGGTGCACAAGTCCCGATTCCCAGGGGCTGGGAATGAGCTCCAGAGGCCTGGAAGCCGCGGCACCTCCAGCTTTTGCTGCTGCCGGGCCATGCAGGCCCTGAGGGAAGAGCTGCTGGCACACAGCCCTGCCGAGGGAGAGCCCAGCACAGCAATTACCTCCTGTGCCTGGGCCTGGCATCTCCTCCTTTCCTGCATCAGGAGATGGCACAGGGCCATTCCTTCCTCTAGCATATGCCATCATCTGCACAAACATCTGCTCCAGCACTTGAGAAAGGAAAAAGGACAGCTGGATAAAATAGAACTGTTCACCATTAGGGGAGGTGGTATCTTCAGGAGGCAATACTTGTCAAAGTCATGGATAAAGGTCAGGAAAATATCCAGGTTATTGGGGCTGGGCCTGGGCCCTCACTCCTCCAAGCAGTCCCTACACCTGATCTAGCCCAAGACAGAAATTTCAGGGGATCTCAGGATGTGCGTGGCCCATGCTGCAGTTTGGGCTTCCTGTCAGCTGATGCCAAATGCCTTCCTGCAGAGGCTGGGGAGAAGCTGCAGCCAGGCCAGGCTGGGAAACAGCCCTGCAGGCCATGAAAGCAGCAGTGGGGCAGCAAGGCTGCCATGGATCCCTTCCTGCTGTGCCGGGCATGGCGTGTCCTGATGTGCCCCTGGCCGCTGAGTGTCAGGAGGAGGCTGAGGGACATGAACCCACCACGGCGTCTCTCCAGATCACTCAGCATCTTGTCCAGAAGTTGGGATGCCTCCAGGGATTTCTTGTCTTCTATCTCTTTGTTCTTCCATCTTGGAGGACCTTAATGGAAAGTAGTTCCATTTCTCCATCAGTCCAGAGTGGCAGTGAGTGCACCTGGGTGACTGGTGCCCTCCAAGGCACTCCCTCCTCTCTGCCTTCCACTCAGGAGCAGGAGCAGGGGGACCACGTGCCTGCAGTGTCCCCACAGTGGGATGGAAGGAGCCCCTTGCATGGCAGTCAGGGGAGAAAGGACTCCCTGGAGCTGCCAGCAGCTCTGAACTGAGCCCCAGGCAGGGCCAGGGCTTGGCAGCAGCAACGGGAACAGCTCAGGCTCCCTGGGGCTGGCAAAGGAGCCACGCAAGGCACAGCCCTGGGGCACAGCCCTGGGCCCAGCCCCTTCCTCTCTGCTCTTCCTTGTAGCTGCACAGAGCACATGGAAGGTGACACTTGCATTGCACATGGCAAGAGATTGACAGCTAAATGCTCCTTCCTACCACTGACAGCAATGCTGTGGGATCACTCAGGGCTCCAGAAGGGAGCAGAGCGATGTTTCCAGAATCCATCAACCTTCAGACTCTTAAGGGAAATGGCATGAGAGTGAGCTCTTCCCACACTCACACTGATAATTCTGTGCAGAAATGGACATAGAGAACTTGCCTCCAGCATTCTCCATGGGTCTCAAACCATTATGTGCCAGGGCTTTCAGATGCTCCATGTCACGATCCCAATCTAGAAGGGAGCACAGATCAGAACCATTCCATGGTGAGCTGGGACCCCCTTCTGCCTTAGGGAACTGGGCACTGCAAGGGGGTCAGGTAAGGCCATGGGAGCCAGATGTCAATGGACATGGCCAAAGCTGCAGAGGGGCCTGGGGAGCTCCAGGCTGGCCCTGGACACTCTCAACACCTTTTCCATGCTCTGTGCAAAATCCCTGAAAGGCAGGCACTGCCAAGGTGCAGAGATTTACAGCTCAAGCCTCAGCAGGGCTCAGGCCCAGAGGCACAGCAATTACCTCCTGGGGCTGTGCCTGGCATGGCCTCCCTTCCTGCAGCAGAGGCTGCCCATGAGCCACTGCTTCCTCCGGGAAAAGGCACCTTCAGCACAGCCTTTGGGTTCATCTCTGGAGGAAGGAAAAGCCACAGCTGGATCAGATGGAACCATTCCCTTTTCAGGGAAGTGGTGTCATCATGATGCGATACTAGTCGAGGTCATGGATAAGGATTAGGAAATCATATAAACTTATGGGATTGGCCAGAGCCCTCCCTCCTCCAAACAGCCCCTGAACCTGATCTACCCCAAGACCAGGAACTTGCAGGGGATCTCAGGGTGTGCATGGCCCATGCTGCAGTTTGGGCTCCCTGTCAGCTGATGCCAAATGCCTTCCTGCAGAGGCTGGGGAGAAGCTGCAGCCAGGCCAGGCTGGGAAACAGCCCTGCAGGCCATGAAAGCAGCAGCGAGGCAGCAAGGCTGCCATGGATCCCTTCCTGCTGTGCCGGGCACAGCGTGTCCTGATGTGCAGAGAAAGCCCCCAGCTGCTGAGTGTCAGGAGGAGGCTGAGGGACATGGACCCACCTTGTCCTCCCTGCAGCATTTCCTTCAGCATTTGCTGCATGGTATTGGATGGCTCATGGGGTTTCCAGTGTCCTGTAGCTTTGTTCTTTCCTCTTGGAGGACCTAATTAAAAATATATATATATCCATTTCCCAGGAATGGATCCTACAAAATCAGGGTTGAGCTTGTGGGATCAGCAAGGACACAATACTCACCCCTGCTACGGGAGCTGGGCTTGCGTGCAGCATCCAGCCCCGGAGCCTGGAAAGTCCTCCCTGCAGACACACCTGTAACTCAACAGCCACAGAAGCTTCTGTCATGTCTGCTGATCTGCACAGGCAGCACTGAGCCGCAGATGCAGTGAGGGGATCACGCAGAGCGAGGGCACACACGTGCACAGCTCTGTCCTGGCACCTGCAGCGATGCTGCCCTGGCTGCGATTTGGGCTCTGAGCTGGCAGCTCTCCCAGGGGGAAAGGCCTTGACCTACCCTCACCATCTCCCAGAACCTCAGTCTTGGATGTGGGTTGGGAAGCCAGATCACCTTCACCAAGAGGCTTGGCTGCAAAGAAAGGCAGGACAGAAGAGTTCCCCTGGGACCGTAGGAGATCCTCAGGCTCCCTGGGGCTGGCAAAGGAGCCACACGAGGCACAGCCCCGGGGCACAGCCCTGGGCCCGGCCCCTTCCTCTCTGCTCTTCTCTGTGGCTGCACAGAGCACACGGAAGGAGACACTGGAATTGCACATGGCAAGAGATTAACAGCTAAATGCTCCTTCCTCCCACTGACAGCAATGCTGTGGGATCACTCAGGGCTCCAGAAGGGAGCAGAGCGATGTTTCCAGAATCCATCAACCTTCAGATCCTTAAGTGAAGTGGCACGTGAGTGAGCTCTTGCCACATTGACACTGATTTTACTGTGCGGAAAGGGACATTGAGAACTTGCCTCCAGCATTCTCCATGGGTCTCAAACCATTATGTGCCAGGGCTTCCAGATGCTCCATGTCACGATCCCAGTCTAGAAGGGAGCACAGATCAGAACCATTCCATGGTGTGCTGGGACCCCCTTCTGCCTTAGGGAACTGGGCACTGCAAGGGGGTCAGGTAAGGCCATGGGAGCCAGATGTCAATGGACATGGCCAAAGCTGCAGAGGGGCCTGGGGAGCTCTAGGCTGGCTCTGGTCACTCTCCACCTTCTTTACAGGCCCTGTGCAAAATCCCTGGTGGGGTAGCAGGACCAGCCCAGGGGCTCTGGGGACTCTCTCCCTCCCACAGAAGAAACCCTCCCTCAAGCCCTGCGGAAAACCATCCCCAATGCTTCCCAGGGAGAAGGAAGTGCTGTCCCAGGAAAGGGAAGCCAGGCCGTGGGCTCACCTGCTCGCCGTGCTTGCCACGGAGCAGCCTGGGCAGCCCTGTCAGGCAGGGCCACTGCCAGGAGGAGCAGGAGGCAGAGGCGCAGAGCAAAGGCCATGGTGCCTTGCCCACTGCCAGTCCTGCAGCTCTTGCTGCCACCACTGTCCTGACACCGCTGTCCCAATGTCAGCACCGCTGCTGCCGCCGCCGCTGCTGCCACAACAGTCGTGGTCAAGGACTGACTGCTCGGTCCTTGTGGTGCTGTGCAACCACGGGGCTCTGGGACCTCTGTGACCTCAGAGCCTGCTGTCACCTCAGCCTGCTGTCATCCCAGAGACTGCTGTGACCTCATGGCCTTGGCTGTACCCCCCGAGTGTTCTCCTATCTGTACTCCAAACTGTACTGGACTGATTGTAAATCTTTGACTTCATCAAAGGGTCATTGCTAAAGAAAACCTTGGTTTTCCCTGCTGACATTGCTGGTCATGTTCTGTCCCATGAGATGCTCTTGATGGTTGCCTCTTTTCCTGGGCATGGCACTGGAGGAGGTCCAGGCCCAGGTGATGCCACTGAAGGAAATGTGCCCTCAGCCCAGGGACACTCAGCACAGACTCCCCCAGCCCCTCGGGGCCCTGCTGCTGGTCACAGCAGCCCCTGCCTGGCTCCTGCCTGCCCACACTGTGGTCAGCCCTGCCTGCTCCTGGACATGGAGCTCAGCCAGGGCTGGTGCTGTGTGGGCTTTGCTGGTGGTACCAGCCAGACACTGGGGTGACAGCTCCATCTCTTTATTGGAACAGAAGAGCTGTGTCAGGCCCTGCCCTGGCAGGAGGGACCCACCTTCAGTCCAGGCCACAGAGCAGGGCGGGTCCCTTCAGGGACACAGGGTCTTGCTTTGGGCGGTGGCAGCATCTGCACAGCAGCAAGCTGGTAATGCAGCTGTGACAGGGACATCACGTATGGGCATGGAGATGTGAAATGTGTGGTGCAGGTGTCCCTGAGGGAGGTGTTGGCCTTTCCTGTGAAGCTGCAGAGGGGAACCTGTTGAGAGAGGAGATGGCTGAGGCCCCAGCTGCAGCTGGCACACAGGGACCCTCTTGCACACTGGGAGATTCTCACTGTGCTCACAGTTTCCCTCTGAAGACTAAGAGGTGAATGTGGATGGGCTTAGCAACTGGTCTGCAGGCCAAACAATTGAGGTAGTGTCCTGGGTTGCAGTATATTCTATCACCATCCTCATGTACTGTTGAAACCAGGTGAGGCAGTGCTCCCTGCCTCCCCCCCCACCCCCCGGGCTACCTTCTGTTAATGGGCCCATCAATGCCCTGCCCCATGACTCATAGATAACTTCCCCCTGTATTGTCCCCTGTTAATGGGCCCACCACTGCCTTGCTGCATGACTCAGAGATAACTTCCTCCTGGACTGTTTTCTGTTAATGGCTCATCAAGGCCTTATCTCATGACTCACCATCCCATTGTGAGATGCTCCTCCCCGAGGGAGGAGCCAAGCATTCCATACTGGATATAAGCTGAGAATTCGAACACCACAACAGCCCTTACCTACGGGACTTCCAGAGGACAGGAGCTACTGCTGGACTTTCAGCTGAAGACCAGACCCCCTTTCTTCCAGAGGATCACGCTTCAACAAGACCACCTCATCTGGACGACTACCATCACCCTAACAGGGTTCCAGGCTGTATTCTGACTCTGTCAGTGTTTTTGATATTATTGCATTTATTCTTTTTATCATTTTCCTATTAAATTATAATTCTGACTTGCGATCTCTCACTGGTTTGATTTCAAACTAGTACATATTTTGGCGCCCAACGTGGGGCATTAACCTGAGAGAAAGTCAGAATTGCAATTTCATATTAACAGAAACCTATCCACCATGGTGGTTGGCTTGTCTATATGGGTACTGTATCTTGCTCTCTATATTTTCCCTCACATGGGGAACTACTTGCCTGTTGTATTGCTCCTGTTGAGACCAGGGAATGGTATGAGAATTGCTTTATTGGTTTATTATGCTTATGGCATGATAACCTGTGAGGCAATGAATACCATTCGGAATATATACTCAATTTTGTTTGCTTGTCCTAGTCTGGGCTGCTACATCTGGGACCTTCTCAACAATCGCACCCTGCCCTTGGTGGGAAGAGTGGAGAGTGGTTTCTTCCAGCCTTTCAGGTCAGGCACAGCAGTTTTTAAAAATATTGAGTTCTCTCTGGATGCCAAGGACAGCCTAGTCTTGCTGTTTTGTTTTCTCTGCATGGCCTGCACCATGTACACCATGCTTAGAAACAAAGCACTGTTTGGTGTGGTACAGCGTCTTCTTGAGGAGGAAGAGAAAAGAACCAAGAGCAGAGCAACAGCATCCATGACCACACAGACTGCCACAGAGGAGAAAGGAACCAAGAGCAAAGCCACAGCGTCCGTGTCTACGCAGACTGCCACAGAGGAGAAAGAAACCAAGAGCAAAGCAACAGCATCCGTGTCCACTCAGACTGCCACAGAGGAGAAAGGAACCAAGAGCAAAACAACAGCGTCCATGTCTACGCAGACTACCACAGAGGAGAAAGGAACCAAAAGGGCCATGAGCACCTCCACACAAACAGTCACCGAACCAGAGCAGCCTAAACCGGTAGAAGTTGCCCCCATTCAGAAAAAGAAATCAAAAAGCAAATCAGTCCGCATAGTGACTGATGAGGGTGAGGCAGGACCTTCACACGCAGCGGAGGAGACAGAACCAGAGATTATCACTCGCTCTCTATCCCTAGGTGAGCTGCGTGACCTGCGGAGGGAATTCACCCGCCAGACGAACGAGTCCATCCTAACCTGGCTGCTCCGCATCTGGGACGCTGCAGCAAACGACACCATCCTGGATGGAAGTGAGGCCAGGCAACTGGGATCGCTGTCCCGGGATGTGGTCATTGACCAGGGGATTGGGAGAACCCAAGAAACTCTCAGCCTCTGGAGGCGACTGCTGACAAGTGTAAGGGACAGATACCTCTGCAAAGAAGACCTCCAGGTGCACCAGGGAAAATGGAGCACAATGGAACAGGGTATCCGATGCCTGAGGGAGTTGGCTGTGCTGGAGATCATTTTTGCAGAAGATGAGAGATTTCCTAAGAGCCCAGATGGTGTCCAGTGCACGTCACAGATGTGGCTGAGATTTGCACGGCTTGGACCAGAGATGTACTCCCGTTACCTGGCAACACTGCAATGGAGGGAAGGTGAGGACAGGGTGGGTGTCCTGGCCAATAAACTAAGAATCTACGAGGACACTGTCACTGCCCCGTTTCGCACCCATGTCTCATCTGTGGAAACAAGGCTGGCTGAGCAAGTCCGGAGCTTGATTGAAGAGGGCCATCAGAAACTAAAAAAGGAACTTAAGGAAGAAATTTACCACGTCTCCCCAGAACCAACAAGAGTCTCTGCTATTAGGAGTAGGCATTCCCCAGCCAGGGAGAAAGGATACACTCCACGAGGTAACCTCTGGTTTTTTCTCCAGGAGCATGGAGAAGACATGAGGAAGTGGGATGGAAAACCCACCTCCTCCTTAGCAGCCCGGGTACGTGAACTAAAAAGAGGGACAACTACCACAAGGAGCTCATCTAGAGCCAGCGCCGCTCCGGTCTCTCGTGGCCAGAACATCAGAAGGTATAGAAATGATGATATGAGTGATCCTCTTGAAGGGACATCAAGAGCATATTCACCGGAAGAGAGCAACGTGCACCATGACCAGGATTAGAGGGTCCCTGCCTCTAGCCAGGTAGAGGAGAGGGACAACCGGATCTATTGGACAGTGTGGATCCGATGGCCTGGCACATCTGACCCACAAAGATATACGGCTTTGGTTGATACCGGCGCTCAATGCACTCTAATGCCATCAAGGTATGTGGGAGCGGAACCCATTTCTATTTCTGGGGTGACAGGGGGATCCCAGGAGCTCACGGTACTGGAAGCTGAAGTGAGTTTAACTGGGAATGAGTGGCAGAAACACCCCATCGTGACTGGTCAAGAGGCCCCATGCATCCTCGGCATAGATTACCTCAGGAACGGGTACTTCAAAGACCCAAAAGGTTATCGCTGGGCTTTTGGGATAGCTGCTCTAGAGACAGAAGGCATCAGACAACTGAGTACCTTGCCTGGTCTCTCAGACAACCCTTCTGCTGTGGGACTACTGAGAGTTGAAGAACAACAGGTACCAATTGCCAGAGCAACAGTGCACCGTCGGCAATACCGCACCGACAGAGACTCTGTGGTCCCCATCCATACGATGATTCGTGAGCTGGAGAGCCAAGGGGTGGTCAGCAAGGCTCGTTCACCCTTTAACAGCCCCATATGGCCAGTGCGTAAGTCCAGTGGAGAATGGAGACTGACGGTGGATTACCGTGGACTGAATGAAGTCACGCCACCACTGAGTGCAGCCGTACCAGACATGCTGGAGCTTCAGTATGAGCTGGAATCCAAGGCAGCAAAGTGGTACGCGACCATTGATATTGCAAATGCGTTTTTCTCCATTCCTCTGGCAGCAGAGTGCAGGCCTCAGTTTGCCTTCACCTGGAAGGGTGTGCAGTATACCTGAAACCGATTGCCCCAGGGGTGGAAGCACAGTCCTACTATCTGCCATGGACTGATCCAGACTGTGCTAGAAAAGGGTGAGGCTCCAGAACACCTGCAGTACATTGATGACATCATTGTGTGGGGGAACACGGCAGCAGAAGTATTTGAGAAGGGACAGAAGATCATCCAGATTCTCCTGAAGGCTGGTTTTGCCATCAAAAAGAGCAAAGTCAAGGGACCTGCCCGGGAGATCCAGTTCCTGGGGGTAAAGTGGCAAGATGGATGGCGTCAGATTCCCACTGAAGTCATCAATAAGATCACTGCGATGTCTCCACCGACCAACAAGAAGAAAACACAAGCTTTCCTAGGTGCCATAGGCTTTTGGAGAATGCACATTCCTGAATATAGCCAGATTGTGAGCCCTCTCTACCTGGTTACCCGCAAGAAGAACAATTTCCATTGGGGCCCTGAACAGCAACAAGCTTTTGCCCAGATCAAGCAGGAAATCGCTCATGCGGTAGCCCTTGGTCCAGTCAGAACGGGGCCAGAAGTGAAAAACGTGCTCTACTCTGCAGCCGGGAACAATGGTCTGTCCTGGAACCTTTAGCAGAAGGTGCCTGGTGAGACTCGGGGTCGACCACTGGGATTCTGGAGCCGAAGCTACAGAGGATCCGAGGCCAACTACACCCCAACAGAGAGGGAAATTTTGGCCGCCTATGAAAGAGTCCAAGCTGCCTCAGAGGTCATTGGTACTGAAGCGCAGCTGCTTCTGGCACCCCGACTGCCGGTGCTGGGGTGGATGTTCAAGGGAAAGATTCCTTCCACGCATCATGCCACCGATGCTACTTGGAGCAAATGGATTGCCCTCATTACACAGCGTGCCCGTATTGGAAACCTGAACCGCCCTGGGATTCTGGAAATTATAACAAACTGGCCTGAAGGTGAGACTTTTGGATTATCTTCTGAAGAAGAGGAGCAAGTGACACGTGCTGAGGAAGCCCCACCATATAATGAGCTACCGGAGAGTGAAAGACGATATGCCCTCTTCACCGATGGTTCCTGCCGAATTGTAAGCACTAACCGGAAATGAAAAGCTGCTGTATAGAGCCCCACACGACGAGTTGCACAAGCTACCGAAGAAGAGGGTGGATCGAGTCAGGTCGCAGAACTTAAAGCTGTCCAGCTGGCTTTAGATATTGCTGAAAGAGAGAAGTGGCCGAGGCTCTATCTCTACACTGACTCCTGGATGGTAGCTAATGCTCTGTGGGGATGGCTGGATCGCTGGAGAAAAGCCAACTGGCAGCGCAGAGGGAAACCCATCTGGTCCGCTGAGATTTGACAGGACATCGCCGCTCGGGTGGAGAAGCTGATCGTGAAGGTTCGACACGTAGATGCTCATGTACCCAAAAGTCAGGCTAATGAAGAGCACCGTAACAATGAGCAGGTGGATCGAGCTGCCAAGGTGAAAATATCACAGGTGAATCTGGACTGGCAGCACAAGGGAGAATTATTTTTAGCTCGTTGGGCCCATGATGCCTCTGGTCATCAGGGACGAGATGCAACGTACCGATAAGCTCGTGAGCGAGGGGTGGACCTTACTATGGACAGCATCTCACAGGTTATCCACAACTGCGAGACCTGCGCTGCAATCAAACAGGCCAAGCGGGTGAAGCCTCTGTGGTACGGTGGAAAATGGTCCAAGTACAGGTATGGGGAAGCCTGGCAAATTGACTACATCACCCTTCCCCAAACCCGCCAAGGCAAGCGCTACGTGTTGACCATGGTGGAAGCAACCACTGGATGGCTGGAGACATACCCTGTGCCTCATGCTACTGCCCGGAACACCATCTTGGGCCTGGAAAAGCAAGTCCTTTAGAGACATGGCACCCCTGAGAGAATCGAGTCAGACAACGGGACGCATTTCAAGAACAGCCTCGTAAGTACTTGGGCCAGAGAACATGGAATTGAATGGATCTATCATATCCCTTATCATGCACCAGCTGCTGGGAAAGTTGAACGGTGCAATGGACTACTCAAGACTACCCTAAAAGCACTTGGTGGAGGAACCTTCAAAAATTGGGAAGTGAACTTAGCAAAGGCCACCTGGATGGTTAACACCAGAGGATCCATCAATCGAGCTGGTCCTGCCCAGTCTGAACCCTTGCACACGGTGGATGGAGATAAAGTCCCTGTGGTACACATGAGAGGTATGTTAGGAAAGACTGTTTGGATTAATCCCACCTCAGGCAAGAGCAAACCTATCCGTGGGATTGTCTTCGCTCAAGGACCTGGTTGCACTTGGTGGGTAATGCGGAAAGATGGGGAAACCCGATGTGTGCCACAAGGAGACCTCATTTTAAGTGAGAACTGTGTGTAAGGTTCCATTGTATATATATATATATATGTGTGTGTGTGTGTGTGGAGTTTAAGGAAGGTACTGATTTGGAATTATGTAGATGGTAATAGAATAAGGGGTGGATTATGTCCTGGGTTGCAGTATATTCTATCACCATCCTCATGTACTGTTGAAACCAGGTGAGGCAGTGCTCCCTGCCTCCCCCCCCACCCCCCGGGCTACCTTCTGTTAATGGGCCCATCAATGCCCTGCCCCATGACTCATAGATAACTTCCCCCTGTATTGTCCCCTGTTAATGGGCCCACCACTGCCTTGCTGCATGACTCAGAGATAACTTCCTCCTGGACTGTTTTCTGTTAATGGCTCATCAAGGCCTTATCTCATGACTCACCATCCCATTGTGAGATGCTCCTCCCCGAGGGAGGAGCCAAGCATTCCATACTGGATATAAGCTGAGAATTCGAACACCACAGCAGCCCTTACCTACGGGACTTCCAGAGGACAGGAGCTACTGCTGGACTTTCAGCTGAAGACCAGACCCCCTTTCTTCCAGAGGATCACGCTTCAACAAGACCACCTCATCTGGACGACTACCATCACCCTAACAGGGTTCCAGGCTGTATTCTGACTCTGTCAGTGTTTTTGATATTATTGCATTTATTCTTTTTATCATTTTCCTATTAAATTATAATTCTGACTTGCGATCTCTCACTGGTTTGATTTCAAACTAGTACAGGTAGCAAAATAAGAAATTGACAAAATACAAGTTTATCCATAGCAAGGAAGAAGGCAAGGCCGTTAGCATGGAAACCAATAAAAAGGTGCATAAGGCGTATTTGCAGTTGCAATAAATGGAATTGGTTTGTGCTAACTAAATTGTAGCTGTTATTAAAGTTATTATTAGAAACAATCAAGAATCAGTGTTACAAAGCAGATGTACCCCTTTGCAGATGTTACATGTCAAAATGAAGGTACAGGATGTAGTTTAAAAGATAAATGGTGTCTCAAGACCAAAATGGCCTTGAGATGGATCAAAATTAGAACAAATTTCGGCATTGGACGTAAGGATTAGTAAACATAAGGCTAATTAGTAGACTAACATAACACAAGGTTTAGTACACACACACAAGCCTGTAAGGTTATCCAAAGGACAATGAGGAAGAAGAGAAGCCTTTGCCAAAAGACCACTAAAAGAAGACGGAAGACCCCATTGCAACAAGTGAGGCATGTGCCGTGAAGAAAAATAATGTTAAGTCAGAAAACTCCGAAACAGGAGGAAACTTACAGGAAACGTTAATGAATATGTATAAGCATACAGTATATGAGTTTAGCTTAAAGTGCTTTGTTTTGAAGGTGAGGCAGGGTGGGAAGCCTCCGTACCCTGGTGGGTTTTGCTTATGCTTTAATCATACTTAATTACTAGTAGATTATATATATAAATTTTAATTTTTTATTAAACTGTATTATTTTACTAAACTATATTCTTTTATACCACACTACTATTCAGTTTAGTAAATTGTATTCATTTTTAATTAAACTGCCATTAAGCCAAGGGACCTAGTTGTCAAAATTCTAATTTCATTTATAACAATATTTTAACAAAGAAGGTTGGTACAACAACATTGGTATTTAAAAAACATGACACAATATGAGCTATATTAACAAAGAAGGCACCTTATGGTGACAACATTCTACTCTTCAAACTGTAAAACATCTTTGTGTACTGATCAGGAGGTCAGGATTTACTCTTTACAATCCTGATGCTGAATGTCTCCTTAGGCAGTCTGCTCACAGAGAAGAATGAATCCCTCGTGAGCTGCCCCTGTTTGGTCAACCTGCTCCTCACCCCGAGCCTCAGCATGTCTGACATGGCCCACCTGGGACAGACATCCCAAAACATTGATAACATTACTCTTTATAATTTTTCTTTATCATTAAAATCTAATTAATTAAAAAAATAAAATTTTATTTTTTTATAATAATATTGTTCTGTATTTTTAGAACCTAATTTTTATATTTCTATAAAAGAATTGATACAATTTTAGGAACAAAAACCATTATCGGTCCTTGGTTCAAAGTACCACAATTCCCTTCATTAATTAATTGACCACTATTTCTCCCTCTGTATGCTAATTTGTCCTACTTTTAGTGCTTTGATCATATTTTTTAATCATTTTCTCAGACAGGGTAAAAGGGACCACTTTGGGGTCCATGGAAACTTTTCTGGGGAACATTTGGGGCAGTTTTATGTCTGACGAGGGAATTTAGAGAGAACTTGGAGGTCTGGAGGACACTTGGGGCAGCCAGGTGGGCACTTAGGGATTCTGTGGGACAATTCGGGGTCTGGGGGAGCACTTGGGGGTCCAGGGGGGCGCTTGGAAGTCAGGGAGGGGAATCTGGGGACACTTCGGGGTCCGGGCGAGTACCTGGGGGGCTGTAACAGGGAATCTATGGGGCGCGGGGGATGATGGGAGTTGTAGGCGCCGGTATAATACGGTTTAATGGGGCCGCGGAGCATCACGGGAGTTATAGGAGTAGCTCCAATAGGTTCCGGTGGGTCGCGGGGCATGACGGGAGATGGAGTCATGGCAGGAATAGCGCTCTGTGGGCGCCGCGGAGCATGATGGGAGCTGTAGTCCCGGAAGTGGCTCGGAAGGCGCGTTTGGCGGCGTGGGGAAGCACTTGGAGAGCACTTCTGCGAACGAGCCGTGGCTGCAGGTCCTCGGGGCGAATGTATACGGCTCGGGAGCACTTGGGGGGAACCTGGGGAGCTGTAACCGGGCTCTTTGCGGCGCGGGGCACGGCAGGAGGTTTGGGCGTGGAACCGTGTTCCGGGATGATGGGAGATGAATTCCCAGCAGTGTCTGGAAGGGGCATCTGTGGGGTCGGGAGCATTCAGGGATCCGGGGACGCTTTGGGGGGTCCTGAACGGGCGCTGAGGGGGCACTCGGGGATCTTGGAGGGTCTGGGGCACACTTATGGGACATATGGAGGGTGATCCCGGGGTTCCGGGGAGCGCAGGGCATATTCCCAGTTCCTTCCAGCATGATCCCATTTGCTCTCAGCTCTCCCAGTCAGCCTCAGCACGATCCCATTCACTCCCAGTATATCACATTTGCCCCCAATCTGGTCTCAATTGCCCCCTGCAGCCTCCTACTCACTGCCAGTATCATCCCAGTATGATCTGTCTCCCTCAGTGTGATCACAGGCTCTCCTGGCATGGTCCCAGCTGCTCCCAGTATCATCCCAGTATGATGTCAGTACACAGCCAGTGCAATCTCAGCCACTGCCAGGATGATCCCAGGATGATCCCAGTACAAACCAGTCCCTGCCAGTGCTGCCACTCCTGGGATCCCCCAGCCCTCTCTGTGTTCCCCCCTCCCGCATCTCCCCAGAGGAGCCCCAAGAGCTGGCAGTCCCCAGCCAGGGTCCCCAGCCAGCCCCAGTTTTGGGGGATCTGCAGCCCCCAATTTTCCCAGTTTCCCTCTCCTTTTCCTCAGGCCGGGTTCCCCCCGTCCCCAGCGGGTGGGAGCAGCGGAGAGCCCCGCGCTGCCCATCCCGACCTGTCCCGGCTCCATCCCCGCTCCTCCCATGGGCTGTGAGGGGTTCGGGAACGGGGCACCGAGGGTGTCACTGCTCCAGGGGGAGGAGGGGGAGGGATGGAAGAGGAGGGACAAAGGAAGATCATAGAAAGAAGAAGGAACCACAAATTCATGGGACCCTCAACAGCCTGGAGAGGAGCAGGGGGGAATCCTTGGACACCCTGCACTCCAAAGCAGAGAATCAGGGGGACAAGGGACCATGGGAATCCAAAAAGCCCCATCATCCCTAAATGAGGAGATGGAAACAGGGGAAACTTTTTGGATTCCTGGCACTCCCAGTAGCCTGAAAAGGGCAGGGACAGAGCAGACAGGGGAACCTGAGTGCAAGCGTAACCCCCAGCAGCTGAGACAGGGAGGAACCCCTGAACACCAAAGGGGAGAGACCAGAGATGGGGAACTCCTGGGTGGCAATTTCAGGGCTGAATTTTGGTGTCTGGGAGGTTTTTATGGGCCCCAGATGACCGTTGACTTCTAGAGATGGTTTTGGAGCGAGAGACATTCAAACTCAATGTACTCTTCCCCTGTTTTACCCATACCAGGATTTCCCATTCCCAGACCTTGTCTGGATGGAGAAGGAGGCTGTGAGGAAGAGGAAGATGCCCCAGGACACCCAGGCAGGTGAGGAGGAAGTCAGTGCCCCTTTCCCCCTCTCCCCTGCTCCATCTCCCAGCCCAGCATGGCCCCGGCTGCAGGACAACCCCGCTGCTGACGCCGTCCTGCTGGGGATGCACTGGGGGGATCTCCTTCCCCTTCCCTCTGGCACGGAGGCAAATCCCATCCTCTCCTTGAACTTCCTCCCCCAGACAAGGAGCTGAGGATGGAGACCAGGGAGGACAAATTCCTGGGGCAGAACCTCATGGAAGAGGCCGTTTTGAGCAGCTCCACAGTGCAGGAATCCAATGGGGAGGAAAAGCCCCGGAGATCCCGCAGGAGGAGGGGCTCCAAACCCATCCCAGGGTGCTCTGAGGAGGAAAGACCCACCCTGTGCAGGGAAGGTGACCAGAGATCCAGCCGGGGCTCTGAGCTGGTGGTCCATGAGCAGCTTCAGGATGGGGAGAAGCCCTACAAGTGCTTGGAGTGTGGGAAGAGCTTCAGCCACAGCAACAGCCTGATCTGCCACCAGATGATCCACACTGGGGAATGGGCCTATGAGTGTGGGAAATCTGGGAAGGGCTTCAGCTGCAACTCCCAGCTCGTCATCCATCATCACATCCACATGGGGGTGAGGCCCTACGAGTGTCCTGAGTGTGGGAAGAGGTTTCGGAGGAGCTCAGATCTCCTCGTGCACCAGCGGATTCACACGGATGAGAGGCCCTTCCGCTGCCCCGACTGTGGGGAGGGCTTCAAGTACAACTCCAACCTCATCAACCACCGGCGCATCCACACTGGGGAGAGGCCCTTTGAGTGTGGGGAATGTGGGAAGAGCTTCCGCCAGAGCTCCAGCCTCATTACCCACAAACGCATCCACACTGGGGAACGGCCCTATGAGTGTGGGGAATGTGGGATGACCTTCAGGTGTAGGTCCCAACTGATCATCCACCAGATGATCCACACTGGGGAGAGGCCCTACGAGTGTCCCGAGTGTGGGAAGAGGTTTCAGACCAGCTCCAGTCTCCTCCAGCACCAGCGGATTCACACGGATGAGAGGCCCTTCCGCTGCCCCGAGTGCGGGAAGGGCTTCAAGGAAAGCTCCCACCTCTTCAGGCACCGGCGCATCCACACTGGGGAGAGGCCCTATGAGTGTCCCCAGTGTGGGAAGAGCTTCTCCAGGAGCTGTAACTTGACCAGACACCAACAGAGGCACCAGTAAGGGAAGCCCTGCGAGTGCCCCAAGTGCAGGAAGAGCTTCATGTGCTGCTCCAGCTCCATCCCCCATCAGAGGCCCCACGCTGGGCAGAGCCCTGATGACCCATGTTCCCAGTGATCTTCATTGTGAAGACAGTGAGCTGGTGGTGATTTTTTTTGGCTCTAATATTCTTTTGATTCATCTTCATCCCTTTAAAATTTACAAAATTGGAGTAACAACCAACAGATTCATCAAAGGCATCTAAAACCTCACTTTTTACTAGTGCTTCAAGGGAATCTGGGATTGGGGGAGGTACATGGGAGGGTTTTGGGGGTTATTTGGTGTATTTGTCTCCATCTTTTGCCACTCAAGGAGATGAGAGAGTTTGATCTGTCACCTCAAAACCACTCAATGCCACCGAAAATATTCATCCCCACCCACAATTATTGGATTCCACAGGTTCTCAGGGTGTAAAGCCTTAAGCTTTAGCTTTCATATTTTTCATATTCTGCGCTGCCTAGGTTTGTAGTTTTGAACTTCATATTAAGTGTTGGTGAGCTCTCTTCACAGAGGAGGTAGACAAAACAATTCCTTTTCTAGCTTGATACTAAGGGCAGTTGTTACAAGTTTCAGGCCCAAAAGCATAAACCAGGGTGGACTGAAGAGAGAAAAGAAGAAGGACAGGGCTTCGTCATCTGAAGCTGTAACTGGACCATGAACCCAAGTATGGTGATGGACCTCAACTTCTAAAAATGTGAGACCTTGTGATCAGTTGTCCATTTTTGTGACCATTTTTGCTCCATCTTGGGTGTACTTTTGGCCAGGCTCTTGTACTGCCCAAGGTGTATCCTTTAAAGCCATATAATAAACTTTATTCTTAACTCTGTCTCGGCTCTGTTCTAGGTCAGCCTTCTGAAGGCATCAGGTGGAATGGGGTTAGAAGGGGATTGGGCAAAGTGGGATGCAAATCAGGAGGGGTGAGATGGGCATTGGATGGGGCAGGATGGATGTGATGGAGTTTGGGAGGTGTGAAATGGGGGAAATAGGGCTTGGGAAGGGGGTCTTGATGTCCAGCAGGGATGGGATGGGTTGGGATTGGGACTGGGGAGGTGGGGTGGGGTCTGCAATGAGACAGTCAAAGTTTGGGGATAATGAACAAAGGGGGAGCCCATTACTGAGTGAGTTTTTGGATATTCCACGTTCCTGCAGAGATTTTGGGGTATCTTATGTTTCTGAGGTGGTTTTTGGGCACTCCCCAAGTCTTACAGGGCTCCTGAGAGCAGCTCCATGGAGCCCCACTGCCAGGAGTGGTTGCCATGGGCATGAGCTCAGAGCTGTAGCCAGAGTGCGTTGCCTCAGTGCTGGAGAGCAGAGAAATGATGAATGGCCCCAGACATCTCCAGTGTGCGTTTGGTGTCAAGATGAAAAATGAGGGATGGGACCACTATGCTTTGAGATGATTTATTGCTCAAGTAGTTCGATAAGATATCAGTCTCAAGGCATGAGATTAATAGAGGAGCAACAAGTCAGCCATAGCTTGTGGAAGTCAGAGTTTCTTCTCTGCACAGAAATATATAACATTTTGGTCCAATAGGCCAATGGAAAACTGTTCAGACTATTCACTGAGTCCTCATAGAGGTGTAGTGAACGTTGTTTATTTCTATCTTTAGCACACTTTTGTAGGGTCTGACAGGGTTCGCGGGGCTTAACAAGCTACTATTGGTTAACACATATTGTTTACATTCTTTTGCATGTACACCATGCCATTGTTTTTCTTTATTCTCACTGTTCCAGGAGAATTTCAACGACACTGCCTTTAATATTGTCACCTGAATTAAAAGCTGGGTTGTGCAGACAGGCTTTTACTAAAATATCATGCTTTTACTCTATTAAAGTATTTCCCTACATAGGGAATATACATACAGTAAATACAGGATATGTTATAATACACAGAGTCCTAAGATCTTTCTTTTGCCCAGGGTGTGCAGGGCATACGGGAAGAGACGGAAATGGGTGCTTGTGCTCAGCAACCTGTCAGGGCATGCCGTGGTGCAGGGAAAATGGCCAGAAACCCTTGGCCTTTGGTGGTTCTGCTGAAGGCACAAGCCCTGTCCCATCCAGGAAGCGCCATCTGTGTCCTGCTGCCCGTGTGGTGCTGGCTGGGTTGCTGAGGGCTCCCAGGTGCCTCTTGATCCAGCTCCTCTGGAGCTCCTGTGGGGCTGCAGCGCTGCTGCTGGGCCAGGCTGGGGGAGACACTGAGGGAACAGGGCACTGGGAGGCTGTAAATGGATGAGGGGCTGTGGAGGCCTAGACGGGACAAAACCGTGGGAAGGCGTGAGGGGGATGTGTGGAGGCTGGAGGCTCCAAGGGGACAGGAGGCCCCTGAGGGGCTGGGGTGGTGGGAAGACCTGAGGAATTGGGTGTCAGAGGCCATAAGCAGCCCCCGGGCAGCCGCCTTGTTCCTGACACCCGGCTGCTCCGGTGCTTCCACAAAATGTCTCCCAGGCCTGCAGCAGAAGCCCTCGAGGCTGGGACACCAGCCCTCCAGGAGGGTGGGGACAGCCCAAGGTGCCCAGGCTGGGCTGGCTGGGGACATGGAGGGCAGGGGGGTGCTGCCAGGCCACGGCCACTGGGTGCCTCCAGGAAGGGGCAGTGGGCAGAGGCAGGGCTGGCCACCAGCCCAGGCCCTCACGGCTGCCCAGGCCACGGTGCTGTGACCGAGGCCCCCCTGACGCAGAGCTCGGGGCCCACAGAGCTGCTGCCACCATGGGGAGGGTGGCGATGTCTCCTCGAGCAGGGCTGCAGAGTCGCTGCTGCTGAAGAGGCTCTGGAGCCACAGAAACAGCAGCAGAGTGGGCACAGGAACAGCAGCACCCCGAACGTCGGCACCTGCACACTGAGGCGTCCGCAGCAGCCGGGTGCCAAACGGGGAGGCTGTGGGCACAGCTGCCTTTGGTTTGGCAAAAGGTTTCAGCAGAATTGGCCACAATGGCTCTCTTCACTTGCAGCCTCACAGCAACACTGGGCAGCTTCAGCTGCAGCCTGTGCCCGTGACTGACTTGGATGGCCATGCTTGAGGGCGGGCTCGCCTTCCACACTCAGGTGTCCCAAGGCAGTGGCATTGGTGCCATCGTGAGAGAGAGACACTGATGGGGTTCGAGCCTTGTGCTACACCTGTCCTCCCTCTCTTCTGTGAAGGCATCTTAATGACAGAGGCGTCAGCTCTGAAACTAAACCCTGGACTTGCTTAGAACAATGGAAGAAGCAGCATGTGCTGAAAAAAAGCAGGGACTTACACAGCTCAGTTTTGCTCTCCACTTGGGGAACCGCAGAATTCCAGAGCACTTTGTGTTGCAAAGAATCATAAACATCCAGTTCCAACCACCCTGCCATGGGCACAGGTGGTGTGCAGACACAACTGTCACTAGAACTGGAAGAACACTTCTCCATGTTGACCTTTTCTTCTCCTGGATTTCAAGCAAAGATAAAAAAATCATCTGGTGAATCACAAATGAATATTGTAGCTCACAGAATTAGGAGCAGGAGTCTCCAGTGGCCCATGGTGTGTCCATTCAACCATTGTTAGATTGTCCAGTTGGACTCAGCCTGGTGCAGCCTGGGCACAGGCACCAGTCTGGTCCATTTCAGCATCCCAAAGTCTTTGTGGTTCCCTGTGCACCCATTGCCTCCTGAATCCATTCTTGAATTCCCAGTTACTGCTGTGCAGGACATGAGAACACAGGAATAGCTTGTTTGGCTCATTCTTGTGTTCGCTGCTCCTGCCTAAAGGAATCATCAGGACTACATGCTGATGTAAAGATATAGCCAAACAGCAAAGATTTTTTCTGTAATGTCTAATACTAAAACCTTGTGTGACTGTTCAGACACTCTAAAATCCAGGGTGAAAATGACAGCTTTGGTATGGAAGAATCCTAGAAATTTTGACATGTGATTTTTCTAGTCAAGGATTTTAATGCCAATGCGGAAACTACAAAAATATTAAAACTTCTCATTTGCAACCCCTTTGAAATGGCATCAGCACACTTACAGGGGACAGGGTGTGACTGCAGGGACAGTACTTGGCAGTTCATGGCTTCAGATGTGGGAGATAAGTATTTTGCCTGGGTTCAACCTGATGTTCATGTTTTCCCAGTGTTTTGATTGACTGGTCATTGCAGGTAAATTTAATAAATGCAAAAGGATGTAAAAGCACAATTTCTGGAGAATGTGCACCTGGGAGAAAATTGGGAGAAAACCTTGAACACAGCCAGCAGGCTCTGGAAAAATTTTAAAAAGTTAAAATTAAAAATAGATGTAGCTCTGTGATTGTCCAGGCAGGACTTTTTGTGTCTGGGGAAAATGTCTGCCTTGTACCAGCTGCACACAGACAGACAGGCAGCAACTGAAGCCTTGAACATCAGAGAGTGGGCTAATGTTTCTCCCAGAAAAACAGACCGAAGATCAGACTGAAATGTGACAGTGCCTCCGTACAATCAAACCATCCTAGGAAACTCAGCAGCTGATGGTGTTTTTGTGCTACTGCAAACCCCTTCCATGGAAAACCTCATTCCAGGAAGGAGCAACATCATCTGACAGATAGCAAGTGGCCAGCAGTAGCTCCAGGAGCTTCCTGCAGGAAGGAGCCCAGCCCCCAATGCACATGGGCTTTGGCTGCCCTCTGGCACAGAAGCCCCTCAGGGGCACAGGTGTCTGGGGCAGGAGATGGGCACCAGCACTGCCAGGGCTCGGGGGGTGGCAGGTCTGCCTCGGTGGGGACTCTGCCACACCTGCTGATTTCAGTGCTGGCTGGGCCCCAGGGCTCAGAGCGGCATTCGTGCCCCTGCCCAGTGCCGCACCCAGGGGCGCCAGCCTGCGCCGCACACACCGCTCCCTTCCCTGGGCCGCACACGTTCTTCTCCAGGCTCCCGTGGCCCCGAGCCAGGTGCCAATGGAGCCCTTGGTATGCGGATAGAAAACCTCTGTAACTCACAGAGTAGTTATGAGAGTAGGTATGAATTTATTCAGTGCTGAGGTGCATGGGGGATATCTCCTCCAAAAGCATGCACACCTTGGAGACTTGTTTCTCCCTTTTTATTCTCTACAAACCAGGGTTACACAGTATGCCTAATACATATTCATTTGCTAACCCTGCCTTTCCCCGCTTCATACTAAAATTAGTTCCACGCCTATTTGCAGCTGCACACTGCTCCTTGTTGGTCACTCTGGTGGTCGTCTGGAGGCCTTTGGGGCTGAAGTCAGCAATTTTCCTGCAGCTGAACTTGTGGCTTAGGGGTCCAAAAGAATCCAAGGAACCCCCCTCATCCTGTGGTGCATTTATGCTTGCATCCTGTTTATGTATTCTAGCTCTTTATCTCATCCTGCAGTCTTTATTCTCTTCCTGCTCTTAGGGGAGCAGTCAGCATTTCACACGGGTTTTGTAGCCTTTCTTTTACTCAAGGCAATTTTTATAAATGATTCCTAATTCCTAATTTCTCTGTTTCACCCTGGCCCACTGGGGCTGTGGGCCGGGTCGGCACCGCGGCTCCCCAGGCAGCACCCGGCCCTCTGCCCCCTCCAGAGCCCGGCGCCAGCGGCTGCTGGCCGGGCCTCAGGGCTGGGCGGGCACGGGAGGCCGGGGCTGGCCGCAGGCAGTGCCCGACCGAGGGGCACAGCCCGCGCCAACCCTTCCCTCCTGCCGCTCTCTGCAGCTGGCACAGGACGAGAGGCGAGCAGCTGAGCACCTGCGCCGGGCCCTGCCGTACCTGCAGAGCCCTCAGGAGTCCCTGCGAGCGGCGGCCATCAGGTTCATGGGTGAGCCACGAACCTGGCTGGGCTCCCTCCCCGCCCCGCCGCAGCTCGGCCCCAGCCGCGGCTGCTGCCCCGGCAGCGGCACCCGGGCCCGGCGCCCTGGAGCCCCGGCTGCCCTCGGGGCTGCTGCCGGCCTCTGGCAGCCGTGCCCTTGGGCTGAGTCAGGATGCGGCACGGGCCCGGGCTGAGCCCTGCCGGGGGCGGGAGGGCGTGTGGCCCCAGGGCTGGCAGCGCCGCTGGCAGGGAGCTGTGCCGCTGGGGCCCTGACAGGCTCTGTGTTCCCAGAGATGGTCGAGGTGCCAATGAGGGGTCAGCAGGAAGAGCTCTAGGCCTTCAGTAAGGGTGAGTGAGTGCTGTCCGTGGGGGCTGGCGGGGGGAGCTGCAGTCTCTGCCCTGGCCACTGAGGGCTTTGCTCCCTGTGTGGACAAGGGGTGGTGAGGGCAGAGCACAGAGAGATTTCAGGGACGTGGGGCGGGGGGTTTGGCGGGTGTGGATTCGTGACCAGGACCTTGCAGCTGATCCCGTTGGCCACTCTCCTCTTGTAACTGGCAAGAGCAGGCTGGGATGGCCTTGGCAGGACATTCTCCTAGGATTCCCACAGGTGCGGGCTCTGATTGTGGCTCTGTTCCTCTCTCTTCCAGCCTTTTAAGCCCTGAGGAGGAATGACAGCCCTTCCCAGACAAACACAGTAGCTCAACTGATATTCTGTGAAAGAGCTGCAGAAGTACACTCATCTGCTGGCTCAGAAGAAACAGTGTTCATTGAAGACCTCCAGATGCCATGGAAGATGAGAACACCTTGACACCAGAAGAGACCAGCTGGAGCTCCAGGCACAGCTAATGATTGGCACAGCTGAGCCTGTGGGAAGCTCATGTGGCTTCAGGCCTCTCCCTGCCTGTAGATAGTTCCCTCCCTGCAGCCCTCAGACACTGCCCACTCCTTCTTTTTCCCTTTCATTCTCCCTCCCTTTTGACAGCTCCATCCCCCCAGCCCTCAGATTGTGCCACCCCCTTTTTTGCCTCTCAGCTCATCCCTTTGCTTTGCCTTCCAGCAATAAACAGTTTGGCTTTTTCACTTAACCTGCATCTGTGTGGAGCTGAAGGGTCACAATTCTGGAGTTCTGTGACACAAATCCTGAGCCCTGAGACACACGGGCCCCTCCTGCTGTTCTCTTCTGCACTCTGTTTTGTTCAGAGATGCAGAGGAACGAGCGCAGATCAGGCTGGATAGGTCCCTGTGCTGAAGGTCCAGTTCCACAACATTGTGGAGTTAAAGGTCTTGCTGAGCACCCTGAGCCTTGGATTTTGGAAGAGCCAAGCTGAGTATGCCCTGAACCCTGCTGTGAGGGGTTCTGTGTCAAGCATCCACAGACAGCAAAGGAGCTTAGAATGCCTGAGGCTTTCAAGAATAGCTTCCTGAAAGCACAGTAATGCTCCATCCCTGCTCAGGATCAGGAAGAGGGCAGAACCAGAGAGCATCTGGGCTTAACAGGGAGCTGTGGGTGTGTCTAAGAGCAAATGAAGCAGCAGCACAGTGGCCGAGACTCGGACGCACAACCGTGCCGGCGTCCGGAGCGCTGTCAGGCAGTGCCGGGATCCCGGCTTTGGTTCTGGGCCCCACAACTGAGGAACTGCAGCCCCTGCCTCAGAGCCTGTCAGAAAGCCAAGCAAGTGAGACCAGAGGGAGGGCATCCTTCCAGTCTCTCTTGGGCATGGCCACAAAACAGCTCCAGCTCCTTCTTCCTCCGCCTCTGTTTGGGCTCTGCTGTTACAAATGGAGACAAGTTTAGACAAGTTCTGCCTTTGTCTCAGCCTTGTGGCAGCAGCTCATTTTGAGGCAGCCTGCACCCCAAATGTCTCTCATTCACAAGTTCTTAAGAATGGCTGATTGGGTTTATTATAAAATGAAATCTTTATTGAATTGAAAAAGGATTAAAAGACATCAGACTTTAAATAGACCACTTAGTACATAGGACAAAACAAAAAGAGCCACTACTAGATCAAAAATACAGTGGACAATAAAGGGTACCTTGTTATAAATCCATGTTGTGATACTGGCTTTTGCAAGTATTAAGATGAATGCTGTATGTTCTATGCTTTTGCAATGTCTTTTTCTCCTGCTAGCAAGTTTTAGGCATAGGTCAAGAAGAATTTTGCACGTTAGGGCAATGTCCTGTCTGTGCAAAGCAAGATAACCTCCAGGAAACAAATGATGGGGCCCAGGCTGCTATCAACACTGACCGCCTGCAGAAGAAGGAAACCCAGCCCAAATAAAAATGTGCTAAAGGGAAATAAAATCTGTAAGACACATGCTCTAAAAAGGCAGATTCAGGGCGTAGACATGAAAAATACTTTCTGGAAAAATATGAATATGCATTAAAACCCCCCAGCAGAATGGGAGTGTTCCAAAGATATCAGGTGTGTTCCTGGCAATGCACCAGGATACCCTGGCTGTTTTAACCCTTTGCTTTATTGTCTTTGTCTCCTAATTGTCTTTTTGTTTATATTAAACCTTTTATAATTTATTAAGTGAGTGAACCTCGTTTTTCACAATAGGAAGGAGTTCTTCACAGAAAGGCTGATTGGGAATTGGAATGGGCTGGCCAGAGGGGAGGTGGTGGAGTCACTGTGTCTCTCCAGTGGTGTGGGGGAGTGACATCAATCTCTGTGCAATAACTGATTTTGCTTTAAAACAATTGCTTCAAAATTGCTTCCTGTTCCACCGTGAGTGTCTGTGCTGGTTTGTATTAGTTGATAGTTGGTGAGGAGGGAAGAAGCCACCCATGCAAATGCTTTTTCTAGGAGGGGGCTGCTAAGAGCTTCCTCTGTGCTTAGCAAAACCAATAGCTGGCTGGCTCTGAGAACTGACAACCTATGAAACCATTTAGAAGCTGGATTCTCCTCTGTGAAATCCACATTTTAAAGACAGTCAAGCCGAGGAAAGCTCTCTGTTGTTTCCAGCTGTGAAGAGTTAACTGGGTGCTGGTCAGGCCGGCCCTGCTCCACCCTGGCCTGCACCGAGCCGGGCTCCGCCAGGCCCCCTTCACCACGGCCCGCGCGGCCCCAGCGGCTGCCAGGCACAGGGAGGGGAAGCCATCGGCCCGCAGCTGAAATTGAAGGAAGCAGGGGCCTGGGACCAGCCATGTGGGCAGAATAGCCACGACTGTTCTGGCCAGGCCCCCTGAGATCTTTGCACAGCTCCAGGGCAGCCTGAAATTCATCACTGTGACTGCTTTTGGACCAGGCAAAAACCATCATGATCATCTGCAGGCCTGGGTGAGATATTAACTATTTCAGTGCACAGATGAGACCTGCAGACCTCGATCCTCCCCTTGGGTGAGAGAAAAGGACAGAGTGAGGACATGTAGAAGACAACATGAAGACGCCAAAGTCAGTAAAGAAGGAGTCAAGTCCCAGATGAAAGGAGAATGAGGAGATGCCTTAGTATTGGGGCTGAAAGTTCTTTTGGTAAGGCAATGGACATGGACTATGATACACTAAAATATCCCCTTTAATTCATTAGAAAATATGGAGAGATGGAGTGTTCAAACTCTAAACATGGGCAGAGGCCTGTAAGAAACGGTCCAGAGTTTCCCTCATCTGCCTCACAACCATTGCAAGAACAGAGACCGAGACCCTGAAGACACCAAGGGACTTTGTGCAGGGGTTCTGGCCTGGTTGAGGTGGAAGCTTGCCAGGTGATTGTTTGCAGGAGTGCTTGCTGTGCTGTCAAGGTACACTGCCTTCATTCCTGCTGGTGAGCAGGGACTTGTAAGGAGCGGCCTGTTCTGTACCTTACACCTGCTTCCCAGAGCAAGGGGTCTCATCAAAATAGCCGAGGAATTTCCCCACCTCTTGGCCAGCTGCCCCTTGCTTTGAAACAGACTGTAAAAATGACTTTTCCACGTTACTTTTTTTGAGAGAGATGGAAGAAGACACCGGCGACCCTGTTTTGTCTGTTGGTAGCTATAACCGCCCCCCCCTCCCCGCTTTTTTCTCCTTGCATTTTGCCTCTTTATCCCTCTCTCCCTCTCTCTCTCCCTATCCTCTATCGCATAACCCTTGTTGCTGGCACTAAAATAAAGATGTATTACTGCTGATGTGATTTAAACTGAAATCCTTTGGTGTCCTTTTTGCAATCTGAGATCAAATGAACCTCTCATGACTCCCACTTGTGTTAGCGGATCGTGACACTCGGGAGCGGGGTGACCCAAGGTGTGGCTTAGAGCAAATGCTCCACGGCACGAGGATATTGGTAGGCGCACGGTGGAGACAAGGATGAGGAGGAGATCTCCAGTATGGGTTCCAAAGGCTTTTACTCCACTGGAGCATCCAGGGACTGAAGACCAAGAACACAACTGAGTGTGGGTTTTTATATGGGGGAGGCCAGAGGGAGGGTACAAAATTTTAACCAATCGGAAGAAACTATGGGAGGAGTGGAAGGTTCCATTCAACAATACAATAGGGGAAACAAGGGGAGCAGAGTGGGTCACATGGGCCAATGGGGAATTGGAGATTAGGGGATTTCCAGAGGGGTGGTTCAGGTAGGAGGCTGGCCTAAGGGAAGACTGACAAATGGGTGTAATGACAGATGGGGAACATGAGAAAACAAGGGCTAGGCTTGAGGCAGGTTGGATTTATAGGTGGGTAGGAGGATACAAACTAGGAGCAAACCAATGACTATGGAGAACAATTGGAGAAACCATTCAAGCAAAGCAGACATCACAACAATAGAACTGTTAACCATTACAGGAGGTGGCATCTTCAAGAGGCTATGGCATGTGAGTGAGCTCTTGCCACATTGACACTCATTGTTCTGCGTGGAAAGGGACATTGAGAACTTGCCTCCAGCATTCTCCATGGATCTCAAACTGTCATGTGCCAGGGCTTCCAGATAATCCATGTTCTGATATCAATCTAGACGGGAGCACAGATCAGAAGCCTTTCCATGGTGCCCCCAGTGGAGCCGCGTCCACCTTTGTCTGTCAGGAAAAGGGATGCGGGAAAAGTGGGCAGGTGCCACCCTGCTCTATTTGTGTGCCAGGCCTGAGCCTCAAGTGTTTCTGGTTTCTTAGGTAATTTCTCCCTGGCTCCTCTTTAATACGAGCAAGAGAATAGCATTGCACAGTCCAGTTTGACAAATAAGGCTTGTGCACAACTGAGTGCTTCCACTAAATTAAAAACCCAATGTGCTTGAAAGCCGACCTTCTGTTTGCTCAGGCCTCCTCACCTCTGTAGATGAGGTGACTTTATGCTGCTGGTATGTGGGTTTTAGGAGTATGTGGGTTTTTATCTGTGATAGAGGTGAGGAAGTGTTGAACTCATTCCAATGAGCTGGCCAAAGCAGTGACTTTAGTGTCTCTTTGACTGGGAAGTAGCACCAGCCTTGTTGAACGCAGGCAGCAGCACGAGCAGGGCTCCTCCAGCAGCAGGGACACACCATGAACCAGGAGGGGACCGTGGCACCAGAGGGGACCGTGGCACCAGAGGGTACCGTGGCACCAGAGGGGACTGTGGCACCAGAGGGGACTGTGGCACCAGAGGGGACCGTGGCACCAGCCGTGCCCAAGGCCTGAAAAGGGTGGCAAAGTCAGGTGGTGCTGCCTGGCTGCATGAACAGCTCAGGCAGGGCATGGTGAGGAGCCAGGTCTGGGGGCCATCCAAGAAGTCCTGTCAAGAGCAAATGGTTCTAATATTCTCTCTGGGAAAAAAAAGGAGCAATCTTTAGAGTGAACTGAAGTGCTAATAAATATTTGCTCACATATGGTGGGGTTTCTCTGCAAATGGGCTTTGATGGGAAATTTCTGACCACATTTAGTTTTGCTCTTTAAGTTGAGCAACTGAGGAGCTTTGTTGAGGAATGGAGAATTGTTTCTAGCTCAGTATTTTCTCAGGAGGAGCCTTACATTTTAGCACAGGAGGAAGATAAGGCAAAGGTTTAAAAGCTTTCCCCTCCTGAAGTGACACACTTTCTGAGGAGTCTGAGGAGAATTCCCCTCAGCCTCTGCCAGGGCTGTTTGCCTCCTCTGCAGGCTCAGGATTCTGGGAGTTCCAGGAGCCTCAGCTGCCACGGTATTTTCCTCTGAATATTTCTTGTTGTGCAGTATACAGGGAGAATATTTTGTGTGAGATTCTCCTCTGGGCTTTGAGGTGAATCTCAGTAATTCTGTTGATTTTCATGTCCAGATGAACTTTTGGTAGATAGGAAGGAAAAGGGAAGAGGCACCATGGAAAATTAATTGCTCAAAATTTGAGTGGCCCAACCACACTAAAACTGAAGTCTAAACTGAAAGAAAACTTTTATTTTTTTTTTCCTTGGTAGGTGGGTTACAACATGAAGGGTAAATAAAGGTCTTTGAAAAGGTTCAGCCAGAACCCAGCTGTATGAAAATCAAAAGGGATAAGACAGGGCATGGGAAGAATCTTCAGCCCTTCCCGTTGAAGGTAAAAGAGTAGGACAAGTGCCTCTGGCTGTTACCCACAGGTAATGTGTTATTTGTAGCCAAGAGCAGATGCCCCAAGCTGCTGGTGGCCCAAGCCCTGCCATGGCTGTCCCACTTTCAGTCCTAGCTGGACCAGGGTGGCTGGCTCGGGAGGGGAGGAGGTGGGGGGATCTCAGGGGGCTTCCTCTTCACAGCCGGGCTGGGGGGCCGTGGGGGAGGCACGGAGTGCTGGTGCTCTGCTTTCCAGGTCGACTCCTGCTTCTGAGGCCACATCTGAGAGTTGATGAACGAGGCAATCTCTGGGCTCCCTGAGGGCAAGGGAGAGTCACACCTTCTTGGCTGGTATGCTGGAGCTGCAGCAGGGTGACTGTGGAGAGAGGAGGTGGCTGAGGCCCCCAGCTGCCGTGGGCACTCAGGGACCCTCCTGCACAGCAGGGCCCAGAGCGGCCAAGGCTCCCCAGCACGGCTGGAGCTGCTGGCACAGCTTGGCCCAGCTGGACAGCTGCCCCTCAAGGCCCTGGCAACCAGGGGATGGCTCTGGGCAGGGTCCCTGGCCAGGAGCGGGCCCCAGAGCGCCTCTGCCTTTCAAGGGCAATCTCGTCCCCGCTCTTTCTCCTGCCCACCTTGCTTTGCCTCTGCCCGCTGCTCCTGGGGCTGCTCTTGGCCAGGCAGCCTCAGTGGGAGCCAGCACTGGCTGCAGCCCCAGCGGGCTCCCCAGGACAAGGCCCAGCAATTAAGAGGCCAATGAAAGGCCTGGGCAGCAGCAGAACTCTCAGCAGAGTTATTTGGGCAACCACTGATTACCCACAAGTGCACAGCAGCCTCACTGGGAATGTTTCCTGACTATGAGCAGCCTTTCAAGAAGCTGGAGGGTGGAGATGAACAACAACTTACCGTTTCTTGTCCTTCCACCACTGGAATCCAACATAGCACAGGAGCATGGAAAGTGGCACTGTGAACAGTGTCACTGCTGTGCCTATCATGCAGGACTTGCGCACATCCTGCGGGCAGAACACTCTTGGGGTGCTTGGTGGATTCTCAGCATTTATACTGGACTTGCCAAGTGCATCTGTGGGAGCAATGAGCAGCATGAGCCTGTGCTGTGCTCCATTGCTGAGCTGGCAGCACGGTGGATACGGCCAGGACATTCTCTGTTTCCCCAGAGCTGGGGCCTGCAGGCACCTTGCCACCCCTTGGCACAGGCTGTGCCACCCAACAAAGCCCAGAAGGCCGAGAGCAGAGCCCGGGACAGCACAGCTGCTTGGGCAGTGGCTCCTTCCAGGGACACGGGCCAAACCCATCCCTGAGCAGCCACTGCCACCCCTGACCCTCCCTGCTCTCTGACAGCTCCCCCAGCCCAAGGGGACAGAGCCAGGCCCTGTCAGGGCCCAGTGCATCCCCTGCCCGGTTGGGAGCCAGGGCTGGCTGTGGCCCTGGGCTCACGGCAGGGCTCCCACTCTGGGCTGCTCCTGTGTCTTGGGCCTCTGGATGCTTAGGGCCAGCTCCAGGAGCAGCTGCTGGGGGAGAGATGTTGGTGCACAAGTCCCGATTCCCAGGGGCTGGGAATGAGCTCCAGAGGCCTGGAAGCCGCGGCACCTCCAGCTTTGGCTGCTGCCGGGCCATGCAGGCCCTGAGGGAAGAGCTGCTGGCACACAGCCCTGCCGAGGGAGAGCCCAGCACAGCAATTACCTCCTGTGCCTGGGCCTGGCATCTCCTCCTTTCCTGCAACAGGAGCTGGCACAGGGCCATTCCTTCCTCTAGCATATGCCATCATCTGCACAAACATCTGCTCCAGCACTTGAGAAAGGAAAAGGGACAGCTGCATAAGATAAAACTGTTCACCATTAGGGGAGGTGGTATCTTCAGGAGGCAATAGTTGTCAAAGTCATGGATAAGGGTCAGGAAAATACCCAGGTTATTGGGGCTGGGCCAGGGCCCTCCCTCCTCCAAACAGTCCCTACACCTGATCTAGCCCAAGACAGAAATTTCAGGGGATCTCAGGGTGTGCATGGCCCACGCTGCAGTTTGGGCTCCCTGTCAGCTGATGCCAAATGCCTTCCTGCAGAGGTTGGGGAGAAGCTGCAGCCAGGCCAGGCTGGGAAACAGCCCTGCAGGCCATGAAAGCAGCAGTGGGGCAGCAAGGCTGCCATGGATCCCTTCCTGCTGTGCCGGGCACGGCGTGTCCTGATGTGCCCCTGGCCGCTGAGTGTCAGGAGGAGGCTGAGGGACATGAACCCACCACGGCGTCTCTCCAGATCACTCAGCATCTTGTCCAGAAGTTGGGATGCCTCCAGGGATTTCTTGTCTTCCATCTCTTTGTTCTTCCATCTTGGAGGACCTTAATGGAAAGTAGTTCCATTTCTCCATCAGTCCAGAGTGGCAATGAGTGCACCTGGGTGACTGGTGCCCTCCAAGGCACTCCCTCCTCTCTGCCTTCCACTCAGGAGCAGGAGCAGGGGGATCACGTGCCTGCAGTGTCCCCAAGTGTCCCCACAGTGGGAAGGAAGGAGCCCCTTGCATGGCAGTCAGGGGAGAAAGGTCTCCCTGGAGCTGCCAGCAGCTCTGAACTGAGCCCCAGGCAGGGCCAGGGCTTGGCAGCAGCAATGGGAGCAGCTCAGGCTCCCTGGGGCTGGCAAAGGAGCCACCGGAGGCACAGCCCCGGGGCACAGCCCTGGGCCCAGCCTCTTCCTCTCTGCTCTTCTCTGTGCCTGCACAGAGCACATGGAAGGTGACACTGGCATTGCACATAGGAGGAGATTGACAGCTAAATGCTCCTTCCTCCCACTGACAGCAATGCTGTGGGATCACTCAGGGCTCCAGAAGGGAGCAGAGCGAAGTTTCCAGAATCCATCAACCTTCAGACTCTTGAGGGAAATGGCATGAGCGTGAGCTCTTCCCACACTCACACTGATAATTCTGTGCAGAAATGGACATAGAGAACTTGCCTCCAGCATTCTCCATGGGTCTCAAACCATTATGTGCCAGGGCTTTCAGATGCTCCATGTCACGATCCCAATCTAGAAGGGAGCACAGATCAGAACCATTCCATGGTGAGCTGGGATCCCCTTCTGCCTTAGGGAACTGGGCACTGCAAGGGGGTCATGGAAGGCCATGGGAGCCAGATGTCAATGGACATGGCCAAAGCTGCAGAGGGGCCTGGGGAGCTCCAGGCTGGCCCTGGACACTCTCAACACCTTTTCCATGCTCTGTGCAAAATCCCTGAAAGGCAGGCACTGCCAAGGTGCAGAGATTTACAGCTCAAGCCTCAGCAGGGCTCAGGCCCAGAGGCACAGCAATTACCTCCTGGGGCTGTGCCTGGCATGGCCTCCTTTCCTGCAGCAGAGGCTGCCCATGAGCCACTGCTTCCTCCGGGAAAAGGCACCTTCAGCACAGCCTTTGGGTTCATCTCTGGAGAAAGGAAAAGCCACAGCTGGATCAGATGGAACCATTCCCCTTTCAGGGAAGTGGTGTCATCATGATGGGATACTAGTCGAGGTCAAAGATAAGGATTAGGAAATCATATAAACTTATGGGATTGGCCAGAGCCCTCTCTCCTCCAAACAGCCCCTACACCTGATCTAGCCCAAGACCAGGAAATTGCAGGGGATCTCAGGATGTGCATGGCCCACGATGCAGTTTGGGCTCCCTGTCAGCTGATGCCAAATGCCTTCCTGCAGAGGCTGGGGAGAAGCTGCAGCCAGGCCAGGCTGGGAAACAGCCCTGCAGGGCATGAAAGCAGCAGCGGGGCAGCAAGGCTGCCATGGATCCCTTCCTGCTGTGCTGGGCACGGCGTGTCCAGATGTGCAGAGAAAGCCCCCAGCTGCTGAGTGTCAGGAGAAGGCTGAGGGACATGGACCCACCTTGTCCTCCCTGCAGCATTTCCTTCAGCATTTGCTGCCTGGTATTGGATGGCTCATGGGGTTTCCAGTGTCCTGCAGCTTTGTTCTTTCCTCTTGGAGGACCTAATTAAAAAAATATATATCCATGTCCCAGGAATGGATCCTAAAAATCAGGGTTCAGCTTGTGGGATCAGCAAGGATACCATACTCACCCCTGTGACGGGAGCTGGGCTTGCGTGCAGCATCCAGCCCAGGAGCCTGGAAAGTCCTCCCTGCAGACACACCTGTAACTCAACAGTCACAGAAGCTTCTGTCATGTCTGCTGATCTGCACAGGCAGCACTGAGCCGCAGGAGTGCTGAGGGGATCACGCAGGGCGAGGGTAACACACGTGCACAGCTCTGTCCTGGCACCTGCAGCGATGCTGCCCTGGCTGCGATTTGGGCTCTGAGCTGGCAGCTCTCCCAGGGGGAAAGGCCTTGACCTACCCTCACCATCTCCCAGAGCCTCAGTCCTGGATGTGGGTTGAGAAGCCAGATCACCTTCACCAAGAGGCTTGGCTGCAAAGAAAGGCAGGACAGAAGAGCTCCCGTGGCTCTGTAGGAGATCCTCAGGCTCCCTGGGGCTGGCAAAGGAGCCACACGAGGCACAGTCCCGGGGCACAGCCCTGGGCCCGGCCCCTTCCCTCTCTGATCTTCTCTGTGGCTGCACAGAGCACACGGAAGGAGACACTGGCATTGCACATGGGAAGAGATTAACAGCTAAATGCTCCTTCCTCTCACTGACAGTAATGCTGTGGGATCACTCAGGGCTCCAGAAGGGAGCAGAGTGATGTTTCCAGAATCCATCAACCTTCAGACTCTTAAGTGAAGTGGCACGTAAGTTCTTGCCACTTCGACAGTGATTATTCTGTGCGGAAAGGGACATTGAGAACTTGCCTCCAGCATTCTCCATGGGTCTCAAACCGTCATGTCCTAGGGCTTCCAGATGCCCCATGTCACGATCCCAATCTAGAAGGGAGCACAGATCAGAACCATTCCACGGTGTGCTAGGATGCCCTTCTGCCTTAGGGAACTGGGCACTGCAAGGGGGTTGGGTAATGCCATGGGAGCCAGATGTCAATGGACATGGCCAAAGCTGCAGAGGGACTTGGGGAGCTCTAGGCTGGCTCTGGTCACTCTCCACCCTCTTTATAGGCCCCATGCAACATCCCTGGAGAGGCAGCAGGACCAGCCCAGGGGCTCTGGGGACTCTCTCCCTCCCACAGAGGAAACCCTCCCTCAAGCCCTGGGGAAAACCATCCCCAACGCTTCCCAGGGAGAAGGAAGTGCTGTCCCAGGAAAGGGAAGCCAGGCCCTGGGCTCACCTGCTCCCTGTGCTCGCCACGGAGCAGCCTGGGCAGCCCTGTCAGGCAGGGCCACTGCCAGGAGGAGCAGGAGGAAGAGGCGCAGAGCAAAGGCCATGGTGCCTTGTCCACTGCCAGTCCTGCAGCTCTTGCTGCCACCACTGTCCTGACACCGCTGTCCCAATGTCAGCACCACTGCTGCCACAACAGTCGTGGTCAAGGACTGACTGCTCGGTCCTTGTGGTGCTGTGCAACCACAGGGCTCTGGGACCTCTGTGACCTCAGAGCCTGCTGTCACCTCAGCCTGCTGTCACCCCAGAGACTGCTGTGACCTCATGGCCTTGGCTGTACCTCCTGCAAGTGTACTCCCATCTGTACTCCAAACTGTACTGGACTGATTGTAAATCTTTGACTTCATCAAAGGGTCATTGCTAAAGAAAACCTTGGTTTTCCCTGCTGACATTGCTGGTCATGTTCTGTCCCATGAGATGCTCTTGATGGTTGCCTCTTTTCCTGGGCATGGCACTGGAGGAGGTCCAGGCCCAGGTGATGCCACTGAAGGAAATGTGCCCTCAGCCCAGGGACACTCAACACAAACTCCCCCAGCCCCTCGGGGCCCCGCTGCTGGTCACAGCAGCCCCTGCCTGGCTCCTGCCTGCCCACACCGTGGTCAGCCCCGCCTGCTCCTGGACATGGAGCTCAGCCAGGGCTGGTGCTGTGTGGGCTTTGCTGGTGGTACCAGCCAGACACTGGGGTGACAGCTCCATCTCTTTATTGGAACAGAAGAGCTGTGTCAGGCCCTGCCCTGGCAGGAGGGACCCACCTTCAGTCCAGGCCACAGAGCAGGGCGGGTCCCTTCAGGGACACAGGGCCTTGCTTTGGGTGGTGGCAGCATCTGCACAGCAGCAAGCTGATAATGCAGCTGTGACAGGGACATCACGTATGGGCATGGAGATGTGAAATGTGTGGTACAGGTGTCCCTGAGGGAGGTGTTTGGCCTTTCCTTTGAAGCTGCAGAGGGGAACCTGTTGAGAGAGGAGATGGCTGAGGCCCCAGCTGCAGCTGGCACACAGGGACCCTCTTGCACACTGGGAGATTCTCACTGTGCTCACAGTTTCCCTCAGAAGACTAAGAGCTGAATGTGGATGGGCTTAGCAACTGGTCTGCAGGCCAAACAATTGAGGTAGCAAAAGAAGAAATTGAGAAAATACAAGTTTACCCATAGCAAGGAAGAAAGCAAGGCCGTTAGCATGGAAACCAATAAAAAGGTGCATAAGGCGTATTTGCAGTGGTAATAAATGGAATTGGTTCGTGCTAACTAAATTGTAGCTGTTATTAAAGTTATGATTAGAAACAATCAAGAATCAGTGTTACAAAGCAGATGTACCCCTTTGCAGATGTCACATGTCAAAATTAAGGTACAGGATGGAGTTTAGAAGATAAATGGTGTCTCAAGACCAAAATGGCCTTGAGATGGACCAAAATTAGAACAAATTTAGGCATTGGGCGTAAAGATTAGTAAATATAAGGCTAATTAGTAGACTAACATAACACAAGGCTTAGTACGCACACGCAAACCTGTAAGGTTATCTAAAGGACAATGAGGAAAAGGAGAAGCCTTCACCAAAAGACCACCAAAAGAAGACTGAAGACCTTCTGACAACAAGTGAGGCATGTGCCATGAATAAAAATGATGTAAAGTCAGAAAAATCAGAAATAGGAGGAAACTTACAGGAAACATTAATGAATATGTATAAGCATACAGTATATGAGTTTAGCTTGAAGTGCTTTGTTTTGAACGTGAGGCAGGGTGGGAAGCCTCCATACCCTGGTGGGTTTTGCTTATGCTTTAATCATACTTAATTACTAGTAGATTATATATATAAATTTTAATTTTTTATTAAACTGTATTATTTTACTAAACTATATTCCTTTATACCACATTGCTATTCAGATTAGTAAATTGTATTCATTTTTAATTAAACTGCCATTAAGCCAAGGGACCTAGTTGTCAAAATTCTAATTTCATTTATAACAGTATTTTAACAAAGAAGGCTGGTACAACAACATTGGTATTTAACAACCGTGACACAATATGAGCTATATTAACAAAGAAGGCACCTTATGATGACAACATTCTACTGTTCAAACTGTAAAATATCTTTCTGTACTGATCAGGAGGTCAGGATTTACTCTTTACAATCCTGATGCTGAATATCTCCTTAGGGAGTCTGGTCACAAAGAAGAATGAATCCCTCGTGAGCTGCCCCTGTTTGGACAACCTGCTCCTCACCCCGAGCCTCAGCATGTCTGACATGGCCCACCTGGGACTGACATCCTAAAACATTGATAACATTTATCAACTTCTCTTTATCAATAAAATTGAATTAATTAATAAAAATAAAATTTTATTATTTTATAATAATATTGTTCTGTATTTTTATAACCTAATTTTTATATTTATATAAAATAATTGATACATTTTTAGCAACTAAAAACATTATTGGTCCTTGGTTCAAAGTTCCACCTTCATTAATTAATTGATCACTATTTCTCCCTCCTTATGCTAATTACACCTATTTTTAGTCCTTTGATCATATTTTTTAATCATTTTCTCAGATTGGGTAAAAGGGATCACTTTGGGATCCATGGAAACTTTTCTGGGGAACATTTGGGGCAGTTTTGTGTCTGGGGAGGGAATTTAGAGAGAACTTAGTGGTCTGGAGGACACTTGGGGGAGTCGGGTGGGCACTTGGAGGGGTACTTAGGGATTCTGTGGGACAATTCGGGGCCTGGGGGAGCACTTGGGGGTCCAAAGGGGCGCTTGGGGGTCAGGGACGTGAATCTGGGGGCCCTTCGGGGACCAGGCGGGCACTTGGGGGGCTGTAACGGGGAATCTATGGGTCGCGGGGGATGATGGGAGCTGTAGGCGCCGATGTAAAACGGTTTAATGCGGCCGCGGAGCATCACGGGAGTTATAGGCACAGCTCCAATGGGTTCCAGTGGGGCGTGGGGCATGACGGGAGATGGAGTCCCGGCTGCAATAGCGTTTTACGGGCGTCGCAGAGCATGATGGGAGCTGTAGTCCCGTAAGTGGCTCGGAAGGCGCATTTGGCGATGTGGGGAGGTACTTGGAGAGCATTTCTGCGTCCGAGCCGTGGCTGCAGGTCCTCGGGGCGAATGTATACGGCTCGGGAGCACCTGGGGAGAACCTGGGGAGCTCTGACTGGGCTCTTTAGGGCGCGGTGCACAGCAGGAGGTTTGGGCGCGGAACTGTGTTCTGGGATGATGGGAGATGAATTCTCAGCAGTGTCTGGAAGGGGCATCTGTGAGGTCGGGAGCATTCAGTGATCCAGGGACGTTTTGGGGGGTCCAGAACGGGCGCTATGGGGGCACTCGGGGATCCTGAAGGGTCTGGGGGACACATGGGACCTATGGGGGGCGATCCCAGGGTTCTGGGGAGCGCAGGGCATGTTCCCAGTTCCTCACAACCTGGTCTCAATTGCCCCCTGCAGGCTCCTACTCACTGCCAGGACGATCCCAGTATGATATCCCAGGATGATGTCAGTACACAGCCAGTGCAATCTCAGCCACTGCCAGGATGATCCCAGTACAAACCAGTCCCTGCCAGTGCTGCCACTCCTGGGATCCCCCAGCCCTCTCTGTGTTCCCCCCTCCCACATTTCCCCAGAGGAGCCCCAAGGGCTGGCAGTCCCCAGCCAGGGTCCCCAGCCAGCCCAGTTTTGGGGGATCTGCAGCCCCCAATTTTCCCAGTTTCCCTCTCCTTTTCCCTGGGCCGGGTTCCCTCCATCCCCAGCGGGTGGGAGCAGCGGAGAGCCCCGCGCTGCCCATCCCGACCTGTCCTGGCTCCATCCCCGCTCCTGCTGTGGGCTGTGAAGGGTTCGGGAATGGGGCACCGAGGGTGTCACTGCTCCTGGGGGAGGAGGGGGAGGGATGGAAGAGGAGGGATGAAGGAGAGCAAGACAGGATGGAAGTAGGAGAAGGGAGTGGTGTTAGGGAGGAGGTGGAGGAGGGAGGAAGAGGCGGAGCAGGAGGAAGAGGAAGAGGAGGGACAGAGGAGGATCAGGGAAAGGAGAAGGAATCACAAGGTCCAGCACACCCTGAATTCACAACCCCCACCCGTGGGATCATCACCCCGCATCCCACAGCTGACCGGGGTGGGGGAGCTTGGCCCTGGTATCCTGGAGGGTTCCTGGGTTGGGTTTTTTTGTGGGTGATGTTTGAAGAATGAAGAACTCCAAAGCTGTATGCAAAATGCCCCTTGGGGGAACATTGGGGGGGTCCTGGTGGCAGCTGCTGGCAGAGGCAGCCTGGAGGAGCAGAGCCCTGTGTCCCCCAGGACCCCAAAGTGGGGAGCCCAGAGAGGAGGTGCTCTGCAATTTGTTGGACCCTCAACCGCCTGGAGAGGGGCAGGGAGAACTCCTTGGACCCCCTGCACCCCAAAGCAGAGAATAAGGGGAGAAGGGACTCTGAAGCCCCAAAAACCTCCAGCATCCCTAAGTGCTGAGATGGAAACGGGTAACTTCTTGGATTCCTGGCACTCCCAGCAGCCTGGGGAGGGCAGGGACTGAGTAGATTGGGGACCCCCAGTGCAAGCATGACCTCCAGGAGCTGGGATGGGAGGGAAACCCTGAACACCAAAGGGGAGAGAACAGAGATGGGGAACTTCTGGGAGGCATTTTCAGGGCTGAATCTTGGTGTTTGGGGTTTTTTATGGACTGCAGATGCTTGTTGACTTCTAGAGATGAACATGGGCAGAAGGAACCCCCTCAGCCGATGTGCTCATGAATCGTATTTTTCCCCAAGCCAGGATTTCCCATTCCCAAACCTTGGCTGGATGGAAGAAGAGGCTACAAGGAAGAGGAAGATGCCCCAGGACACCCAGGCAGGTGAGGAGGAAGTCAGTGCCCCTTTCCCCCTCTCTCCTGCTCCATCTCCCAGCCCAGCATGGCCCCCAGCTGCAGGACAACCCCGCTGCCAACGCCGTCCTGCTGTGGATGCACTGGGGGGATCTCCTTCCCCTTCCCTCTGGCACGGAGGCAAATCCCATCCTCTCCTTGTCCTTCCTCCCCCAGACAAGGAGCTGAGGATGGAGACCAGGGAGGACAAATCCCCACGGCAGAACCTCATGGTACAGGCTGATTTGAGCAGCTCCACAGCACAGAAATCCAATGGGGAGGAAAAGCCCTGGAGATCCCACAGGAGGAGGGGCTCCAAACCCATCCCAGGGTGCTCTGAGGAGGAAAGACCCACCCTGTGCCGGGAAGGCGGCCGGAGATACAGCCAGGCCTCTGAGCTGGTGGTCCATGAGCAGCTTCAGGATGGGGAGAAGCGCTACAAGTGCTTGGAGTGTGGGAAGAGCTTCAGCTACAGAAACAGCCTGATCCACCACCAGATGATCCACACTGGGGAATGGGCCTATGAGTGTGGGAAATGTGGGAAGGGCTTCAGCTGCAACTCCGACTGCATCCATCACCAGTGCATCCACACTGGGGAGAGGCCCTACGAGTGTCCCGAGTGTGGGAAGAGGTTTCAGACCAGCTCTCATCTCCTCCAGCACCAGTGGATTCATACAGAGGAGAGGCCTTTCCACTGCCCCGACTGTGGTGGGGGCTTCAAGGACAACTCCAACCTCAATAGGCACCGGTGCATCCACATTGGGGAGAGGCCCTATGAATGTCTCCAGTGTGGGATGAGGTTTCGCATCAGCTCCACTCTCCTCGTGCACCAGCGGATTCACACAGAGGAGAGGCCCTTCCGCTGCCCTGACTGCGGGAAGGGCTTCAAGCGAAACTCCCACCTCATCTCCCACCGGCGCAGCCACAGCGGGGAGAGGCTCTACAAATGTCCCCAGTGTGGGGAGAGCTTCACCCAGAGCTCTAACTCAACCAGACACCAACAGAGGCACCACTAAGGGAAGCCCTGCGAGTGCCCCAAGTGCAGGAAGAGCTTCATATGCTGCTCCAGCTCCATCCCCCATCAGAGGACCCACGTTGGGCAGAGCCCTGATGACCCACATTACCAGTGATCTGTGTTGGGAAGACACTGGGCTGGTGGTCATTTTAGTTTGGTTTCAATTATCTTTTGGTTCATCTTCATCCTTGTAAAACAGACAAAATTGGGGTAAAAATCAACAAATTCATCAAAAGCATCTTAAGCCTCACTTTTTACTAGTGTTTCAAGGGAATCTGGGATTTAGGGAGAAACTTGGGGGTTGTGGCGGTATTTGGTGTAGTTGTCTCCATTTCTTGGCATTCAAAGGGATGAGAGGGTTTGATCTGCCACCTCTAAACCACTCCAAAATTTTACCATTCCACAGCCTCTAAGGGTGTGATGCCTTAAGCTTTAGCTTTCATATTTTTCATATTCTGCACTGGCTAGGTTTTTAGTTTTGAACTTCATATTAAGTGTTGGTGAGCTCTCTTCACAGAGTAGGTAGACAAAACAATTCCTTTTCTAGCTTGATACTAAGGGCAGTCATTACAAGTTTCAGGCCCAAAAGCATAAACAAGGGTGGACTAAAGGAAGAAAACAAGAAGGATGGGACTTCACCATCTGAAGCTGTAATTGGACAATGAACCCAAATATGCAGATGGACCTAAGCTTACAAAAATGTGAGACCTTACAATGAGTAGTTCATCCATTTTTGTGGCCATTTTTGGTTGATCTTGGGTGTAGCCCTGGCCAGGCTCTTGTATACCCAAGGTATATCCTTTAAGGCCTTATAATAAACTTTATTCTTACCTCTGTGCAGCCTCTGTTCTAGGTCAGCCTTCTGAAGGCATCAGGTGGAATGGGGTTGGAAGGGGACTGGGCGAAGTGGGATGCAAATCAGGTGGGGTGAGATGGGCATTGGGTGGGGCAGGATGGGTGGGATAGGGATTGGGAGGTATGAAATGGGCAAAATAGGGGTTGGGAAGGAGGTCTTGATGTCCAGCAGAGATGAGATGGGTTGGCCTTGGGATTGGGGAGGTGGGGTGGGGTCTGGAATGAGACAGCCAAAGTTTGGGGATGATGAAGGGAGGGGGAGCCCATTACTGAGTGAGCTTTTGTGTGAGGTGCCCCTGCCCAGGGAGGCAAAGATTTGGTTTCAAATGAACATGATTAAAGTGAGAGGTGTGGGCAAGAGGGAATTCCATCCCTCTGCCTTGGAGTATGGGCCCTGCAAGCCCAGGAAGAAATTCCATCCTGGACCCCTCATGGGATGGCAACCCAGGGATTTCTGATTGTGTTTGGGCCCCTGGTGTTTCTCCCTTGCTGTGTTCCCAGTGGTCCCTAACCTTGAACTCCACCCTGATTCTCCAAACCCATCTCCCTGCCTCTGTTCGGGGCTGTCTCTGGATCTGAGTTTGTTCCTCTGCTGAATAAATGTTTTCCTGAGCAGAATCCCGTCTTGTTGGTGTCCCATGCCAGTTCCTGGTAACTATAGCCTCCCTGGACATGAACCTGCGGCCCTGGAACGCAAAACCCTGCAAAATTAAGACCCTCCCCAGACCTCCAAAATCCCAAAATTCCCTAAAATTCACCCAAAACTCCCCAAATTCCCTTAATTTCCCTATAATGCTCTTTTTGTCCCCCTCTGCTGCCTCTGCAGATGGTGTCTTGGGGACAACTCCAGGAATTTGGAGGGGGTCTCTCCTCCTCTTCCATCCCCAAAAACCCAGCACTTTTGTGAAAAAAAATCCCAACAATCCCTTGGATTCAAGGGGATGTTGCCTCATTTTTTATGCATTTTGGGGGGGTTCCCCCCTAATTTGTCAGTGTTTTTTGCCATTTTTTGGAGGTTTTGGCATTTTTCAAAGTGAGCTTTTTTGGGGGGGGTTCCCCCAATTTTTTGGAGGTGGGTGCCTCAATTTTTTTCTGGGGGTTCACCCCCTCCCCCAATATTTCCTCCATTCCCCTCCCCCCAAATTGGGGTAAGAGAGTCTTTTTTTTCCTTTTTTTTTTTTATTTTTACCTTTCCCCCCCACCTTTTTTTTTTTTTCCTCTTTTTATTTATTTGCAATTAATTTTGAGGGGCAGGAATTTTGGAGAGAGGTCACCTGGGGTGACACGAAAAGTTGGGGAGACCCTCTTCCCACAAAAAATAGGAAAAATCCCAGGAATTCTGGTGGTTTTGCCCAGACCCAAGGTGTGAAAAATGTGAAAAAAATTATGTTCTCAGATTTTTGGTGATTTTGGGGGAGAGGGTTGCAATTTTGGGGGAAGGGTTGCTGTTTTTTGGGGGGTGTTCCCAGGTTTTGGAGTGGAATTGAGGAATTTGGTGGTTTGGGGGAAAACTTTGGAGCTCCTGGGGGGAATTTCGGGGTTTTAGGGCAGGAATTTTAGGATTTTTTTGTAACATTTGGGTGTTTGGGGGGAAATTTGGGGTTTTGGGGAGAACTTTGGGTTTTTTAGGGGGAGGATTTGGGGTTTGGGGTAAAAAAATTGGGGTTTTGGGGTGGAAAATTTGGTGAGATTGGGGGGAAAATTTTGGGGGGAGAATTTGAGTCTTGTGAGGATGTGGGACTTTTGGAAGATTATAGGGGTTTTGGGGGTATTTGGAAGGAATTTTTGGATTTTTTGGGGAGGAATTTGGTGGTTTTGGGGGGAAATTTCAGGGGTGCTGGCAGAGTTCTGATTTTGGGAAGGGGATTTGGGGAGGATTTTTTGGGTTTTGGGGGAATCTCCACTGATGGGGAGGAGTCCTGATCACAGTGAGGAGCTGCATTTTGGGGAGGCCAGAATTTGGGGAGGGGTCTCAGGGAGGATTCCTGATTTTGGGGTGGGATGTGGGGGGATTTTCCAGTGATGGGGAGGTTTCTTGGGGGTGGGATTTTGGGAGGAGTCTCATTGGGGGACCATCCTGAGCTGGAAGCAGGGGGGACGTTGGGAGTGGAATTTGGGGAGTGTAAGAAATGGAAATAATTTGTGCTAACTAAATTGTAACTATTTGGAAAGTTATTACTAGAAGCAATCAAGTGAATTAGTGTTGCAAGGCAGATGGACCCCTTTACAGATATTACATGTTAAAATTAAGATACCGGATGTAGTTTTGAGATAAGTAATGTCCCAAGAGAAAACTGACCATGAGATGGACAAAATTGGAATGACTTCAGGCACAGGCCTGAAAATTATGAAGTGTAAGACTAATTAGTGGAACACAATGCTTACTTACATAACACAATGCTTAGTACGCACACAAAACCTGCAAGGTTATCTGGAGGACAACAAGGATGAATGTAAGCCTTTGTCCAAAGACCACCAAAAGAAGACTGAAGACCCCCTAACAAAAAGTGAAACATGCGCCGTGAAGAACAGTGATGTAAAATTAAAGAATCGGAAATAGGAAGAGACTTACGGGAAACATTAATGAATATGTATAAGCATACAGTATATAAGTTTAGTTTGAATTGCTTTGTTTTATATGTGAGGTAGGGTGAGAAGTCCTCCCCATAACCCATTCAGTTTTGCTAGTGCTTTAATCATTCTTAATTATTGGCAAGCTATATTCATATCTATATATCTATATATCTATATATCTATATATATATATCTGTATGATATATATATATATATATCTGTATGTGTGGGTGTGTGTGCATATACGTGTGTATATATATATATATATATGAATATATTCACTAAATTGTACTCTTTTGCTAAATTGTATTCCTTTACATCAAATTGCTATTCAATCCACTAAATTGTACTCTTTTATTTAATTGTTTTCTTGTATTCAATTCACTAAATTGTATCATTTTTTTTTTCTTATTATTAAACTGCTGTTAACCCAATAGACCTAGTCGTCCAAATTTCAATTTCATTTATGACACTGCCCTTGGGTGAGTTACATCCACAGCGAGAGGGAGGAGGAGATGATCCCACCCATGGCTGCTGCTGGGTCCAGACATTTGGTGATATAAAGCTGAGCCAGAGCTTCAGCATCTCTCCCAAAATCACAGAATCACAGAATGCCTTGCCTTGGAAGAGACCTTAAAGTTCATCTCATTCCACCACTTGCCATGGGCAGGGACACCTTCCACTATCCCAGGCTGCTCCAAGCCCTGTCCAACCTGGCCTTGGACACTTCCAGGGATCCAGGGGCAGCCATGGATTCTCTGGGCAAGCTCTGATCTCTGCCCAGGTGAGCAGGGTCAGGACCCAAGGGAACAGCTGGAGCTGGGCCAGAGCAGGGCTGGGGATCAGCAAAAGCTTCTTCCCCCACAGGGGGCTGGGGCAGTGCCCAGGCTCCCCAGGGAATGGGCACGGCCCCGAGGCTGCCGCAGCTCCAGGAGCCTTTGGCCAGCGCTGCCAGGGATGCACAGGCTGCGATTGTTGGGGTGTCTGTGCAGGGCCGGGGGCTGGACTCCATGATCCCGATGGGTCCCAGATCCCAGCTCAGCCCCTTGTGCAGCTCTCACCCTTTGGCTCAGCCTTTGTGTCCCCTGGAGGCGCTGGCAGAGCTGATGGGGTGGGGCAGGAGCGGGGCAGCCCCGGTGTTCCTCTGGCAGTGACACCACAGCCGGGGCAGCCCCAGCGTTCCCCTGGCAGTGACACCACAGCCATGGCAGCCCCAGCGTTCCCTCCCTGGAGATGCTCCAAGGGAAGTGTCCAGAGCTGCATCCAGTCAGTGGAACTGAGCGGCCACTGAGCACCCCCGGCCTGGGCTGCTGTGGATTCCTCTGCAGACAGCTCAGGGAAGGTCCCCTTGGCCACCCACACAGTGCCACAGACAAGTGTCACACACAGTTACAGAGCTCTGCCCAGAGCTGACAGCAGGAATCAATTAAAAAATAAAAAAATAAAAAATTAAAACCACCAAAAAAAACAAGAAAAAGAGGACTCCTCCCAGCAGATCCTTTCCATCCTTCAGTTTTCACGTCTGCATGTGCACAAGACCTGGGGCTGCAAAAAATGAGGCTTCATTGGCACATTTGCAGGAAAAACAGGTTTAGGGCAGGTTATCAGCAGAACTGTTCTCAGCTGGGTGAAAAAGGCCCCTTTGGCAGCCGCAGGGCCATTGAAAATGCAGATCCTTAGGCCATGGGGGAGAAAAGGGCTCTGAATTCCCCTCCCTTGACACACAAACCCTGCTCCCAAGCTGCTCCCCACACAGGATTCTACTGGAAGACTGTGGAAAGCTGAGAGTTGACTTTGGCTTCTCCATGTTCCGTGTCCTAAAGCTGCCTGGGAGAAGAAATTTAGGGTCAACTCCACTGGCACAATCCCTCCTGGCCCAGGGCACAGCCCCAGGAAGGTCTTTGCTCCTCGCTCGGCCCTCCCTGAGGAGGCTGGCAGGGCTTGCAGTTTTATGGCATTTGTCCTTGCTGCCCCTCATGTCCCACTACCCCACAAAGAGCCCCGAGCCACCCGTGAGGGACAGGCCCTGCTGGGCCAGGCCTGGGCTCAGGGCTTGGCCTTTCTGCTTCCTCCAACCCAGCCAGGGCTGGCTCAGCATTGCAGTTCCCTGTGCTGTGCCCCAGGCTCGCTCGGCCCCTGCTGGAAAGGGACCTGAGGTACCTCGATCCCCTCGGGCAGTGCATGGGAGAAAACAACTAGCTTCCCAGGAGGGGGGAAACAAACTTTTACTTGCAAAATTTAGAGAATGAAGTACTTGGGAAATCATAAAGTGACATGGAATTACAGTAAAGCACTTCACAGAGCACTTACTAAGCAAACTCTAATCCATCCAACTTCAAGTTATACAGATTTGGAGAAAAGGAATTCAAGAGAAGAGAGAGGGACAGAGATCCACAGTCAGCCTTGGATCCAGCGCCATCTCAGCTGCTGTGAGCTCCGGGGCTGTGGCACATGTCAGTGTCTGTAAGAGACGCTTTCGGGGTGTGGACGTTCCGGGACACGGCAGAGACCTCTATAATCGAGTTAGATGTCAGTAGTTTATTTCAGGGCGTGGGAGAGAGAGAGAACCTGCTAGGAGCCAGCAGATGAAGCTCAAAGCAGGCTCAGAGGGAACAATACAAAAGGGAGTAAAATATGAATACATGAGTTCAAGACTTAAGATAGCTAAGAAAGAGAGTAACAGAACAGAAGTGAGAGAGCTGGGAAAAGAGCATAAAGAAGAGAAGTAAAAAGAGCAGGAAAAAGAGAGTAGAAAAAGTGAGGCAAGAGAGACAAGAGAGCGTAGCAAGAGAGCGAGCTCTCCTTTACAGTTGCTTATATAACCTATACATTGAATATTTTATTCCTTCACTAACCAATCTTTCTAAGTATACTAATACAGTAACATTTGTGTGTGACCTATAGAAATCGCTGCTTTTGCATATTTTTAGTTATCTCAGGGTCCTTCAGACCTTTCCTTATAAGGCTGGGAAGAGGGGTCTTAGCTTAGTTTTACTGGGGGAAAGAATGTGTTCTGGCATACCAGACCGGCTTCTTTGAATTATTCAAACTGTACTTTCATTTGTATTTCTTCCTTAGCCTTTCTGGCTAAGGAGTCATCTTTATAATTTCTTTCTAATTCTACCTTCCCAACAAGTGTCACACCCGTGTCACAGCCTCACCTGCTGTGGTTCCTCTCCCAGGTGGGGTTTTTGGGGTGCCAGGGGCTTGGCAGCCACTTTGGGGCTGGAGCAGAGGCTGCAGTGGCTGGGCTAGGGCAGAGACTGCACCACCCATTCAGAACTTGTTCTGCCCCCCCAAACACACACTGGAGATGTCTGGGACCATTCATCATTTCTCTGCTCTCCAGCACCAAGGCAACGCACTCTGGCTGCAGCTCTGAGCTCATGCCCATGGCAACTACCCCTGACAATGGGGCTCCATGGAGCTGCTCTCAGGAACCCCCCAAGAGCTGGGGAGTGCCCCAGAACTGCCTCAGAAATGTGGGATACCCCAAAATCTCTTCAGGAATGTGGAATATCCAAAAACTCACTCAGTAACGGACACGCCTTCCCTTCATCATTCCCAAACTTTGGCTGTCTCATTGCAGGCCCCACTCCATATCCCCAATCCCAACCCCAACCCATCCCATCCCTGCTGGACATCAAGACCCCCTTCCCAAGCCTGATTTCCCCCATTTCACACCTCCCAAACTCCATCACACCTATCCTGCCCCACCCAATACCCATGTCACACCCCTGATCTGCATCCCACTTCGCCCAATCCCCTTCCAACCCCATTCCACCTGATGCCTTCAGAAGGCTGACCTAGAACAGAGGCTAGACAGAGTTAAGAATAAAGTTTATTAAAAGGTCTTAAAGGATATACCTTAGGCAGTACAAGAGCCTGCCCAGGGCTACACCCCAAATGGACCAAAAATGGTCAAAAAAACCCAAAAACAAACAACTCATCACGAGGTCTCACATTTTTGTAAGTTGAGGTCCATCTGCATATTTGGGTTCATGGTCCAATTATAGCTTCAGATGATGAAGTCCTGTCCTTGTTTTCTCTCTTCAGTCCACCCTTGTTTATGCTTTTGAGCCTGCAACTTGTAATGATTGTCCTGGGTATCAAGCTAGAAAAGGAATTGTTTTGTCTACCTACTCTGTGAAGAGAGCTCACTAACACTTAATATGAAGTTCAAAACTACAAACCTAGACAGTGCAAAATATGAAAAATTTAAAAGCTAAAACTTAAGGCATCACACCCGGAGGGGTTGTGGAATCCAATAGTTTTGAGTGGCACTGTGCAGTTTTCAGTGGCATTGAGTGGTTCTGAGGTGACAGATAAAACTCTCGTTGCTTTGAGTGCCAAAAATGGAGAAAACTCCACCAAATAGCTCCACAACCCCCAAGTATTGCCCTGAATACCAGATTACCTTGAAGCACTAGTAAAATGTGAGGCTCTAGATGCCTTTGATGAATTTATAGACTTTTACCCCAATTTTGACTGTTTTAAAGGGATAAAGATGAATCAAAAGATAATCGGAACAAAACAAAAGGACCACCAGCCCAGTGTCTTCCTAACACAGATCACTGGGAACGTGGGTCATCAGGGCTCTGCCCAACATGGGGCCTCTGATGGGGGATGGAGCTGGAGCAGCACATGAAGCTCTTCCTGCACTTGGGGCACTCGCAGGGCTTCCCTTAGTGGTGCCTCTGTTGGTGTCTGGTCAAGTGAGAGCTCTGGGTGAAGCTCTTCCCACACTGGGGACACTCATAGGGCCTCTCCCCGCTGTGGCTGCACCGGTGGGAGATGAGGTGGGAGTTTCGCTTGAAGCCCTTCCCGCAGTCAGGGCAGCGGAAGGGCCTCTCCTCTGTGTGAATCCGCTGGTGCACGAGGAGAGTGGAGCTGATGCGAAACCTCTTCCCACACTGGAGACATTCATAGGGCCTCTCCCCAGTGTGGATCATCTGGTGAATGGTCAGTTGGGACCTCTGGCTGAAGGTCATCCCACATTCCTCACACTCATAGGGCCGTTCCCCAGTGTGGGTCCTCTGGTGGATGGTCAGGTAGGAGCTGTTTCTGAAGCTCTTCCCACACTGGGGACACTCACAGGGCCTCTCCCCAGTGTGGATCCGCTGGTGCCTGACAAGGGTGGAATTGTGCTTGAAGCCCTCCCCACAGTCAGGGCAGCAGAAGGGCTTCTCATCTGTGTGAATCCGCTGGTGCACGAGGAGATGAGAGCTCCTCTGAAACCTCTTCCCACACTTGGGACACTCGTAGGGCCTCTCCCCAGTGTGGCTGCGCTGGTGACGGATGAATTCGGAGTTGCAGCTGAAGCCCTTCCCACATTTCCCACACTCATAGGCCCATTCCCCAGTGTGGATCATCTGGTGGCGGATCAGTTTGCTGCTCGAGCTGAAGCTCTTCCCACACTCCAAGCACTTGTAGGGCTTCGCCCCATCCTGAAGCTGCTCATGGACCACCAGCTCAGAGCCCCGGCTGGATCTCTGGTCACCTTCCCTGCACAGGGTGGGTCTTTCCTCCTCAGAGCACCCTGGGATGGGTTTGGATCCCCTCCTCCTGCGGGATCTCCAGGGCTTTTCCTCCCCATTGGATTCCCGGAATGTGGAGCCGCTCAAGTCAGCCTCTTCCATGACGTTTTGCTGTGAAGATTTGTCCTCCCTGGTCTCCATCCTAAGTTCCTTGTCTGGGGGAGGAAGGACAAGGAGAGAATAAAATTTGCCTCCGTGCCAGAGGGAAGGGGAAGGAGATCCCCGCAGTGTGTCCCTGGCAGGACGGTGTTGGCAGCGGGGTTGTCCTGCAGCCGGGGCCAGGCTGGGCTGGGAGATGGAGCAGGAGAGAGGGGGAAAGGGGCACTGACTTCCTCCTCACCTGCCTGGGTGTCCTGGGGCATCTTCCTCTTCCTCACAGCCTCCTTCTCCATCCAGACAAGATTTGGGATTGGAAAATCCTGGTTTGGGAGTAAACAAGGAATGAGCACAATGAGTTTGAATGTCCCTTGGCCCAAGTCCCTCTCTAGAAGCCACTGGATATCTGAGGTGTCTTGGTTTGAAAGGACAGGTGTTTGCTAGGGAAGGCAGAAACCTCCACTGAAATTGGTAAGAATGTAAGCAACACCCCCCTCCGAATTATTATAATCTTGATATCAAAGTGCTCTCAAATATTGATATAGGAAGATAGATAACAGTTATTTACTAAAGAAAGGAAATGAAAATGCAGCAGTACAAAAAAAAAAAACAACAAACAAACCAACAAAAAAACAACTCACTGAGAGAATCAGAATACAACCTGACACCCTGTTGGTCAGGGTGTTGGAAGCAGTCTTATCCAAATTTAAGATTAAATGGTGGCTGCAGTCCACATGGAGTGACAGATGTGGTTCTGTTGAAGCAATGATCCCATAGAAGGGTGTAGCTTACCTCTGAAATTCTGGTGCTGTAGATGTGTCTTCTGTCTCCTCTGGGATACAAGTGGAGAAAGACTGCCTGTGGTGTTCTGATGCTCAGATTATATCTAGGCAGGAATGGCCCAGGATGCTCCTGGGTGGAGCATCTCACAATGGAATGTTGTCATTTTATCAGTATTGCAGTGAGACTCAATGGCCCATTACCAGAAGCTATCCCCCTGGGGGGAGGATGGGTGGTGGGAGAGATAAAGAAAACTGCCTCACCAGGTTTTAACAGCTGGCCCATTAACAGGAGATATCCCCCAGTTATGAGGGTTGGGTCATGGAGGAGATAATGAAAACTGCCCCACCAGGTTTTAAAAGATGGTGATAGAATACATACTTTTGGTTACATCTTGCATTGCAACCCAAGACATGGGGTCCATAAAAACCTCCCAAACACCAAGATTCAGCCCTGAAAATGCCTTCCACGAGTTCCCCATCTCTGGTCTCCCTCTTTTGGTGTTCATGGTTTCCTCCTTGTCCCAGCTGCTGGGGATCACACTTGTACTGGGGGTCCTCTGTCTACTCGGTCCCTGACCTCTTCAGGCTGCTGGGAGTGCCAGGAATTTGAAATGTTCCCCCTATTTCTATCTCCTCACTTAGGGATGCTGGTATCCCCCAGTATCCCCCCAAGGGGCATTTTCCACTCAGCTCTGGAGTTCTTCATTCTCCAAACATCCTCCCCAAAAAACCCAACCCCTGAGGGACCCCTCAGGATATCTGGGCCGAGCTCCCCCTCCCCAGGCACCTGTCGGATTGAGGGGTGGGGGATGATGATCCCACAAGTAGGGGGCTATGAATTCAGGGAGTGCTCAACCTCGTGGTTCCTTCTATTTTTCCTGATCCACTTTTGTCCCTCCTTCAGGCTGAAGAAGCTGCTCAAGGAATCAGAAGCAAAACTCCAAGACCCTTGGAGCTTCAATCGGCCCCACTGAGGGCAGGGACTGCCAAAGGCTCCCCAGGCACTGGTGAGAGCAGATTCTGGAGGCCAGGATTGCCGGGAGCCAAAGGCTCTGAGCAGGGAACTGCAATGCTGAGCAAGCCCTGGCTGGGTTGGAGGAAGCAGAAAGGCCAAGCCCTGAGCCCAGGCCTGGCCCAGCAGGGCCTGTCCCTCACGGGTGGCTCAGGGCTCTCTGTGGGGCAGTGGGATGTGAGGGGCAGCAAGGACAAATGCCATAAACCTGTGTGACATTCTAGATCCTTATGGTACCAAGGGGCCAGTGGGACACTGTGGGAAGTTGTGGAACCAAGGGGATCATTTTGGCACTCTTGGGCCCATAGAACCAAGGAACCAGTGGGACACTCTGGGGCCTTATGGAAACAAGATGCCACTGTGAGCCTGCAGGGCTGTAACACCCCAGAACACTTCAATGCTGGTGGTAACCAAAGGTTCCTGTGCTTGAGTTTAGCGCACAGGAGGAACACCAACCAGATATTCTCAGAATGGACAGATGCAAAGAATATTCTTGGTAGGAAGGGACCCACAAGGACCATCAAATCCAATTCCTAAGTGAATAGCCCCACAAGGATTGAACCCACAACCTCGGTGATGCTGGCACCATTCTCTGACCAACTGAGCAAAAAGGTCAAAATGATACAAAATTTAACTGGCAGAACATAGACAATCATGGAACTATGCAAAGGGTTTAATACAACATTAAACTGAACATACAACTCTTACCATAGCATTAAGTTTACTAACTTTAACCATTTAACCTAAAAAGTGTAAACCCTTAAGATTTTGGGTAACATTAAGATATCCAAAAATTTTCCAGGTACGTAGGATAAGAAGGAGAAGAAAAAGAGACCAGAAAGACAGAAGATCTACAGAAAAACATTTCCAGGATGATCCCGGCCACTCCCAGTACAATTGCAGTCACTCTCAGGTATGAGCTGTTGCACTCAGTCACTCCCAGTATGGTTCCAGTCAACCCCAGATCCTCCCAGCATGCTTCCAGTCATGGCCAGCACCTTTCCATTCCATTTGCTCCCAGTAGGACCCCAGTTAGTTCCACTGGGATCCCAGTATGACCCCAGCATGGGCACAGCTGCTCCCATGATTATCCAGTGTGGTTCCAGTTGCTCCCATTTACCTGCACTGTGGTTTCAGTCTCTCCCAGTCTATCCCAGTCACTCTCAGTCACTCCTCAGGTGCTTCCAGCCTGATCCCAGTTGCTCCCAGCCACTCCCAGTCATCCTGAGTGCAGTTACAGTTGCTGCCAGTATGGTCCCAGTCTTGCCCATCATGGCCCAGCTGCTCCCACTGTGTTCCTGGCAGGATGCCAGTTGCCCTCAGCATGGTTCCAGTTGCTCCCTGTTCCTCCCAGTGTGATCCCAGTTGCACCCAGTTGCCCCCAGTATAGTCCCAGTCCCTCCCCAGATGATCCCAGCCGCTCCCAGCATGGTCCCAGTCACGCTCAGTTGCACCCAGTGCAGACACAGTCACTCCTACTTGTTCCCAGTTGTCTGCAGCACAGGGTCCCAGTTGTCCCCAGCACAGTTCCCATTGTTCCCAGTGTGTTCCCAGTCATCCCCAGTATGGTCACAGACACCCCCAGTATATCCCATTTGCCCTCAGCATGTCCATAGCCATTCCCAGACACTCCTAGTAATCCCAGTCAAGTGCTTCTTATCCCAGTATGATATCAGGCCCAGTATATCCCAGCTGAGCATTCCCTGAATTCACAGCCTCCCATCCGTGGGATCGTCACCCCGCCATCCCACAGGTGACTGGGGAGGGCAAGCTCGGCCCAGATATCCTGGGGGGTTCCTGGGTTGCGTTTTGGGGCGGGGGGGATGTTTGGAAAATGAAGAACTCCAGAGCTGAGTGGAAAATGCCCCTTGGGGGGACATTGGGGGTTCCCAGTGGCTGCTGCTGGCAGAGGCAGTCTTGAGGAGCAGAGCTCTGTGACCCCCAGGACCCCAAAGTGGGGAGTCCAGAGAGGGGGACAGCCGCGATTCGCGGGACCCTCAACAGCCTGGAGAGGGGCGGGGGGGGGGAGGGAGGTGTCTCCACGGACCCCCTGAAACCCCAAGAAGAGAATAAGGGGAGCAGGGACCCTGGGACCCCAAAAACTTCCAGCATCCCTAAGTGTTGAGATGGAAACAGGGGAAATTTTTAGATTCCTGGCACTCCCAGCAGCCTGAAGAGGTCAGGGACTGAGTAGACAGAGGACCCCCAGTACACACATGACCCCAAGGAGCTGGGACAAGGAGGAAACCCTGAACAGCAAAAGGGAGAAAACAGAGGTGGGGAATTCCTGGAAGGCATTTTCAGGGCTGAATTTTGGTGGTGTAAAATTTTTATGGACCCCATGTCTTGGGTTACAATGCAAGATGTAGCCAAAAGTATGTATTCTATCACCATCTGTTAAAACCTGGTGGGGCAGTTTTCTTTATCTCTTTCATCACCCATCCCTCATAATGGGGGGGATATCTTCTGTTAATGGGCCAGCTGTTAAAACCTGGTGAGGCAGTTTTCTTTATCTCTCCCACCACCCATCCTTCCCCCAGGGGGATATCTTCTGGTAATGGGCCATTGAGTCTCACTGCAATAGTGATAAAATGACATCAGCCCATTGTGAGATGCTCCACCCAGGGAGAGGAGCCAAATTTGTGGGAAGTTTGTGGAATTTCCTGGGATTTTTGTGGAATTTTGAGGGATTTTTACGAGACTTGAAGAATTTTGAAAGATTTTTCTTCCATTGTGTGCAAATTGGAGGAGATTTTGTGGGATGTTTCTGGAATTTTGAAGGGGTTGTTGCTTACATTTTTATCAATTTCCGTGGAGGTTTCTGCCTTCCCTAGCAAACACCTTTCCTTTCAAACCAAGACACCTCAGATATCCAGTGGCTTCTAGAGAGGGACTTGGGCCAAGGGACATTCAAACTCATTGTGCTCATTCCTTGTTTTCTCCAAACCAGGATTTCCCATTCCCAAACCTTGGCTGGATGGAGGAAGAGGCTGTGAGGAAGAGGAAGATGCCCCAGGACACCCAGGCAGGTGAGGAGGAAGTCAGTGCCCCTTTCCCCCTCTCTCCTGCTCCATCTCCCAGCCCAGCATGGCCCCGGCTGCAGGACAACCCCGCTGCCAACACCGTCCTGCCAGGGATGCACTGGGGGGATCTCCTTCCCCTTCCCTCTGGCACGGAGGCAAATTTTATTCTCTCCTAGTCCTTCCTCCCCCAGACAAGGAACTTAGGATGGAGACCAGGGAGGACAAATCCCCAGGGCAGAACCTCATGGAAGAGGCTGTTTTGAGCAGCTCCACAGCACAAAAATCAAACGGGGAGGAAAATCCCTGGAGATCCCGCAGGAGGAGGGAATCCAAACCCATCCCAGGGTGCTCTGAGGAGGAAAGACCCACCCTGTGCAGGGAAGGTGGCCGGAGATCCAGCCAGGGCTCTGAGCTGGTGGTCCATGAGCAGCTTCAGGATGGGGAGAAGCGCTACAAGTGCTTGGAATGTGGGAAGAGCTTCAGCCGGAGCAGCAAAATGATCCGCCACCAGATGATCCACACTGGGGATTGGGCCTACAAGTGTGGGAAAAGTGGGAAGGGCTTCAGCTTCAACTCCCAACTCATCATCCACCAGTGCATCCACACTGGGGAGAGGCCCTACGAGTGTCCTGAGTGTGGGAAGAGGTTTCAGACCAGCTCCAATCTCCTCGTGCACCAGCGTATTCACACAGATGAGAAGCCCTTCTGCTGCCCTGACTGTGGGGAGGGCTTCAAGCACAGCTCCACCCTCGTCAGGCACCGGCGGATCCACACTGGGGAGAGGCCTTTTGAATGTGGGGAATGTGGGAAGAGCTTCAGCCCAAGCTCCAGCCTCAGTACCCACAAACTCATGCACATTTGGGAGAGGCCCTACGAATGTCCCCAGTGTGGGAAGAGCTTCTCCAGGCACTCTCACTTGATCAAACACCAACAGAAGCACCAGTAAGTGCCTCCACCAAGCCCTGCTAAAGCCCCAAATGCAGCAAGAGCTCTGTCCATGGCTCCAGCTCCAGAGGATCCATGTTGGGAAATGACCTGGTGACTTCGTGATCCATGTTCCATGTGATCCATGCTGAGAACACCCCTGTACCTTTTCCTGCCTGTGGCAATGACATGATTTGGGATCAAAGAATGTGAGGGTATGGCCATGGCCCTGTCATTATATTCAATCCCATCTCAGGTCATTGCCAGGGGCAGGAAAAGGACTCACCAGAGGAGAAGGGTGTCATTTCCTGGCAGGAGGAAATACATGTCCAGGAAGAGCCAGTAGGTGGTGTTTAGTTTTCCCTGTAAATAGTTTGTCTTATCCCTTCTGTAATCCAAATTGTTTCTCTTCCTGTTTGTTCCTTATCTTTTTTCTATTCTCAATAAATTGTTCTTATCCGAGCCTGGGATCTTTGCCTTTTGTGTTTTCCATGGGAGGCGGGAGGGAAGTGAGCGGCAGCGCGAATTTAGCGGGAGCAGGAAATTGGGGAATCCCATTCATGAAGCCCAGCCCGTGGAATCCGAGCATCCCAGCTGGTGCCAGGCCTGGTTGCCGTGGCAGCAGCCTTGAGAGCGGGTCCCTGGCTGGGGGCTGCAGGAACCTCTTCCCTCTGGTGCCCAGGGACAGGAGTGGAGGGAGCAGCTGGAGCTGAGGCAGGCAGATTTAGGCTGGATGTGAGGAAAAGGTTTTTCCTCCGAGGCTGCTGGGGCACTGAACAGGCTCCTCAGGGAAGGCTCCCATCTCCAGGGCTGTCTGAGCTCCAGCAGCGTTTGGCCAGTGCTGCCAGAACCAGAGCCTGGGCCAGGGCTCCTTCACCCTGTCGCAAACGAGGGCTTGAGAGCGTTTAAAAAATCCCTGGCAAGGAAGGAACAAAAACAAGATTTAATATTAAGCACCAGCAGCACAAAGTTCCTTTGCAAGAGTCACTGTAGTCCTGACTGGACACTTCAGGCACAGCAAGGAAACAAAGCAACAACAAAACCAAAGAAATTCCAGGCAACTAAACCAAAAATGAACCCAGAAGTGTCCGTGTGTGTATATGTGTGTGTGTGTGTGTGTGTGTGTGTGACAAAAGGACAGTGAGAGCAAGGATAAAAGTAATACAGCCTAAAAGATTAACAGAGCTCAAACTTAACAGGACTTAACTGATACCTTAACCTTAATTGATATCCCAAACATCACAATTTAGCAAAAGAACAGTATTTACTGTATTTAACCTAACTTATATGACTTAGCAGTTTAGCAGATGAATAATATTTAACAGTATTTAACTTAGCTTATAATATATATAAAACATTACAAGTTAGGAAAAGAACAACACTTAGCAACATTTAACTTAGCTTAGACCTCATGACTTAACCTCACTTACAGGCCTGACTGACTCACATTTCCAAGGCACTCCAGCTCCTCCGACAGCAGCATTTCTGCCACATTTGCCAGGGCACAGCACTGGTGTGTGCACACAGACACAAAGAGGCAGTGCAAGGCAGCTGTGAGAAATTCCCCTGCAGGGCAGGGAAATGCTCCCTGGCATCTCCCCAGTGGGCAAGGGCTGAGCCTGGAGGAGTGGGGGGATCGGCCCAGGCTCCGTCGCTGTTCGGGGACGCCCCGAGTGCAGCAAACGGGAGAGTTCCCGGCTCACAGAGGCCCCACTCCGAGGGAGGTGGCTGGCCCAGGAGAGCTGCAAGGGGCTCCTTTTGGAGCGCTGTTTGTAGGGCCTCAAGAGAGGGGCTTCAGGCACAGCAATGTTTCATCTTGGCCGCTCTTGGCATCGACAGCTTTCTTTGCAAGGCTGAGAACAGGGATGTTGTGCCATGGAGGGAACAGAAACAGTTCCCAGGGCTGCTCCTGAAGCAAGCAGGAGCTGCTTGGGCAGCAGCAGTGCCTGGGAGCAGACAGTGTTTCTGATGAGCTGCAGAGGAGCTGAGCCCAGGGGCTGTTGGCCAAGGCCCAGGCCCAAGGAGCATTTCTCAGCTGGCAGGGCGGCCTGAGAAGGGCAGGGGGGAATGCACCAGCACAGGGCCCCATGGAACCAAGGGACCATTGTGACACTACAGGGCCCAATGGAACCAAGCAGAACATTCTGACACTGTGGGGCTCCATGGAACCAAGGACCCATTGTGATACCACGGGGCCTCATGGATCCAAGGGAACCAGAGTGACCCTGGGGGGCTCCATGGGACCAAGGGCCCATTGTGACATTTTGGGACCTGTGGAACCACAGAGACCATTGTGACACTGCAGGGCCCAATAGAACCAAGGGAACACAGAACAGGTCTGGCTTGGCCTGACTTGTGTGGCTGACCTGGGCCTCTTGAGGATCACTTCTCATCTGCTACTAGAACACTGGGGCTCCATGCTTTCCTTGCTATGAAAAAGAACTGTCCTTCTTCTCTAGGCACCAAAAACCAGAATTGGGATTGCATCTCCAAATTTCCTGATATTCAGCAGTTTTCCCATAGGAATATTGCCAGGAAAATTCTGCTCCCAGATGAAGTCTGCCATTATTGGCAAATCTGGCTGGCCTTGGCCTCCTGATGTCCATGTCTCACTTGCCTTCCAAACCCTGGGGCTCTGTACTTCCCTCCAATGAAAAAGAACTGACTTTCTCAGCCAGGTATCCATGGCCAGAACTGGGATTCCACCTCCAACGTTGCCTGTTGTGAGACTGGAGGAGGTTGTTGGCTGGAAACATCTTGTCTGTGGGGAAGGAAGGGGCAGGTCCAGCCTTGTCCTGCCCTGTAACCCCAGCACTGCACTGCCCTGTAACCCCAATCCCCCCAGAGCCTCTCTCCCAGCCCAGCAGTGTCTGCCAGTCCCTGGCACACCAAAGGCAATGCTCCACACCCACCTCTGGAGCACCCAGCCCAGCTCCTGAGTGACCAAATGATGGGAAATCCCACCTGGGGAAAGGGCCCAGGAAGACCAAGGGGAATTTAAGGCTGACCACAAGGCAAGAACAAGTCTTGACCCTACATCCTCTTGGAATTTCAATCTGAATGCTGCTGGAATCCAGGAGTTGGTATCTCTGTGTGTGCTTCTCTAAGGTTTTGTTGTCTTTCTGTCTTTCAGTGTCTTCTTCTTCTATTTCTATCCTCTTGCAAATTTTGAGAAACTTAAAAACTTAGAGTTTTTAAAGTTGAATGAGCCAAGTTATTGCTTTGAGAAATATTTTTTGTTGGTTGAATGTCATATTAAACCTTTTGACAAAGTTTCTCTGAGTTTCTAAAGTTGCCAGTAAAGTATATTTTGTTCTTTTGAGCTCTAAAAAATTTCTTGTAGGTATTTCTCCAGTGCATCCAACTCAGAGGACACAAACAATTGTAATTCCTTCTAAATGTGTCCTTGAGAGAGTTGTTTGGGGGATGGGGGTCAGGGTTTGTCTGTCCTGATTGGCACAGCCCAGGCAGGGCTTTCACAGCCCCATTCCACGCTCCATTTCCCACCTGGAGCTGCTGGTGCCTCTGAGTTCTGCTTCCCCAGCCCCAGGGATGCTCTCCTTGTCTGCCCATTCCCCCACAGTCTCTGGGCAGGGATGGCCTCAGTGGGGGCTGCTGACTTCCTCAGAAACTTGGAGGCTGCTGGTGCTGAGTTTTACTTCTCCAGAGGCTTGTTCAGCCTTCAGCTCTTCAAGTCAGGAATTCAGTGCCCCAGGGCTCACGAGCATTCAGAAGACCTAAACAAACCAAACCTCTGGGAATAATTTGATTCAAGTTTTCAAATCTGATGAGGCCAGCTGTGGCACCCAAACCCAACAGTGGGGTCAGTGCAGTGTCCATGGCAACAGCCCCTTGCAATGGCCCAGTGCAGGTTGGGATGATAATCCACTCTCACAGCTGGCCCAGGGCAGCTCTGCAGTGCCCTTTCCCACAGCCTGTCTGCACAGAAGCACTTCCAGGGCTCTCTGCATTTCCTTTCCCTCACTCTTGCCTCACTCACACACCTCCCAACAACCCACTTGGTGCTTTCAGCTGCAAGGAGTTCAAAGCTTGTCTGTCCCTCTGCAGCTGCTCTAATTCTGCCTTCAGCCAACTCTAGGTTTGTGTTTCTTGTAGAACTCCCTGCGTGTCTGAAACATTCCTTGTGTGGTTCTGCCTTGGAGAAGGGGAACCTCCTTGGTGGCACCTTGGCTTGGCACACACTTGAGGAGGGTATCTGATTTCCATGGGGAAACTCAGAAGTTTTAGATTGCTACAATAAAAGAAGAAAAACCCCTCTTTGCCTGAGTGCAGCCAGTTCTCTGAGCAAAGCAGGTCCCAGGTGAGGGAGGAGAGACAGGATGGGGCTGGGGAATGTGGAACAAGGTTGTCCACACTGGGTCAGACCTCAAGGCACAGCTTCTCTGACCTGGCCAGACCTCCTTAGGAGAGACCCTGGATCAATATCCATCACTGAATGCTGCAATCACATCTGCTCTAAAGAGAACAGGAATAAAAGACACCCTTTAAAATAGGAACACATACTTCCTAGAAGCTCTTTGAACTATTTCTCCATAACTATTGTAGGAAACTTTCCTAAGAACTGCACCAGACCAGAGGGAAATCAAGGCACAGCCATGGTTTGTTAGGATTTGCTTGATCCTAATGAGCCCCGTGGTGCATTTGGAGCTGAGCCCTTGAACCTCAGGGCCTGAGAGGAGATTGCACAAACCTTTCCAGGAGTCCAAGTCAGAGGAAAAACCCAAAGTATTTCCAAACATTAATGGGTGCCACTGAGATTCATCCCCAACACAGGCTCCTGATGGACTCCTTGGAGGAGAGAACTGGAGGCCAGAATTGCACAGAAACCTCTCAGAGACTCAGTGTTGGAAGGAAAATCCAAAGTAGCTGAAAAACCCCAGAGTATCTCAAAGTATTGATGAGCCCCACCGAGTGTCAATGCAAAGCTCCCAAGGGACTCGTTAAAGCAGATAATTGGGGCCTTGATTGCACAAACTTCTCAGACACTCAGTGTGGGAAGGAAAAAAGAAAGTACCTTAAAAACTGAAGTACCTTGAAGCATTAATGAGCCCCACGGAGTGTTGTTACTGACAAAGCCTCTCAAGGGACTAATTACAGCAGATAATTGGAGACCAGGATTGCACAAAGCTCTCAGAGACTCCAAGGCAAAAGCCAAAGTCCTTTGAAAAAGCTGCAGTCCCTGGAGCATGAAGGAGCCCCCAGGGCCATTCCTGAGCAAGGCTCCCCAGGGACTCCTTCCAGCAGATCCCTGAGGCCACTGGCATGTGGGCTAGGGGGGATGCTGAGGGCAGGCCAAGGGGGTGACAGTGGCCAGCCTTGCTGGGGCTGTGCCAGGAGGCCCCAGGGCCTCAGGACAAAGTGTCTCCTCACAGCCCTTGCTGGCACAGAGGCTGCTGTGGCCCAGGGCACCAGGACTTGGCTTCTCTTTGTCCCCATCTGTCATCAGAGCCTCCAGTTCTCTGCTCTGCCTGGGGCCTGGGGACACTTTCTCAGTCACGTCCCTCAGTGGGACCCATTAAAAGGAAAAGAAACTTTGGAGTTGGATTCTGACTTGGAAGTTCTTGAGAGGTTTCTTCCCCTCCTTCTGCTAACCTATGGAGTTTCTCACAAGAAAACCTCTTTTGTTATAGTTTTACATTTCCCTGATGCCAGCTGCCCAGAAATCTGTCATCAGATTTTCTCCTCCCATTTCACATCACTCTGAGGTGTGTATGGGCCATGAGTCTAGGGATGTCATTTTAAGGATGAGTCATTCAAAGGCAAAAGTCGTCTTCATCTGTCTCTGTGAGCTTCTCTGGAAACAGTTTTCTCATTGCCCTCAAGGCCTCAAATCTTCGCTTCACCCTGTTCCAACAACTCACTGTATCACAATTACTCTCTCTTTTGCTCAAAAATCTACACTTTGAACACTCCATTCCTCCCAGTATACTCGGTCATGAATTAAAGTAGTCTTTTTAAGCTACTATTGTCCATCTCCATAGCTTTAACAGAAAGGTATTTCAGCTTGTAAAGCATCTCCTTATTCTCTCTTCCCCATTTAAAACTTAACTCTTTTCCTCACTGGTTTTAGTGGTTTTATGATGTCTTCTTCATGTTGATTGTCTCTCTCTTTCTCTGTCTTTCTGGGAAAAAGGAGTAATCTGTACATTTTATTCAGGTAGTAAAAGAATTAAAAGCTTTAGAAAAGCTGCAAGAGTTCATGGTGTCAGGTTTCAGTCCAGCAGCAGAAACTGAAAACTAAACCAGGTTGGCCGGCTCTGCTTTCTTTTCCTCCGCCCCCGCCTTCGTCCTCTGTGGCCTTGTCCGGCCTGGAGGGCGGGGGGGGGAGAGGAGGAGGCCAAGACAGAGCCTTGTTACCTTTTCAGAAGCTGGAAACAAAAGAGGACAAGAGTGCTCTGACTTTACATCTTAAGGAGGTGTTCATAGGGTGACTCTACGTTTTAATGGTCAAAACTGCTATCAATTGTTAGAAATGACTGATAATTGGTCTGGAGGAAAGACTGCCATCAGCCACCAGCACCTTCAACTTCCTTAGCTCTCAAAACTACCATAAAGGTAAAACCACCCCATGACACTGTGACACAACCGCTGTGAATGTCCCAGTTTCCACCTCTCTGTGACAGCACAGCAGGGACAGCCCCAGTGTTCTCCTCTCTGTGACACCACAGCAGGGACAGCCCCAGTGTTCTCCTCTCTGTGACATCACAGCAGGCACAGCCCCAGTGTTCCACTCTCTGTTACGCCTGTCGTGGTTTTAAAGCATTAGTTAGAAAATCACTGTAAAATTTACTCATTTCTTGCTGTGAGATGTGGATGATGAGAAGGGCAAAAGAAGCTTAAAACCTAAAGGAATGAGTAAGTTTATTAACCAAACTACAAGGTTAAGAAAGCAGAATAAAACTTCCAGAAACCCTTTTTCCCCACCACGCTGCCATTCCTGTCTTTAATTGACAACATAGAGGAAAAAAAACAAACCCTGGTGGTTAAAACAGTCCAAACTTTGCTGTAGTCTTTTCAGCAGTCTTTGTCGAGAAAAAGAAGTTCTTTTATTTCAATCTATGGAGTTTTTCATAAGAAAACCATTTTCTCGTGGCTTCCTATTGCTCTGATGCCAGTGGCCCAGAAAACTCTGCCATCAGTCCTTTCCTCCCATTTCACACCACTCTGAGCTGTGTTCTTGGGCCATGATTCAAGGGGTGTCCTTTGAAGGATGAGATCTTCCAAGGCAAAAGTTCTCTTCATTTGTCTCTGTGACCATCTCTGGAAACAGAATTTTTTGCTTTGTCTCTTAAGAGCCACAAATCTTCAACAACTCTCACTTCTCCTTTTCTCTTCCAGCATCTCCTAGGATTACAACCACTTCACCCTTGACTCAGCTTTATCAATGAATTACTTTTGCTCAGATCTACACTTTGAAATACTCCATTCCCCCCAAAATACTCTTTCAGGAATGAAAGGAGTTTTTTCAGGACATTATTGTCCCTCTCCATAGCTTGAACAAAAGAAAACTTCAGCTTATTCAGGCATCTCCTTATTGTCTTTCCATCTGAGGGTTAATTCCTTCCCTTGCTGCCTTTGATCCTTGATGCTGTCTCTTTCCATGGTGATCCCTCTCTCTTCCCCTCTCTCTGGAAAAAGGATTAATCTGCAAGTCTCATCTGCCTAGTGAAAGGGTTAAACTCTTGCCCAGGCCTTGATCTCTGCCGAGGCAGCGGCTGGAGCCGTTTGCCAGGGAAGATTTTTGGTAGCTGCTCTGGAGGAGTGTGGCCACTGTCTCAGCACGCCGCAGCTCAAGAGCTTTCCCTCCCCTTCCTCGGCAGTCTCTGCTGAAAGCCAGCAGCGTCAGAAACTGCAGCCGAGCCAGGAAGCGGCCTGACCCGGCAGCCCCGCTGCACAAGGCGCAGCTAGCCCTGCAAGGGCTTCAGCCCCTCTGGGAAGGGGCTCCTGTCACTTCACAGTCGCCATCCAGCACCAGGAACCGCAGAACTCCAGCCAGCCCCGCTCCCCGCCGCGACCTTGTCTGACGTGGAGCGGTGGAGGCTGAACCAGAGCCCTGTTACCTCTTCAAAAGCCAGAAAGCAAAGAGAAAGAGAAATTCCCAGGCTTAAAATTGAAAGGGTGGTGTTCACAGGTTGATGTCACTTTTCAATGGGCAAAACTACTGTCAATTCCAGAAATGGCCAGGTATTGGCCAGGACAAAAATCTCCAATCAGTTTCCAGCAACCTTAACTTCCTTAGCTGTTTCTCTTTTTTTCATAAATGTCAATCTAACACAAACTAGCACAAGTGACAGCCCCAGTGTTCCCCTCTCTGTGACACCACAGCAGGGACAGCCCCAGTGTTCTCCTCTCTGTGACACCACAGCAGTGATAGCTACCATGTCCTCCTCTTTGTGACACCACTGCTGTGACTGTCCCAATTTCCCCCCCTCTGTGACACGACAGCAGGGACAGCCCCAGTGTTCTCCTCTCTGTGACACCACAGCAGGCACAGCCCCAGTGTTCTCCTCTCTGTGACACCACAGCAGGCACAGCCCCAGTGTTCCACTCTCTGTTACGCCTGTCGTGGTTTTAAAGCATTAGTTAGAAAATCACTGTAAAACTTATTCATTTCTTGCTGTGAGATGTGGATGATGAGAAGGGCAAAAGAAGCTTAAAACTTAAAGGAATGAGTAAGTTTATTAACCAAACTACAAGGTTAAGAATGCAGAATAGAACTTCCAGAAACCCTTTTTCCCCACCACGCTCCCATTCCTGTCTTTAATTGATGTCATGGGGTGGCTTTACCTTTATAGTGATTTTAGGAGCTAAGGAAGTTGAAGGTGCTGGTGGCTGATGGGAGACTTTCCTCCTGACCAATTATCAGTCATTTTTAAGAACTGACAGCAGTTTTGACCTTTAAAAAGTGAATTCAAACTGTGAACACCGCCCTAATATGTAAAGTCAGAGCACTCTGGTCCGCTCTTTTGTTTCTGGCTTCTGAAAAGGTAACAAGGCTCTGTCGTGGCCTCCTCCTTCTCCCCTGCCCCCTCCCCCCCCAAGCCGGACAAGGCCGCAGAGGACGAAGGGGGGGGGACGGGGGCAGGGGGGGCACCGAGGAAAAGAAAGCAGAGCCGGCCAACCTGGTTTAGTTTTCAGCTTCTGCTGCTGGACTGAAACCTGACACCATGAACTCTTGCAGCTTTTCTAAAGCTTTTAATTCTTTTACTACCTGAATAAAACGTACAGATTACTCCTTTTTCCCAGAAAGACAGAGAAAGAGAGAGACAATCAACATGAAGAAGACATCATAAAACCACTAAAACCAGTGAGGAAAAGAGTTAAGTTTTAAATGGGGAAGAGAGAATAAGGAGATGCTTTACAAGCTGAAATACCTTTCTGTTAAAGCTATGGAGATGGACAATAGTAGCTTAAAAAGACTCCTTTAATTCATGACAGAGTATATTGGGAGGAATGGAGTGTTCAAAGTGTGGATTTTTGAGCAAAAGAGAGAGTAATTGTGATACAGTGAGTTGCTGGAATTGAGTAAAGCGAAGATTTTGAAGCCTTGGGGCAATGAGAAAACTGTTTTCTAGGAAAGCTCACAGAGACAGATGAAGAAGACTTTTGCCTTTGAATGACTCATCCTTAAAATGACATCCCTAGACTCATGGCCCATACACACCTCAGAGTGATGTGAAATGAGAGGAGAAGAACTGATGACAGATTTCCGGGCAGCTGGCATCAGAGCAACAGAGAACTGTAACAGAAATAGTTTTCTTGTGAGAAACTCCATAGGTTATCAGAAAGAGACTTCTGTTTCTCTACAGAGACTGATGAAAAGACTGTAGCAAGAATTGGGACTGTTTTTAACCACCAAAGTTCAAAATTTTTTTTGTCTCTATGTTGTCATGTATACAAAGAAATGGTCAAGTAGTGGGGGATAAAAGAGTGGTCTGGAAGTTTATTCTGGTGTTCTTATTCTTGTAGTTTTGTTAATAAACTTTCTTTATCCCTTTTTAAGTTTTAAGCCTGTTTTGCTCTTGCTCTAATCCATATCTCACAGCAAGAAATAAGTAATTTTTTAGTTACTGGTTTAAAACCATGACATCTCCTTTCAAAACCTAGTTGAAATTTTGCAAAAACAATTAGATGAAGAAAGGAATGAGATCCATCTCTTGCCAGTGGCCCGAAGAGAGGAATGGGTTAAAAATTCAAAGAATGCTTACTCACCAAAGAAACAGTGGAGAGGGAAACCCCTATCATTAATCAAATTTAGCCTCAAAAAGAACTAACTGATGAAAAATTGTGGGGACCACTGCTGTCCTAGCTTGAAACCTTTAATTAAAACAATATAATCATATTGTCATGGAGTTAACTTTACCTTTAAGGAAAGTTGGAGTTGCTGGGAACTGCCTGGAGTCTTTTCTCCTGACCAATTATCGGTCATTGCTGAGAACTGACAGCAGTTTACGCCATTGAAAAGTGGGATCAACTTGTGAACCCTACCTTAAAGTGTAAAAGCAGAGCTCTCTTGGTTCTCTTTGTTTCCTGGCTGTGAAGGGTGGCAGAGCTCCAGGCCTCCCGTTCCCTGCCCAGGCCATGCGGCCGGGCGGGGCCGGGGCCGGGGCCAGCCGCGTGTCCCGGCCGGCAGATGGCGGGGGGCCTGCGGAAGGTTTTCCTCGGGCCCGGGCCGGGCCGAACCGATCTCTGGCTCAGCTGCAGGTTTTGCTGTAACTAAATTCACTGGAAAATGCCGAGTGAAGAAAGAGAGAGGCCCTGGACTTGCAGCGGGCTGGAGCGGCGACTACACTCTCCAGAGCAGCCATGAGGAACTTTCCATCGCAGACGGCTCCAGCTCCTGTTCGGCAGAGATCACCGAACTACCTACAAAAAGCCTGGGAAAGATTTTAACTCTTTCATTACCCAGATGAGACTTGCGGATTAATCTTTTTATCCAGAGAGAGAGAGAGAGAGTGATCAACATGAAAAGAGACTTTATAAACTACCACTGACAGGAAAGAAAAGAAGCTTCAGGAAAGGTAGAGAATTAAGAAGATGCTTTAATTAAGCTGAAATATCTTTCTGTTAAAACTATGGAGATGGACAGTTCTGAAAAGACCTCCTTTAATTCATGATACAGAATCTAGAGAGGAATAAAGTGTTCAAAGTGTAAATCTGAGTAAAAAGTAGAGTAATTGTGGTATAGTGAAGTGCTGGGAGATTTGAAGCCTTGAGAGGCAATGAGAAAACTGTTTTCTAGTGAAGCTCACAGAACAGATGAAGAAGACTTTTTGCCTTTGAATAACTTATCCTTAAAAATGCTACCCCTAGACTCATGGCCCATACAAACCTCAGAGTGATGTGAAAATGGGAGGAGTGGGCTCGAATAATAGCAGCTCTGGGCAGCAAACATTAGGGCAATGGAAAACTATAACAAAAATAGTTTTCTTCTGAGAAACTCCATAAATTAACAGGAAGAAACTTCTGTTTCTCTACAAAGACTGGTGAAAAGACTGTAGCAAGAATTGGAACTGTTTTAACCATCAAAGTTCCAAAGTTTTTGTCTCTGTTGTCATGTGAACAAGGAAATAGTGAGTAGATAGGGGATGAAAAGGTTTTCTGGAAGTTTATTCTGGTGTTCTTATTATTGTAGTTTGTCAATAAACTTTCCTTTTTCCTTTTAAGTTTTAGGCCTGTTTTGCTCTTGTTCTAATACATATCTCACAGCAAGAAATATGTAATTTTCTCAGTTATTGGTTTAAAACCACGACATCTCTTCAAAGTCTTACAAATTCCACAAACATTCCACAAAATCTCCACAAATTTGCACACAAACTGTGAAAAATCTTTCAAAATGATTCTAGTCAAAATCCCACAAAATTCCAGAAACATCCCAACAAACTCCCTAAATCTTCTCAAAACCCTAACAAATTCCAGAAACATGCCACAAAAATCTCCACAAATTTCCACACAATCTAAGACAAATATTTCAAAATGCTTCATGTCGCATCAAAGTCTTTCGAATTCCAGAAACATGCCACCAAATTCCAGAAAAATCCCACAAAATTCCACAATCATACCAACAAACTCCGTAAATCTTCTCAAAGCCCCACTAAATTCCAGAAACCTCTCACAAAATTCTGGAAAAATCTTCTCAAAACCCCACCAAATTCCAGAAACTTCCCACAAAAACTTTACAAATTACAACACATCCTAGAAAAATCCCTCAAAATTCTTCAAGTCTCCTCAAAATCTCACCTAATTCCAGAACATTCCAGAACATTCCAAAAAAATCGCACAACATTCCAGCAGAAACCTCACACAAAATTCTTTACATTTTCGCAAAACTCCACCAAATTCCAGAAACATCCCACAAAATCTCCACAAATTTCCACACAATCTAAGAAAAATACCTCAAAATTCTTCATGTCTCCACAAAGTCTTTCGAAATTCCACAAACATCCCACACAATTCCACAAACATCCCAACAAACTCCTTAAACCTTCTCAAAGCCCTACCAAATTCCAGAAACATCTCACAAAATTCTAGAAAAATCTTCTCAAAACCCCACCAAATTCAGGAAACTTCCCACAAAATCTTTACAAATTTCCACACATCCTAGAAAATTCCCTCAAAATTCTTCACGTCTCCTCAAAATCTCACCAAATTCCAGAACATTCCACAACATTCCAAAGAAATCGCACAACATTCCAGAAACCTCCCACAAAATTCTTTACAATTTTGCAAAACTCCATCGAATTCCAGAAACATCCCCCAAAAATCTCCACAAATTTCCACACAATCTATGAAAAATACCTCAATTGCTTCATATCTCCTCAGTCCTTAAAACTGCAGAAACATCCCACAAAATTCCACAAAAATCCCACAGAATTCCAGAAACATCGTACATAATTCCACAAACATCACAACAAACTCCCTGAATCTTCTCAAAACCCTACCACATTCCCGAAAAATCCCACAAAACTTTTCCAATTTCCACTCATCCTAGAAAAATCCCTCAAAATTTTCAAGTCTCCTCAAAATCTCACCAAATTCCAGAACATTCCACAACATGTCAAAGAAATCGCACAACATTCCAGAAACCTCCCACAAAATTCTTTACATTTTCACAAAACTCCACCAAATTCCAGAAACATCCCACAAAATCTCCACAAATTTCCACACAATATAAGCAAAATACCTCAAAATTCTTCATGTCCCCTCAAAGTCTTTTGAAATTGCACAAACATCCCACACAATTCCCTAAATCTTCTCAAAACCCTTCCAAATTTTAGAAACATCCCAAAAAATCTTCCTGTTTCCAAAAATTCCACAAACATCCCACAAAATTCCAGAAAAATCTTCTCAAAACCCTACCAAATTCCAGAAATATACCACAAAATCTTGACAAATTTCCACACAATCTAAAAAAACCCCTCAAAATTCTTCATGTCTCCTCGAAGTCTTTCAAATTCCAGAAACATCCCACAAAATCTCCAGAAATTTGCACACAATCTAAGAAAACTCTTTCAAAATTCTTCAAGTCAAGTCAAAATCCCACAAAATTCCCGAAACATCCCAACAAACTCCCTAAATCTTCTCAAAACCCTACCAAATTCCAGAAACATCCCACAAAAACATTTCCAACTTCCGTACAATCTAAGAAAAATACCTCAAAATTCTTCCTGTCTCCTCAAAGTCTTACAAATTCCACAAACATCCCACAAATTTCACAAACATCCCAATAAACTCCTTAAACCTTCTCAAAGCCCTACCAAATTCCAGAAACATCTCACAAAATTCTAGAAAAATCTTTTCAAAACCCCACCAAATTCCAGAGACTTCCCACAAAATCTTTACAAATTTCCACACATCCTAGAAAATTCCCTCAAAATTCTTCACGTTTCCTCAAAATCTCACCAAATTCCAGAACATTCCACAACATTTCAACAAAATCGCACAACATTCCAGAAACCTCCCACAAAATTCTTTACATTTTCGCAAAACTCCACCAAATTCCAGAAACATCCCACAAAATCTCCACAAATTTTCACACAATATAAGCAAATTACTTCAAAATTCTTCATGTCCCCTCGAAGTCTTTCGAAATTGCACAAACATACCACACAATTCGCTAAATCTTCTCAAAACCCTTCCAAATTTAAGCAACATCCCACAAAAACTCTTCCTATTTCCAAAAATTCCACAAACATCCCACAAAATTCCAGAAAAATCTTCTCAAAACCCTAACAAATTCCAGAAACATCCTGCAAAATCCCTCAAAAATCCCACCAAATTCCAAAAACATTCCACGGAATTCCACAAACATCCCAACACACTCCCTAAATCGTCTCAAAACTCTACCAAATTCCAGAAACATCCCACAAAATTCCAGAAAAATCTTCTCAAAACCCTACCAAATTCCAGACAAATATCCCACAAAATCTTGACAAATTTCCACAAAATCTAAAAAAACCCTCAAAATTCTTCATGACTCCTCAAAGTCTTTCAAATTCCAGAAACAACCCACAAAATATCCAAAAATTAACACACAATCTAAGCAAAATACCTCAAAATTCTTCATGTCTCCTCAAAGTCCTTCAAAATTCAAGAAACATCCCACCAAATTCCACAAAAATCCAACCAAATTCCAGAAATATCCCACAAAATTCCACAAACATCCCAACAAACTCCTTAAGTCTTATCAAAACCCTACCAAATTCCAGAAATATCCCACAAAAACTTTTCCAATTTTCAAAAAATTCCACAAACATTCCACAAAATTCCAGAAAAATCCCACAAAATTCCACAAACATCCCAACACACTCCCTAAGTCTTATAAAAACCTTACCAAATTCCAGAAACCTCCCACAAAATCTCCACAAATTTCCACACAATCTAAGAAAAATACCTCAAAATTCTTCATGTCTCCTCAAAGTCTTTCGAAATTCCACAAACATCCCACACAATTCCCTAAATCTTTTCAAAACCCTTCCAAATAACAGAAACATCCCACAAAAACTCTTCCAATTTCCACAAAATTCCACAAACATTGCACAAAATTCCAGAAAAATCTTCTCAAAACCCTAACAAATTCCAGAAATATCCTGCAAAATCCCTCAAAAATCCCACCGAATTCCAAAAACATTCCATGGAATTCCACAAACATCCCAACCAACTCCATAAATCTTCTCAAAACCCTACCAAATTCCAGAAACATCCCACAAAAATCTCCAAAAATTTCCACAAAATTCTACAAACATCGCACAAAATTCCAGAAAAATCTTTTCACAACCCTACCAAATTCCAGAAACATCTTGCAAAATCCCTCAAAAATCCCACCAAATTCCAAAAACATTCCACGGAATACCACAAACATCCCAACACACTGCCTGAATCTTCTCAAAACCCTTCCAAATTCCAGAAACATCCCACAAAATCTACAAAAATTTCCACAAAATTCCACAAACATCCCACAAAATTCCACAAACATCCCAACAAACTCACTAAATCTTCTCAAAACCCTACCAAATTCCAGAAACATCCCACAAAAACTTTCCCAATTTCCACAAAATTCCACAAACATTCCACAAAATTCCAGAAAAATCCCACAAAATTCCACAAACATCCCAACAAACTCACTAATTCTTATCAAAACCCTACCAAATTCCAGAAATATCCCACAAAATCTTTACAATTTACCACACAATCTAAGAAAAATCCCTCAAAATTCTTCATGTCTTCTCAAAACCCTACCAAATTCCAAAAACCTCCCACAAAATCCTTTACAATTTTGCAAAACTTTCTCAAATTCCAGAAACATCCCACAAAATCTTTACAAATTTCCACACATCCTAGAAAAATCCCTCAAAATTCTTCAAGCCTTCTCAAAATCTCACCAAATTCCAGAACATTCCACAACATTTCAAAAAAATCGCACAACATTCCAGAAACCTCCCACAAAATTCTTTACATTTTCACAAAACTCCACCAAATTCCAGAAACATCCCACAAAATCTCCACAAATTTCCACACAATCTAAGAAAAATACCTCAAAATTCTTCATGTCTCCTCAAAGTCTTTCGAAATTCCACAAACATCCCACACAAGTCCCTAAATCTTTTCAAAACCCTTCCAAATTCCAGAAACATCCCACAAAATCTCTTCCAGTTTCCACAAAATTCCACAAACATTCCAACAAACTCACTAATTCTTATCAAAACCCTACCAAATTCCAGAAAAATCCCACAAAATCTCTTCCAATTTCCACAAAATTCCACAAACATCGCACAAAATTTCAGAAAAATCTTCTTAAAACCCTACCAAATTCCAGAAATATCCTGCAAAATCCCTCAAAAATCCCACCGAAATCCAAAAACATTCCATGGAATACCACAAACATCCCAACCAACTCCATAAATCTTCTCAAAACCCTACCAAATTCCAGAAACATCCCACAAAATCTACAAAAATTTCCAAAAAATTCGACAAACATCCCACAAAATTCCACAAATATCCCAACAAACTCCCTAATTCTTATCAAAACCCTACCAAATTCCAGAAATATCCCACAAAATCTTTACAATTTACCACACAATCTAAGAAAAATCCCTCAAAATACTTCAAGCCTTCTCAAAATCTCACCAAATTCCAGAACATTCCACAACATTCCAAAAAAATCGCACAACATTCCAGAAACCTCCCACAAAATTCTTTACATTTTCACAAAACTCCACCAAATTCCAGAAACATCCCACAAAATCTCCACAAATTTCCACACAATCTAAGAAATACACCTCAAAATTCTTCATGTCTCCTCAAAGTCTTTCGAAATTCCACAAACATCCCACACAATTCCCTAAATCTTTTCAAAACCCTTCCAAATAACAGAAACATCCCACAAAAACTCTTCCAATTTCCACAAAATTCCACAAACATTCCACAAAATTCCAGAAAAATCCCACAAAATTCCACAAACATCCAAACAAACTCACTAATTCTTATCAAAACCCTACCAAATTCCAGAAATATCCCACAAAATCTTTACAATTTACCACACAATTTAAGAAAAATCCCTCAAAATTGTTCATGTCTTCTCAAAACCCTACCAAATTCCAGAAACCTCCCACAAAATCCTTTACAATTTTGCAAAACTTTCTCAAATTCCAGAAACATCCCACAAAATCTTTACAAATTTCCACACATCCTAGAAAAATCCCTCAAAATTCTTCAAGCCTTCTCAAAATCTCACCAAATTCCAGAACATTCCACAACATTTCAAAAAAATCGAACAACATTCCAGAAACCTCCCACAAAATCCTTTACATTTTCACAAAACTCCACCAAATTCCAGAAACATCCCACAAAATCTCCACAAATTTCCACACAATCTAAGAAAAATACCTCAAAATTCTTCATGTCTCCTCAAAGTCTTTCGAAATTCCACAAACATCCCACACAATTCCCTAAATCTTTTCAAAACCCTTCCAAATAACAGAAACATCCCACAAAATCTCTTCCAATTTCCACAAAATTCCACAAACATTGCACAAAATTCCAGAAAAATCTTCTCAAAACCCTACCAAATTCCAGAAATATCCTGCAAAATCCCTCAAAAATCCCACCAAATTCCAAAAACATTCCATGGAATTCCACAAACATCCCAACCAACTCCATAAATCTTCTCAAAACCCTACCAAATTCCAGAAACATCCCACAAAAATCTCCAAAAATTTCCACAAAATTCTACAAACATCGCACAAAATTCCAGAAAAATCTTTTCACAACCCTACCAAATTCCAGAAACATCTTGCAAAATCCCTCAAAAATCCCACCAAATTCCAAAAACATTCCACGGAATACCACAAACATCCCAACACACTGCCTGAATCTTCTCAAAACCCTTCCAAATTCCAGAAACATCCCTCAAAATCTACAAAAATTTCCACAAAATTCCACAAACATCCCACAAAATTCCACAAACATCCCAACAAACTCACAAATTCTTATCAAAACCCTACCAAATTCCAGAAACATCCCACAAAAACTTTCCCAATTTCCACAAAATTCCACAAACATTCCACAAAATTCCAGAAAAATCCCACAAAATTCCACAAACATCCCAACAAACTCACTAATTCTTATCAAAACCCTACCAAATTCCAGAAATATCCCACAAAATCTTTACAATTTACCACACAATTTAAGAAAAATACCTCAAAATTCTTCATGTCTTCTCAAAACCCTACCAAATTCCAGAAACATCCCACAAAATCCTTTACAATTTTGCAAAACTTTCTCAAATTCCAGAAACATCCCACAAAATCTTTACAAATTTCCACACATCCTAGAAAAATCCCTCAAAATTCTTCAAGCCTTCTCAAAATCTCTCCAAATTCCAGAACATTCCACAACATTTCAAAAAAATCGCACAACATTCCAGAAACCTCCCACAAAATCCTTTACATTTTCACAAAACTCCACCAAATTCCAGAAACATCCCACAAAATCTCCACAAATTTCCACACAATCTAAGAAAAATACCTCAAAATTCTTCATGTCTCCTCAAAGTCTTTCGAAATTCCACAAACATCCCACACAATTCCCTAAATCTTTTCAAAACCCTTCCAAATAACAGAAACATCCCACAAAAACTCTTCCAATTTCCACAAAATTCCACAAACATTGCACAAAATTCCAGAAAAATCTTCTCAAAACCCTACCAAATTCCAGAAATATCCTGCAAAATCCCTCAAAAATCCCACCGAATTCCAAAAACATTCCATGGAATTCCACAAACATCCCAACCAACTCCATAAATCTTCTCAAAACCCTACCAAATTCCAGAAACATCCCACAAAAATCTACAAAAATTTCCACAAAATTCCACAAACATCCCACAAAATTCCACAAATATCCCAACAAACTCCCTAATTCTTATCAAAACCCTACCAAATTCCAGAAATATCCCACAAAATCTTTACAATTTACCACACAATCTAAGAAAAATCCCTCAAAATACTTCAAGCCTTCTCAAAATCTCACCAAATTCCAGAACATTCCACAACATTTCAAAAAAATCGCACAACATTCCAGAAACCTCCCACAAAATTCTTTACATTTTCACAAAACTCCACCAAATTCCAGAAACATCCCACAAAATCTCCACAAATTTCCACACAATCTAAGAAAAATACCTCAAAATTCTTCATGTCTCCTCAAAGTCTTTCGAAATTCCACAAACATCCCACACAATTCCCTAAATCTTTTCAAAACCCTTCCAAATAACAGAAACATCCCACAAAAACTCTTCCAATTTCCACAAAATTCCACAAACATTGCACAAAATTCCAGAAAAATCTTCTCAAAACCCTACCAAATTCCAGAAATATCCCATAAAATCCCTCAAAAATCCCACCGAATTCCAAAAACATTCCATGGAATTCCACAAACATCCCAACCAACTCCATAAATCTTCTCAAAACCCTACCAAATTCCAGAAAAATCCCACAAAATCTTTACAATTTACCACACAATCTAAGAAAAATACCTCAAAATTCTTCATGTCTTCTCAAAACCCTACCAAATTCCAGGAACCTCCCACAAAATCCTTTACATTTTTGCAAAACTTTCTCAAATTCCAGAAACATCCCACAAAATCTTTACAAATTTCCACACATCCTAGAAAAATCCCTCAAAATTCTTCAAGCCTTCTCAAAATCTCACCAAATTCCAGAACATTCAACATTTCAACGAAATCGCACAACATTCCAGAAACCTCCCACAAAATTCTTTACATTTTCACAAAACTCCACCAAATTCCAGAAACATCCCACAAAATTCTAGAAAAATCTTTTCAAAACCCCACCAAATTCCAGAAACTTCCCACAAAATCTTTACAAATTTCCACACATCCTAGAAAATTCCCTCAAAATTCTTCACGTTTCCTCAAAATCTCACCAAATTCCAGAACATTCAACATTTCAACGAAATCGCACAACATTCCAGAAACCTCCCACAAAATTCTTTACATTTTCACAAAACTCCACCAAATTCCAGAAACATCCCACAAAATTCTAGAAAAATCTTTTCAAAACCCCACCAAATTCCAGAAACTTCCCACAAAATCTTTACAAATTTCCACACATCCTAGAAAATTCCCTCAAAATTCTTCACGTTTCCTAAAAATCTCACCAAATTCCAGAACATTCAACAACATTTCAACGAAATCGCACAACATTCCAGAAACCTCCCACAAAATTCTTTACATTTTCACAAAACTCCACCAAATTACAGAAACATCCCACAAAATCTCCACAAATTTCCACACAATATAAGCAAAATTCTTCAAAATTCTTCATGTCTCCTCAAAGTCTTTCGAAATTCCACAAACATCCCACACAATTCGCTAAATCTTCTCAAAACCCTTCCAAATTTTAGCAACATCTCACAAAAACTCTTCCTATTTCCAAAAATTCCACAAACATCCCACAAAATTCCAGAAAAATCTTCTCAAAACCCTACCAAATTCCAGAAATATCCCACAATATCTTGACAAATTTCCACACAATCTAAAAAAAACCCTCAAAATTCTTCATGTCTCCTCAAAGTCTTTCAAATTCCAGAAACATCCCACAAAATCTCCACAAATTACCACACAATCTAAGAAAAATACCTCAAAATTCTTCATGTCTTCTCAAAGTCTTTCGAAATTCCACAAACTTCCCACACAATTCCCTAAATCTTCTCAAAACCCTTCCAAATTCCAGAAACATCCCACAAAATCTCTTCCAATTTCCACAAAATTCCACAAACATCGCACAAAATTTCAGAAAAATCTTCTCAAAACCCTACCAAATTCTAGAAATATCCTGCAAAATCCCTCAAAAATCCCACCGAAATCCAAAAACATTCCACGGAATTCCACAAACATCCCAACCAACTCCATAAATTATCTCAAAACCCTTCCAAATTCCAGAAATATCCCATAAAATCTACAAAAATTTCCACAAAATTCCACAAACATCCCACAAAATTCAACAAATATCCCAACAAACTCCCTAATTCTTATCAAAACCCTACCAAATTCCAGAAATATCCCACAAAATCTTTACAATTTACCACACAATCTAAGAAAAATCCCTCAAAATACTTCAAGCCTTCTCAAAATCTCACCAAATTCCAGAACATTCCACAACATTTCAAAAAAATCGCACAACATTCCAGAAACCTCCCACAAAATTCTTTACATTTTCACAAAACTCCACCAAATTCCAGAAACATCCCACAAAATCTCCACAAATTTCCACACAATCTAAGAAAAATACCTCAAAATTCTTCATGTCTCCTCAAAGTCTTTCGAAATTCCACAAACATCCCACACAATTCCCTAAATCTTTTCAAAACCCTTCCAAATAACAGAAACATCCCACAAAAACTCTTCCAATTTCCACAAAATTCCACAAACATTGCACAAAATACCAGAAAAATCTTCTCAAAACCCTACCAAATTCCAGAAATATCCCATAAAATCCCTCAAAAATCCCACCGAATTCCAAAAACATTCCATGGAATTCCACAAACATCCCAACCAACTCCATAAATCTTCTCAAAACCCTACCAAATTCCAGAAAAATCCCACAAAATCTTTACAATTTACCACACAATCTAAGAAAAATCCCTCAAAATTCTTCATGTCTTCTCAAAACCCTACCAAATTCCAGGAACCTCCCACAAAATCCTTTACATTTTTGCAAAACTTTCTCAAATTCCAGAAACATCCCACAAAATCTTTACAAATTTCCACACATCCTAGAAAAATCCCTCAAAATTCTTCAAGCCTTCTCAAAATCTCACCAAATTCCAGAACATTCCACAACATTTCAAAAAAATCGCACAACATTCCAGAAACCTCCCACAAAATTCTTTACATTTTCACAAAACTCCACCAAATTCCAGAAACATCCCACAAAATTCTAGAAAAATCTTTTCAAAACCCCACCAAATTCCAGAAACTTCCCACAAAATCTTTACAAATTTCCACACATCCTAGAAAATTCCCTCAAAATTCTTCACGTTTCCTCAAAATCTCACCAAATTCCAGAACATTCAACATTTCAACGAAATCGCACAACATTCCAGAAACCTCCCACAAAATTCTTTACATTTTCACAAAACTCCACCAAATTCCAGAAACATCCCACAAAATTCTAGAAAAATCTTTTCAAAACCCCACCAAATTCCAGAAACTTCCCACAAAATCTTTACAAATTTCCACACATCCTAGAAAATTCCCTCAAAATTCTTCACGTTTCCTAAAAATCTCACCAAATTCCAGAACATTCAACAACATTTCAACGAAATCGCACAACATTCCAGAAACCTCCCACAAAATTCTTTACATTTTCACAAAACTCCACCAAATTACAGAAACATCCCACAAAATCTCCACAAATTTCCACACAATATAAGCAAAATTCTTCAAAATTCTTCATGTCTCCTCAAAGTCTTTCGAAATTCCACAAACATCCCACACAATTCGCTAAATCTTCTCAAAACCCTTCCAAATTTTAGCAACATCTCACAAAAACTCTTCCTATTTCCAAAAATTCCACAAACATCCCACAAAATTCCAGAAAAATCTTCTCAAAACCCTACCAAATTCCAGAAATATCCCACAATATCTTGACAAATTTCCACACAATCTAAAAAAAACCCTCAAAATTCTTCATGTCTCCTCAAAGTCTTTCAAATTCCAGAAACATCCCACAAAATCTCCACAAATTACCACACAATCTAAGAAAAATACCTCAAAATTCTTCATGTCTTCTCAAAGTCTTTCGAAATTCCACAAACTTCCCACACAATTCCCTAAATCTTCTCAAAACCCTTCCAAATTCCAGAAACATCCCACAAAATCTCTTCCAATTTCCACAAAATTCCACAAACATCGCACAAAATTTCAGAAAAATCTTCTCAAAACCCTACCAAATTCTAGAAATATCCTGCAAAATCCCTCAAAAATCCCACCGAAATCCAAAAACATTCCATGGAATTCCACAAACATCCCAACCAACTCCATAAATCTTCTCAAAACCCTACCAAATTCCAGAAACATCCCACAAAAATCTACAAAAATTTCCACAAAATTCCACAAACATCCCACAAAATTCCACAAATATCCCAACAAACTCCCTAATTCTTATCAAAACCCTACCAAATTCCAGAAATATCCCACAAAATCTTTACAATTTACCACACAATCTAAGAAAAATCCCTCAAAATACTTCAAGCCTTCTCAAAATCTCACCAAATTCCAGAACATTCCACAACATTTCAAAAAAATCGCACAACATTCCAGAAACCTCCCACAAAATTCTTTACATTTTCACAAAACTCCACCAAATTCCAGAAACATCCCACAAAATCTCCACAAATTTCCACACAATCTAAGAAAAATACCTCAAAATTCTTCATGTCTCCTCAAAGTCTTTCGAAATTCCACAAACATCCCACACAATTCCCTAAATCTTTTCAAAACCCTTCCAAATAACAGAAACATCCCACAAAAACTCTTCCAATTTCCACAAAATTCCACAAACATTGCACAAAATTCCAGAAAAATCTTCTCAAAACCCTACCAAATTCCAGAAATATCCCATAAAATCCCTCAAAAATCCCACCGAATTCCAAAAACATTCCATGGAATTCCACAAACATCCCAACCAACTCCATAAATCTTCTCAAAACCCTACCAAATTCCAGAAAAATCCCACAAAATCTTTACAATTTACCACACAATCTAAGAAAAATACCTCAAAATTCTTCATGTCTTCTCAAAACCCTACCAAATTCCAGGAACCTCCCACAAAATCCTTTACATTTTTGCAAAACTTTCTCAAATTCCAGAAACATCCCACAAAATCTTTACAAATTTCCACACATCCTAGAAAAATCCCTCAAAATTCTTCAAGCCTTCTCAAAATCTCACCAAATTCCAGAACATTCCACAACATTTCAAAAAAATCGCACAACATTCCAGAAACCTCCCACAAAATTCTTTACATTTTCACAAAACTCCACCAAATTCCAGAAACATCCCACAAAATTCTAGAAAAATCTTTTCAAAACCCCACCAAATTCCAGAAACTTCCCACAAAATCTTTACAAATTTCCACACATCCTAGAAAATTCCCTCAAAATTCTTCACGTTTCCTCAAAATCTCACCAAATTCCAGAACATTCAACATTTCAACGAAATCGCACAACATTCCAGAAACCTCCCACAAAATTCTTTACATTTTCACAAAACTCCACCAAATTCCAGAAACATCCCACAAAATTCTAGAAAAATCTTTTCAAAACCCCACCAAATTCCAGAAACTTCCCACAAAATCTTTACAAATTTCCACACATCCTAGAAAATTCCCTCAAAATTCTTCACGTTTCCTAAAAATCTCACCAAATTCCAGAACATTCAACAACATTTCAACGAAATCGCACAACATTCCAGAAACCTCCCACAAAATTCTTTACATTTTCACAAAACTCCACCAAATTACAGAAACATCCCACAAAATCTCCACAAATTTCCACACAATATAAGCAAAATTCTTCAAAATTCTTCATGTCTCCTCAAAGTCTTTCGAAATTCCACAAACATCCCACACAATTCGCTAAATCTTCTCAAAACCCTTCCAAATTTTAGCAACATCTCACAAAAACTCTTCCTATTTCCAAAAATTCCACAAACATCCCACAAAATTCCAGAAAAATCTTCTCAAAACCCTACCAAATTCCAGAAATATCCCACAATATCTTGACAAATTTCCACACAATCTAAAAAAAACCCTCAAAATTCTTCATGTCTCCTCAAAGTCTTTCAAATTCCAGAAACATCCCACAAAATCTCCACAAATTACCACACAATCTAAGAAAAATACCTCAAAATTCTTCATGTCTTCTCAAAGTCTTTCGAAATTCCACAAACTTCCCACACAATTCCCTAAATCTTCTCAAAACCCTTCCAAATTCCAGAAACATCCCACAAAATCTCTTCCAATTTCCACAAAATTCCACAAACATCGCACAAAATTTCAGAAAAATCTTCTCAAAACCCTACCAAATTCTAGAAATATCCTGCAAAATCCCTCAAAAATCCCACCGAAATCCAAAAACATTCCATGGAATTCCACAAACATCCCAACCAACTCCATAAATCTTCTCAAAACCCTACCAAATTCCAGAAACATCCCACAAAAATCTACAAAAATTTCCACAAAATTCCACAAACATCCCACAAAATTCCACAAATATCCCAACAAACTCCCTAATTCTTATCAAAACCCTACCAAATTCCAGAAATATCCCACAAAATCTTTACAATTTACCACACAATCTAAGAAAAATCCCTCAAAATACTTCAAGCCTTCTCAAAATCTCACCAAATTCCAGAACATTCCACAACATTTCAAAAAAATCGCACAACATTCCAGAAACCTCCCACAAAATTCTTTACATTTTCACAAAACTCCACCAAATTCCAGAAACATCCCACAAAATCTCCACAAATTTCCACACAATCTAAGAAAAATACCTCAAAATTCTTCATGTCTCCTCAAAGTCTTTCGAAATTCCACAAACATCCCACACAATTCCCTAAATCTTTTCAAAACCCTTCCAAATAACAGAAACATCCCACAAAAACTCTTCCAATTTCCACAAAATTCCACAAACATTGCACAAAATTCCAGAAAAATCTTCTCAAAACCCTACCAAATTCCAGAAATATCCCATAAAATCCCTCAAAAATCCCACCGAATTCCAAAAACATTCCATGGAATTCCACAAACATCCCAACCAACTCCATAAATCTTCTCAAAACCCTACCAAATTCCAGAAAAATCCCACAAAATCTTTACAATTTACCACACAATCTAAGAAAAATACCTCAAAATTCTTCATGTCTTCTCAAAACCCTACCAAATTCCAGGAACCTCCCACAAAATCCTTTACATTTTTGCAAAACTTTCTCAAATTCCAGAAACATCCCACAAAATCTTTACAAATTTCCACACATCCTAGAAAAATCCCTCAAAATTCTTCAAGCCTTCTCAAAATCTCACCAAATTCCAGAACATTCAACATTTCAACGAAATCGCACAACATTCCAGAAACCTCCCACAAAATTCTTTACATTTTCACAAAACTCCACCAAATTCCAGAAACATCCCACAAAATTCTAGAAAAATCTTTTCAAAACCCCACCAAATTCCAGAAACTTCCCACAAAATCTTTACAAATTTCCACACATCCTAGAAAATTCCCTCAAAATTCTTCACGTTTCCTCAAAATCTCACCAAATTCCAGAACATTCAACATTTCAACGAAATTGCACAACATTCCAGAAACCTCCCACAAAATTCTTTACATTTTCACAAAACTCCACCAAATTCCAGAAACATCCCACAAAATTCTAGAAAAATCTTTTCAAAACCCCACCAAATTCCAGAAACTTCCCACAAAATCTTTACAAATTTCCACACATCCTAGAAAATTCCCTCAAAATTCTTCACGTTTCCTAAAAATCTCACCAAATTCCAGAACATTCAACAACATTTCAACGAAATCGCACAACATTCCAGAAACCTCCCACAAAATTCTTTACATTTTCACAAAACTCCACCAAATTACAGAAACATCCCACAAAATCTCCACAAATTTCCACACAATATAAGCAAAATTCTTCAAAATTCTTCATGTCTCCTCAAAGTCTTTCGAAATTCCACAAACATCCCACACAATTCGCTAAATCTTCTCAAAACCCTTCCAAATTTTAGCAACATCTCACAAAAACTCTTCCTATTTCCAAAAATTCCACAAACATCCCACAAAATTCCAGAAAAATCTTCTCAAAACCCTACCAAATTCCAGAAATATCCCACAATATCTTGACAAATTTCCACACAATCTAAAAAAAACCCTCAAAATTCTTCATGTCTCCTCAAAGTCTTTCAAATTCCAGAAACATCCCACAAAATCTCCACAAATTACCACACAATCTAAGAAAAATACCTCAAAATTCTTCATGTCTTCTCAAAGTCTTTCGAAATTCCACAAACTTCCCACACAATTCCCTAAATCTTCTCAAAACCCTTCCAAATTCCAGAAACATCCCACAAAATCTCTTCCAATTTCCACAAAATTCCACAAACATCGCACAAAATTTCAGAAAAATCTTCTCAAAACCCTACCAAATTCTAGAAATATCCTGCAAAATCCCTCAAAAATCCCACCGAAATCCAAAAACATTCCATGGAATTCCACAAACATCCCAACCAACTCCATAAATCTTCTCAAAACCCTACCAAATTCCAGAAACATCCCACAAAAATCTACAAAAATTTCCACAAAATTCCACAAACATCCCACAAAATTCCACAAATATCCCAACAAACTCCCTAATTCTTATCAAAACCCTACCAAATTCCAGAAATATCCCACAAAATCTTTACAATTTACCACACAATCTAAGAAAAATCCCTCAAAATACTTCAAGCCTTCTCAAAATCTCACCAAATTCCAGAACATTCCACAACATTTCAAAAAAATCGCACAACATTCCAGAAACCTCCCACAAAATTCTTTACATTTTCACAAAACTCCACCAAATTCCAGAAACATCCCACAAAATCTCCACAAATTTCCACACAATCTAAGAAAAATACCTCAAAATTCTTCATGTCTCCTCAAAGTCTTTCGAAATTCCACAAACATCCCACACAATTCCCTAAATCTTTTCAAAACCCTTCCAAATAACAGAAACATCCCACAAAAACTCTTCCAATTTCCACAAAATTCCACAAACATTGCACAAAATTCCAGAAAAATCTTCTCAAAACCCTACCAAATTCCAGAAATATCCCATAAAATCCCTCAAAAATCCCACCGAATTCCAAAAACATTCCATGGAATTCCACAAACATCCCAACCAACTCCATAAATCTTCTCAAAACCCTACCAAATTCCAGAAAAATCCCACAAAATCTTTACAATTTACCACACAATCTAAGAAAAATACCTCAAAATTCTTCATGTCTTCTCAAAACCCTACCAAATTCCAGGAACCTCCCACAAAATCCTTTACATTTTTGCAAAACTTTCTCAAATTCCAGAAACATCCCACAAAATCTTTACAAATTTCCACACATCCTAGAAAAATCCCTCAAAATTCTTCAAGCCTTCTCAAAATCTCACCAAATTCCAGAACATTCAACATTTCAACGAAATCGCACAACATTCCAGAAACCTCCCACAAAATTCTTTACATTTTCACAAAACTCCACCAAATTCCAGAAACATCCCACAAAATTCTAGAAAAATCTTTTCAAAACCCCACCAAATTCCAGAAACTTCCCACAAAATCTTTACAAATTTCCACACATCCTAGAAAATTCCCTCAAAATTCTTCACGTTTCCTCAAAATCTCACCAAATTCCAGAACATTCAACATTTCAACGAAATCGCACAACATTCCAGAAACCTCCCACAAAATTCTTTACATTTTCACAAAACTCCACCAAATTCCAGAAACATCCCACAAAATTCTAGAAAAATCTTTTCAAAACCCCACCAAATTCCAGAAACTTCCCACAAAATCTTTACAAATTTCCACACATCCTAGAAAATTCCCTCAAAATTCTTCACGTTTCCTAAAAATCTCACCAAATTCCAGAACATTCAACAACATTTCAACGAAATCGCACAACATTCCAGAAACCTCCCACAAAATTCTTTACATTTTCACAAAACTCCACCAAATTACAGAAACATCCCACAAAATCTCCACAAATTTCCACACAATATAAGCAAAATTCTTCAAAATTCTTCATGTCTCCTCAAAGTCTTTCGAAATTCCACAAACATCCCACACAATTCGCTAAATCTTCTCAAAACCCTTCCAAATTTTAGCAACATCTCACAAAAACTCTTCCTATTTCCAAAAATTCCACAAACATCCCACAAAATTCCAGAAAAATCTTCTCAAAACCCTACCAAATTCCAGAAATATCCCACAATATCTTGACAAATTTCCACACAATCTAAAAAAAACCCTCAAAATTCTTCATGTCTCCTCAAAGTCTTTCAAATTCCAGAAACATCCCACAAAATCTCCACAAATTACCACACAATCTAAGAAAAATACCTCAAAATTCTTCATGTCTTCTCAAAGTCTTTCGAAATTCCACAAACTTCCCACACAATTCCCTAAATCTTCTCAAAACCCTTCCAAATTCCAGAAACATCCCACAAAATCTCTTCCAATTTCCACAAAATTCCACAAACATCGCACAAAATTTCAGAAAAATCTTCTCAAAACCCTACCAAATTCTAGAAATATCCTGCAAAATCCCTCAAAAATCCCACCGAAATCCAAAAACATTCCATGGAATTCCACAAACATCCCAACCAACTCCATAAATCTTCTCAAAACCCTACCAAATTCCAGAAACATCCCACAAAAATCTACAAAAATTTCCACAAAATTCCACAAACATCCCACAAAATTCCACAAATATCCCAACAAACTCCCTAATTCTTATCAAAACCCTACCAAATTCCAGAAATATCCCACAAAATCTTTACAATTTACCACACAATCTAAGAAAAATCCCTCAAAATACTTCAAGCCTTCTCAAAATCTCACCAAATTCCAGAACATTCCACAACATTTCAAAAAAATCGCACAACATTCCAGAAACCTCCCACAAAATTCTTTACATTTTCACAAAACTCCACCAAATTCCAGAAACATCCCACAAAATCTCCACAAATTTCCACACAATCTAAGAAAAATACCTCAAAATTCTTCATGTCTCCTCAAAGTCTTTCGAAATTCCACAAACATCCCACACAATTCCCTAAATCTTTTCAAAACCCTTCCAAATAACAGAAACATCCCACAAAAACTCTTCCAATTTCCACAAAATTCCACAAACATTGCACAAAATTCCAGAAAAATCTTCTCAAAACCCTACCAAATTCCAGAAATATCCCATAAAATCCCTCAAAAATCCCACCGAATTCCAAAAACATTCCATGGAATTCCACAAACATCCCAACCAACTCCATAAATCTTCTCAAAACCCTACCAAATTCCAGAAAAATCCCACAAAATCTTTACAATTTACCACACAATCTAAGAAAAATACCTCAAAATTCTTCATGTCTTCTCAAAACCCTACCAAATTCCAGGAACCTCCCACAAAATCCTTTACATTTTTGCAAAACTTTCTCAAATTCCAGAAACATCCCACAAAATCTTTACAAATTTCCACACATCCTAGAAAAATCCCTCAAAATTCTTCAAGCCTTCTCAAAATCTCACCAAATTCCAGAACATTCAACATTTCAACGAAATCGCACAACATTCCAGAAACCTCCCACAAAATTCTTTACATTTTCACAAAACTCCACCAAATTCCAGAAACATCCCACAAAATTCTAGAAAAATCTTTTCAAAACCCCACCAAATTCCAGAAACTTCCCACAAAATCTTTACAAATTTCCACACATCCTAGAAAATTCCCTCAAAATTCTTCACGTTTCCTCAAAATCTCACCAAATTCCAGAACATTCAACATTTCAACGAAATTGCACAACATTCCAGAAACCTCCCACAAAATTCTTTACATTTTCACAAAACTCCACCAAATTCCAGAAACATCCCACAAAATTCTAGAAAAATCTTTTCAAAACCCCACCAAATTCCAGAAACTTCCCACAAAATCTTTACAAATTTCCACACATCCTAGAAAATTCCCTCAAAATTCTTCACGTTTCCTAAAAATCTCACCAAATTCCAGAACATTCAACAACATTTCAACGAAATCGCACAACATTCCAGAAACCTCCCACAAAATTCTTTACATTTTCACAAAACTCCACCAAATTACAGAAACATCCCACAAAATCTCCACAAATTTCCACACAATATAAGCAAAATTCTTCAAAATTCTTCATGTCTCCTCAAAGTCTTTCGAAATTCCACAAACATCCCACACAATTCGCTAAATCTTCTCAAAACCCTTCCAAATTTTAGCAACATCTCACAAAAACTCTTCCTATTTCCAAAAATTCCACAAACATCCCACAAAATTCCAGAAAAATCTTCTCAAAACCCTACCAAATTCCAGAAATATCCCACAATATCTTGACAAATTTCCACACAATCTAAAAAAAACCCTCAAAATTCTTCATGTCTCCTCAAAGTCTTTCAAATTCCAGAAACATCCCACAAAATCTCCACAAATTACCACACAATCTAAGAAAAATACCTCAAAATTCTTCATGTCTTCTCAAAGTCTTTCGAAATTCCACAAACTTCCCACACAATTCCCTAAATCTTCTCAAAACCCTTCCAAATTCCAGAAACATCCCACAAAATCTCTTCCAATTTCCACAAAATTCCACAAACATCGCACAAAATTTCAGAAAAATCTTCTCAAAACCCTACCAAATTCTAGAAATATCCTGCAAAATCCCTCAAAAATCCCACCGAAATCCAAAAACATTCCACGGAATTCCACAAACATCCCAACCAACTCCATAAATTATCTCAAAACCCTTCCAAATTCCAGAAATATCCCATAAAATCTACAAAAATTTCCACAAAATTCCACAAACATCCCACAAAATTCAACAAATATCCCAACAAACTCCCTAATTCTTATCAAAACCCTACCGAATTCCAGAAATATCCCACAAAATCTTTACAATTTACCACACAATCTAAGAAAAATCCCTCAAAATACTTCAAGCCTTCTCAAAATCTCACCAAATTCCAGAACATTCCACAACATTTCAAAAAAATCGCACAACATTCCAGAAACCTCCCACAAAATTCTTTACATTTTCACAAAACTCCACCAAATTCCAGAAACATCCCACAAAATCTCCACAAATTTCCACACAATCTAAGAAAAATACCTCAAAATTCTTCATGTCTCCTCAAAGTCTTTCGAAATTCCACAAACATCCCACACAATTCCCTAAATCTTTTCAAAACCCTTCCAAATAACAGAAACATCCCACAAAAACTCTTCCAATTTCCACAAAATTCCACAAACATTGCACAAAATTCCAGAAAAATCTTCTCAAAACCCTACCAAATTCCAGAAATATCCCATAAAATCCCTCAAAAATCCCACCGAATTCCAAAAACATTCCATGGAATTCCACAAACATCCCAACCAACTCCATAAATCTTCTCAAAACCCTACCAAATTCCAGAAAAATCCCACAAAATCTTTACAATTTACCACACAATCTAAGAAAAATACCTCAAAATTCTTCATGTCTTCTCAAAACCCTACCAAATTCCAGGAACCTCCCACAAAATCCTTTACATTTTTGCAAAACTTTCTCAAATTCCAGAAACATCCCACAAAATCTTTACAAATTTCCACACATCCTAGAAAAATCCCTCAAAATTCTTCAAGCCTTCTCAAAATCTCACCAAATTCCAGAACATTCCACAACATTTCAAAAAAATCGCACAACATTCCAGAAACCTCCCACAAAATTCTTTACATTTTCACAAAACTCCACCAAATTCCAGAAACATCCCACAAAATTCTAGAAAAATCTTTTCAAAACCCCACCAAATTCCAGAAACTTCCCACAAAATCTTTACAAATTTCCACACATCCTAGAAAATTCCCTCAAAATTCTTCACGTTTCCTCAAAATCTCACCAAATTCCAGAACATTCAACATTTCAACGAAATCGCACAACATTCCAGAAACCTCCCACAAAATTCTTTACATTTTCACAAAACTCCACCAAATTCCAGAAACATCCCACAAAATTCTAGAAAAATCTTTTCAAAACCCCACCAAATTCCAGAAACTTCCCACAAAATCTTTACAAATTTCCACACATCCTAGAAAATTCCCTCAAAATTCTTCACGTTTCCTAAAAATCTCACCAAATTCCAGAACATTCAACAACATTTCAACGAAATCGCACAACATTCCAGAAACCTCCCACAAAATTCTTTACATTTTCACAAAACTCCACCAAATTACAGAAACATCCCACAAAATCTCCACAAATTTCCACACAATATAAGCAAAATTCTTCAAAATTCTTCATGTCTCCTCAAAGTCTTTCGAAATTCCACAAACATCCCACACAATTCGCTAAATCTTCTCAAAACCCTTCCAAATTTTAGCAACATCTCACAAAAACTCTTCCTATTTCCAAAAATTCCACAAACATCCCACAAAATTCCAGAAAAATCTTCTCAAAACCCTACCAAATTCCAGAAATATCCCACAATATCTTGACAAATTTCCACACAATCTAAAAAAAACCCTCAAAATTCTTCATGTCTCCTCAAAGTCTTTCAAATTCCAGAAACATCCCACAAAATCTCCACAAATTACCACACAATCTAAGAAAAATACCTCAAAATTCTTCATGTCTTCTCAAAGTCTTTCGAAATTCCACAAACTTCCCACACAATTCCCTAAATCTTCTCAAAACCCTTCCAAATTCCAGAAACATCCCACAAAATCTCTTCCAATTTCCACAAAATTCCACAAACATCGCACAAAATTTCAGAAAAATCTTCTCAAAACCCTACCAAATTCTAGAAATATCCTGCAAAATCCCTCAAAAATCCCACCGAAATCCAAAAACATTCCACGGAATTCCACAAACATCCCAACCAACTCCATAAATTATCTCAAAACCCTTCCAAATTCCAGAAATATCCCATAAAATCTACAAAAATTTCCACAAAATTCCACAAACATCCCACAAAATTCAACAAATATCCCAACAAACTCCCTAATTCTTATCAAAACCCTACCAAATTCCAGAAATATCCCACAAAATCTTTACAATTTACCACACAATCTAAGAAAAATCCCTCAAAATACTTCAAGCCTTCTCAAAATCTCACCAAATTCCAGAACATTCCACAACATTTCAAAAAAATCGCACAACATTCCAGAAACCTCCCACAAAATTCTTTACATTTTCACAAAACTCCACCAAATTCCAGAAACATCCCACAAAATCTCCACAAATTTCCACACAATCTAAGAAAAATACCTCAAAATTCTTCATGTCTCCTCAAAGTCTTTCGAAATTCCACAAACATCCCACACAATTCCCTAAATCTTTTCAAAACCCTTCCAAATAACAGAAACATCCCACAAAAACTCTTCCAATTTCCACAAAATTCCACAAACATTGCACAAAATTCCAGAAAAATCTTCTCAAAACCCTACCAAATTCCAGAAATATCCCATAAAATCCCTCAAAAATCCCACCGAATTCCAAAAACATTCCATGGAATTCCACAAACATCCCAACCAACTCCATAAATCTTCTCAAAACCCTACCAAATTCCAGAAAAATCCCACAAAATCTTTACAATTTACCACACAATCTAAGAAAAATACCTCAAAATTCTTCATGTCTTCTCAAAACCCTACCAAATTCCAGGAACCTCCCACAAAATCCTTTACATTTTTGCAAAACTTTCTCAAATTCCAGAAACATCCCACAAAATCTTTACAAATTTCCACACATCCTAGAAAAATCCCTCAAAATTCTTCAAGCCTTCTCAAAATCTCACCAAATTCCAGAACATTCCACAACATTTCAAAAAAATCGCACAACATTCCAGAAACCTCCCACAAAATTCTTTACATTTTCACAAAACTCCACCAAATTCCAGAAACATCCCACAAAATTCTAGAAAAATCTTTTCAAAACCCCACCAAATTCCAGAAACTTCCCACAAAATCTTTACAAATTTCCACACATCCTAGAAAATTCCCTCAAAATTCTTCACGTTTCCTCAAAATCTCACCAAATTCCAGAACATTCAACATTTCAACGAAATCGCACAACATTCCAGAAACCTCCCACAAAATTCTTTACATTTTCACAAAACTCCACCAAATTACAGAAACATCCCACAAAATTCTAGAAAAATCTTTTCAAAACCCCACCAAATTCCAGAAACTTCCCACAAAATCTTTACAAATTTCCACACATCCTAGAAAATTCCCTCAAAATTCTTCACGTTTCCTAAAAATCTCACCAAATTCCAGAACATTCAACAACATTTCAACGAAATCGCACAACATTCCAGAAACCTCCCACAAAATTCTTTACATTTTCACAAAACTCCACCAAATTACAGAAACATCCCACAAAATCTCCACAAATTTCCACACAATATAAGCAAAATTCTTCAAAATTCTTCATGTCTCCTCAAAGTCTTTCGAAATTCCACAAACATCCCACACAATTCGCTAAATCTTCTCAAAACCCTTCCAAATTTTAGCAACATCTCACAAAAACTCTTCCTATTTCCAAAAATTCCACAAACATCCCACAAAATTCCAGAAAAATCTTCTCAAAACCCTACCAAATTCCAGAAATATCCCACAATATCTTGACAAATTTCCACACAATCTAAAAAAAACCCTCAAAATTCTTCATGTCTCCTCAAAGTCTTTCAAATTCCAGAAACATCCCACAAAATCTCCACAAATTACCACACAATCTAAGAAAAATACCTCAAAATTCTTCATGTCTTCTCAAAGTCTTTCGAAATTCCACAAACTTCCCACACAATTCCCTAAATCTTCTCAAAACCCTTCCAAATTCCAGAAACATCCCACAAAATCTCTTCCAATTTCCACAAAATTCCACAAACATCGCACAAAATTTCAGAAAAATCTTCTCAAAACCCTACCAAATTCTAGAAATATCCTGCAAAATCCCTCAAAAATCCCACCGAAATCCAAAAACATTCCACGGAATTCCACAAACATCCCAACCAACTCCATAAATTATCTCAAAACCCTTCCAAATTCCAGAAATATCCCATAAAATCTACAAAAATTTCCACAAAATTCCACAAACATCCCACAAAATTCAACAAATATCCCAACAAACTCCCTAATTCTTATCAAAACCCTACCAAATTCCAGAAATATCCCACAAAATCTTTACAATTTACCACACAATCTAAGAAAAATCCCTCAAAATACTTCAAGCCTTCTCAAAATCTCACCAAATTCCAGAACATTCCACAACATTTCAAAAAAATCGCACAACATTCCAGAAACCTCCCACAAAATTCTTTACATTTTCACAAAACTCCACCAAATTCCAGAAACATCCCACAAAATCTCCACAAATTTCCACACAATCTAAGAAAAATACCTCAAAATTCTTCATGTCTCCTCAAAGTCTTTCGAAATTCCACAAACATCCCACACAATTCCCTAAATCTTTTCAAAACCCTTCCAAATAACAGAAACATCCCACAAAAACTCTTCCAATTTCCACAAAATTCCACAAACATTGCACAAAATTCCAGAAAAATCTTCTCAAAACCCTACCAAATTCCAGAAATATCCCATAAAATCCCTCAAAAATCCCACCGAATTCCAAAAACATTCCATGGAATTCCACAAACATCCCAACCAACTCCATAAATCTTCTCAAAACCCTACCAAATTCCAGAAAAATCCCACAAAATCTTTACAATTTACCACACAATCTAAGAAAAATACCTCAAAATTCTTCATGTCTTCTCAAAACCCTACCAAATTCCAGGAACCTCCCACAAAATCCTTTACATTTTTGCAAAACTTTCTCAAATTCCAGAAACATCCCACAAAATCTTTACAAATTTCCACACATCCTAGAAAAATCCCTCAAAATTCTTCAAGCCTTCTCAAAATCTCACCAAATTCCAGAACATTCAACATTTCAACGAAATCGCACAACATTCCAGAAACCTCCCACAAAATTCTTTACATTTTCACAAAACTCCACCAAATTCCAGAAACATCCCACAAAATTCTAGAAAAATCTTTTCAAAACCCCACCAAATTCCAGAAACTTCCCACAAAATCTTTACAAATTTCCACACATCCTAGAAAAATCCCTCAAAATTCTTCAAGCCTTCTCAAAATCTCACCAAATTCCAGAACATTCAACATTTCAACGAAATCGCACAACATTCCAGAAACCTCCCACAAAATTCTTTACATTTTCACAAAACTCCACCAAATTCCAGAAACATCCCACAAAATTCTAGAAAAATCTTTTCAAAACCCCACCAAATTCCAGAAACTTCCCACAAAATCTTTACAAATTTCCACACATCCTAGAAAATTCCCTCAAAATTCTTCACGTTTCCTCAAAATCTCACCAAATTCCAGAACATTCAACATTTCAACGAAATCGCACAACATTCCAGAAACCTCCCACAAAATTCTTTACATTTTCACAAAACTCCACCAAATTCCAGAAACATCCCACAAAATTCTAGAAAAATCTTTTCAAAACCCCACCAAATTCCAGAAACTTCCCACAAAATCTTTACAAATTTCCACACATCCTAGAAAATTCCCTCAAAATTCTTCACGTTTCCTAAAAATCTCACCAAATTCCAGAACATTCAACAACATTTCAACGAAATCGCACAACATTCCAGAAACCTCCCACAAAATTCTTTACATTTTCACAAAACTCCACCAAATTACAGAAACATCCCACAAAATCTCCACAAATTTCCACACAATATAAGCAAAATTCTTCAAAATTCTTCATGTCTCCTCAAAGTCTTTCGAAATTCCACAAACATCCCACACAATTCGCTAAATCTTCTCAAAACCCTTCCAAATTTTAGCAACATCTCACAAAAACTCTTCCTATTTCCAAAAATTCCACAAACATCCCACAAAATTCCAGAAAAATCTTCTCAAAACCCTACCAAATTCCAGAAATATCCCACAATATCTTGACAAATTTCCACACAATCTAAAAAAAACCCTCAAAATTCTTCATGTCTCCTCAAAGTCTTTCAAATTCCAGAAACATCCCACAAAATCTCCACAAATTACCACACAATCTAAGAAAAATACCTCAAAATTCTTCATGTCTTCTCAAAGTCTTTCGAAATTCCACAAACTTCCCACACAATTCCCTAAATCTTCTCAAAACCCTTCCAAATTCCAGAAACATCCCACAAAATCTCTTCCAATTTCCACAAAATTCCACAAACATCGCACAAAATTTCAGAAAAATCTTCTCAAAACCCTACCAAATTCTAGAAATATCCTGCAAAATCCCTCAAAAATCCCACCGAAATCCAAAAACATTCCACGGAATTCCACAAACATCCCAACCAACTCCATAAATTATCTCAAAACCCTTCCAAATTCCAGAAATATCCCATAAAATCTACAAAAATTTCCACAAAATTCCACAAACATCCCACAAAATTCAACAAATATCCCAACAAACTCCCTAATTCTTATCAAAACCCTACCAAATTCCAGAAATATCCCACAAAATCTTTACAATTTACCACACAATCTAAGAAAAATCCCTCAAAATACTTCAAGCCTTCTCAAAATCTCACCAAATTCCAGAACATTCCACAACATTTCAAAAAAATCGCACAACATTCCAGAAACCTCCCACAAAATTCTTTACATTTTCACAAAACTCCACCAAATTCCAGAAACATCCCACAAAATCTCCACAAATTTCCACACAATCTAAGAAAAATACCTCAAAATTCTTCATGTCTCCTCAAAGTCTTTCGAAATTCCACAAACATCCCACACAATTCCCTAAATCTTTTCAAAACCCTTCCAAATAACAGAAACATCCCACAAAAACTCTTCCAATTTCCACAAAATTCCACAAACATTGCACAAAATTCCAGAAAAATCTTCTCAAAACCCTACCAAATTCCAGAAATATCCCATAAAATCCCTCAAAAATCCCACCGAATTCCAAAAACATTCCATGGAATTCCACAAACATCCCAACCAACTCCATAAATCTTCTCAAAACCCTACCAAATTCCAGAAAAATCCCACAAAATCTTTACAATTTACCACACAATCTAAGAAAAATACCTCAAAATTCTTCATGTCTTCTCAAAACCCTACCAAATTCCAGGAACCTCCCACAAAATCCTTTACATTTTTGCAAAACTTTCTCAAATTCCAGAAACATCCCACAAAATCTTTACAAATTTCCACACATCCTAGAAAAATCCCTCAAAATTCTTCAAGCCTTCTCAAAATCTCACCAAATTCCAGAACATTCAACATTTCAACGAAATCGCACAACATTCCAGAAACCTCCCACAAAATTCTTTACATTTTCACAAAACTCCACCAAATTCCAGAAACATCCCACAAAATTCTAGAAAAATCTTTTCAAAACCCCACCAAATTCCAGAAACTTCCCACAAAATCTTTACAAATTTCCACACATCCTAGAAAATTCCCTCAAAATTCTTCACGTTTCCTCAAAATCTCACCAAATTCCAGAACATTCAACATTTCAACGAAATCGCACAACATTCCAGAAACCTCCCACAAAATTCTTTACATTTTCACAAAACTCCACCAAATTCCAGAAACATCCCACAAAATTCTAGAAAAATCTTTTCAAAACCCCACCAAATTCCAGAAACTTCCCACAAAATCTTTACAAATTTCCACACATCCTAGAAAATTCCCTCAAAATTCTTCACGTTTCCTAAAAATCTCACCAAATTCCAGAACATTCAACAACATTTCAACGAAATCGCACAACATTCCAGAAACCTCCCACAAAATTCTTTACATTTTCACAAAACTCCACCAAATTACAGAAACATCCCACAAAATCTCCACAAATTTCCACACAATATAAGCAAAATTCTTCAAAATTCTTCATGTCTCCTCAAAGTCTTTCGAAATTCCACAAACATCCCACACAATTCGCTAAATCTTCTCAAAACCCTTCCAAATTTTAGCAACATCTCACAAAAACTCTTCCTATTTCCAAAAATTCCACAAACATCCCACAAAATTCCAGAAAAATCTTCTCAAAACCCTACCAAATTCCAGAAATATCCCACAATATCTTGACAAATTTCCACACAATCTAAAAAAAACCCTCAAAATTCTTCATGTCTCCTCAAAGTCTTTCAAATTCCAGAAACATCCCACAAAATCTCCACAAATTACCACACAATCTAAGAAAAATACCTCAAAATTCTTCATGTCTTCTCAAAGTCTTTCGAAATTCCACAAACTTCCCACACAATTCCCTAAATCTTCTCAAAACCCTTCCAAATTCCAGAAACATCCCACAAAATCTCTTCCAATTTCCACAAAATTCCACAAACATCGCACAAAATTTCAGAAAAATCTTCTCAAAACCCTACCAAATTCTAGAAATATCCTGCAAAATCCCTCAAAAATCCCACCGAAATCCAAAAATATTCCACGGAATTCCACAAACATCCCAACCAACTCCATAAATTATCTCAAAACCCTTCCAAATTCCAGAAATATCCCATAAAATCTACAAAAATTTCCACAAAATTCCACAAACATCCCACAAAATTCAACAAATATCCCAACAAACTCCCTAATTCTTATCAAAACCCTACCAAATTCCAGAAATATCCCACAAAATCTTTACAATTTACCACACAATCTAAGAAAAATCCCTCAAAATACTTCAAGCCTTCTCAAAATCTCACCAAATTCCAGAACATTCCACAACATTTCAAAAAAATCGCACAACATTCCAGAAACCTCCCACAAAATTCTTTACATTTTCACAAAACTCCACCAAATTCCAGAAACATCCCACAAAATCTCCACAAATTTCCACACAATCTAAGAAAAATACCTCAAAATTCTTCATGTCTCCTCAAAGTCTTTCGAAATTCCACAAACATCCCACACAATTCCCTAAATCTTTTCAAAACCCTTCCAAATAACAGAAACATCCCACAAAAACTCTTCCAATTTCCACAAAATTCCACAAACATTGCACAAAATTCCAGAAAAATCTTCTCAAAACCCTACCAAATTCCAGAAATATCCCATAAAATCCCTCAAAAATCCCACCGAATTCCAAAAACATTCCATGGAATTCCACAAACATCCCAACCAACTCCATAAATCTTCTCAAAACCCTACCAAATTCCAGAAAAATCCCACAAAATCTTTACAATTTACCACACAATCTAAGAAAAATACCTCAAAATTCTTCATGTCTTCTCAAAACCCTACCAAATTCCAGGAACCTCCCACAAAATCCTTTACATTTTTGCAAAACTTTCTCAAATTCCAGAAACATCCCACAAAATCTTTACAAATTTCCACACATCCTAGAAAAATCCCTCAAAATTCTTCAAGCCTTCTCAAAATCTCACCAAATTCCAGAACATTCCACAACATTTCAAAAAAATCGCACAACATTCCAGAAACCTCCCACAAAATTCTTTACATTTTCACAAAACTCCACCAAATTCCAGAAACATCCCACAAAATTCTAGAAAAATCTTTTCAAAACCCCACCAAATTCCAGAAACTTCCCACAAAATCTTTACAAATTTCCACACATCCTAGAAAATTCCCTCAAAATTCTTCACGTTTCCTAAAAATCTCACCAAATTCCAGAACATTCAACAACATTTCAACGAAATCGCACAACATTCCAGAAACCTCCCACAAAATTCTTTACATTTTCACAAAACTCCACCAAATTACAGAAACATCCCACAAAATCTCCACAAATTTCCACACAATATAAGCAAAATTCTTCAAAATTCTTCATGTCTCCTCAAAGTCTTTCGAAATTCCACAAACATCCCACACAATTCGCTAAATCTTCTCAAAACCCTTCCAAATTTTAGCAACATCTCACAAAAACTCTTCCTATTTCCAAAAATTCCACAAACATCCCACAAAATTCCAGAAAAATCTTCTCAAAACCCTACCAAATTCCAGAAATATCCCACAATATCTTGACAAATTTCCACACAATCTAAAAAAAACCCTCAAAATTCTTCATGTCTCCTCAAAGTCTTTCAAATTCCAGAAACATCCCACAAAATCTCCACAAATTACCACACAATCTAAGAAAAATACCTCAAAATTCTTCATGTCTTCTCAAAGTCTTTCGAAATTCCACAAACTTCCCACACAATTCCCTAAATCTTCTCAAAACCCTTCCAAATTCCAGAAACATCCCACAAAATCTCTTCAAATTTCCACAAAATTCCACAAACATCGCACAAAATTTCAGAAAAATCTTCTCAAAACCCTACCAAATTCTAGAAATATCCTGCAAAATCCCTCAAAAATCCCACCGAAATCCAAAAACATTCCACGGAATTCCACAAACATCCCAACCAACTCCATAAATTATCTCAAAACCCTTCCAAATTCCAGAAATATCCCATAAAATCTACAAAAATTTCCACAAAATTCCACAAACATCCCACAAAATTCAACAAATATCCCAACAAACTCCCTAATTCTTATCAAAACCCTACCAAATTCCAGAAATATCCCACAAAATCTTTACAATTTACCACACAATCTAAGAAAAATCCCTCAAAATACTTCAAGCCTTCTCAAAATCTCACCAAATTCCAGAACATTCCACAACATTTCAAAAAAATCGCACAACATTCCAGAAACCTCCCACAAAATCCTTTACATTTTCACAAAACTCCACCAAATTCCAGAAACATCCCACAAAATCTCCACAAATTTCCACACAATCTAAGAAAAATACCTCAAAATTCTTCATGTCTCCTCAAAGTCTTTCGAAATTCCACAAACATCCCACACAATTCCCTAAATCTTTTCAAAACCCTTCCAAATAACAGAAACATCCCACAAAAACTCTTCCAATTTCCACAAAATTCCACAAACATTGCACAAAATTCCAGAAAAATCTTCTCAAAACCCTACCAAATTCCAGAAATATCCCATAAAATCCCTCAAAAATCCCACCGAATTCCAAAAACATTCCATGGAATTCCACAAACATCCCAACCAACTCCATAAATCTTCTCAAAACCCTACCAAATTCCAGAAAAATCCCACAAAATCTTTACAATTTACCACACAATCTAAGAAAAATACCTCAAAATTCTTCATGTCTTCTCAAAACCCTACCAAATTCCAGGAACCTCCCACAAAATCCTTTACATTTTTGCAAAACTTTCTCAAATTCCAGAAACATCCCACAAAATCTTTACAAATTTCCACACATCCTAGAAAAATCCCTCAAAATTCTTCAAGCCTTCTCAAAATCTCACCAAATTCCAGAACATTCAACATTTCAACGAAATCGCACAACATTCCAGAAACCTCCCACAAAATTCTTTACATTTTCACAAAACTCCACCAAATTCCAGAAACATCCCACAAAATTCTAGAAAAATCTTTTCAAAACCCCACCAAATTCCAGAAACTTCCCACAAAATCTTTACAAATTTCCACACATCCTAGAAAATTCCCTCAAAATTCTTCACGTTTCCTCAAAATCTCACCAAATTCCAGAACATTCAACATTTCAACGAAATCGCACAACATTCCAGAAACCTCCCACAAAATTCTTTACATTTTCACAAAACTCCACCAAATTCCAGAAACATCCCACAAAATTCTAGAAAAATCTTTTCAAAACCCCACCAAATTCCAGAAACTTCCCACAAAATCTTTACAAATTTCCACACATCCTAGAAAATTCCCTCAAAATTCTTCACGTTTCCTAAAAATCTCACCAAATTCCAGAACATTCAACAACATTTCAACGAAATCGCACAACATTCCAGAAACCTCCCACAAAATTCTTTACATTTTCACAAAACTCCACCAAATTACAGAAACATCCCACAAAATCTCCACAAATTTCCACACAATATAAGCAAAATTCTTCAAAATTCTTCATGTCTCCTCAAAGTCTTTCGAAATTCCACAAACATCCCACACAATTCGCTAAATCTTCTCAAAACCCTTCCAAATTTTAGCAACATCTCACAAAAACTCTTCCTATTTCCAAAAATTCCACAAACATCCCACAAAATTCCAGAAAAATCTTCTCAAAACCCTACCAAATTCCAGAAATATCCCACAATATCTTGACAAATTTCCACACAATCTAAAAAAAACCCTCAAAATTCTTCATGTCTCCTCAAAGTCTTTCAAATTCCAGAAACATCCCACAAAATCTCCACAAATTACCACACAATCTAAGAAAAATACCTCAAAATTCTTCATGTCTTCTCAAAGTCTTTCGAAATTCCACAAACTTCCCACACAATTCCCTAAATCTTCTCAAAACCCTTCCAAATTCCAGAAACATCCCACAAAATCTCTTCCAATTTCCACAAAATTCCACAAACATCGCACAAAATTTCAGAAAAATCTTCTCAAAACCCTACCAAATTCTAGAAATATCCTGCAAAATCCCTCAAAAATCCCACCGAAATCCAAAAACATTCCACGGAATTCCACAAACATCCCAACCAACTCCATAAATTATCTCAAAACCCTTCCAAATTCCAGAAATATCCCATAAAATCTACAAAAATTTCCACAAAATTCCACAAACATCCCACAAAATTCAACAAATATCCCAACAAACTCCCTAATTCTTATCAAAACCCTACCAAATTCCAGAAATATCCCACAAAATCTTTACAATTTACCACACAATCTAAGAAAAATCCCTCAAAATACTTCAAGCCTTCTCAAAATCTCACCAAATTCCAGAACATTCCACAACATTTCAAAAAAATCGCACAACATTCCAGAAACCTCCCACAAAATTCTTTACATTTTCACAAAACTCCACCAAATTCCAGAAACATCCCACAAAATCTCCACAAATTTCCACACAATCTAAGAAAAATACCTCAAAATTCTTCATGTCTCCTCAAAGTCTTTCGAAATTCCACAAACATCCCACACAATTCCCTAAATCTTTTCAAAACCCTTCCAAATAACAGAAACATCCCACAAAAACTCTTCCAATTTCCACAAAATTCCACAAACATTGCACAAAATTCCAGAAAAATCTTCTCAAAACCCTACCAAATTCCAGAAATATCCCATAAAATCCCTCAAAAATCCCACCGAATTCCAAAAACATTCCATGGAATTCCACAAACATCCCAACCAACTCCATAAATCTTCTCAAAACCCTACCAAATTCCAGAAAAATCCCACAAAATCTTTACAATTTACCACACAATCTAAGAAAAATACCTCAAAATTCTTCATGTCTTCTCAAAACCCTACCAAATTCCAGGAACCTCCCACAAAATCCTTTACATTTTTGCAAAACTTTCTCAAATTCCAGAAACATCCCACAAAATCTTTACAAATTTCCACACATCCTAGAAAAATCCCTCAAAATTCTTCAAGCCTTCTCAAAATCTCACCAAATTCCAGAACATTCCACAACATTTCAAAAAAATCGCACAACATTCCAGAAACCTCCCACAAAATTCTTTACATTTTCACAAAACTCCACCAAATTCCAGAAACATCCCACAAAATTCTAGAAAAATCTTTTCAAAACCCCACCAAATTCCAGAAACTTCCCACAAAATCTTTACAAATTTCCACACATCCTAGAAAATTCCCTCAAAATTCTTCACGTTTCCTCAAAATCTCACCAAATTCCAGAACATTCAACATTTCAACGAAATCGCACAACATTCCAGAAACCTCCCACAAAATTCTTTACATTTTCACAAAACTCCACCAAATTCCAGAAACATCCCACAAAATTCTAGAAAAATCTTTTCAAAACCCCACCAAATTCCAGAAACTTCCCACAAAATCTTTACAAATTTCCACACATCCTAGAAAATTCCCTCAAAATTCTTCACGTTTCCTAAAAATCTCACCAAATTCCAGAACATTCAACAACATTTCAACGAAATCGCACAACATTCCAGAAACCTCCCACAAAATTCTTTACATTTTCACAAAACTCCACCAAATTACAGAAACATCCCACAAAATCTCCACAAATTTCCACACAATATAAGCAAAATTCTTCAAAATTCTTCATGTCTCCTCAAAGTCTTTCGAAATTCCACAAACATCCCACACAATTCGCTAAATCTTCTCAAAACCCTTCCAAATTTTAGCAACATCTCACAAAAACTCTTCCTATTTCCAAAAATTCCACAAACATCCCACAAAATTCCAGAAAAATCTTCTCAAAACCCTACCAAATTCCAGAAATATCCCACAATATCTTGACAAATTTCCACACAATCTAAAAAAAACCCTCAAAATTCTTCATGTCTCCTCAAAGTCTTTCAAATTCCAGAAACATCCCACAAAATCTCCACAAATTACCACACAATCTAAGAAAAATACCTCAAAATTCTTCATGTCTTCTCAAAGTCTTTCGAAATTCCACAAACTTCCCACACAATTCCCTAAATCTTCTCAAAACCCTTCCAAATTCCAGAAACATCCCACAAAATCTCTTCAAATTTCCACAAAATTCCACAAACATCGCACAAAATTTCAGAAAAATCTTCTCAAAACCCTACCAAATTCTAGAAATATCCTGCAAAATCCCTCAAAAATCCCACCGAAATCCAAAAACATTCCACGGAATTCCACAAACATCCCAACCAACTCCATAAATTATCTCAAAACCCTTCCAAATTCCAGAAATATCCCATAAAATCTACAAAAATTTCCACAAAATTCCACAAACATCCCACAAAATTCAACAAATATCCCAACAAACTCCCTAATTCTTATCAAAACCCTACCAAATTCCAGAAATATCCCACAAAATCTTTACAATTTACCACACAATCTAAGAAAAATCCCTCAAAATACTTCAAGCCTTCTCAAAATCTCACCAAATTCCAGAACATTCCACAACATTTCAAAAAAATCGCACAACATTCCAGAAACCTCCCACAAAATCCTTTACATTTTCACAAAACTCCACCAAATTCCAGAAACATCCCACAAAATCTCCACAAATTTCCACACAATCTAAGAAAAATACCTCAAAATTCTTCATGTCTCCTCAAAGTCTTTCGAAATTCCACAAACATCCCACACAATTCCCTAAATCTTTTCAAAACCCTTCCAAATAACAGAAACATCCCACAAAAACTCTTCCAATTTCCACAAAATTCCACAAACATTGCACAAAATTCCAGAAAAATCTTCTCAAAACCCTACCAAATTCCAGAAATATCCCATAAAATCCCTCAAAAATCCCACCGAATTCCAAAAACATTCCATGGAATTCCACAAACATCCCAACCAACTCCATAAATCTTCTCAAAACCCTACCAAATTCCAGAAACATCCCACAAAAATATCCAAAAATTTCCACAAAATTCTACAAACATCGCACAAAATTCCAGAAAAATCTTTTCACAACCCTACCAAATTCCAGAAACATCTTGCAAAATCCCTCAAAAATCCCACCAAATTCCAAAAACATTCCACGGAATACCACAAACATCCCAACACACTGCCTGAATCTTCTCAAAACCCTTCCAAATTCCAGAAACATCCCTCAAAATCTACAAAAATTTCCACAAAATTCCACAAACATCCCACAAAATTCCACAAACATCCCAACAAACTCACTAATTCTTATCAAAACCCTACAAAATTCCAGAAATATCCCACAAAATCTTTACAATTTACCACACAATTTAAGAAAAATACCTCAAAATTCTTCATGTCTTCTCAAAACCCTACCAAATTCCAGAAACCTCCCACAAAATCCTTTACAATTTTGCAAAACTTTCTCAAATTCCAGAAACATCCTACAAAATCTTTACAAATTTCCACACATCCTAGAAAAATCCCTCAAAATTCTTCAAGCCTTCTCAGAATCTCACCAAATTCCAGAACATTCCACAACAATTCAAAAAAATCGCACAACATTCCAGAAACCTCCCACAAAATTCTTTACATTTTCGCAAAACTCCACCAAATTCCAGAAACATCCCACAAAATCTCCACAAATTTCCACACAATCTAAGAAATGTACCTCAAAATTCTTCATGTCTCCTCAATGTCTTTCGAAATTCCACAAACATCCCACACAATTCCCTAAATCTTTTCAAAACCCTTCCAAATAACAGAAACATCCCACAAAAACTCTTCCAATTTCCACAAAATTCCACAAACATTGCACAAAATTCCAGAAAAATCTTCTCAAAACCCTACCAAATTCCAGAAATATCCTGCAAAATCCCTCAAAAATCCCACCGAATTCCAAAAACATTCCATGGAATTCCACAAACATCCCAACCAACTCCATAAATCTTCTCAAAACCCTACCAAATTCCAGAAAAATCCCACAAAATCTTTACAATTTACCACACAATCTAAGAAAAATCCCTCAAAATTCTTCATGTCTTCTCAAAACCCTACCAAATTCCAGGAACCTCCCACAAAATCCTTTACATTTTTGCAAAACTTTCTCAAATTCCAGAAACATCCCACAAAATCTTTACAAATTTCCACACATCCTAGAAAAATCCCTCAAAATTCTTCAAGCCTTCTCAAAATCTCACCAAATTCCAGAACATTCCACAACATTTCAAAAAAATCGCACAACATTCCAGAAACCTCCCACAAAATTCTTTACATTTTCACAAAACTCCACCATTTCCAGAAACATCCCACAAAATTCTAGAAAAATCTTTTCAAAACCCCACCAAATTCCAGAAACTTCCCACAAAATCTTTACAAATTTCCACACATCCTAGAAAATTCCCTCAAAATTCTTCACGTTTCCTCAAAATCTCACCAAATTCCAGAACATTCAACAACATTTCAATGAAATCGCACAACATTCCAGAAACCTCCCACAAAATTCTTTACATTTTCACAAAACTCCACCAAATTACAGAAACATCCCACAAAATCTCCACAAATTTCCACACAATATAAGCAAAATACTTCAAAATTCTTCATGTCCCCTCAAAGTCTTTCGAAATTCCACAAACATCCCACACAATTCCCTAAATCTTCTCAAAACCCTTCCAAATTTTAGCGACATCCCACAAAAACTCTTCCTATTTCCAAAAATTCCACAAACATCCCACAAAATTCCAGAAAAATCTTCTCAAAACCCTACCAAATTCCAGAAATATCCCACAAAATCTCCACAAATTACCACACAATCTAAAAAAAACCCTCAAAATTCTTCATGTCTCCTCAAAGTCTATCAAATTCCAGAAACATGCCACAAAATCTCCACAAATTACCACACAATCTAAGAAAAATACCTCAAAATTCTTCATGTCTTCTCAAAGTCTTTCGAAATTCCACAAACTTCCCACACAATTCCCTAAATCTTCTCAAAACCCTTCCAAATTCCAGAAACATCCCACAAAATCTCTTCCAATTTCCACAAAATTCCACAAACATCGCACAAAATTTCAGAAAAATCTTCTCAAAACCCTACCAAATTCCAGAAATATCCTGCAAAATCCCTCAAAAATCCCACCGAAATCCAAAAAACATTCCACGGAATTCCACAAACATCCCAACCAACTCCATAAATCTTCTCAAAACCCTACCAAATTCCAGAAATATCCCACAAAATCTACAAAAATTTCCAAAAAATTCCATAAACATCCCACAAAATTCCACAAATATCCCAACAAACTCCCTAATTCTTATCAAAACCCTACCAAATTCCAGAAATATCCCACAAAATCTTTACAATTTACCACACAATCTAAGAAAAATCCCTCAAAATACTTCAAGCCTTCTCAAAATCTCACCAAATTCCAGAACATTCCACAACATTTCAAAAAAATCGCACAACATTCCAGAAACCTCCCACAAAATTCTTTACATTTTCGCAAAACTCCACCAAATTCCAGAAACATCCCACAAAATCTCCACAAATTTCCACACAATCTAAGAAATATACCTCAAAATTCTTCATGTCTCCTCAAAGTCTTTCGAAATTCCACAAACATCCCACACAATTCCCTAAATCTTTTCAAAACCCTTCCAAATTCCAGAAACATCCCACAAAAACTCTTCCAATTTCCACAAAATTCCACAAACATTGCACAAAATTCCAGAAAAATCTTCTCAAAACCCTACCAAATTCCAGAAATATCCTGCAAAATCCCTCAAAAATCCCACCGAATTCCAAAAACATTCCATGGAATTCCACAAACATCCCAACCAACTCCATAAATCTTCTCAAAACCCTACCAAATTCCAGAAACATCCCACAAAAATCTCCAAAAATTTCCACAAAATTCTACAAACATCGCACAAAATTCCAGAAAAATCTTTTCACAACCCTACCAAATTCCAGAAACATCTTGCAAAATCCCTCAAAAATCCCACCAAATTCCAAAAACATTCCACGGAATACCACAAACATCCCAACACACTGCCTGAATCTTCTCAAAACCCTTCCAAATTCCAGAAACATCCCTCAAAATCTACAAAAATTTCCACAAAATTCCACAAACATCCCACAAAATTCCACAAACATCCCAACAAACTCACTAATTCTTATCAAAACCCTACCAAATTCCAGAAACATCCCACAAAAACTTTCCCAATTTCCACAAAATTCCACAAACATTCCACAAAATTCCAGAAAAATCCCACAAAATTCCACAAACATCCCAACAAACTCACTAATTCTTATCAAAACCCTACCAAATTCCAGAAATATCCCACAAAATCTTTACAATTTACCGCACAATTTAAGAAAAATCCCTCAAAATTCTTCATGTCTTCTCAAAACTTTACCAAATTCCAAAAACCTCCCACAAAATCCTTTACAATTTTGCAAAACTTTCTCAAATTCCAGAAACATCCCACAAAATCTTTACAAATTTCCACACATCCTAGAAAAATCCCTCAAAATTCTTCAAGCCTTCTCAGAATCTCACCAAATTCCAGAACATTCCACAACATTTCAAAAAAATCGCACAACATTCCAGAAACCTCCCACAAAATTCTTTACATTTTCGCAAAACTCCACCAAATTCCAGAAACATCCCACAAAATCTCCACAAATTTCCACACAATCTAAGAAATGTACCTCAAAATTCTTCATGTCTCCTCAATGTCTTTCGAAATTCCACAAACATCCCACACAATTCCCTAAATCTTTTCAAAACCCTTCCAAATAACAGAAACATCCCACAAAAACTCTTCCAATTTCCACAAAATTCCACAAACATTGCACAAAATTCCAGAAAAATCTTCTCAAAACCCTAACAAATTCCAGAAATATCCTGCAAAATCCCTCAAAAATCCCACCGAATTCCAAAAACATTCCATGGAATTCCACAAACATCCCAACCAACTCCATAAATCTTCTCAAAACCCTACCAAATTCCAGAAAAATCCCACAAAATCTTTACAATTTACCACACAATCTAAGAAAAATCCCTCAAAATTCTTCATGTCTTCTCAAAACCCTACCAAATTCCAAAAACCTCCCACAAAATCCTTTACAATTTTGCAAAACTTTCTCAAATTCCAGAAACATCCCACAAAATCTTTACAAATTTCCACACATCCTAGAAAAATCCCTCAAAATTCTTCAAGCCTTCTCAGAATCTCACCAAATTCCAGAACATTCCACAACATTTCAAAAAAATCGCACAACATTCCAGAAACCTCCCACAAAATTCTTTACATTTTCACAAAACTCCACCAAATTCCAGAAACATCCCACAAAATTCTAGAAAAATCTTTTCAAAACCCCACCAAATTCCAGAAACTTCCCACAAAATCTTTACAAATTTCCACACATCCTAGAAAATTCCCTCAAAATTCTTCACGTTTCCTCAAAATCTCACCAAATTCCAGAACATTCAACAACATTTCAATGAAATCGCACAACATTCCAGAAACCTCCCACAAAATTCTTTACATTTTCACAAAACTCCACCAAATTACAGAAACATCCCACAAAATCTCCACAAATTTCCACACAATATAAGCAAAATACTTCAAAATTCTTCATGTCCCCTCAAAGTCTTTCGAAATTCCACAAACATCCCACACAATTCCCTAAATCTTCTCAAAACCCTTCCAAATTTTAGCGACATCCCACAAAAACTCTTCCTATTTCCAAAAATTCTACAAACATCCCACAAAATTCCAGAAAAATCTTCTCAAAACCCTACCAAATTCCAGAAATATCCCACAAAATCTCCACAAATTACCACACAATCTAAAATCAACCCTCAAAATTCTTCATGTCTCCTCAAAGTCTATCAAATTCCATAAACATCCCACAAAATCTCCACAAATTACCACACAATCTAAGAAAAATACCTCAAAATTCTTCATGTCTTCTCAAAGTCTTTCGAAATTCCACAAACTTCCCACACAATTCCCTAAATCTTCTCAAAACCCTTCCAAATTCCAGAAACATCCCACAAAATCTCTTCCAATTTCCACAAAATTCCACAAACATCGCACAAAATTTCAGAAAAATCTTCTCAAAACCCTACTAAATTCCAGAAATATCCTGCAAAATCCCTCAAAAATCCCACCGAAATCCAAAAACATTCCACGGAATTCCACAAACATCCCAACCAACTCCATAAATCTTCTCAAAACCCTACCAAATTCCAGAAATATCCCACAAAATCTACAAAAATTTCCAAAAAATTCCACAAACATCCCACAAAATTCCACAAATATCCCAACAAACTCCCTAATTCTTATCAAAACCCTACCAAATTCCAGAAATATCCCACAAAATCTTTACAATTTACCACACAATCTAAGAAAAATCCCTCAAAATACTTCAAGCCTTCTCAAAATCTCACCAAATTCCAGAACATTCCACAACAATTCAAAAAAATCGCACAACATTCCAGAAACCTCCCACAAAATTCTTTACATTTTCACAAAACTCCACCAAATTCCAGAAACATCCCACAAAATCTCCACAAATTTCCACACAATCTAAGAAAAATACCTCAAAATTCTTCATGTCTCCTCAAAGTCTTTCGAAATTCCACAAACATCCCACACAATTCCCTAAATCTTCTCAAAACCCTTCCAAATAACAGAAGCATCCCACAAAAACTCTTCCTATTTCCACAAAATTCCACAAACATTGCACAAAATTCCAGAAAAATCTTCTCAAAACCCTACCAAATTCCAGAAATATCCTGCAAAATCCCTCAAAAATCCCACCGAATTCCAAAAACATTCCATGGAATTCCACAAACATCCCAACCAACTCCATAAATCTTCTCAAAACCCTACCAAATTCCAGAAACATCCCACAAAAATATCCAAAAATTTCCACAAAATTCTACAAACATCGCACAAAATTCCAGAAAAATCTTCTCAAAACCCTACCAAATTCCAGAAACATCTTGCAAAATCCCTCAAAAATCCCACCAAATTCCAAAAACATTCCACGGAATACCACAAACATCCCAACACACTGCCTGAATCTTCTCAAAACCCTTCCAAATTCCAGAAACATCCCTCAAAATCTACAAAAATTTCCACAAAATTCCACAAACATCCCACAAAATTCCACAAACATCCCAACAAACTCACTAATTCTTATCAAAACCCTACCAAATTCCAGAAACATCCCACAAAAACTTTCCCAATTTCCACAAAATTCCACAAACATTCCACAAAATTCCAGAAAAATCCCACAAAATTCCACAAACATCCCAACAAACTCACTAATTCTTATCAAAACCCTACAAAATTCCAGAAATATCCCACAAAATCTTTACAATTTACCACACAATTTAAGAAAAATCCCTCAAAATTCTTCATGTCTTCTCAAAACCCTACCAAATTCCAAAAACCTCCCACAAAATCCTTTACAATTTTGCAAAACTTTCTCAAATTCCAGAAACATCCCACAAAATCTTTACAAATTTCCACACATCCTAGAAAAATCCCTCAAAATTCTTCAAGCCTTCTCAGAATCTCACCAAATTCCAGAACATTCCACAACATTTCAAAAAAATCGCACAACATTCCAGAAACCTCCCACAAAATTCTTTACATTTTCGCAAAACTCCACCAAATTCCAGAAACATCCCACAAAATCTCCACAAATTTCCACACAATCTAAGAAATGTACCTCAAAATTCTTCATGTCTCCTCAATGTCTTTCGAAATTCCACAAACATCCCACACAATTCCCTAAATCTTTTCAAAACCCTTCCAAATAACAGAAACATCCCACAAAAACTCTTCCAATTTCCACAAAATTCCACAAACATTGCACAAAATTCCAGAAAAATCTTCTCAAAACCCTACCAAATTCCAGAAATATCCCATAAAATCCCTCAAAAATCCCACCGAATTCCAAAAACATTCCATGGAATTCCACAAACATCCCAACCAACTCCATAAATCTTCTCAAAACCCTACCAAATTCCAGAAACATCCCACAAAAATCTCCAAAAATTTCCACAAAATTCTACAAACATCGCACAAAATTCCAGAAAAATCTTTTCACAACCCTACCAAATTCCAGAAACATCTTGCAAAATCCCTCAAAAATCCCACCAAATTCCAAAAACATTCCACGGAATACCACAAACATCCCAACACACTGCCTGAATCTTCTCAAAACCCTTCCAAATTCCAGAAACATCCCTCAAAATCTACAAAAATTTCCACAAAATTCCACAAACATCCCACAAAATTCCACAAACATCCCAACAAACTCACTAATTCTTATCAAAACCCTACAAAATTCCAGAAATATCCCACAAAATCTTTACAATTTACCACACAATTTAAGAAAAATACCTCAAAATTCTTCATGTCTTCTCAAAACCCTACCAAATTCCAGAAACCTCCCACAAAATCCTTTACAATTTTGCAAAACTTTCTCAAATTCCAGAAACATCCTACAAAATCTTTACAAATTTCCACACATCCTAGAAAAATCCCTCAAAATTCTTCAAGCCTTCTCAGAATCTCACCAAATTCCAGAACATTCCACAACATTTCAAAAAAATCGCACAACATTCCAGAAACCTCCCACAAAATTCTTTACATTTTCGCAAAACTCCACCAAATTCCAGAAACATCCCACAAAATCTCCACAAATTTCCACACAATCTAAGAAATGTACCTCAAAATTCTTCATGTCTCCTCAATGTCTTTCGAAATTCCACAAACATCCCACACAATTCCCTAAATCTTTTCAAAACCCTTCCAAATAACAGAAACATCCCACAAAAACTCTTCCAATTTCCACAAAATTCCACAAACATTGCACAAAATTCCAGAAAAATCTTCTCAAAACCCTACCAAATTCCAGAAATATCCTGCAAAATCCCTCAAAAATCCCACCGAATTCCAAAAACATTCCATGGAATTCCACAAACATCCCAACCAACTCCATAAATCTTCTCAAAACCCTACCAAATTCCAGAAAAATCCCACAAAATCTTTACAATTTACCACACAATCTAAGAAAAATCCCTCAAAATTCTTCATGTCTTCTCAAAACCCTACCAAATTCCAGGAACCTCCCACAAAATCCTTTACATTTTTGCAAAACTTTCTCAAATTCCAGAAACATCCCACAAAATCTTTACAAATTTCCACACATCCTAGAAAAATCCCTCAAAATTCTTCAAGCCTTCTCAAAATCTCACCAAATTCCAGAACATTCCACAACATTTCAAAAAAATCGCACAACATTCCAGAAACCTCCCACAAAATTCTTTACATTTTCACAAAACTCCACCATTTCCAGAAACATCCCACAAAATTCTAGAAAAATCTTTTCAAAACCCCACCAAATTCCAGAAACTTCCCACAAAATCTTTACAAATTTCCACACATCCTAGAAAATTCCCTCAAAATTCTTCACGTTTCCTCAAAATCTCACCAAATTCCAGAACATTCAACAACATTTCAATGAAATCGCACAACATTCCAGAAACCTCCCACAAAATTCTTTACATTTTCACAAAACTCCACCAAATTACAGAAACATCCCACAAAATCTCCACAAATTTCCACACAATATAAGCAAAATACTTCAAAATTCTTCATGTCCCCTCAAAGTCTTTCGAAATTCCACAAACATCCCACACAATTCCCTAAATCTTCTCAAAACCCTTCCAAATTTTAGCGACATCCCACAAAAACTCTTCCTATTTCCAAAAATTCCACAAACATCCCACAAATTTCAGAAAAATCTTCTCAAAACCCTACCAAATTCCAGAAATATCCCACAAAATCTCCACAAATTACCACACAATCTAAAAAAAACCCTCAAAATTCTTCATGTCTCCTCAAAGTCTATCAAATTCCAGAAACATCCCACAAAATCTCCACAAATTACCACACAATCTAAGAAAAATACCTCAAAATTCTTCATGTCTTCTCAAAGTCTTTCGAAATTCCACAAACTTCCCACACAATTCCCTAAATCTTCTCAAAACCCTTCCAAATTCCAGAAACATCCCACAAAATCTCTTCCAATTTCCACAAAATTCCACAAACATCGCACAAAATTTCAGAAAAATCTTCTCAAAACCCTACCAAATTCCAGAAATATCCTGCAAAATCCCTCAAAAATCCCACCGAAATCCAAAAAACATTCCACGGAATTCCACAAACATCCCAACCAACTCCATAAATCTTCTCATAACCCTACCAAATTCCAGAAATATCCCACAAAATCTACAAAAATTTCCAAAAAATTCCACAAACATCCCACAAAATTCCACAAATATCCCAACAAACTCCCTAATTCTTATCAAAACCCTACCAAATTCCAGAAATATCCCACAAAATCTTTACAATTTACCACACAATCTAAGAAAAATCCCTCAAAATACTTCAAGCCTTCTCAAAATCTCACCAAATTCCAGAACATTCCACAACATTTCAAAAAAATCGCACAACATTCCAGAAACCTCCCACAAAATTCTTTACATTTTCGCAAAACTCCACCAAATTCCAGAAACATCCCACAAAATCTCCACAAATTTCCACACAATCTAAGAAATATACCTCAAAATTCTTCATGTCTCCTCAAAGTCTTTCGAAATTCCACAAACATCCCACACAATTCCCTAAATCTTTTCAAAACCCTTCCAAATAACAGAAACATCCCACAAAAACTCTTCCAATTTCCACAAAATTCCACAAACATTGCACAAAATTCCAGAAAAATCTTCTCAAAACCCTACCAAATTCCAGAAATATCCTGCAAAATCCCTCAAAAATCCCACCGAATTCCAAAAACATTCCATGGAATTCCACAAACATCCCAACCAACTCCATAAATCTTCTCAAAACCCTACCAAATTCCAGAAACATCCCACAAAAATCTCCAAAAATTTCCACAAAATTCTACAAACATCGCACAAAATTCCAGAAAAATCTTTTCACAACCCTACCAAATTCCAGAAACATCTTGCAAAATCCCTCAAAAATCCCACCAAATTCCAAAAATATTCCACGGAATACCACAAACATCCCAACACACTGCCTGAATCTTCTCAAAACCCTTCCAAATTCCAGAAACATCCCTCAAAATCTACAAAAATTTCCACAAAATTCCACAAACATCCCACAAAATTCCACAAACATCCCAACAAACTCACTAATTCTTATCAAAACCCTACCAAATTCCAGAAACATCCCACAAAAACTTTCCCAATTACCACAAAATTCCACAAACATTCCACAAAATTCCAGAAAAATCCCACAAAATTCCACAAACATCCCAACAAACTCACTAATTCTTATCAAAACCCTACCAAATTCCAGAAATATCCCACAAAATCTTTACAATTTACCACACAATTTAAGAAAAATCCCTCAAAATTCTTCATGTCTTCTCAAAACTTTACCAAATTCCAAAAACCTCCCACAAAATCCTTTACAATTTTGCAAAACTTTCTCAAATTCCAGAAACATCCCACAAAATCTTTACAAATTTCCACACATCCTAGAAAAATCCCTCAAAATTCTTCAAGCCTTCTCAGAATCTCACCAAATTCCAGAACATTCCACAACATTTCAAAAAAATCGCACAACATTCCAGAAACCTCCCACAAAATTCTTTACATTTTCGCAAAACTCCACCAAATTCCAGAAACATCCCACAAAATCTCCACAAATTTCCACACAATCTAAGAAATGTACCTCAAAATTCTTCATGTCTCCTCAATGTCTTTCGAAATTCCACAAACATCCCACACAATTCCCTAAATCTTTTCAAAACCCTTCCAAATAACAGAAACATCCCACAAAAACTCTTCCAATTTCCACAAAATTCCACAAACATTGCACAAAATTCCAGAAAAATCTTCTCAAAACCCTAACAAATTCCAGAAATATCCTGCAAAATCCCTCAAAAATCCCACCGAATTCCAAAAACATTCCATGGAATTCCACAAACATCCCAACCAACTCCATAAATCTTCTCAAAACCCTACCAAATTCCAGAAAAATCCCACAAAATCTTTACAATTTACCACACAATCTAAGAAAAATCCCTCAAAATTCTTCATGTCTTCTCAAAACCCTACCAAATTCCAAAAACCTCCCACAAAATCCTTTACAATTTTGCAAAACTTTCTCAAATTCCAGAAACATCCCACAAAATCTTTACAAATTTCCACACATCCTAGAAAAATCCCTCAAAATTCTTCAAGCCTTCTCAGAATCTCACCAAATTCCAGAACATTCCACAACATTTCAAAAAAATCGCACAACATTCCAGAAACCTCCCACAAAATTCTTTACATTTTCACAAAACTCCACCAAATTCCAGAAACATCCCACAAAATTCTAGAAAAATCTTTTCAAAACCCCACCAAATTCCAGAAACTTCCCACAAAATCTTTACAAATTTCCACACATCCTAGAAAATTCCCTCAAAATTCTTCACGTTTCCTCAAAATCTCACCAAATTCCAGAACATTCAACAACATTTCAATGAAATCGCACAACATTCCAGAAACCTCCCACAAAATTCTTTACATTTTCACAAAACTCCACCAAATTACAGAAACATCCCACAAAATTCTAGAAAAATCTTTTCAAAACCCCACCAAATTCCAGAAACTTCCCACAAAATCTTTACAAATTTCCACACATCCTAGAAAATTCCCTCAAAATTCTTCACGTTTCCTAAAAATCTCACCAAATTCCAGAACATTCAACAACATTTCAACGAAATCGCACAACATTCCAGAAACCTCCCACAAAATTCTTTACATTTTCACAAAACTCCACCAAATTCCAGAAACATCCCACAAAATCTCCACAAATTTCCACACAATATAAGCAAAATACTTCAAAATTCTTCATGTCCCCTCAAAGTCTTTCGAAATTCCACAAACATCCCACACAATTCCCTAAATCTTCTCAAAACCCTTCCAAATTTTAGCGACATCCCACAAAAACTCTTCCTATTTCCAAAAATTCTACAAACATCCCACAAAATTCCAGAAAAATCTTCTCAAAACCCTACCAAATTCCAGAAATATCCCACAAAATCTCCACAAATTACCACACAATCTAAAATAAACCCTCAAAATTCTTCATGTCTCCTCAAAGTCTATCAAATTCCATAAACATCCCACAAAATCTCCACAAATTACCACACAATCTAAGAAAAATACCTCAAAATTCTTCATGTCTTCTCAAAGTCTTTCGAAATTCCACAAACTTCCCACACAATTCCCTAAATCTTCTCAAAACCCTTCCAAATTCCAGAAACATCCCACAAAATCTCTTCCAATTTCCACAAAATTCCACAAACATCGCACAAAATTTCAGAAAAATCTTCTCAAAACCCTACTAAATTCCAGAAATATCCTGCAAAATCCCTCAAAAATCCCACCGAAATCCAAAAACATTCCACGGAATTCCACAAACATCCCAACCAACTCCATAAATCTTCTCAAAACCCTACCAAATTCCAGAAATATCCCACAAAATCTACAAAAATTTCCAAAAAATTCCACAAACATCCCACAAAATTCCACAAATATCCCAACAAACTCCCTAATTCTTATCAAAACCCTACCAAATTCCAGAAATATCCCACAAAATCTTTACAATTTACCACACAATCTAAGAAAAATCCCTCAAAATACTTCAAGCCTTCTCAAAATCTCACCAAATTCCAGAACATTCCACAACAATTCAAAAAAATCGCACAACATTCCAGAAACCTCCCACAAAATTCTTTACATTTTCACAAAACTCCACCAAATTCCAAAAACATCCCACAAAATCTCCACAAATTTCCACACAATCTAAGAAATGTACCTCAAAATTCTTCATGTCTCCTCAAAGTCTTTCGAAATTCCACAAACATCCCACACAATTCCCTAAATCTTCTCAAAACCCTTCCAAATAACAGAAGCATCCCACAAAAACTCTTCCTATTTCCACAAAATTCCACAAACATTGCACAAAATTCCAGAAAAATCTTCTCAAAACCCTACCAAATTCCAGAAATATCCTGCAAAATCCCTCAAAAATCCCACCGAATTCCAAAAACATTCCATGGAATTCCACAAACATCCCAACCAACTCCATAAATCTTCTCAAAACCCTACCAAATTCCAGAAAAATCCCACAAAATCTTTACAATTTACCACACAATCTAAGAAAAATACCTCAAAATTCTTCATGTCTTCTCAAAACCCTACCAAATTCCAGGAACCTCCCACAAAATCCTTTACATTTTTGCAAAACTTTCTCAAATTCCAGAAACATCCCACAAAATCTTTACAAATTTCCACACATCCTAGAAAAATCCCTCAAAATTCTTCAAGCCTTCTCAGAATCTCACCAAATTCCAGAACATTCCACAACATTTCAAAAAAATCGCACAACATTCCAGAAACCTCCCACAAAATTCTTTACATTTTCACAAAACTCCACCAAATTCCAGAAACATCCCACAAAATTCTAGAAAAATCTTTTCAAAACCCCACCAAATTCCAGAAACTTCCCACAAAATCTTTACAAATTTCCACACATCCTAGAAAATTCCCTCAAAATTCTTCACGTTTCCTCAAAATCTCACCAAATTCCAGAACATTCAACAACATTTCAATGAAATCGCACAACATTCCAGAAACCTCCCACAAAATTCTTTACATTTTCACAAAACTCCACCAAATTACAGAAACATCCCACAAAATCTCCACAAATTTCCACACAATATAAGCAAAATACTTCAAAATTCTTCATGTCCCCTCAAAGTCTTTCGAAATTCCACAAACATCCCACACAATTCCCTAAATCTTCTCAAAACCCTTCCAAATTTTAGCGACATCCCACAAAAACTCTTCCTATTTCCAAAAATTCTACAAACATCCCACAAAATTCCAGAAAAATCTTCTCAAAACCCTACCAAATTCCAGAAATATCCCACAAAATCTCCACAAATTACCACACAATCTAAAATAAACCCTCAAAATTCTTCATGTCTCCTCAAAGTCTATCAAATTCCATAAATATCCCACAAAATCTCCACAAATTACCACACAATCTAAGAAAAATACCTCAAAATTCTTCATGTCTTCTCAAAGTCTTTCGAAATTCCACAAACTTCCCACACAATTCCCTAAATCTTCTCAAAACCCTTCCAAATTCCAGAAACATCCCACAAAATCTCTTCCAATTTCCACAAAATTCCACAAACATCGCACAAAATTTCAGAAAAATCTTCTCAAAACCCTACCAAATTCCAGAAATATCCTGCAAAATCCCTCAAAAATCCCACCGAAATCCAAAAACATTCCACGGAATTCCACAAACATCCCAACCAACTCCATAAATCTTCTCAAAACCCTACCAAATTCCAGAAATATCCCACAAAATCTACAAAAATTTCCAAAAAATTCCACAAACATCCCACAAAATTCCACAAATATCCCAACAAACTCCCTAATTCTTATCAAAACCCTACCAAATTCCAGAAATATCCCACAAAATCTTTACAATTTACCACACAATCTAAGAAAAATCCCTCAAAATACTTCAAGCCTTCTCAAAATCTCACCAAATTCCAGAACATTCCACAACATTTCAAAAAAATCGCACAACATTCCAGAAACCTCCCACAAAATTCATTACATTTTCGCAAAACTCCACCAAATTCCAGAAACATCCCACAAAATCTCCACAAATTTCCACACAATCTAAGAAATATACCTCAAAATTCTTCATGTCTCCTCAAAGTCTTTTGAAATTCCACAAACATCCCACACAATTCCCTAAATCTTTTCAAAACCCTTCCAAATAACAGAAACATCCCACCAAAACTCTTCCAATTTCCACAAAATTCCACAAACATTGCACAAAATTCCAGAAAAATCTTCTCAAAACCCTACCAAATTCCAGAAATATCCTGCAAAATCCCTCAAAAATCCCACCGAATTCCAAAAACATTCCATGGTATTCCACAAACATCCCAACCAACTCCATAAATGTTCTCAAAACCCTACCAAATTCCAGAAACATCCCAGAAAAATCTCCAAAAATTTCCACAAAATTCTACAAACATCGCACAAAATTCCAGAAAAATCTTTTCACAACCCTACCAAATTCCAGAAACATCTTGCAAAATCCCTCAAAAATCCCACCAAATTCCAAAAACATTCCACGGAATACCACAAACATCCCAACACACTGCCTGAATCTTCTCAAAACCCTTCCAAATTCCAGAAACATCCCTCAAAATCTACAAAAATTTCCACAAAATTCCACAAACATCCCACAAAATTCCACAAACATCCCAACAAACTCACTAATTCTTATCAAAACCCTACCAAATTCCAGAAACATCCCACAAAAACTTTCCCAATTTCCACAAAATTCCACAAACATTCCACAAAATTCCAGAAAAATCCCACAAAATTCCACAAACATCCCAACAAACTCACTAATTCTTATCAAAACCCTACCAAATTCCAGAAATATCCCACAAAATCCTTTAAAATTTTGCAAAACTTTCTCAAATTCCAGAAACATCCCACAAAATCTTTACAAATTTCCACACATCCTAGAAAATTCCCTCAAAATTCTTCACGTTTCCTCAAAATCTCACCAAATTCCAGAACATTCAACAACATTTCAACGAAATCGCACAACATTCCAGAAACCTCCCACAAAATTCTTTACATTTTCACAAAACTCCACCAAATTACAGAAACATCCCACAAAATCTCCACAAATTTCCACACAATATAAGCAAAATACTTCAAAATTCTTCATGTCCCCTCAAAGTCTTTCGAAATTCCACAAACATCCCACACAATTCCCTAAATCTTCTCAAAACCCTTCCAAATTTTAGCGACATCCCACAAAAACTCTTCCTATTTCCAAAAATTCTACAAACATCCCACAAAATTCCAGAAAAATCTTCTCATAACCCTACCAAATTCCAGAAATATCCCACAAAATCTCCACAAATTACCACACAATCTAAAAAAACCCCTCAAAATTCTTCATGTCTCCTCAAAGTCTATCAAATTCCAGAAACATCCCACAAAATCTCCACAAATTACCACACAATCTAAGAAAAATACCTCAAAATTCTTCATGTCTTCTCAAAGTCTTTCGAAATTCCACAAACTTCCCACACAATTCCCTAAATCTTCTCAAAACCCTTCCAATTTCCAGAAACATCCCACAAAATCTCTTCCAATTTCCACAAAATTCCACAAACATCGCACAAAATTTCAGAAAAATCTTCTCAAAACCCTACCAAATTCCAGAAATATCCTGCAAAATCCCTCAAAAATCCCACCGAAATCCAAAAACATTCCACGGAATTCCACAAACATCCCAACCAACTCCATAAATCTTCTCAAAACCCTACCAAATTCCAGAAATATCCCACAAAACCTACAAAAATTTCCAAAAAATTCCACAAACATCCCACAAAATTCCACAAATATCCCAACAAACTCCCTAATTCTTATCAAAACCCTACCAAATTCCAGAAATATCCCACAAAATCTTTACAATTTACCACACAATCTAAGAAAAATCCCTCAAAATACTTCAAGCCTTCTCAAAATCTCACCAAATTCCAGAACATTCCACAACATTTCAAAAAAATCGCACAACATTCCAGAAACCTCCCACAAAATTCTTTACATTTTCGCAAAACTCCACCAAATTCCAGAAACATCCCACAAAATCTCCACAAATTTCCACACAATATAAGCAAAATACTTCAAAATTCTTCATGTCCCCTCAAAGTCTTTCGAAATTCCACAAACATCCCACACAATTCCCTAAATCTTCTCAAAACCCTTCCAAATTTTAGCGACATCCCACAAAAACTCTTCCTATTTCCAAAAATTCTACAAACATCCCACAAAATTCCAGAAAAATCTTCTCAAAACCCTACCAAATTCCAGAAATATCCCACAAAATCTCCACAAATTACCACACAATCTAAAATAAACCCTCAAAATTCTTCATGTCTCCTCAAAGTCTATCAAATTCCATAAACATCCCACAAAATCTCCACAAATTACCACACAATCTAAGAAAAATACCTCAAAATTCTTCATGTCTTCTCAAAGTCTTTCGAAATTCCACAAACTTCCCACACAATTCCCTAAATCTTCTCAAAACCCTTCCAAATTCCAGAAACATCCCACAAAATCTCTTCCAATTTCCACAAAATTCCACAAACATCGCACAAAATTTCAGAAAAATCTTCTCAAAACCCTACTAAATTCCAGAAATATCCTGCAAAATCCCTCAAAAATCCCACCGAAATCCAAAAACATTCCACGGAATTCCACAAACATCCCAACCAACTCCATAAATCTTCTCAAAACCCTACCAAATTCCAGAAATATCCTACAAAATCTACAAAAATTTCCAAAAAATTCCACAAACATCCCACAAAATTCCACAAATATCCCAACAAACTCCCTAATTCTTATCAAAACCCTACCAAATTCCAGAAATATCCCACAAAATCTTTACAATTTACCACACAATCTAAGAAAAATCCCTCAAAATACTTCAAGCCTTCTCAAAATCTCACCAAATTCCAGAACATTCCACAACAATTCAAAAAAATCGCACAACATTCCAGAAACCTCCCACAAAATTCTTTACATTTTCACAAAACTCCACCAAATTCCAGAAACATCCCACAAAATCTCCACAAATTTCCACACAATCTAAGAAAAATACCTCAAAATTCTTCATGTCTCCTCAAAGTCTTTCGAAATTCCACAAACATCCCACACAATTCCCTAAATCTTCTCAAAACCCTTCCAAATAACAGAAGCATCCCACAAAAACTCTTCCTATTTCCACAAAATTCCACAAACATTGCACAAAATTCCAGAAAAATCTTCTCAAAACCCTACCAAATTCCAGAAATATCCTGCAAAATCCCTCAAAAATCCCACCGAATTCCAAAAACATTCCATGGAATTCCACAAACATCCCAACCAACTCCATAAATCTTCTCAAAACCCTACCAAATTCCAGAAACATCCCACAAAAATCTCCAAAAATTTCCACAAAATTCTACAAACATCGCACAAAATTCCAGAAAAATCTTCTCAAAACCCTACCAAATTCCAGAAACATCTTGCAAAATCCCTCAAAAATCCCACCAAATTCCAAAAACATTTTACGGAATACCACAAACATCCCAACACACTGCCTGAATCTTCTCAAAACCCTTCCAAATTCCAGAAACATCCCTCAAAATCTACAAAAATTTCCACAAAATTCCACAAACATCCCACAAAATTCCACAAACATCCCAACAAACTCACTAATTCTTATCAAAACCCTACCAAATTCCAGAAACATCCCACAAAAACTTTCCCAATTTCCACAAAATTCCACAAACATTCCACAAAATTCCAGAAAAATCCCACAAAATTCCACAAACATCCCAACAAACTCACTAATTCTTATCAAAACCCTACAAAATTCCAGAAATATCCCACAAAATCTTTACAATTTACCACACAATTTAAGAAAAATCCCTCAAAATTCTTCATGTCTTCTCAAAACCCTACCAAATTCCAAAAACCTCCCACAAAATCCTTTACAATTTTGCAAAACTTTCTCAAATTCCAGAAACATCCCACAAAATCTTTACAAATTTCCACACATCCTAGAAAAATCCCTCAAAATTCTTCAAGCCTTCTCAGAATCTCACCAAATTCCAGAACATTCCACAACATTTCAAAAAAATCGCACAACATTCCAGAAACCTCCCACAAAATTCTTTACATTTTCGCAAAACTCCACCAAATTCCAGAAACATCCCACAAAATCTCCACAAATTTCCACACAATCTAAGAAATGTACCTCAAAATTCTTCATGTCTCCTCAATGTCTTTCGAAATTCCACAAACATCCCACACAATTCCCTAAATCTTTTCAAAACCCTTCCAAATAACAGAAACATCCCACAAAAACTCTTCCTATTTCCACAAAATTCCACAAACATTGCACAAAATTCCAGAAAAATCTTCTCAAAACCCTACCAAATTCCAGAAATATCCTGCAAAATCCCTCAAAAATCCCACCGAATTCCAAAAACATTCCATGGAATTCCACAAACATCCCAACCAACTCCATAAATCTTCTCAAAACCCTACCAAATTCCAGAAAAATCCCACAAAATCTTTACAATTTACCACACAATCTAAGAAAAATCCCTCAAAATTCTTCATGTCTTCTCAAAACCCTACCAAATTCCAGGAACCTCCCACAAAATCCTTTACATTTTTGCAAAACTTTCTCAAATTCCAGAAACATCCCACAAAATCTTTACAAATTTCCACACATCCTAGAAAAATCCCTCAAAATTCTTCAAGCCTTCTCAGAATCTCACCAAATTCCAGAACATTCCACAACATTTCAAAAAAATCGCACAACATTCCAGAAACCTCCCACAAAATTCTTTACATTTTCACAAAACTCCACCAAATTCCAGAAACATCCCACAAAATTCTAGAAAAATCTTTTCAAAACCCCACCAAATTCCAGAAACTTCCCACAAAATCTTTACAAATTTCCACACATCCTAGAAAATTCCCTCAAAATTCTTCACGTTTCCTCAAAATCTCACCAAATTCCAGAACATTCAACAACATTTCAATGAAATCGCACAACATTCCAGAAACCTCCCACAAAATTCTTTACATTTTCACAAAACTCCACCAAATTACAGAAACATCCCACAAAATCTCCACAAATTTCCACACAATATAAGCAAAATACTTCAAAATTCTTCATGTCCCCTCAAAGTCTTTCGAAATTCCACAAACATCCCACACAATTCCCTAAATCTTCTCAAAACCCTTCCAAATTTTAGCGACATCCCACAAAAACTCTTCCTATTTCCAAAAATTCTACAAACATCCCACAAAATTCCAGAAAAATCTTCTCAAAACCCTACCAAATTCCAGAAATATCCCACAAAATCTCCACAAATTACCACACAATCTAAAATAAACCCTCAAAATTCTTCATGTCTCCTCAAAGTCTTTTGAAATTCCACAAACATCCCACACAATTCCCTAAATCTTTTCAAAACCCTTCCAAATAACAGAAACATCCCACCAAAACTCTTCCAATTTCCACAAAATTCCACAAACATTGCACAAAATTCCAGAAAAATCTTCTCAAAACCCTACCAAATTCCAGAAATATCCTGCAAAATCCCTCAAAAATCCCACCGAATTCCAAAAACATTCCATGGAATTCCACAAACATCCCAACCAACTCCATAAATGTTCTCAAAACCCTACCAAATTCCAGAAACATCCCAGAAAAATCTCCAAAAATTTCCACAAAATTCTACAAACATCGCACAAAATTCCAGAAAAATCTTTTCACAACCCTACCAAATTCCAGAAACATCTTGCAAAATCCCTCAAAAATCCCACCAAATTCCAAAAACATTCCACGGAATACCACAAACATCCCAACACACTGCCTGAATCTTCTCAAAACCCTTCCAAATTCCAGAAACATCCCTCAAAATCTACAAAAATTTCCACAAAATTCCACAAACATCCCACAAAATTCCACAAACATCCCAACAAACTCACTAATTCTTATCAAAACCCTACCAAATTCCAGAAACATCCCACAAAAACTTTCCCAATTTCCACAAAATTCCACAAACATTCCACAAAATTCCAGAAAAATCCCACAAAATTCCACAAACATCCCAACAAACTCACTAATTCTTATCAAAACCCTACCAAATTCCAGAAATATCCCACAAAATCCTTTAAAATTTTGCAAAACTTTCTCAAATTCCAGAAACATCCCACAAAATCTTTACAAATTTCCACACATCCTAGAAAATTCCCTCAAAATTCTTCACGTTTCCTCAAAATCTCACCAAATTCCAGAACATTCAACAACATTTCAACGAAATCGCACAACATTCCAGAAACCTCCCACAAAATTCTTTACATTTTCACAAAACTCCACCAAATTACAGAAACATCCCACAAAATCTCCACAAATTTCCACACAATATAAGCAAAATACTTCAAAATTCTTCATGTCCCCTCAAAGTCTTTCGAAATTCCACAAACATCCCACACAATTCCCTAAATCTTCTCAAAACCCTTCCAAATTTTAGCGACATCCCACAAAAACTCTTCCTATTTCCAAAAATTCTACAAACATCCCACAAAATTCCAGAAAAATCTTCTCATAACCCTACCAAATTCCAGAAATATCCCACAAAATCTCCACAAATTACCACACAATCTAAAAAAACCCCTCAAAATTCTTCATGTCTCCTCAAAGTCTATCAAATTCCAGAAACATCCCACAAAATCTCCACAAATTACCACACAATCTAAGAAAAATACCTCAAAATTCTTCATGTCTTCTCAAAGTCTTTCGAAATTCCACAAACTTCCCACACAATTCCCTAAATCTTCTCAAAACCCTTCCAATTTCCAGAAACATCCCACAAAATCTCTTCCAATTTCCACAAAATTCCACAAACATCGCACAAAATTTCAGAAAAATCTTCTCAAAACCCTACCAAATTCCAGAAATATCCTGCAAAATCCCTCAAAAATCCCACCGAAATCCAAAAACATTCCACGGAATTCCACAAACATCCCAACCAACTCCATAAATCTTCTCAAAACCCTACCAAATTCCAGAAATATCCCACAAAACCTACAAAAATTTCCAAAAAATTCCACAAACATCCCACAAAATTCCACAAATATCCCAACAAACTCCCTAATTCTTATCAAAACCCTACCAAATTCCAGAAATATCCCACAAAATCTTTACAATTTACCACACAATCTAAGAAAAATCCCTCAAAATACTTCAAGCCTTCTCAAAATCTCACCAAATTCCAGAACATTCCACAACATTTCAAAAAAATCGCACAACATTCCAGAAACCTCCCACAAAATTCTTTACATTTTCGCAAAACTCCACCAAATTCCAGAAACATCCCACAAAATCTCCACAAATTTCCACACAATCTAAGAAAAATACCTCAAAATTCTTCATGTCTCCTCAAAGTCTTTCGAAATTCCACAAACATCCCACACAATTCCCTAAATCTTTTCAAAACCCTTCCAAATAACAGAAACATCCCACAAAAACTCTTCCAATTTCCACAAAATTCCACAAACATTGCACAAAATTTCAGAAAAATCTTCTCAAAACCCTACCAAATTCCAGAAATATCCTGCAAAATCCCTCAAAAATCCCACCGAATTCCAAAAACATTCCATGGAATTCCACAAACATCCCAACCAACTCCATAAATCTTCTCAAAACCCTACCAAATTCCAGAAACATCTTGCAAAATCCCTCAAAAATCCCACCAAATTCCAAAAACATTCCACGGAATACCACAAACATCCCAACACACTGCCTGAATCTTCTCAAAACCCTTCCAAATTCCAGAAACATCCCTCAAAATCTACAAAAATTTCCACAAAATTCCACAAACATCCCACAAAATTCCACAAACATCCCAACAAACTCACTAATTCTTATCAAAACCCTACCAAATTCCAGAAACATCCCACAAAAACTTTCCCAATTTCCACAAAATTCCACAAACATTCCACAAAATTCCAGAAAAATCCCACAAAATTCCACAAACATCCCAACAAACTCACTAATTCTTATCAAAACCCTACCAAATTCCAGAAATATCCCACAAAATCTTTACAATTTACCACACAATTTAAGAAAAATACCTCAAAATTCTTCATGTCTTCTCAAAACCCTATCAAATTCCAAAAACCTCCCACAAAATCCTTTACAATTTTGCAAAACTTTCTCAAATTCCAGAAACATCCCACAAAATCTTTACAAATTTCCACACATCCTAGAAAAATCCCTCAAAATTCTTCAAGCCTTCTCAAAATCTCACCAAATTCCAGAACATTCCACAACAATTCAAAAAAATCGCAAAAAATTCCAGAAACCTCCCACAAAATTCTTTACATTTTCACAAAACTCCACCAAATTCCAGAAACATCCCACAAAATCTCCACAAATTTCCACACAATCTAAGAAAAATACCTCAAAATTCTTCATGTCTCCTCAAAGTCTTTCGAAATTCCACAAACATCCCACACAAGTCCCTAAATCTTTTCAAAACCCTTCCAAATTCCAGAAACATCCCACAAAATCTCTTCCAATTTCCACAAAATTCCACAAACATTCCAACAAACTCACTAATTCTTATCAAAACCCTTCCAAATTCCAGAAAAATCCCACAAAATCTCTTCCAATTTCCACAAAATTCCACAAACATCGCACAAAATTTCAGAAAAATCTTCTCAAAACCCTACCAAATTCCAGAAACATCCTGCAAAATCCCTCAAAAATCCCACCGAAATCCAAAAACATTCCATGGAATTCCACAAACATCCCAACCAACTCCATAAATCTTCTCAAAACCCTACCAAATTCCAGAAAAATCCCACAAAATCTTTACAATTTACCACACAATCTAAGAAAAATACCTCAAAATTCTTCATGTCTTCTCAAAACCCTACCAAATTCCAAAAACCTCCCACAAAATCCTTTACAATTTTGCAAAACTTTCTCAAATTCCAGAAACATCCCACAAAATCTTTACAAATTTCCACACATCCTAGAAAAATCCCTCAAAATTCTTCAAGCCTTCTCAAAATCTCACCAAATTCCAGAACATTCCACAACATTTCAAAAAAATCGCACAACATTCCAGAAACCTCCCACAAAATTCTTTACATTTTCACAAAACTCCACCAAATTACAGAAACATCCCACAAAATCTCCACAAATTTCCACACAATATAAGCAAAATACTTCAAAATTCTTCATGTCCCCTCAAAGTCTTTCGAAATTCCACAAACATCCCACACAATTCCCTAAATCTTCTCAAAACCCTTCCAAATTTTAGCGACATCCCACAAAAACTCTTCCTATTTCCAAAAATTCCACAAACATCCCACAAAATTCCAGAAAAATCTTCTCAAAACCCTACCAAATTCCAGAAATATCCCACAATATCTTGACAAATTTCCACACAATCTAAAAAAAACCCTCAAAATTCTTCATGTCTCCTCAAAGTCTATCAAATTCCAGAAACATCCCACAAAATCTCCACAAATTACCACACAATCTAAGAAAAATACCTCAAAATTCTTCATGTCTCCTCAAAGTCTTTCGAAATTCCACAAACTTCCCACACAATTCCCTAAATCTTCTCAAAACCCTTCCAAATTCCAGAAACATCCCACAAAATCTCTTCCAATTTCCACAAAATTCCACAAACATTGCACAAAATTACAGAAAAATCTTCTGAAAACCCTACCCAATTCCAGAAATATCCTGCAAAATCCCTCAAAAATCCCACCGAATTCCAAAAACATTCCATGGAATTCCACAAACATCCCAACCAACTCTATAAATCTTCTCAAAACCCTACCAAATTCCAGAAACATCCCACAAAATCTTTACAATTTACCACACAATCTAAGAAAAATACCTCAAAATTCTTCATGTCTTCTCAAAACCCTACCAAATTCCAGAAACATCCCACAAAATCTTTACAAATTTCCACACATCCTAGAAAAATCCCTCAAAATTCTTCAAGCCTTCTCAAAATCTCACCAAATTCCAGAACATTCCACAACATTTCAAAAAAATCGCACAACATTCCAGAAACCTCCCACAAAATTCTTTACATTTTCACAAAACTCCACCAAATTCCAGAAACATCCCACAAAATTCTAGAAAAATCTTTTCAAAACCCTACTAAATTACAGAAACTTCCCACAAAATCTTTACAAATTTCCACACATCCTAGAAAATTCCCTCAAAATTCTTCACGTTTCCTCAAAATCTCACCAAATTCCAAAACATTCAACAACATTTCAACGAAATCGCACAACATTCCAGAAACCTCCCACAAAATTCTTTACATTTTCGCAAAACTCCACCAAATTACAGAAACATCCCACAAAATATCCACAAATTTCCACACAATATAAGCAAAATACTTCAAAATTCTTCATGTCCCCTCAAAGTCTTTCGAAATTCCAAAAACATCCCACACAATTCGCTAAATCTTCTCAAAACCCTTCCAAATTTTAGCAACATCCCACAAAAACGCTTCCTATTTCCAAAAATTCCACAAACATTTCACAAAATTCCAGAAAAATCTTCTCAAAACCCTACCAAATTCCAGAAACATCTTGCAAAATCCCTCTAAAATCCCACCAAATTCCAAAAACATTCCACGGAATTCCACAAACATCCCAACACACTGCCTGAATCTTCTCAAAACCCTTCCAAATTTCAGAAACATCCCACAAAATCTACAAAAATTTCCACAAAATTCCACAAACATCCCACAAAAATCCACAAACATCCCAACACACTGCCTGAATCTTCTCAAAACCCTACCAAATTCCAGAAACATCCCACAAAAACTTTCCCAATTTCCACAAAATTCCACAAACATTCCACAAAATTCCAGAAAAATCCCACAAAATTCCACAAACATCCCAACACACTCCGTAAGTCTTACCAAAACCCTACCAAATTCCAGAAACATCCCACAAAAATCTCCAAAAATTTCCACAAAATTCTACAAACATCGCACGAAATTCCAGAAAAATCTTCTCAAAACCCTACTAAATTCCAGAAATATCCCACAAAATCTACAAAAATTTCCACAAAATTCCACAAAAATCCCACAAAATTCCACAAATATCCCAACAAACTCCCTAATTCTTATCAAAACCCTACCAAATTCCAGAAATATCCCACAAAATCTTTACAATTTACCACACAATCTAAGAAAAATCCTTCAAAATACTTCAAGCCTTCTCAAAATCTCACCAAATTCCAGAACATTCCAAAACATTTCAAAAAAATCGCACAACCTTCCAGAAACCTCCTACAAAATTCTTTACAATTTCACAAAACCCTACCAAATTGCAGAAACTTCCCACTAAACCTCCACCAATTTGCACACAATCTAAGAAAAATCTTTCAAAATTCTTCAAGTCTAGTCAAAATCCAAAAAAATTCCAGAAACATCCCACCAAATTCCAGAAAAATCACACAAAATTCCACATACATCCCATCAAACTCCCTAAATCTTCTGAAAACCCTACCAAATTCCAGAAACATCCCACAAAATCTCCACAAATTTCCACACAATCTAAGAAAAATACCTCAAAATTCTTCATGTCTCCTCAAAGTCTTTTGAAATTCCACAAACATCCCACACAATTCCACAAACATCCCAACAAACTCCTTAAACCTTCTCAAAGCCCTACCAAATTCCAGAACATTCCACAACATTTCAAAGAAATCGCACAACATTCCAGAAACCTCCCACAAAATTCTTTACATTTTCGCAAAACTCCATCAAATTCCAGAAACATCCCACAAAATCTCCACAAATTTCCACACAATCTAAGAAAAATACCTAAAAATTCTCCATGTCTCCTCAAAGTCTTTCGAAATTCCACAAACAATGCACACAATTCCCTAAATCTTCTCAAAACCCTACCAAATTCCAGAAATATCCCACAAAATCTTGACAAATTTCCACACAATCTAAAAAAAAACCTCAAAATTCTTCATGTCTCCTCAAAGTCTTTCAAATTCCAGAAACATCCAACAAAATCTCCAAACATTTGCACACAATCTAAGAAAACCCTTTCAAAATTCTTCAAGTCTAGTCAAAATCCCACAAAATTCCAAAAACATCCAACCAAATTCCAGAAAAATCACACAAAATTCCACATACATCCCATCAAACTCCCTAAATCTTCTCAAAACCCTACCAAATTCCAGGAACATCCCACAAAAACTTTTCCAATTTCCACACAATCTAAGAAAAATACCTCAAAATTCTTCATGTCTCCTCAAAGTCTTACAAATTCCACAAACATCCCACAAAATTCCACAAACATCCCAACAAACTCCTTAAACCTTCTCAAAGCCCTACCAAATTCCGGAAACATCTCACAAAATTCTAGAAAAATCTTCTCAAAACCCCACCAAATTCCAGAAACTTCCCACAAAATCTTTACAAATTTCCACACATCCTAGAAAATTCCCTCAAAATTCTTCACGTCTCCTCAAAATCTCACCAAATTCCAGAACATTCCACAACATTTCAAAGAAACCACACAACATTCCAGAAACCTCCCACAAAATTCTTTACATTTTCGCAAAACTCTATCGAATTCCAGAAACATCCCCCAAAAATCTCCACAAATTTACACACAATCTAAAAAAAATACCTCAATTGCTTCATATCTCCTCAGTCCTTAAAATTGCAGAAACATCCCACAAAATTCCACAAAAATCCCACAGAATTCCAGAAACATCGCACATAATTCCACAAACATCCCAACAAACTCCCTGAATCTTCTCAAAACCCTACCACATTCCCGAAAAATCCCACAAAACTTTTCCAATTTCCACTCATCCTAGAAAAATCCCTCAAAATTCTTCAAGTCTCTTTAAAATCTTACCAAACTCCAGAACATTCCACAACATTCCAAAAAAATCGCACAACCTTCCAGAAACCTCCTACAAAATTCTTTACAATTTCACAAAACCCTACCAAATTCCAGAAACTTCCCACTAAACCTCCACCAATTTGCACACAATCTAAGAAAAATCTTTCAAAATTCTTCAAGTCTAGTCAAAATCCCAAAAAATTCCAGAAACATCCCACCAAATTCCAGAAAAATTACACAAAATTCCACATACATCCCATCAAACTCCCTAAATCTTCTCAAAACCCTACCAAATTCCAGAAACATCCCACAAAAACTTTTCCAATTTCCACACAATCTAAGAAAAATACCTCAAAATTCTTCATGTCTCCTCAAAGTCTTACAAATTCCACAAACATCCCACAAAATTCCACAAACATCCCAACAAACTCCTTAAACCTTCTCAAAACCCCACCAAATTCCAGAAACATCCCACAAAATCTTTACAAATTTCCACACATCCTAGAAAATTCCCTCAAAATTCTTCACGTCTCCTCAAAATCTCACCAAATTCCAGAACATTCCACAACATTTCAAAGAAATCGCACAACATTCCAGAAACCTCCCACAAAATTCTTTACATTTTCACAAAACTCCACCAAATTCCAGAAACATCCCACAAAATCTCCACAAATTTCCACACAATCTAAGAAAAATACCTCAAAATTCTTCATGTCTCCTCAAAGTCTTTCGAAATTCCACAAACATCCCACACAATTCCCTAAATCTTTTCAAAACCCTTCCAAATAACAGAAACATCCCACAAAAACTCTTCCAATTTCCACAAAATTCCACAAACATTGCACAAAATTCCAGAAAAATCTTCTCAAAACCCTACCAAATTCCAGAAATATCCTGCAAAATCCCTCAAAAATCCCACCGAATTCCAAAAACATTCCATGGAATTCCACAAACATCCCAACCAACTCCATAAATCTTCTCAAAACCCTACCAAATTCCAGAAACATCCCACAAAAATATCCAAAAATTTCCACAAAATTCTACAAACATCGCACGAAATTCCAGAAAAATCTTCTCAAAACCCTACCAAATTCCAGAAATATCCCACAAAATCTACAAAAATTTCCACAAAATTCCACAAAAATCCCACAAAATTCCACAAATATCACAACAAACTCCCTAATTCTTAACAAAACCCTACCAAATTCCAGAAATATCCCACAAAATCTTTACAATTTACCACACAATCTAAGAAAAATCCTTCAAAATACTTCAAGCCTTCTCAAAATCTCACCAAATTCCAGAACATTCCAAAACATTTCAAAAAAATCGCACAACCTTCCAGAAACCTCCTACAAAATTCTTTACAATTTCACAAAACCCTACCAAATTCCAGAAACTTCCCACTAAACCTCCACCAATTTGCACACAATCTAAGAAAAATCTTTCAAAATTCTTCAAGTCTAGTCAAAATCCCAAAAAATTCCAGAAACATCCCACCAAATTCCAGAAAAATCACACAAAATTCCACATACATCCCATCAAACTCCCTAAATCTTCTGAAAACCCTACCAAATTCCAGAAACATCCCACAAAATTTTCCCAATTTCCACACAATCTAAGAAAAATACCTCAAAATTCTTCATGTCTCCTCAAAGTCTTACAAATTCCACAAACATCCCACAAATTTCCACAAACATCCCAACAAACTCCTTAAACCTTCTCAAAGCCCTACCAAATTCCGGAAACATCTCACAAAATTCTAGAAAAATCTTCTCAAAACCCCACCAAATTCCAGAAACTTCCCACAAAATCTTTACAAATTTCCACACATCCTAGAAAATTCCCTCAAAATTCTTCACGTCTCCTCAAAATCTCACCAAATTCCAGAACATTCCACAACAATTCAAAGAAATCACACAACATTCCAGAAACCTCCCACAAAATTCTTTACATTTTCGCAAAACTCTATCGAATTCCAGAAACATCCCCCAAAAATCTCCACAAATTTACACACAATCTAAGAAAAATACCTCAATTGCTTCATATCTCCTCAGTCCTTAAAATTGCAGAAACATCCCACAAAATTCCACAAAAATCCCACAGAATTCCAGAAACATCGCACATAATTCCACAAACATCCCAACAAACTCCCTGAATCTTCTCAAAACCCTACCACATTCCCGAAAAATCCCACAAAACTTTTCCAATTTCCACTCATCCTAGAAAAATCCCTCAAAATTCTTCAAGTCTCTTTAAAATCTTACCAAACTCCAGAACATTCCACAACATTCCAAAAAAATCGCACAACCTTCCAGAAACCTCCTACAAAATTCTTTACAATTTCACAAAACCCTACCAAATTCCAGAAACTTCCCACTAAACCTCCACCAATTTGCACACAATCTAAGAAAAATCTTTCAAAATTCTTCAAGTCTAGTCAAAATCCCAAAAAATTCCAGAAACATCCCACCAAATTCCAGAAAAATTACACAAAATTCCACATACATCCCATCAAACTCCCTAAATCTTCTCAAAACCCTACCAAATTCCAGAAACATCCCACAAAAACTTTTCCAATTTCCACACAATCTAAGAAAAATACCTCAAAATTCTTCATGTCTCCTCAAAGTCTTACAAATTCCACAAACATCCCACAAAATTCCACAAACATCCCAACAAACTCCTTAAACCTTCTCAAAGCCCCACCAAATTCCAGAAACATCCCACAAAATCTTTACAAATTTCCACACATCCTAGAAAATTCCCTCAAAATTCTTCACGTCTCCTCAAAATCTCACCAAATTCCAGAACATTCCACAACATTTCAAAGAAATCGCACAACATTCCAGAAACCTCCCACAAAATTCTTTACATTTTCGCAAAACTCCACCAAATTCCAGAAACATCCCACAAAATCTCCACAAATTTCCACACAATCTAAGAAAAATACCTCAAAATTCTTCATGTCTCCTCAAAGTCTTTCGAAATTCCACAAATATCCCACACAAGTCCCTAAATCTTTTCAAAACCCTTCCAAATAACAGAAACATCCCACAAAAACTCTTCCAATTTCCACAAAATTCCACAAACATTGCACAAAATTCCAGAAAAATCTTCTCAAAACCCTACCAAATTCCAGAAATATCCTGCAAAATCCCTCAAAAATCCCACCGAATTCCAAAAACATTCCATGGAATTCCACAAACATCCCAACCAACTCCATAAATCTTCTCAAAACCCTACCAAATTCCAGAAACATCCCACAAAAATCTCCAAAAATTTCCACAAAATTCTACAAACATCGCACGAAATTCCAGAAAAATCTTCTCAAAACCCTACCAAATTCCAGAAATATCCCACAAAATCTACAAAAATTTCCACAAAATTCCACAAAAATCCCACAAAATTCCACAAATATCACAACAAACTCCCTAATTCTTATCAAAACCCTACCAAATTCCAGAAATATCCCACAAAATCTTTACAATTTACCACACAATCTAAGAAAAATCCTTCAAAATACTTCAAGCCTTCTCAAAATCTCACCAAATTCCAGAACATTCCAAAACATTTCAAAAAAATCGCACAACCTTCCAGAAACCTCCTACAAAATTCTTTACAATTTCACAAAACCCTACCAAATTCCAGAAACTTCCCACTAAACCTCCACCAATTTGCACACAATCTAAGAAAAATCTTTCAAAATTCTTCAAGTCTAGTCAAAATCCCAAAAAATTCCAGAAACATCCCACCAAATTCCAGAAAAATCACACAAAATTCCACATACATCCCATCAAACTCCCTAAATCTTCTCAAAACCCTACCAAATTCCAGAAACATCCCACAAAATTTTCCCAATTTCCACACAATCTAAGAAAAATACCTCAAAATTCTTCATGTCTCCTCAAAGTCTTACAAATTCCACAAACATCCCACAAAATTCCACAAACATCCCAACAAACTCCTTAAACCTTCTCAAAGCCCTACCAAATTCCGGAAACATCTCACAAAATTCTAGAAAAATCTTCTCAAAACCCCACCAAATTCCAGAAACTTCCCACAAAATCTTTACAAATTTCCACACATCCTAGAAAATTCCCTCAAAATTCTTCACGTCTCCTCAAAATCTCACCAAATTCCAGAACATTCCACAACAATTCAAAGAAATCACACAACATTCCAGAAACCTCCCACAAAATTCTTTACATTTTCGCAAAACTCTATCGAATTCCAGAAACATCCCCCAAAAATCTCCACAAATTTACACACAATCTAAGAAAAATACCTCAATTGCTTCATATCTCCTCAGTCCTTAAAATTGCAGAAACATCCCACAAAATTCCACAAAAATCCCACAGAATTCCAGAAACATCGCACATAATTCCACAAACATCCCAACAAACTCCCTGAATCTTCTCAAAACCCTACCACATTCCCGAAAAATCCCACAAAACTTTTCCAATTTCCACTCATCCTAGAAAAATCCCTCAAAATTCTTCAAGTCTCTTTAAAATCTTACCAAACTCCAGAACATTCCACAACATTCCAAAAAAATCGCACAACCTTCCAGAAACCTCCTACAAAATTCTTTACAATTTCACAAAACCCTACCAAATTCCAGAAACTTCCCACTAAACCTCCACCAATTTGCACACAATCTAAGAAAAATCTTTCAAAATTCTTCAAGTCTAGTCAAAATCCCAAAAAATTCCAGAAACATCCCACCAAATTCCAGAAAAATTACACAAAATTCCACATACATCCCATCAAACTCCCTAAATCTTCTCAAAACCCTACCAAATTCCAGAAACATCCCACAAAAACTTTTCCAATTTCCACACAATCTAAGAAAAATACCTCAAAATTCTTCATGTCTCCTCAAAGTCTTACAAATTCCACAAACATCCCACAAAATTCCACAAACATCCCAACAAACTCCTTAAACCTTCTCAAAACCCCACCAAATTCCAGAAACATCCCACAAAATCTTTACAAATTTCCACACATCCTAGAAAATTCCCTCAAAATTCTTCACGTCTCCTCAAAATCTCACCAAATTCCAGAACATTCCACAACATTTCAAAGAAATCGCACAACGTTCCAGAAACCTCCCACAAAATTCTTTACATTTTCGCAAAACTCCACCAAATTCCAGAAACATCCCACAAAATCTCCACAAATTTCCACACAATCTAAGAAAAATACCTCAAAATTCTTCATGTCTCCTCAAAGTCTTTCGAAATTCCACAAATATCCCACACAAGTCCCTAAATCTTTTCAAAACCCTTCCAAATAACAGAAACATCCCACAAAAACTCTTCCAATTTCCACAAAATTCCACAAACATTGCACAAAATTCCAGAAAAATCTTCTCAAAACCCTACCAAATTCCAGAAATATCCTGCAAAATCCCTCAAAAATCCCACCGAATTCCAAAAACATTCCATGGAATTCCACAAACATCCCAACCAACTCCATAAATCTTCTCAAAACCCTACCAAATTCCAGAAACATCCCACAAAAATCTCCAAAAATTTCCACAAAATTCTACAAACATCGCACGAAATTCCAGAAAAATCTTCTCAAAACCCTACCAAATTCCAGAAATATCCCACAAAATCTACAAAAATTTCCACAAAATTCCACAAAAATCCCACAAAATTCCACAAATATCACAACAAACTCCCTAATTCTTATCAAAACCCTACCAAATTCCAGAAATATCCCACAAAATCTTTACAATTTACCACACAATCTAAGAAAAATCCTTCAAAATACTTCAAGCCTTCTCAAAATCTCACCAAATTCCAGAACATTCCAAAACATTTCAAAAAAATCGCACAACCTTCCAGAAACCTCCTACAAAATTCTTTACAATTTCACAAAACCCTACCAAATTCCAGAAACTTCCCACTAAACCTCCACCAATTTGCACACAATCTAAGAAAAATCTTTCAAAATTCTTCAAGTCTAGTCAAAATCCCAAAAAATTCCAGAAACATCCCACCAAATTCCAGAAAAATCACACAAAATTCCACATACATCCCATCAAACTCCCTAAATCTTCTCAAAACCCTACCAAATTCCAGAAACATCCCACAAAATCTCCACAAATTTCCACACAATCTAAGAAAAATACCTCAAAATTCTTCATGTCTCCTCAAAGTCTTACAAATTCCACAAACATCCCACAAAATTCCACAAACATCCCAACAAACTCCTTAAACCTTCTCAAAGCCCTACCAAATTCCGGAAACATCTCACAAAATTCTAGAAAAATCTTCTCAAAACCCCACCAAATTCCAGAAACTTCCCACAAAATCTTTACAAATTTCCACACATCCTAGAAAATTCCCTCAAAATTCTTCACGTCTCCTCAAAATCTCACCAAATTCCAGAACATTCCACAACATTTCAAAGAAATCACACAACATTCCAGAAACCTCCCACAAAATTCTTTACATTTTCGCAAAACTCTATCGAATTCCAGAAACATCCCCCAAAAATCTCCACAAATTTACACACAATCTAAGAAAAATACCTCAATTGCTTCATATCTCCTCAGTCCTTAAAATTGCAGAAACATCCCACAAAATTCCACAAAAATCCCACAGAATTCCAGAAACATCGCACATAATTCCACAAACATCCCAACAAACTCCCTGAATCTTCTCAAAACCCTACCACATTCTCGAAAAATCCCACAAAACTTTTCCAATTTCCACTCATCCTAGAAAAATCCCTCAAAATTCTTCAAGTCTCTTTAAAATCTTACCAAATTCCAGAACATTCCACAACATTCCAAAAAAATCGCACAACCTTCCAGAAACCTCCTACAAAATTCTTTACAATTTCACAAAACCCTACCAAATTCCAGAAACTTCCCACTAAACCTCCACCAATTTGCACACAATCTAAGAAAAATCTTTCAAAATTCTTCAAGTCTAGTCAAAATCCCAAAAAATTCCAGAAACATCCCACCAAATTCCAGAAAAATTACACAAAATTCCACATACATCCCATCAAACTCCCTAAATCTTCTCAAAACCCTACCAAATTCCAGAAACATCCCACAAAAACTTTTCCAATTTCCACACAATCTAAGAAAAATACCTCAAAATTCTTCATGTCTCCTCAAAGTCTTACAAATTCCACAAACATCCCACAAAATTCCACAAACATCCCAACAAACTCCTTAAACCTTCTCAAAACCCCACCAAATTCCAGAAACATCCCACAAAATCTTTACAAATTTCCACACATCCTAGAAAATTCCCTCAAAATTCTTCACGTCTCCTCAAAATCTCACCAAATTCCAGAACATTCCACAACATTTCAAAGAAATCGCACAACGTTCCAGAAACCTCCCACAAAATTCTTTACATTTTCGCAAAACTCCATCAAATTCCAGAAACATCCCACAAAATCTCCACAAATTTCCACACAATTTAAGAAAAATACCTCTAAATTCTTCATATCTCCTCAAAGTCTTTCAAAATTCCACAAACATCCTACACAATTCCCTAAACCTTCTCAAAACCCTGCCAAATTCCAGAAACATCCCACAAAACTTTTCCAATTTCCACAAAATTCCACAAACATTCCACCAAATTCCAGAAAAATCCCACAAAATTCCACAAACATCCCAACAAACTCCCTAAGTCTTCTCAAAACCCCACCGAATTCCAGAAATATCCCACAAAATCTTTACAAATTACCACACAATCTAAGAAAAACACCTCAAAATTCTTCATGTCTCTTCAAAGTCCTTCAAAATTCCAGAAAAATCCCACAAAATTCCATGAACATCCCAACTAACTCCTTAAATCTTCTCAAAACCCCATCAAATTCCAGAAACTTCCCACAAAATCTTTACAAATTTCCACACATCCTAGAAAATTCCCTCAAAATTCTTCACGTCTCCTCAAAATCTCACCAAATTCCAGAACATTCCACAACATTTTAAAAAAATCGCACATTCCAGAAACCTCCCACAAAATTCTTTACATTTTCACAAAACTCCACCAAATTCCAGAAACATCCCACAAAATCTCCACAAATTTCCATACAATCTAAGAAAAACATTTCAAAATTCTTCAAGTCGAGTCAAAATTCCTAAAAATTCCAGAAACATCCCACCAAATTCCAGAAAAATCACACAAAATTCCACAAACATCCCAACAAACTCCCTAAGTCTTCTCAAAACCCCACCGAATTCCAGAAATATCCCACTAAATCTTTACAAATTACCACACAATCTAAGAAAAATACCTCAAAATTCTTCATGTCTCTTCAAAGTCCTTCAAAATTCCAGAAAAATCCCACAAAATTCCATGAACATCCCAACTAACTCCTTAAATCTTCTCAAAACCCCATCAAATTCCAGAAACTTCCCACAAAATCTTTACAAATTTCCACACATCCTAGAAAATTCCCTCAAAATTCTTCACGTCTCCTCAAAATCTCACCAAATTCCAGAACATTCCACAACATTTTAAAAAAATCGCACATTCCAGAAACCTCCCACAAAATTCTTTACATTTTCACAAAACTCCACCAAGTTCCAGAAACATCCCACAAAATCTCCACAAATTTCCATACAATCTAAGAAAAACATTTCAAAATTCTTCAAGTCGAGTCAAAATTCCTAAAAATTCCAGAAACATCCCAGAAAATTCCAGAAAAATCCCACAAAATTCCACAAACATCCCAACAAAATCTGTAAATCTTCTCAAAACCCTACCATTTTCCAGATCCATCCCACAAAATCTTTACAGATTTCCACAAAATCGAAGAAAAATCCCTCAGAATTTTTCAAGTCTCATCAGTATCCCACAAAATTCCACAAAAATCCCACAAAATTCCAGAAACATCCCACAGAATTCCACAATTATTACACAATATTCCACAAATATCTCAGAAAATTCCAGTAAAATCTGATTAAATTGTTAGTGTTCAGGAACACACATAATCACAAATGATTATATGCGGGTGCTTTATTAAGAGATCTGGGTGTCAGGGGTACACATAACCAAATCTCTCCCATCTTGGTTTTGAGTTGAACATATTTTCATAGTCTAGCATTATATAACTCACATATTAATTATTAAACTTACATTGTTCTATTGTATGCATTGTTTTTACCCAAGCATGGATTTCTCCTGATCCCCCCCAGCCCCCTAACATTGTTCCTCACGTTCTTTAAACAATAATTACAGCTAATCACATCTAACAATTGTATCATGATCATCTACTGATTACACAGGTGCAATTTTGACCTAATTTTTAGCAAGTACAAGGCCTAACATTTCCCAGGGCCAACTTTTCCAAGGCCTTTCCAAACCTAACTAACTTTCTAAGTCCCCAAATTTTCTAAGATTTTGAGACCTTTTACTATCACTTACAGGACTTGTGTGCTCCAGAGCCCTCACCAGCCTTGTTGCCCTTCTCTGGACACGCTCCAGCCCATCCATGACCTTCCTAAATAAATTGGGGGCCCAGAACTGGACACAGCACTCGAGGTGCTGCCCAACCAGTGCAGAGCAGAGGGGAGGAATCCCTGCCCTGCTCCTGCTGGCCACACTGTTCCTGATCCAGGCCAGGAGCCATTGGCCTTCTTGGCCACCTGGGCACACTGCTGGCTCATGCCCAGCCTGCTGTCCATCAGTGCCCCAGCTCCCTTTCTGCCTGGCTGCTGTCCAGCCACTCTGTCCCCAGCCTGTAGCACTGCAGGGGTTGTTGGGGCCAAAGTGCACGACCCGACACTTGGACTTGTTAAACCTCACCTTGTTGGGTTTGGGCCCTGGATCCAGCCTGTCCAGCTGCCTGTGCAGAGCCCTCCTACGCTGCAGCACATCAACACTCCCAGCCAAGCTGGTGTCACCACGGTTCCATGGGGCCCTAGAGTGTCACAATGGTCTCCAGGATTCCATGAAGCCTCCCAGCAATCCAGTTTTGGATCATAATGGGAGTGACTGGACTCATACTGGGAGTATCTGAGAATGACTGGGAACATACCATGCACATCATCCCCCATACTGGGGGTGACTGGGAGCAAATGGGAGCATGCTGGGAGCCAAAGGCATCATACTGGGACTGACTGGGTTGATCTAGTCAGAGGCAAATGGGACCATCCTGGGAGTGCTGCCATGTGACAAGGATCATACTTGAGCTTACTGGACTCATACTGGTGTTGAAAGGGAACAGCTGGGATCTCTGAACACCAAAGGTTTTTTTCCTGCCCACTGAAGAAGGAGCTTCCCAGTGTCCATGTGTGAGGGGACCTTCACCTGAACCAGATGCTGTTAGGAGAAAAAGCTGCCTCTGCTGGCAAATCCCACACAAAAAGTCAATGCCAAGAGAGAGCATTTTACTTTCACAACTTCCCTCCTGGAGTCATAGTCCTTTTGGATCACACAGCAAGCAAGAGAACAGCACAAAATAGAAGGCTGTGTCCAGTTTTTGGCTGGGTGAGCAAACAGAGGGAGCGCCAGGGTCCGCTACCACAGACTCTCCTCTTGGGGAACAGAACCCCCCCAGGCTCCATTCCAAATGCTGTGCACACCCTGCTGGCTACAAACAACCCCTTTTTTAAGAAGTTGTTGGCAGGAGCTCTCCCAAATAAATGGCATCTTAATGGCAATTTTCATTCAAAATCACCTCCGTTCCAAAGGATGAACAGAAAGCCCACAGCAATCCCAAAGGCACATATGGTGCACCTGGGGAAATCCTCCATTTAGGGGCCCAGTGGGTTAAAAAATACCCATAAGAAGCCACAGAGTCCAGAGTGCAAACTGCAACAACCACTTGCTGGATCATTTTGGCTGTGCTGCACACGTCTGCAGACTGTCTGTCCCCCTGCAAGGACAGAAGGACACCCATCAGGGGCTGGGCTGGCTGCTGAGAATGCCTCGGGCAGGACGATCCTCAGGCAATGAGCAGGTGCCCAGAGCCGCTCTGACACTGAGGCCTCTGTGCCCCACAGCAACGGGAACACCACAAAGACACGGCAACGTTCCTGTGACATCACAGCAGCAGCTCCCCCAAAAATTGTTTGCAAGGTTCTCCTGGGTCACCAAGGAGCACAAAGGATCCTCAGAGGGCACAACCTATTGCTCAAAGGATCCAAGAGGAGCTCAGAAAATGCAGCAAATGAGGACACCCCACAGCCCAGCCTGAACACTGAGAAGGAACAAAGAAGTGACCAAACCAAAGGAAATACAACTTTTGGTCACTGATGCTTCTGACTAAAACCAGCAAGGCTTGTTCCATCTGGGATCTTTGTTCTAGTTCTAGAAACAAGCAACGTTCTCTGCTGTAACTGTACATAAAGCTGGAACTTGGGGGAAAGAAGTTTTGCGTGACTTCTTGGACATCTTGTGGCTGAGGGTGTCCAAGGCAATGGACTCACAAGCGGGGTCCCTGCCCTCCCGACTGACAGCTGCCATCTCTCCTTCAGCCCCATGCGTGTCTCCAACAACCTCCTGTCAAGGGCCTCCATCCACACATTCCATCACCAGCCACAGATCCTCATTGACGAGGTCACCCAGCATCCCTGAGGCCACAGCAGGGAGTGCTCCTGACATCTGGTACAGCACTGTGGCTTTCCTGGGATCCTTCTGGTGCCTGTGGCTGAGAGGAGTGGGGTGGATGGAACCAGGACGGGTCACAGATCAGCAGCCCCACTGCAAGCAGTGCTTTCTCCTGCTGTGTGGGGACCGTGGGGTGACTGATATTGGGACTCCTCTGGCTTTGGCTCCTGCAGACCACACAGTGGCTCAGACACTGGCCTGAGGGAAGGGGTCTCATGGAAACCCGGCACAGGCATTTCTCTTTGGAGAGGGGGTTCTGCAGGGAGAAGGGAGAACGAGAGACTTTCCTGTCTCCTGAGATTCCCCCTCCTCTTTCAGCAGCCATACCACAGTCCATCAATGCCAGAGTTCATAGGATCACTTCCATGCCAGGGAGCACAAGGCACTCAAAACTGAACCCTGCCAGAGCCCAGCCCTGCCTGCCCATTTGGAGGGTGTGGGGGAATGGAATTTCAGCAGGAGCTGACCCACAATGATACTTTGCCACTTGTGGGTTTCTCACAGCCTTAGAAGGAGTTTGAGATCTCTGTCCCCAACACCCGCTCACCCTTCAAGTGCACACACGCGCCTGGGGGCAATTCAGGGTCCCTGGAGTGGTGGCTGCTAATCTTGGAAACAGGAGCTGTTGTCTTTTCCAATGGGCTTAACTCCCTTCTACCTATTAGAAAGTGGGTGAGTAAAGGAAATGACCCTGGAGGAAGGGGACCAGAACCTTGGAAAAAGATGAAACATCTTTTGTCTGAATTACAAATTAAATCGCTTTCATTTATTTCTTTAGTACTACTCTATTACTACAAACAAAAACATGTTTCTGAGCTGATAGTTGGGATTCGGGGCTTTATTTCTTGGTCTTGTTGTTGTTATTATTATTTTTTAGTATTACTTTTCATTGTCAAGACTTTTAAATCTTAGACATAAATAACAATGGCTGGATGTCACACACTGGGAAAATTCCCTTGTTTTTCCCACCAGAATTAAACTGGACACTCAACTCCAAGTTGCCAGTGGATTCTAAAGACGGAAAATCCTGTTAATGCCGGGTTTGGTGTGGTTTGGAGCGGGGGAAGGGTCTCATCCCCTCCCAGAGGCGCCCCAAGCCCGCTCTGCTGCCACGTCTGCGCTCGCGGCCCCTCACGGCGGCCCTGCCCTGGGAACATGGTGGGACCCCCTCCTGCCAGGGCTGAGGCTCCTCATGGCCCCTCACAGCCCCTCATGGCCCCATAGAATTTCTCATGGCCCCATAAAACCTCTCATGGCCCCATAAAACCTCTCATGGCCTCGTATGGTCCCTCATGGCCTCTCAAAGCCCTTCATGGCCCCTCATTTTTCCTCACGGCCCCTCTCAGCTCCAGGCGCGGGGTTCCTCCCAAAGGAGAAGGGGTCGGGCCCTGCTCTTTCTCCTTTTATTTCGGTCCCTTCATAGCGATGAGTAAAGAAAGGCTGAATGGAGCCTTTCCCCAGCGTTTCCCTCGGGGTTCATTGCAGGCTGAAGCTCTGTGCTGGCGCTGGCCCAACATCCCTGCAGCCCCCAAGGCCTTTGCTGTCCCCCCGTGTCCATTCCCTGTCCCCGAGTCCCGCCCGGCTCTGGCAGCAGCAGCAGCCGCAGCGCAGCGGGCGCCGGCCCGGCCCGGCCGGGGCTCCCGGCCACGAGCAGCAGCAGCGCCGGCCCTTCCCACCTGCTCCTGCCTCGGCTTCCCAGGCCTTTTGCCAGGGCAATTCTGGACTACAGCAACAATCCCCCACAAACAGCCCTGATTTCTCAGGCCCGCCTCTGCTGCCCTCAGCCAGCCCTCAGAGGAAGAAAGGATCGGGTTCCAGCGCTGTTTTCAGCGCTGTTTTACTCACCCTGAGGAGACAGCAGGAGGCTGTTGGTGCCTTGGCCTTGGCAATTGTGGATCCCAGCTGATCTTGCCCCTCTTCTGCTTGCCACTTGAATTTTAGCAGTACAGCTGCAATTTCCTCTTTCAATCAGTGCGGCCCACTGTGCTTTTCTGACAGGGAACTCGGACTGCTTGTTAAAAAGGCCTCATGAGTAGTAGATCTCCAAATGCTCCCAAGGCCCTGAGCACAAAATCAAAGAGAATTAAAGCCACACAGGTCACATTTGCAGTGTTCAAACACAGCCCTGTTGCTGCTGCTGCTGCTGAAATAGAATCAACTGACAGAGGCCATCACAGAAATTGCCTTTACAGTGGCAAATAAAATGAAAATATCGACCAGGAGAAAGGAAAAACAGAACTCCCCAACTCGCTTCACTGTTTCTACCGAGCAGCAGAAGAAAAAGGAACAGGGCACCTTTCAGGCAGTTCCACAAGCTCAGGGTTCTCATTTCATGGGGAATCTGAGATGCAATTGGCCTTTTTAAAAGGATAAAACAAAGGGAATGAATTGGAAATTATTAGGAAAAAATGTACCTTCTTATATACAAAGTTCACCAAGTCATTCCCTGCATTTCTCCTTTTCACATTCTTTCTGTCATCCAGAGAGGTCCAGCTTATCATGTTCAGATGCTTATCATCAACTGATTGTGCTCTTGATTTCTCCCAGTGCAAGAGATGGAGAATCATCTAAACTGAACACAGAAACAAACTCTCTCTGTCAGCCCATTTTCATGTTCCAGATCACTTTCAAGGTGTCCATGGGGGATTTGGAATGATCAGCTCTCCACTTCTGGCTGCACACCCTGGAGATTCTTTCTCCACATTCAGCCATGCTTGTATTCCCTAACAATTCCTGGTACCTCATCATGTTTTCTTTGGCTAGAAGAGTAACAGTGAAAACCTTACCAATGGCACAACTCCCCTGTCCACAAGGAAAAGAAAGAACAAATTGTCAAGTGCTTCAAATATTTGTCCTGCTTTGCTGCAAGAGTTGTGCTGCAGTCACTTACAGTGTGGGAAACCAAGAGAAGCTGCAGCTGGGGGCACATTTTGTGACAGGAGCTGCGCCTTGTTCTCCAGGACAGGTTTTTGGAAAGAACAGATGTGACTGTGGAGAAGATTCTGGGAAAATTGAAACAACTTTTTTATGAAATGAAAATCAAATCAAAAGAAACAACCAATATGTTTTTCTCTATTTTTCTCTATTTATTTTTATGTTCCCCTTTTCCATCTTGCACTTTCTCCATCCCATTCATTCCAAATGGATCTCACCTCTAAGATCTGAGACTTGGCAAGTTTTAGACACTGTAAAATACCATGAGCTATACCCAGTTTGCCTTGCCCTGTTTTCCTTGGAAAGCAATGCTGGAGACACAAGTGCAGTGCTTGGGTCGGGTACAAATTCTGCATTCAGGGAATGTGCTCAGACGGTGTCTGACCCTCAGCAGGGACAAGGTACAGCAGCAGCCAAGGGCCGTCCTGTGCCCCTGTGCAGGAGTCAAGACTCTGGCTCTTGGCTCAACACGGCAAAGTTCCCGTGTTTGGCCAGGCTCAGGGGCTGCCCGGGGAGTGCGGGGCTCGGGCCGGGGCCGAGCGGGCAACGGACAAACGGACACGGGGACAAACTGTCCCGGTGCTTCAGTTGCAGCGGCGGCAGCAGCGGCAGCAGCAGCAGCGGCGGCAGCAGCAGCAGTGGAAGCAGCGAAAGCATCAAATTTATCACTTTTCTGTCTCTCCTCTCCCTTTCCCACTGTCCCACATTCCCTCCGGGTCTCCCTTTTCCTGTGTCCCCCCCTCTTCCAGGTTCCCTCTCCCCGTACCCGCCCGGGCCATGCCCCCGGCCCGCCCCCGGACCCGCCCACGGGCCCAGGCGGGGCTGCCCCGGCCCCGGTCCCGGCCCCGTCCCCGGCCGTCCCGCCGTGGTCTCGCCTTCGCCGGGCTCTGGCTGTGCTGGCGCTGGCGCTGCTGGGCGGGCATCATTGCCTGGGGCTGGGGCGGAATCGCTGCCCTTTGGCTCCGCCTTGCCCGATCCCGGCCCCGGCCCCGACGCAGGCTCCGGCCCCGGCCCCGACCCCGGCCCCGGCCCCGGCCCCGGCCCCGGCCCCGGCCCCGGCCCCGGCCCCGACCCCGGCCTCGGCCCCGGCCCCGACCCCGGCCCCGGCCCCGGCTCCTCCCGGGGCCCGCGGAGGACACAGGCGGCGCGGCCGCTGCCGCCGCCTCCGCTGCGGCTTCCCCGGCCCGAGCTCCGCCGCTCAGCAGCGCGGCCGCTGGCCCCGAGCCGCCGCTGCCGCGTTCCAATGAGGGAACGCCTGCGGATGCCCGGCCCGGGGAGCTCGGGGAGCGCTCGGGGGCCGTTCCTGTCCCCGGGCCGAGCGCTGATGGCCGCGACTCGCCCCCAGGGAAGGCGCAGGAGGCCCTGCAGCAGCGCTACAAGCTGGGCCCGCTGCTGGGGCGCGGCGGCTTCGGCAGCGTCTTCGCGGCCACGCGACTCTCGGACGGCGCCCCGGTGAGCGGTGGGCAGAGGAGGAGGAGGAGGAGGGGGCGGAGGAGATGGCGGGGGCGCGGCGGGGCGGGCAGCGAGCTCAAGCCTCTGCTGCTCCTTGCTCGCAGGTGGCCATCAAATGTGTGCCGCGGGATCGCGTCCGGCTCTGGGGCGAGCTGGTGAGTGTGCGGGGCCAGCGGCAGAAGCCGGGGCGTGCCGGGCAGGGATGAGCCGGGGCCCGGCGGGGTGGGAGCCGCCGAGAGCCCTGCGGGGAGAGCGGGCGTGGGGTGAGCGAGGTGTGCAGAGCATCCCGGGCTGGCTGAGGGGTCCCAGAGCCCTGGCCCGGCCTCAGCCCCACTGACAGCACCGTGCTCCTCCCGCAGCCCGACGGCACCCGTGCTCCCCTGGAGATTGTGCTGCTGGACAGGGTGTCCTCTGGCTGTGCTGCAGTCATTCAGCTGCTGGAGTGGCTTGAGCTCCCCGACAGCTTCGTGTTAGTGTTGGAGCGTCCACAGCGGTGCCAGGACCTCTCGCATTTGCTGGCGGAGCGGAGGTTCCTGCCAGAGGAGGAGGCGCGGGGGCTCTTTCGCCAGGTGCTGGAGGCCGTGCAGCACTGCAGCAGCTGCGGGGTCCTGCACAGGGACATAAAACCGGAGAACATCCTGCTCGACCTGGCCACTGGGCAGCTGAAATTCATCGACTTTGGCTGTGGCGCCTTCCTGCAAGACACAGCCTACACCCAGTTTGCAGGTGAGCCCTCGCAGGGGATGCTCCTGGCCATCTCATGGCCTAGCCTGGCTGTGGCACCGGGGATTCCCCGTGGTGCTGCCAGGATGGGATCAATGCTTGAGGCAAATTGATTTGGATGGGGGTGTGAGGGGGGCCAGCTCCCAGCCCTGCCAAGAGCCTTCAGCACCCACTGTGCCCTGGGCTGGGGCTGGGACAGCCAGCCTGACAAAAACCCCCATGGGGGTAGCAGAGGGCGGGGGTCTGACCCCATGCCCCAGAGAGTTTAGTGAGTCAGCGAGGAAGGGCTTGAACTCCTCTGCTCCCCACGTTTGCCTTGGCCTATTAACAATGTTTTGGAGGCCATGCAGGCAGGGAGGAGAGTGTGTTTTCTCTACCACGGGGTGGGTTTTTATTTGCTTGTCATGGTTGGGCCTCCCCAGTGCTTCTGCTGCCCTCTTGCAGCAGCAGTGGCTTCTTTTCCAACCCTGGGTTTGTAGCCAAGTGCCAGGTGCTGGCAAGAGGGCAGTGGGTCACCCCGTGTGCCGCTGGGGCAGCCCCCACATGCCCAGGGATGCTGGGGCCAGGCTCTGGGAGCAGCAGCATCCCCCTGATGAGCTCCATCTGTGTTCCACAGGAACCCTGTCCTACAGCCCACCAGAGTGGATCCGCCAGCAACGCTACCATGGCCAGGCAGCAACAATCTGGTCCCTGGGCCTCCTGCTCTACCAGCTGGTCATAGGGAAGCACCCATTCATGAGGGGCCAGCAGATCATCTGGGGGCGGATCTTGTTCCCACGACGGCTCTCCCAAGGTGAATCCTCATCTCTGGGCACAGGGGGAACACCAGGCTTGGGAGACAGCTGTGGGCTTATGAGCATCCTGCTCTGGCAGCTGCTGAGGAGGTGGCACATGTCCTGCTCTCCTGCAAACAGGGAATCCATGGGGAAGTTTAGGCCCAGCTCTGGGCACACCCAGCATGGCCTGGGCACTGGAAGGGGGTGGCAACTTCTCCAACTGACTGGTGATTCCTGGTTTCTCTCTTCAGAATGCCAAGATATTATTAAGAGGTGTTTGTCCATGCAACCCTCGGACAGGCCATCCTTAGAAGACCTTTTCCGCGATCCTTGGATGCAGGCTGTTCATCTGCCCTAGGAGATGGGAGAGATCCACATGCACAGTTGGATCCAGGGGCCTGGCAGGTAACAGCTCCACACATTTCTTGGCAATCAGTGGCAAAGCAAACCAGGCTGTTTTTGTCGTGCCTGTAGCTCTGAGCAGGGGTCATCAGAAGGGAACACACAGCTCTTGGGCTGGAGCTGAGCTGGACACCTGGTGTGGCAAGCACTGGTGGCCACCATTCCCCCTGCTTTTGCTTGTCTGCTTCACTGATGGCTGGGACCCTGGGCAGAGCACTGACAGCCTGGTCTGGCCCCTAGGCAAGGAGAAGGAGCCCCTGGAGAAGCTGTTACCCGCTGGGGCTGCTGCTGGAGACACCAAGGGCAACCTCGAGGATGGCAATCTCTTCCTCCAGCTGGCCAGCTGAAGATGATGGATTTCAATTCTGGCATGTCTTCTTCAAAGACTCGCTCCACGCCCAATTTGCAGGTGAGTCCACAGCCAGGGGATGCTCCCAGATCTGGGCATGGCACAGCCTGGCCAGGCACCAAAGGTTCCCCCCTTGGCTGGGGTGGATGCAAGCAATTCTTCAGTTGGCTGCCAAGCTGCTTTTTGTCTCTGGACAGCTGCTGAGGGGCTGGGTCTGCAGGCTGGGCACATGGCCTGCCCTCCTGCTCTGCTCCCAAAGGCAGCAGTGATGGGCAGCTTTGGGCCCAGCTCTGAGCATGGCCAGCATGGCCTGGGCACCGCGGGTGGCTGGGACAAGGGGACAGGAGCCTTCAGCTGACGGGCGGTTTCTGGTTTCTCTCCTTGCAGCTGGGCTCTGCGGATGCTGAGGCTGCTCTGGGCTCTGCCAGGGCTCTGCTGGGCTCAGCCCCAGGCACAGCTGGGCTCACCCTGCCCTCCCATTGCTCTGACAGCTTTGCATCACACGAGCCCGTTCCTAGCACAGCGCCTGAGCTTTCTGCTTTTGCAGGTGAGTGAAACTCTCCTGCAGGCCAAGAGATTGCAGTTAGGGACACACATCCAATTGGCAAGGACCCAAACTCTCCACAGTCCCAGCTGAATGCCTGCATCTGCACAGGATGTTTTCTGTGTCCCACTCTTCCTTTCTTTTTGGCTGGAATTGTGCAATTGCACTTTCTTCCTCCTCTAGAAGTGCCACTGCTGTGTTCCTGAGGCAGTGCAGTCTGGAGCTGATGGATGAAGAATCGCCCTTCTGCACTTCCAAACCAGAGCAAAAAGCTGTAAGTGGGACTTTGCATCTTTAAGAAACCCCTGAATGTTTGAAAAGGAATGTGTAGCTCATTCACAGGGTGAGAAGGAAGGGCATCTTCTAAAGGATTTGGGGTTTGAAAGAGTTTAGATTCCCAGTGCTGCTTGGAGCTGGCAAGGCGCAAAGCACTTTCTTCTTGCTTCACTCCAATTTCACCACAATTTAAAATAACAATATTGGAATCCAACCCCACAAACTTTTTCAAAAAGGTTCCTGAGGCCGGTAAGATGCATCATGCCATCAGCACATTTACAAAGTAAATAACTGAGTTTTATGTTTCAAAAGACCAATTACACCTTAATTCAAAGTTAGAGAAGATTTTTCACTGCACACTTGGGTTCTGTTTTTATCTTTCACATTTTATAGAAGTTTTTTTCTTTTATTTTTCCGCATTTTTCCCCTTAAAACAGAAATCATGCTATGAAAAAGAAGTGTCCTTTGCTCCTGGTTCCTGCGTGGAGCAGCTCCCTTCCCGCTGGCTGAGCTGCTCAGGCAGAGCCCAGCAGCTCCTGGCCCTGCAGGGCTGAGGCTTTTCCCCGTTGCTGGGCACAGACTGATGGAGCAGCACTGCTGAACACGGGCACACGCAGAGGGAGCAGAGCAGCTGCCTTTGCCCACCTGAAGCTCCAAGGCCAAACTCTGAGCAGGCACGGCTGGAAGAGACTCGCAGGCTCCCTGTTGGCTCTGCTGCCCCACTTGTGCCTGGCCCAGCTCTGCGTGAGGCACAGGGAGAACAAGGGGCAGCTCCCTCCCAGCCCCAGCCCAGGGACCCCTCCAGCCCTGGGCCTTGGGGCACTGTCAGCACCTGCTGCTCCAGCCACGGCTTGTGCTGGCACTGACAGCAACAACCAAAGTGGGGTTGGTCCCGAGGGAGCAGCAGCAGTGCCTGGATCTGATCCCTCAGTGTGGGGCAGTGCTGGAAAAATGATTGCAGCAGCAGCACCAGCACCAAAAGCATCAGCAGCAGCACCAGCAGCAGCACCAGCAGCGCCAGCAGCACCAGCAGTAGCATCAGCAGCAGCACCACCAGCAGCAGGAGCAGCAGCAGCAGCACCACCAGCAGCAGTACCAGCACCACCACCAGCACCAGCTTCACCAGCAGCGCCAGCAGCAGCACCACCAGCAGCACGATCAGCAGCAGCACGAGCGGCAGCACCAGGGGCAGGATCAGCACCAGCAGCAGCACCAGCAGCACCAGCAGCACCAGCAGTACCAGCAGTACCAGCAGAACCAGCTCCAGCAGCACCAGCTCCAGCAGCACCAGCACCAGCAGTAGCACCAGGGGCAGGATCAGCACCAGCAGCAGCAGCAGCAGCACCAGCAGTACCAGCAGAACCAGCTCCAGAAGCACCAACAGCAGCAGCAGCAGCACCAGCACCAAAAGCAGCACCAGCACCAAAAGCAGCACCAGCAGCAGCACGACCAGCAGCCGAAGCAGCAGCAGCAGGACCAGCAGCACCAGCAGCACCAGCACCAACAGCACCATCAGTGCCAGCAGTACCAGCACCAGCAGCACCAGCATCACCAGCAGCAGCAGCACCAGCAGCACCAGCAGTACCAGCAGAACCAGCAGCGGTAGCAGCACCAGGGACAGGACCAGCACTAGCTTCACCAGCAGTGCCAGCAGCAGCACCACCACCAGCACGAGCAGCACCACCACCAGCACCAGCAGCACCAGCAGCACCAGCATCACCAGCAGCAGCAGCAGCAGCAGCATCACCTGCAGCACCAGGACCAGCAGCACCAGCAGTACCAGCAGAACCAGCAGCAGCACTACCACCAGTGCCAGCAGCAGCACCACCAGCACCAGCAGTAGCACCAGGGGCAGGATCAGCACCAGCAGCACCAGCAGCAGCATCAGCCATAGCATCAGCAGCAGCACCAGGGGCTGGACCAGCAGCAGCACCAGCAGCACCAGAAGCAGCAGCATCAGCAGCAGCATCAGTGGCAGCAGCAACAACAGCAGCAACAATAGCAGCAACAGCAGCAGCACCAGCAGCACCAAGAGCAGCACCAGCATCAGCACCAGAAGCAGGACCAGCAGCACCAGCAGCACCAGTACCAGCAGCACCAGCAGCAGCACCACCACCACCAGCACCAGCAGTGCTAGCAGCACCAGCAGCAGCAGCAACAGCAGCAACAGAACCGCCAGCACCAGCAGTAGCACCAGGGGCAGGATCAGCAGCAGCAGCACCAGCACCAGCATCACCACCAGCAACATCAGTGGCAGCACCAGCACCAGCAGCACCAGCAGTGCCAGCAGCAGCAGCAGCACCAGCAGCAGCACCAGGGGCTGGACCAGCACCAGCAGCACCAGCAGCAGCACCAGCAGAAGCACCAGCAGCACCAGCATCACCAGTACAGCATCAGCAGCAGCAGCACCTGCAGCACCAGCAGCACCACCAGCAGCATCAGTGGCATCACCAGCACCAGCAGCACCAGCAGAACCAGCAGCAGCACTGCCACCAGTGCGAGCAGCAGCAGCACCAGCACCGCCAGCACCAGCAGTAGCACCAGGGGCAGGATCAGCACCAGCAGCACCAGCAGCAGCACCAGCCATAGCATCAGCAGCAGCACCAGGGGCTGGACAAGCACCAGCAGCAGCAGCACCAGAAGAAGCAGCACCAGCAGCACCATCAGCAGCATCAGTGGCAGCACCAGCAGTACCAGCACCAGCAGAAGCAGCAGGAGCACCACCACCACCACCAGCAGCACCAGCAGAAGCACTAGCAGCACCAGTGGCAGCACCAGCAGTACCAGCAGCAGCAGAGGCAGCAGCACCAGTAGCACCATCGTCACCAGCACCAACACCAGCACAAGCAGCACCAGTAGTGCCAGCAGCAGCATCAGCATCACCAGCACCTGCACCAGTGCCAGCAGCAACAGCACCAGCACCAGCAGCACCAGCAGTAGCACCAGGGGCAGGATCAGCACCAGCAGCACCAGCCATAGCATCAGCAGCACCACCACCAGCACCACCAGCAGCATAAGTGGCAGCACCAGCAGGACCAGCAGCACCACCACCAGCACCTGCACCAGCAGCAGCAGCAGCACCACCAGCACCAGCACCAGCACCACCAGCACCAGCAGTGCCAGCACCCGCAGCAGTACCAACAGCAGCACATGGAGCTGACTTTCAGTGCAGCCTCTGCCATGCTTCCCTCCCTGTGCAGCGGTGTCACAGCAGCCTGAGGCACCTGGGAGCCCTCAGTGCCAGCAGGGACTTGAAATGGCAGCCCTGGGCTCCTGCATGTTACGCCAGGAACAGAGCTGGGGACTTCCTCTCCATGTGGAGCTTCCAGATGGAAAAGGCTGCTGTGACCAGGCAGCTCCAAGGGCACAGAAAGGAGGGGCTCGACCCCTTGATCTGTGCCAGTCCCACAGTCCTGGGCAGCAGCCACCGAGCCCTGGGGGAGCAGAGGGCACAGCAAGAGCGACAAAAGCAGTCAAGGTCAGAGACTGGGAAGAGCCAGACCTGGGAGCAGGAACAGCTGCTTCATTGAACTCCTGGAGGAAGCTCTTGGCTGGTTCAAAGCCCTGAAAGGTGTGAAGGGCAGAGAAGAGGCCACACCTAACAATGCTCCTGTTTTCACACCTCCCCTCTCTGTGTCCCAGAAGGAATTGGATGAACTGTATTCTCTCTGAGTCGTCTCGTTCAGCGTGAGCAGCTCAGCACCAGGAGCTGAAGGAGCTGAAGCCTCAGGCCACAAGAGCTGAGTAAGAGGGGGCTTTTGGGCCAAAGTAATGCTGCTAAGTAATGGACCTAGCTGAATGCAGCAGATAGAATCCTGCAATTATAGAATCCATTTTGCTGGAAAAGGCCTCTGAGCTCATCCAGTCCAGCCAGTCACCCAGCAGTTTCAAGCCCAGCACTAAACCTCGTCCCTGAAGTGCCAAGTTCTGAACAACAGGCCCTGAGTGAGGCCTGAACAACAGGCCCTGAGCCAAAGGTGACCTCTGGATGAACCTTCCAACCAGAGGTTATCTGTCTGTCTGCTCATTACTGAAATATGCATGGTCATTAGCACTGTGATAGATGGATCCACTCATCAATGAAACATGGATTGACCTTTCTGTGTTTAGAAGCCAGACAAGGCCATTCAGTCTGATATCTGGCCTTGTTTGGGGTGTATGGACAGAGTCAACTCCCTTGGTTCCTCCTTGAGGCCTGGCCAGGCTTTGGTAGGGACCCAAGAGGAGGATGAAACCAGATGTTCCCACAGCAGAAGTGCTGTCAGTTTGTTTATTCAGCACTATCAAAGCTGGGCCCTCTCTCACAGCAGAGGTTGAGCCTCACCTGTGGCTGGAGGCACCTGCAGGATTTCCCAGTGTCCAGGAGTGGCTCTCCAGTCCTTGGCTGTGACAGCTTCCCCAGCTGATGGGTGGATCTGGGGATGGCAAAGTCTGAGGGGAACTGGATCTTTGTTAATGCCTGCGGGCAATCTTTGGCAGTGATGATTGGGTGCATTGCTGAGCTGCTCCTTTTGTGATCCTTTGCTGCTTGGAGCTGCAGTAAGTGACACTGATTCCTTCAGGTGGTGTTGGTGCCTTTGGTGCTGGCCCTGCCCACTGGTGAAACCAAATTGGCAAAGTCTGGCCAGATCACAACAAAATATCACTTTTTAAATGTAAATGTAAGGAATCTGTCCCACCTGAAATTCCCAGAAGGGAAGCCCTCCCCAGAGTTCACTGGCTCTGGAGTGGGGCTGAGGTGGGAGCACCGTGCGAGCAGTGGGGCAGTCGGTTAAAAGAGGCTGAACCGCAGGATGTCTTAAAATGCATCCAAACATTGCATATGGAAAAAGGAAAAGAACTTGTGGGTTTGGGAAGACAAGGATGGATTTTCTTAACAGCACCAACGGAAGGAACAGTTGTTTTTTGGAATGCTCCCACATGAAGGTACAGAAAAAGGTTTTAGTCTTGAGCTCAGGTTTGTTTGTGCAAGTAACATAATAACAATAACAATAACAACACAATAATATATATTTATATATATAATCAAAACTCAATAATGTGAAATAATGCTGAAAATACCAATTTGTGAGTTTTGGCTGCTCACTGTAACACTGAATACCCTACAAAAAAGAACTGGCAAAGACCCAAATGTCAATGGTAAACTTTGTGAATTGTATACAAGGAATAAAGGAGGAAGGGATAAAACTGGCTATTTTTATAGGGTTTGTTGATACTATGATGCAGAATGCTTTGTCTGTTCCTGTGAAAAACACACTGATTAAGACTGCTGGGTTTTTCATGTACCGGACTCTCTACAAGCTGCGGGATTGGTTGAACAGGTGAAGGAGTTGTTAAGGGAGCAGTTGATAAAATGAGGAGATGGGAACCTGTCCTGGTGGAGAACCCATCTCCCAGATGTGTTCCATGCCCTTAACAATGGGCCCACTGGGGAAATGGAAACCCCTGGGTGTGCAGGGCTGCACCCAATTTGCAAACACAACCATGGACAGTGAGACTTGGACTGCCTGGGAAATGGTTCTGGGTGTGATGGCCCCTGACAGGGCCACCCCAGAGGCTGCAGGGCTGGACCTTCATGCACTGGAATTAATTAGGAAAAAGCCAAAGCAAATGAAAGTTAACAATACAAGAACAGGAATTCAGATTCCTCCAGAACGCTTTGGTTTGGTAACTGCTCACTTGAGCTTGGCCTTGAAAAGTGTTGATGTCATGGGAGGAGGAATTGATGCAGATTATCAAGGAGAAATTAAAGAAATTCTGTTAAAAATGAATGAAGAAGATTGGATTATTCAACCCCATGACAGGTTATCCACAAATATTGATATTGCAGTTTAAAAACGTTTGTGAAAGAAGGAGATCCACCTCCAATCAGCACTGTTTGTGGAGATAAAAGGTTTGGATGCAGCAGTCCTAATAATGGAGCCAGAGTGTGGGTCCAGAGGCCAAATGGCCCTCCAGAGGCAGCTGAAGGAACAGCTCTGGGGAAAGACAACACTGTTTGAATCCTGAAACCTGAGCATGAAGAATGGGAATATATCCCTGCAGCCAAGTGTTCTCTGCCACGACAAGTCAATATTGTTTTACAGATGCTGCCAGAGCAAATCTCCCTGTTTGGCCCAACGACCCCTTTGGAAAATGTTCTGATCCACAGGGCTCCATGTGAAGGCTGATGTGACACTGAGGGACTTGCACACCAATTCCAGCCAGGAGCTGGAAATTGGGATCCTCTCCCCTTCGGCTGGAGAATTGCCAGGTCCCAGTCCCTGATGGGCACCCAGGCTCCTGGCTGGAATTGGTGTGGAAGTCCCTCAGTGTCACATCAGCCTTCACATGGAGCCCCGTGGATCAGAGCATTTTCCAAAGGGGTCGTTGGGGCAAACAGGGAGATCTGGTCTGGCAGCATTTGTAAAACAATATCCCATAACATCAGCTTGTTGTGGCAGAGAACACTTGGCTGCAGGGATATTCCCATTGTTCCTGCCCAGGTTTCAGGATTCAAACAGTGTTGTCTTTCCCCAGAGCTGTTCCTTCAGCTGCCTCTGGAGGGCCATTTGGCCTCTGGACCAATTATTAGGACTGGTGCATCCAAACTCTTGATCTCCATGAACAGAGGTGATTGGAGGTAGATGTCCTTCTTTCACAATTGTTTTTAAAACTGCAGTATTAATAACTGTACTATCCTGCCATGGGGTTGGAAAACAAAATCTTGTTCATTATTGTTTAACAGACTTACTTTAATTTCTCCTTGATAATCTGCATCAATTCTTCCTCCCATGACATCAACACTTTGCAAGGCCAAGCTTAAGTGAGCAGTTACCAAACCAAAGTGTTCTGGAGGAATCTGAATTCCTATTCTTGTATTGTTAACTCTCATTTGCTTTGGCTTTTTCCTAATTAATTCCAGTGCATGAAGGTCCAGCCCTGCAGCCTCTGGGGTGGCCCTGTCAGGGGCCATCACACCCAGAACCATTTCCCAGGCAGTCCAAGTCTCACTGTCCATGGTTGTGTTTGCAAATTGGGTGCAGCCCTGCACACCCAGGGGTTTCCATTTCCCCAGTGGGCCCATTGTTAAGGGCATGGAACACATCTGGGAGATGGGTTCTCCACCAGGACAGGTTCCCATTTCCTCATTTTATCAACTGCTCTCTTAACAACTCCTTCACGTGTTCAACCAGTCCTGCAGCTTGTAGAGAGTCTGGTACATGAAAAACCCAGCAGTCTTAATCACTGTGCTTTTCACAGGAACAGACAAAGCATTCTGCATCATAGTATCACCAAACCCTATAAAACCAGCCAATTTCACCCCTTCCTCCTTTATTCCATGTATACAATTCACAAAAGTTTACCACTGACATTTGGGTCTTTGCCAGTCCTTTTTTGTAGGGTGCTTAGTGTTACAGTGAGCAGCCAAAGCTCACAAATCAGTACTGTCAACATTATTTCACATTATCAATTTTTAATTATGTATATAAATATATATTATTGTGTTATATTATTATCATCATTATCATCATTATCATCATTATCATCATTATTATAATCATTATCATTATTGTTCTTGTTCTTGTTGTTTCACTTGCACAAACAAATCTGAGCTCGAGACTATAACCTTCTTCTGTCACTCCACATGGGAGTGTTCCAAAAACAATTGTTCCTTCTCTTGGTGCTTTTTCCTATCTTAGCTGTTAACAAAATCCATCCTACTCTTCCCAAACCCCCAAATTCTTTTCCTTTTTCCACATGCAATTTTTGGATTCATTTTAAGGCTGATTTACTAAAATATGGATATGATCTGGTATCAATATCCAACTGAGACACACAAAGACTCTTTAACTGTTTTAGGATTAAAAAGTGTATGTTTATTCACAGCACTAGGCTGATGTGTCAGGTCACCCCTTAATACACACAGCCCGGAGCACAGGTGAATACAGGCTTTTTATTTACAGAAGTATTGAATACAAATACATATTCATGACCCAGTTCCCACCAACTTTTCACTTCCTATGCTACTTAGGAAAAAAGCAGTTAAGCATGATCCTTGAAATGGGTCAGTGGTCTTTTTCTGAGGAGGGGTCACAGAAGGGAGGAAGGGATATGGCTCTTCCTCCTTCTGCCCTTTCTACCTTTTCAATGCAAAGTGACAAATGGAGCCTTGGCTGGGCTCCTTGTTTCATATCTTCAATGAGTTTCTGATTTGCAACTGTCTTATGTTCTTGAAGTTCTTTACCAGATACTTTATTTCTCACTATAAGCCCAACTGAACAAGCATAACATCGACAATTAGTTATTAGCCAATGCTTTACCTCTATTTTAGCAAGGCCTCTCTATCTACCTTTAATTTTAGCAAGGCCCATCTATTTATTTTAATTAGAGTTTATCACTCTGAAAACTCAGCTTCTGAGTTTGCTAACATAGTTTTCTAAGTACTTTCCCAGGACAGTAACTGTAAGCATAGATATGTGTACATTCTTTCTGTTACACATCTTGTGATGGGCATCTCTCATGGCCAGTGCAGTGGGAAAGTGTTATCCTGACCATCCAATCCGTGGCCATGGTCAGAAGCCTATAAATCCTGGGAGGGAAAATAAACTCTCTCTTCTTTTCACCACACCTCGACCTGTGTCCGTGTGATCTATTCATCTTCAGCGGCAACAGACAGATGGTATTCCATTTGTAATCGTGTGGGACAAACTGCATTACGGTTCAATTCCACCTGTCCAATATGTACACATAAACCTTTTGAGAAAGTCTGGGGCTGCAATTGGATCCAGCCGCTTCCAGTCTCTTTGCTTAGAAGGGATTTGAAAGTCTAGGCATTCTGGAGGGGTTTGAGGATCCATGGTGGCTGTTGAGTGTCATTTCTCCACTTCATGACTCAGCAGGAGTTTCTCCAATAAAGAAATAAAGCTTTTGCCAGAAGCTCCCACTCTGCCCATGACGGGAAGCCCTGGGAGTGTCTGTAATATCCCAGCTCTTTGGCAGCCTGGGGACTCCTGGGATGTCACCGTGGAGCCTGCATGAGTGCCTGTGACAGAGCGGTGCCTTTGCAGCCCATGGTCCCCTGGGATGTCACCATGGAATTACTGTGACTGTGTCTGACCACACGGCTCTTCAGCATCCCCAGAAAGCCCTGGGAGGTCTCTCTGTAGCCCCTGTCTGTGCCTGTGACATTGCAGCTCTTGAACAGCCTGGAGACTCTGGGAATGGCCCCATGGATCCCCTCTGAGGGTCTGTAACAAATCTGATCCTTGGTAGGCAACCATCACCAGGACCTGTTGCTCTGGTCTCTTTCCATGGCTACCATTACAGCCCCCTGTTACTATGATTTATTTCTATGGCAACCATCACTGTCCCCTGTAACTATGGTCTGTTTCCATGGAAATGACCACTGCCTCCTGTTGCTATGGTCTGTTTCCGTGGCAACCATTGCAGTCCCCTGTAGCTATGGTCTGTTTCCATGGCAACCATCACAGTCCCCTGTTGCTATGGTCAGTCCCTTGGCAGCTCCATGGAGACCCCATGCCTCAGTTGTTGCCGTGGACAACAGCTCAGGCCTGGAGCCAGAGCCCATTGCCATGGCAACCATTTGCAGTCCCATCCCCAGGCTCATGGGATCACAGAGCCACAGAATTGGCTGAGCTGGGAGGGACCCATGGGGATCCTCCAGTCCAACTGCTGGCCCTGCACAGGACACCCCGACAATCCCAGCCTGGGCCTGGCAGCACTGGCCAAGTGCTGCTGGAGCTCAGACAGCCCTGGAGCTGGGAGCCCTCCCTGAGGAGCCTGTTCAGTGCCCCAGCAGCCTCGGGGAAAAACCTTTTCCTCACATCCAGCCTAAACCTGCCTGCCTCAGCTCCAGCTGCTCCCTCCACTCCTCTCCCTGGGCACCAGAGGGAAGAGGTTCCTGCAGCCCCCAACCAGGGACCCGCTCCCAAGGCTGCTGCCACGGCAACCAGGCCTGGCACCAGCTGGGATGCTCGGTTTCTACAGGCTGGGCTTCAGGAATGGGATTCCCCAATTTCCTGCTCCAGCTAAAACTGCACTGCCACTCGCTTCCATCCCAACTCCTGTGGAAAGCACAAAAGGCAAAGATCCCGGGTTGGGATAAGAACAATTTGCTTGGAACAGCAACGAGATAAGGAACAAACAGGAATAGAAACAATTTTGGTAACAGGAGGGATAAGACAAACTATTTATGAAGAAAACTACAACACCAGCAACTGGCTCTTCCTGGCCACGTATTTTCTCATGCCTGGAAGAGAGAAAGCGAGTCCTTTTCCTGCCCCTGGCAATGATCTGAGATGGGATTGAATCTAATGACAGGGCCATGGCCAGACCCTCACATTCCACAATGCAAAATCATGATATTGCCATGGGCAGGAAGAGGTACAGGTGTGGATCACAGGGAACATGGATCACCAGGTGTCTTCCCAGTGTGGTTCCTTCAAGGGGGGATGAAGCTGGAGCAGTGCACAAAGCTGTTCCTGCACTTGGGGCATTTGCAGGGCTTCCCTTAGTGGTGCCTCCACTGGGGTTTGGTCAAGTGAGAGCTGTCTGAGAAGCTCTTCCCACGCTCAGGACACACGTAGGGCCTCTCCCCTGTGTGGATCATCTGGTGGATGCTCATTTGGGACCTCCAGCTGAAGCTGTTCCCACATTCCCCACACTTGTAGGGCCTCTCCCCAGTGTGGATGTGCTGGTGGGTGATGAGGGTGGATTTGTCCTTGAAGCCCTTCCCTCAGTCGGGGCAGCGGAAGGGCCCCTCCTCTGTGTGAATCCATTGGTGCTGGAGGAGATCTGAGCCACTTTGGAACCTCTTCCCACACTCGGGACACTCGTAGGGCCTCTCCCCAGTGTGGATGCGCTGGTGGATGATGAGATTGGATTTGCAGCTGAAGCCCTTCCCATATTCCCTACACTCATAGGGAATTCCCCAGTGTGGATCATCTGGTGGCAAATCAGGCTCTTGCTCTGGCTGAAGCTCTTCCCACATTCCAAGCACTCGTAGGGCTTCTCCCCATTGTGAAGCTGCTCCTGGGCCACCAGCTCAGAGCCCCAGCTGGATCTCTGGCTGCCATCCTGTCAGAGGGTGGGTCTTTCCTCCTCAGAGGAAAAGGGGTTTGGAGCCCCTCTTCTTGCAGGATCTCCAGGGCTTTTTCTTGCACTCTGGAGCCACTCAAAACAGCCTCTTCTATGAGGTTCTGCTGTGGGGATTTGTCCTCTCTGGTCTCCATCCTCAGCTCCTTGACTGGGGGAGGAAGGACAAGGAGAGGATGGGATTTGCCTCCGTGCCAGAGGGAAGGGGAAGGAGATCCCCCCAGTGCATCCCCGGCAGGACGGCGTCAGCAGCGGGGTTTTCCTGCAGCCGGGGGCCATGCTGGGCTGGGAGATGGAGCAGGAGAGAGGGGGAAAAGGGCACTGACTTCCTCCTCACCTGCCCGGGTGTCCTGGGGCATCTTCCTCTTCCTCGCAGCCTCCTCCTCAATCTGGACAAGGTTTGGGAATGAGAAATTCTGGTTTGTGAGAAAACAAGGAATGAACACATTGAATGAGCCCAACAGGATATTTAGGAATGCCTCAAACCATCAGCAAATGCTGCCCTGCTCTGCGGGCTCAGGGCAGCAGAAGGAGCCCCAGGGCTGCCGACACAGCCGCAGCAGGAAGGGCACGGGGCCTTGCACAGAAGCTGGCACGGCCTTCTTGGGACACATCCTGTCTGGTGACCATCCTAAACCCGCACAGGCTGTGACACAGACATGGAACGTGTGGGCCAGGGCACAAATGCTGCTCTGAGCCCTGGGGCCCAGCCAGCACTGAAATCAGCAGGTGTGGCAGAGTCCCCACTGAAGCAGACCTGCCACCCCCCGAGCCCTGGCACTGCTGGTGCCCTTCTTCTGCCCCAGAGACCTGTGCCCCTGGGGGGCTTCTGTGCCAGAGGGCAGTCAAAGCCCAAGTGCATTGGGGGCTGGGCTCCTTCCTGCAGGGGCTGATGGCAGGAGCTCCTGGAGCAACTGCTGGCAACTCTGGGCATCTGTCAGATGATGTTGCTCCTTCCTGAAATGAATTTTTTCCATGGAAGGGATTGGCAGTAGCACCAGAACACCATCAATTTCTGAGTTTCCCAGGACAATTCAGTAGTACAGAGATACTGTTATGTTTCCTTCTGCTTTTCTGACTGTCTTTCTTGCATTCTGGGAAAAAAAAAAAAGCAGCTTCGTCCTATCAATCCCATCCCATCCCATCCCATCCCATCCCATCCCATCCCATCCCATCCCATCCCATCCCATCCCATCTCATCTCAGGTGTTTTAAGGTTAAATTTGATAGTCGAGGTTGGACTTGAATTCCAAGATGGTTTATGTGGTCAAAGGTTTGATTTGAAAGTCAAAACTTGGATTTGAAGCTCAGGGGCTGGATTTGCTGGGCAACGCTGGGAAATCATAGAATAACGGCATTCCAGACATTGAGAATTTGGAATCCTCCAGCTCCCCTCACAGATTCCTGTGGAATAATGGCATTCTGGGTATCAAAAATTTAAAAAATTTCCAGCCCTCCTTCCCAATTCCCACCAAAAAGATAGAATTACAGAATTCTGGAAATTGAGAATTTGGAATCCTTTATATGCACTGTTAGATTCCCACCAAATTCCCATGGAATAACAGCATTCCAGGCATCATGAATTAGAAATCTTCCTGTTCCCTTCCCATATTCCTATGAAATAATGGCATTCCAGGCATCAGGATTTTTGACTCCTCCACCTCCCCTCTCAAATTCCCATGGAATAATGGCATTCTGGGTGTCAGGAATTAAGAATTCTCCAGCTTCCCTCCTGAAATTCCCATGGAATAACAGCATTACACACATTGGGAATTTGGAATCCTCCATTTCCACTCCCAAATTCCTATGGATTAACAGCATGCCAAGCTTCAGGAATTTCAAATCTTCCATCCCCGCTCCCAAATTCCCATAGAATAACAGCAATCCGAGCATCAGGAAATTTGAATCTTCCCGTTCCGTTTCCAAATTCCCACCCAATTCCTATGGAATAACGGCATTCCAAGTACTGGCCATTTGCAATCCTCCAGTTCTGCACCTACATTCTCTTGGAATGATGGCATTCTAGACATCAGGAATTTCAAATCCTTTATTTCCCCTCCCAAATTCCCACAAAATTCTCATGGAATAGCACCATTCCAAGAATTGGCAATTTGGGGTCCTCCAGCTCTCCTCCCAAATTCCTGTGTGTAACTTTTCTATAAAAAACCCTTTTTCTGTTTCTGTTTTTGTTTCTGCTGCATCTCTTCTGTATTTTTCTTTTTATTCTTGGATTTCTCAGCCTCCTTTGGACTGAATTCTTTTGGGATCCTCCCTCGTGGGGAGCCCTGCTTATCTCAGTTCTTATGATTTGAAGAAAACTCCCAAGCTCGTTAGAATCTTGTTTCTCGTGTTTATTAAAAGGTCATCAGAAAACTTAACAGGTCTCTCCAGGCTGGCTACACAAGGTTAATCTTTGCAATCTGGTACATTTCTTTCTTCTGATGGTACAAACAAGGCCTTGTGGCACACTTCGTGTCTGATGCACAAAATGGCCCCGAAATACGCAGTTCTTTTATCTTTATACCTATTTTTACCCAGTTAACAGTAGACACATATATTATTTTTCTTAATGACCCAATGACCCATCACCTCTGTGATGCACTGCGGCATTCTCTGTCCAATCACTTACTACTACCCAAAAACCTCTAGGAGAAGAAGATGAAGAAGAAAGAAGAAGGGACAAGAGACAACACCCTAAATTCTCCGTCTTGTCTCTTGTTCTCTAAACTTACTTTTTCACCCAGTGATTTAAAAGAACTTTCTAATCTACACACTTACACTTTCAGCTTTTTCCATCTAAATTTAACATTTGTTTTCATGTATCACCATGAAAACATGCTCATGAATTTCATGTTATATGAAATTCAGTGTTTTTCTGGATCTTATAACTAAGTATCAGAAACAAGGGCACACACTCTGTATTCCAGACTCCAACACTGTGGAATAACAGCATTCCAGGCGTTGGGAATTTCAGATCCTCCAGCTCCCCTTCCAAATTTCTAGGGAATAACACATTCTGGGCGTTGGGAATTTCAAATCTTCCAGCTGCTGAACCAAATTTCAATGGAATAAAAGCATTCCGGGCATCAGGAATATGAAAAATGGCACAACTACTGCGAAAAAATGGTCATGTACATGACGGTATCAAAAACTACAGGTGGGAAGGAAAACTGGGAACGGCTCCAGCAGCTGTGGAATCTCTGCCAAGCTCAACATCGTGTCCAGACAACTCTACAAGTCCGGAAAGCACCAAGCACCATGGAAAAATCAAGGCACTCTGTCACACACTAGAAACAGTGTAACTGAATTTTTTGTTTAGTTTTTATATTTTCAAGAGATTTTTCCTTTATTTTAATCTTTTTTATTTCTTTTTTCCCCTTATCTCTTTATCCCTCTATTTTTTTAATTTTCAATGAGGAAAACTGCTGACAACTCAAAGGAATAAAAATTAAAAATAAAAAAAAGCAAAGCAGTTTTCTTCTCCAGAATAATACATGAGAAAATAAGGTCTTTTAAATAGCAAAATAAAGTTGCAAACTTTTAGTCCCCAAAAAACTACAAAGAAGAAATATTCAGAATACTGACAATGTTTTACTAACACTATTATGATTATGATTATTTCTTCTATTATTCTTTTTGTGGAAATTTTTTTTCATGGTCTAAAAGGATTGTTCCTGTAAAAAAGAAGCCAAATTTAAAATTTTCATTTACTTTTTTTCTCTCCTTTTTTAAACTACTCAGGGCTTCATATAATTCTATTTTATAGCAAAAAGACCAGTAGCCAAACAAAGCTTTAAAAGAAATAGCCAGACATTGATACATGGTAAAATGCTGATCTTTTTATCTTTTTTTTTACCATTTCTTATCAGTGTTTTTTCTTCTTCTTTTCACTGCAATTGCATCACAAGTAAGGAGAAAGAAAAAAGGCCACAGTCCATCATCATTTTCATCATTTTACAGAAGTTTTGAAAAACTTTTGGGAATGAGGATGGGCAAAATCAGAACTACAAGAACAGGAGGCAACTGCCAGTCCCATCAGAAAGGAAAAGTGGGATTTTCTTGGAAAAAAAAATCCAATAACATTGATAAACACCAAAAAATTTCCCAAATAAAATGAAAAATTTGGGCTCTCCCAGGCCTTGGTAACCTGTTGTGTTGGAATTTCTCCTATTCCACCTCCAAGTTACTCTTTTCTCTTGCACTGTATTAGGAACGGCAAGGAGTACGACACTGACTCCCTTGGCTGCATTGTCCAAGAGAGCAAAGTTTATTATTCTTAATCTACTTTTATACACATGTTTGAGAAGGTCTGAGAGGTAAAACTCCCATTGCTCATTAAAGGTACACATCACCTTCATTGGTTAAGTGGAACACCAGCCCTCGACTAAACAACACCTGCCAATTGGTGTCCTTTAACAAGGACTGTTGGGATTCCTTCTTATGCTTTCCCAGGCCAGAGAGAGAAGCCTGTGTGACTCAGTTTCACACAGGCTCTGTGCTCCCTGCCTGCTTTCAGCATCCATACGCATCCAGTGCATTTGGTTGGAATGTTATCCTTTTTATCCCTTGTTAAAAATCCTTCTTTTCCCAGTTCCTTTGTGCTTGTTTCCACGACAATTTCCTCATTCCATGCACTATCCGGTATTTTTCCAGATCCAGATTGTGTCCTGCCCTCCCCTCCTCCCCCCCCCTGTTTATCCCACACCCCTGAAATCACACAAAAAAAATCCCCAAAAATCTCAGCAGACTGAATCAGCACAACTTGTATCAGCACCATCACCCGAGTGTTCCTAGACAAACAGGCAGATTATTTGGGATGAGCATCCACTATCACCATCAGCAGATCCATGAATTCCTGCAATGTGGAGCTGGAAAAAGCTGCTAAAATTGTGATTTTGCCGTTCTGGGAGTGTTTTGGAGCCCAGGTTTATTCCCATGGGAAATAAAATCCTTCCTGGTTTGAACCAATCCATTTGGAAGGCTGCACACGGCTCACCTGGACTGGGAACAACTAGGGAAAAAATGTGAAAATCATGGATTACAAACATGATAGCTCCATCCCTCTGGAATGCTGCACATGTCTCACCTGGGCTGGGAAAAAGCAGGAAAAGTCCTGGATCACACACCTGAGGGAGGGGTCTGTTAATCCTGGCTCATCCCACAAACTTCCATTCCTCAATCAGGGAAGGATGGATTAGGGAAATCCCCTGTCCAGGAGCACCTATGGCACCTCCCAAAAAACCATCTCCTTCTTTTTCCAATTCCAGGAACTGAATTCCTGGATTATTTCCCATCAGGAAATGGGGTTCATTAAAGACCAGATTTTATTCCCAGCATTACAGTCTTAAGCACTCCAGTGATTCCTCTGATCCCCATCCCAGGTGTGATTTAGAGGGTTGGAATCTCCTGGAAAAGGGGATTGATGGTTTCTTCCTTGGAAACCCCAAGGCTCTGGTCCTGGCACATCCTGGCATTCTCACCCCTCTCAGATAAACCTACTCCAGTTAGGAGCCCCAGGGAAGCACCAGAGCAGCCAGCTGTCAGGAACAAGGCAAATCAAGCCTGGGGGCTGCTCATGGAGTTGGAGCAAGATGCACCTGGGAGCCCTCAGCAATCCAGCCAGCACCACATGGGCAGGAGGACACAGACGGTGCTGCCAGGCTGGGACAGGGCTTGTGCCTTCAGCACAACCACCAAAGGCCAAGGGTCTTCTGGCCATTTTCCCTGCACCACTGCACACCTGGGCAGCTTGCTGAGCACAAGCACCCTTTTCCCCCTCTTCCCCTATGCCCTGCAGACCCTGGGCAGCAAAAGAACAGTCTTGCAGTCTGTTTTTTAGAACATATCCTATATTTAAACACTACAGAAAACTGAAAACACGAAAAGGACAGACTGGAAATAAATGGAAAATGCCTGCTGGATCAGGCGGCCACAGTAGACAGAGGCTCCCAGATCACATCTCAGTGGAGCTCCAGCAGCACAGCCAGGCACAGCCCCATGGACGAGGCCGTGACCTCCATGCCCTGTGGAGCTGATCTCTCAGCCTCACGAACACAGAGATTGGAGCACGGTCTCCTGCCCTGAGAAGGTCCAGGGTTTCACTGGCCAGGCTTCCCTCCTCAAGGCTGATGTCACCTGTCATGGCTTTGTTAAGAATAATATGTTACAGTTGCTGTTTGTAAACTCCTTACTTACCTTGTACCCTGGTCCCAGGATATTAAGAATAATACGTTCCAGTTGCTGTTTGTAAACTCCTTACTTACCTTGTACCCCTGTCCCAGGATATTAAGAATAATACGTTCCAGTTGCTGTTTGTAAACTCCTTACTTACCTTGTACCCCTGTCCCAGGTTTACTTACCTTGTACCCCTGTCACAAATTGCTGTACCCCATATTTCTTGTTCTGTGTTCAGCCAGACCCTGCCCCCTCTCCCAAGTTGCTGTACCCTGTGTTTCTTGTTCTGTGTTCAGCCAGGCACTGCCCGCACTGCTCCTAGACTCCCACATGGCAACATTGTATCCCTTTCCCGAGTTGCTGTACCGTCCTGAGGAGGAAGATGACATACTGACTTTTATGCAAACGAGAGAGACCAGAGACTTATGGGATGCACCCAGACTGGAAAAGACCCCAAAACAACGAGCCACGCAAAAGGGAAGGAATAAAACCAGCACCATCTAACAAGGAAGACCCAGAGGAGTCCCCTGGCTTCTTTCCAGGGGCCGACGTAACCTCGAGGAGACTCGACTGGGATGACAGCCTAGACTACGAGCCCTAAAGAATGAGTCTTCCCGGGGACTCCCGTGAGGAAGGAAGGCCCAGCTCTGTCCTAGTGACAGAGCTGCACGGATCCTCCTCTTCTGCGGTGTCCAGTGGGAGCAGTGGCGGTGTGCGCAACCCCTCGGGCCCCCACCCCAGAGCTGTGCTGCTTAATAAAGGCCTTTTTAAAAGGAGCTGGTCTCCTGGCCCGTTTATCACAGCTTGGGGGCTCGTCCGGGATAGCCACGCCCTGAAGAGGACCAAGGACGGGACAGCTGCCCACCCTATTGGGCCTCCGGGGGACAGCTGGCTATACCGGACCCAGAAGAACAGCCTGGGATCGACATCGCAGAAGAGCACCGGATTGGGTAAGCCACCGGTGGCGGGAGTAGGAGGCGAGTGAGTGGATGTGTGAGTGAGACGGGGGCTGGCAGCTCAGACCCCCGGGGCGAGTGTGGACTGCCCAGTACCGCGGTTCCGGACTCCCGCGAGGGGGCCGGCCGGGAACGGCAGGAAGCGAAAGAGGCTCACTTGGGCCTAGAGAAACGAGTGAGGCGTCTCCTGGGGATAAAAGCCCCCCCTCTGAGTGCGCAGAGGGTACCTAAGAGAGTGAGTGGCGCACATAGGGGTAGGCCCCTCTACTGAAAAGGGCTAAACGGCCTAGGCTGCTCCGGGCGTGTGGAAGGCCTAGGTGAGTGAGAGTCACACGCAGGCAATCTAGGTAACTCCCGGGGTGGTGTGTGGGGGTGCCTAGGTTCGGTGTGAGTGAACACACCCCCCCCGCTTGGGTACTCAGACGACCTGACCGGGGAATTGGAATTGGGGGTCCCCAGGCCCTACCGGCACCAGGCGGTCAGCGAAGGGCCCTCGCTTCCCAGGGTCTGTGACACAGGACGTGCTGAAAGGCTCTAGTTGTCGCGGCTCAGTCTCGGCTCAGGGGGTTCCTGGGAAGGGAGGTCGTCAACCTGCTGCCGGAGAGCACAGGGGCAGGTAGTCTGCGCGGGCGGGCGAGGCAGCTAGAGTAATACACTCACGCATCCCTTAGCCGAAGCCATTCCCTGGTGGGCGGAGCGGCTAGGAGGCAAGGGGGAATTCTCCCACCACTCACTTACAGTCAGCCCTCGCGCAGAAGCTATTCTCACTGGGGAAGGGGGATAGTCAGGGAGCGGAGGGGCAGGGGGTTCCGGGGTGAGCCCTGCTGACCAAATCTTGTGGACGGCACTGAGACAGGGACGGGGGAAGGTCCCAGGAGCGTCTAGTGCTAGGGTCCCCTCGACGTCGACCCAGGAGTGCTCATAGTCTTCGCTGGCAAGGGGGTCAGGGAGGCGAGGCGCGAGGGGAACGGGATTGGGGTGTAGGGAGGGGCAAGCGGAACCTGCAAGCCCCGCTGGGACCTAACCCCCGGGGCAAGCGGAGACTGCAAGCCCCAGAAAATTCAAAGTGTGAGTGGAAGGCCGGCCGAGTGTAAGAAAGGGTGTGGATTCTTGTGTGAGAAGATTGAGTGTATTCCCTAGTGTGAAAGGAGGAGAGAGTGAGTTCCTAGAGTGTGAGTTTTTGTTGAGGTTTGAAAGGTCAGTTGTCCGTCATTAGAAATTTTCAGTTTGAGTAGGAGCACCTTTATAAAGTTTAATTTAAGTAAGGGCCAGTTTTAAGTTGGTTAGAAGTTGTGTTGTCTGTCAGTTCCAGTTTTATTCAAGTAGAGGCACCGTAAGTTTTTTTAAGTGAAGGCCCGGAGATAGGAGGAGCAATGGGACAACGTTTAAGTAAGAGAGTAGGTCCCAAGGGGAATGAAGAGGCCACCAGAACCATTCCCCCTGATAGCCCACTAGGGCAAACGTTAAATTGCTGGGATGCACAAGAGGCCACCAAGGGCCTAGACCGGATCAAGATGATCCATTACTGTATAGAGGTTTGGCCCAAACTAGAGATACAAGGACAGTGGCCTTGGTATGGTACTAAAGATCCTTGGATGTGCTCCCAACTGTACCAGCATCTGAAAACCAGAAGAACTGAGCCCAGAAAGAGTATCAGGCATTCTAGCCATACCTGCACCAAAAACAAAGAGGGACATAAGAAAACTCTTAAGCCTTTTTAGATATTGCAAACTATGGATGGAACAATATACCCAGAGCATCAAGTTTCTTTATGAAAAGCTAGTTGATTGTGAACCCATAAGGTAGACAGCTGAAGATGAAGCGTAATTAAATCGGCTGAAGGTTAAGCTGTCCTCAGCACCAGTTTTAAGCCTGCCTGACTTAAAAAAAAAAAGAATTTGATTTGTTTGTCAACTCTGAAGAAGGGACTGCATATGGGGTTCTGACCCAGGAATGGGGAGGATGTCGTAAGCCCATAGCCTGTCAATCCAAACTGCTGGACCCAGTAGCTTGTGGGTGGCCCACCTGCGTGCAATCAATAGCTGCTGCTGCCATTTTAATAGAAGAGGCCCAAAAGCTAACCCTACAGGGTAAGATCAGAGTCCACACACCACATGATTTAAAAACAATCTTGAGCCGAAAGGCTCAGCAGTGGCTGACAGATGCCAGGATATTAAAATATGAAGTCATCCTAATGGATACTAGCAATTTGGAGCTAGTAACCTCCAAGGGCCTGAACCCGGCACAATTTTTGTCACGGGAGCCTCTGCCTGAATTAGAACATGACTGCTTAGAATTGGTAAATCTCCAAACCAAAGTGAGGGAAGATCTGGGAGATGTACCCCTGCCCTATGGGAAGGTACTATTTACTGATGGTTCCTCCAGGGTGGTGGAGGGGAAAAGATATTCAGGGTATGCAGTAGTCATAGAGGTAGGGGAAGGAAAACTAGAGGTCCTAGAAAAAGGGAGACTACCCCCCAGTTGGTCAGCTCAGTGCTGTGAGGTTCATGCTCTAAAGAGGGGTCTGGACTTGCTAGAGAGAGAAAAAGGAACCATCTATACAGATTCAAAGTATGCCTTTGGGATAGTCCATACCTTTGGTAAGATCTGGGAGGAGAGAGGCTACCTGAACTCCAAAGGGAAGAACCTGGCACATGAAGGGCTGATTAAATCAGTATTAGAGTCCTTGACCAAACCCACAGAGATTGCAGTGGTCCACATGAAGGGGCATCAGAAGGGAGACTCTTTAGAAAGCAGAGGGAACCGACTTGCTGACCAAGCAGCTAAAGAAGTGGCCTTAGATCCAAAGGAATCAGTAAAAGTTTTTAAACTGGATGAGGTAGTAACTGAAGAGGACGGAAAGAAGGAACCAATATTTACCAAGAAAGAATGGGAAGTAATAAAAAAATTAGAACTGTCTCAAGGAGAACAAGGAGAATGGTTAACCTCAGATGGGCGAAAGTTTCTGAACAAGGCCTTAGCCCGGAAAATATTAAATGAGATACATGAACTGACTCATTGGGGAACCCAAGGGTTGTGTGATCATTTTCTGAGAGAAAACCTATACTTGGGAGCAACATCTAGCAAAGGGCCACCTGGTTAGTCAATACCAGAGATTCCACCAACCGAGCAGGTCCTGCCCAGTCTGAGTCTTTACATGTAGTAGACGGAGACAAAGTCCCAGTAGTACATGTCAGAGGTCTGCTAGGGAAGACAGTTTGGGTCAATTCTACCTTGGGCACAGACAAAACCCATTCGTGGGGTTGTCTTTGCTCAAGGACCAGGTTGTACATGGTGGATAATGCAGAGAGATGGAACAACACGATGTGTACCTCAGGGAGAACTGATCATTGGGTAAAAGGTTACTGCCATTGTCTGTATCTTAAACCACGCAGACATGAAACAGAAGGAAATGTGTAAGTGTTGAAGGTATGAGCAAGTGAAAGATGGTGTATTGAGTAAGTAAAATGAGAGAGTGGGGAATCCTGCAGCTCTCCAGCGTGGGGGGGGTCTGGATTCAGTAGCTTGTTGTGGGGCTTGACAGGGGCATGATGGATATACTGCTTGTATTTTTGGGGTGAAACAGAGGAGAAGTTTCTATGTATGTAAATGTGTGCAGAGTTGGAATGTTAGTTTTAGCAGTAAGTCGATAATAAGGGGATAAGGGGTAGAAAGTCCTGGGTTGATTATGATGTTAAATTGTATCCCCATTTGTCCACCTAACTCAGACACAGGTTCTGTATTCTTAAAATTCCATCTGAGAGTAAAAGTGAGTGGAAAAGAAGCACCAAGTCTGTTATCAGACTGTACTTGCCCCCCCCCCCCCCCCCCGCATCGGGAGTTTTGACTACAGCACAGACAGACAACAAGACACAGATCGCCTTGGCTTTCCAACTAGCCGGAGCAGAGAGGTCTTCCTGGACTGTTTTCTTTCCCTTTTCTGAAACGAATTGAGCCTGCTCTGGACTGGGGACTCGGGGGAGCACCGGGAGCTTGCACCCGTGGACTACCGGGAGCCCAGCCTGGGCAGCGGCATTTTCCAGCGCCAGAGGGACTGATAACAGAGCCAACACCGCCAGGAAAGAGACCCTCTGAAGTTCGTCATCTCTTCTGAAGGGCGAGAGGTTTTGTAATTTGATATCATTCATTTTTGTGCTGGGTAGTGCTGTGCCTGTGAAATGAACAGGTTTTTTTTTCACTTCTCTCAGAGAAATCTCTTCCCGAACTTGTTGGGGGGTGGGGGGAAAAGAGCCACATGGGTTTGCTTCCCGGGGGGAGCCCCCCCTGGAAGTTTTCTCCCAAATTTGCCCTAAACCAGGATAAAGAGGCAGCCAGAAATAGACTGAGAGAGAAAGAATATAAACAAAGACTGCAGAACTCTGCCGAGTGAGTTGGTTTAAGTGGGAGTGTTCTTGAAGTTCTTGTGGTTGTTGCTGTTAAATATTTTGATGTTAGCAAAGTTAGTTGAATGAAACCCCCCCCACCATGAACTTCTCCCACAGAACATTCTCCAAAAAGGCAACTAAATTAAAGAAGGTGGGAGAAGAAGGACCATACCATCTCTCCTGATCCCCCAAAAAGACCTAAGAGGCAAGACCGGGTGAGGCTAACAGGGAAGATGAGCCATGAAGCTCCCTAAAACAAAACTAGCTCATACCGGACTCTTAGGTGGACTGATGTTGGTCCAGCTGGTGAGCCTTGGGATGGGGGACAGTGGAGAAGCATGTATCCCCTATATGATGGAGAGGATCTAAGATCACTGATGAGGGTCCACACAAACATCAATCCCACCTGTTTTGATCACACCAAATTGGAAACCTGTCAGGAGGAAGGAAAGACATATTGGATTACTAGAAATACTGCCTCATTTAGGCAAGGTCTGCTTGGAGAATGCCCTGTAGGAGAATCCTGGCTCTGCTTTGAACAAGAGGGACTGAATGATGTAATAAAAGAAAAACAATTGAAGATAAAGAAAGGTGATCTGGATGAAACACGAGGTAAGAACCTATTCATTGACCTGATGGAGAAGAATCAGCAGAGGGTTAAACTTAACCAATTGTTGGGTATGTGGGAACACCCAGATGTCAGATATTTGGCCCTGGGAAGGGATCAGCCTAGCACCTTTAGACATTTTAAGGTGGAAATTAACTGAGCAAAAACCCCAGACAGGGAACAGGGGACGGGAACAATGGGATCTGAAAGCAAGAGTGATTGGGGAAGAATGCATTAAAAGGACAGGAAGAAGATACAAAACCCCTGTGGGAAAAATGGCCTGCAAAAGATACCTGACGGTGAAACACTCAGGCAGCAGGTGGATTCCCCAAGAACCAAACAGGTATTGGGCCACTGGGAGAAAGGAAAGGGGGTGTATTTATCATGAGGGGTACAAACTGTATGAGTGCGCAGAAAAAGGAATAAACCCTTTTTGGGGGTTAAGAGAACTCTCAAAATACTGGGAACATCCTACAGACACACAGGACACTTTCTGGAAGGCCCCTGAGTATTTATTTTGGATTTGTGGGAGCACTGCATATACCCACCTCCCAGGGGATTGGGCAGGAAGCTGCACAATTGGGATAATAAAGCCTGCTTTTTTCCTCCTACCTAAGAAATCAGGGTCATACTTGGGAGTCCCCTTGTATGATAACTTAAAAAAAAAGGCAGTCGAAAGAGGAGGCATGTAATGGACCTAGGAAGCAATCAGAAATGGAAGGGGAAGATCTGGACCCCTGAGGAAATAATTAAGACATATGGACCGGCCACGTGGGCCCAGGATGGATCCTGGGGGTATCGTACCCCAGTCTATATGTTAAACCGAATCATCCGTCTCCAGGCAGTATTAGAAGTGGTGTCAAACAGAACTGCCCTTGCTTTAGACCACATCAGCACACAATTGGCACAAACCAGGGCTGTAGTCTATCAGATTCGGCTGGCGGTGGACTACCTATTGGCAGATGAAGGAGGCATTTGTGGAAAGTTTAATTCCTCTGAATGTTGCCTGGAGATAGATGATAAGAGTGAGGTAATCAAAAACATCTCAAAAGAAATATGAAAGATAGCTTATGTGGGCACCCAGGAATGGACTCCTCTGGTGAACTCAGACTGGTGGAATGACCTTTGGTCCTTCAAAAAAGGGTGGTGGAAAAAAATAGTCTTTATTGCTGTCTGTGCATTTGCAAGTTTCTTGTTCCTGCCCTGTTTACTCCCCTGCCTAATCAAGACAGTGACTACCACAGTACAAGCAAGCATCCAGATCCCTGAAATAAAAGATAAGAAGCAGGCCAGGATCATGTTAATGGAGACTCAAAGTCAGGATCGAGAGCACAAAACTGCCAGGGAAATATATGAGCAATATCGAGAATTAAGAGATAAATATTCTCAAGAGCCAGAAGTTAATGGTTGATGCGGGCTAGAGCCCGATCAAAATATAAGAGGGGGGATATTGTTAAGAATAATATGTTACAGTTGCTGTTTGTAAACTCCTTACTTACCTTGTACCCTGGTCCCAGGATATTAAGAATAATACGTTCCAGTTGCTGTTTGTAAACTCCTTACTTACCTTGTACCCCTGTCCCAGGTTTACTTACCTTGTACCCCTGTCACAAATTGCTGTACCCCATATTTTTGTTCTGTGTTCAGCCAGGCACTGCCCACACTGCTCCTAGACTCCCACATGGCAACATTGTATCCCTTTCCCGAGTTGCTGTACCATCCTGAGGAGGAAGATGACATACTGACTTTTATGCAAACGAGAGAGACCAGAGACTTATGGGATGCACCCAGACTGGAAAAGACCCCAAAACAACGAGCCACGCAAAAGGGAAGGAATAAAACCAGCACCATCTAACAAGGAAGACTCAGAGGAGTCCCCTGGCTTCTTTCCAGGGGCCGACGTAACCTCGAGGAGACTCGACTGGGATGACAGCCTAGACTACGAGCCCTAAAGAATGAGTCTTCCCGGGGACTCCCGTGAGGAAGGAAGGCCCAGCTCTGTCCTAGTGACAGAGCTGCACGGATCCTCCTCTTCTGCGGTGTCCAGTGGGAGCAGTGGCGGTGTGCGCAACCCCTCGGGCCCCCACCCCAGAGCTGTGCTGCTTAATAAAGGCCTTTTTAAAAGGAGCTGGTCTCCTGGCCCGTTTATCACAACTTCAAGGGCTGGAAAAGAGAGCAACAGAGCCACGGTCAGATCCCAGACCTGCGGTGACCCAACGAGAGCCCCCTGCCAGGGCCATCCCAGCCGGCTCTTGCCATGGCCAGCAGGGAGCAGGGACCAAGGGGATCAGCCCGAAGCTGCTGGCCACGAATGCCCCACGTACCCCTGAAATCTCGGTGAGCTCTGCCCACGCCGCCCCTCATCCACACAGGGAGCAGAGCCCCCCGCAGCCGGGCCAGGGCTTGCAGCTCCCTCCGACAGCCGCCGCTGTCAGCCCGCTGCCCTCACTCACCTTCGGAGATGAGCTGCAGCTCTGCCTGCTGCCCCCTCAGGAGCCGCCCGGCCATCCCTGGGAACACAGAGCCTGTCAGGGCCCCAGCGGCACAGCTCCCTGCCAGCGGCGCTGCCAGCCCTGGGGCCACACGCCCTCCTGGCCCGGCAGGGCTCAGCCCGGGCCCTTGCCGCATCCTGACTCAGCCCAAGGGCACGGCTGCCAGAGGCCGGCAGCGGCCCCGAGGGCAGCCGGGGCTCCAGGGCGCCGGGCCCGGGTGCCGCTGCCGGGGCAGCAGCCGCGGCTGGGCCCGAGCTGCGGCGGGGCGGGGAGGGAGCCCGGGCTCCTGGCTCAGCCATGAACCTGATGGCCGCCTCTCGCAGCGGCTCCTGTGGGCTCTGCAGGTACGGCAGGGCCCGGCGCAGGTGCTCGGCCGCTCGGCTCCTGTCCTGTGCCAGCTGCAGAGAGCGGCAGGAGGGAAGGGTTGGCTCCGGCTGTGCCCCAGCCCCGGCCTCCCGTGCCCGCCCAGCCCTGAGGCCCGGCCAGCCCCACACACTGGGCACCAGGGGCAGGGGACTTCTCCAGCCTGAGGCTGGGGCTTGCAGGCCACCCTTACCAGGATGTCGCCCAACATCCACATGTTCTCCTGTTCCAGCTTCTGGAGATCCCTCCTCTTCAGGAACTTGGCTGCACAATGCAGCGTTTCCAGGGAGGCCTGGAGAGCAGCAGAGACCCAAAGTTGGCCCCACAGCCCAGGGCACAGGAGCCACGTCCCTGTGCCAAGGCCTGGAGGAGGCTGTGGCTGGCAAGGCACCAGGGCAGGAGGCAGCCCAGCTCCCTCCCAGAGCAACAACAGCAGCCCACGAATCCTCACCTCTGCCACACGCTGGTTCTCATCATGGCAATGGAAGAACAGGGGCAGGAGGCTCTGGCGCACAGGCATCTCCAGAGGATTTTTTCCCCTTCCCAAAAAGTCCATCGTACCTCGGAAGAGCCCTATAGAGAGCAGCTGGACCTGGCTATTCTCCTGTAAGAAAGGAAGGGTAAATGATGTTAGTTGATGTTAGCATTGTGTGCTCCAGGCTCACATTGGCACAGGCCTGAAAATCCACAGAGTACAAAGTGTCTGGGCAGCACTCAGTGCCCATGGCTGAGGGCACAGAGCCTTACGTGGTCAAAGAGCGGCAGGAGCGCCTCAGCCAGCTGCAGGGCAATGGGGCTGGGTACCACGATGTATTTGTAGGTGAATATAACGCTGAGTATGATGAGTGACATCCCAATTATGTCTGCATCTTTGTCCTGAAGTAGGTCCATGAGTGTTTCAGTCAGGCTCCACATTTTTTTCGCCTGTGTGGAACACAAGTGTGTGAAATCGCAGCTTGCTGCTGTGGCAGAACCCAGAGTACAAAGGCCAGTCCTGAAGCACTGGGGCAGCTGAAGCAGGAGGCAGGAGAGCTGGGAGCAGCTGCCTCAGAGCTCCAAGCCCAGCCAAGCCCAAGTGACTGCATTCCCCAGCTTCAGCCACTGTCCCCTTCTCACCATGGAGGGATGGTCAATGAACCTGAGAAGGGCCCTGAGCGCCAGGTGACACCTCTCCCTGCACTCGCTCTGCAGGCACCTTGAGGAGACCTGCACAACACTGTCACTGCATTCACTGGAGTCCAGGTACTCTGGGATCTGAAAGGCACAGGGCAGTGACAAGGAAGCCAGCCGGCAGAAGCCTGGAACCGCACAGGGCCGGGCCCAGGCAGCAGCACAGGGCACGGGCAGCGTCCCAGGCAGCTGCGGCTATGAGAGGGCAGAGAGCTGGCAGGCAGCTCAGGGAGGTAGTGCTGGCCATCAGGCTCACCTCCACAAGGAATGCCAGGGCGGGCAGATCCCAGCGTGGCTCTTGTGTGCTGAGCAGCCAGAGGAAGTGCAATGCAATTCTGGAACACAACCCTAGAGAAGCATGGCGCATCTCCCTGGCAGGGTAAAAATGGGACCAGGACCCTGAGCAAATCTCTGCCAGGGGACTCACTCCCATGGGCCTGGTCTTTCTCCCCAAGGATGTGAGTGGACATGGGCTCCTTGGGAGGCAGCTCCTTGTGGGCTCTTTCCTCTCCCAAGCCTTTTCCCAGTCTGCTTGACCATCCCTTGCTAACAAGGCCCTCTGGCCCACAAGCACGGGGACGGTGTTGGGCCAGGCCCTGGGCCCAGAAATGGCAGAAATGCCAGAGGCAGTGGGGAGAAGGGGGTCTCACCTGGCCAGCAGACCCACGGCACAGTGGTGGGTGTCAGCACACAGGAGCGTGTCCCAGCCACACTTGTGCTCCATTGACAGCACCACTTCCTCATGGTGCATTTGGCAGAGGAGAGACTTGAGGGTCTGCACTGCAAACCTGTGTGCACAGCAAAGTCCAGGTCATGCTGGGAGCACTGGCTTCTGCCCTTGAGATGTGGCAGGGGCAGGAGGACTGGGATGGAGCACCTGTTGGGGCTGGTGGCAAAGCCGTGTTCTTCCTGGCATCTCTTCCAGAAGTTCCAGCCCTCCTCTGGCATCTGTTCTGTGCTGAAGAACACTTGGAGGAGCAGATGCACAAAGAGCTGGGGGAAATACACTGTTAAAGCTTCTGGCCAGCAGGGCACCTGGAGGATCTTCCACATCACCACAGTTGCCTGCAGGGGACAAAGCAGTCTCAGACAGCGCTCAGTGTCCAGGTGTCCGTGTAGCAGGGCCTGAGTGTGGCAGGGAGAGGCCGGGGGAGACGCAGGGAGAGAACCTGGCCTGGTGGCCCTGAAGCTGCCCCTAGGCCAGGTTTCAGCCCAGTGCCTGAGGCAGGGAGATGCAGTGGGGGAAGGAGGGTGCAGAGCTGCTGGAGAGGCAGCCTTGGGGTGAGTGCAGGCCAGTTCCAGAAACTCACAGCCAGGGCAAAGACACCCGTGGTCTTCCAATCCGAGGTGCACCTGCTGTACTCTGGCCAGTCCCCCAGCACATCCAGGAGTATCAGGAGTGCCCTCTGTGCAGTCCTGGGCGAGCACAAGATCCTCTTCCATATGGTCATTGCAGCTCTGCGGGGTCAGAGCTCCATGTCAGGCACAGGGTCTCAGACACATCCCCATGGCCTGGGTAGCAGCAGGGAGCTGAGCTGGCTGCCAGCTCTGCCTCTGCCCACTGCCCCTCAGCAGCAGCAGCACCCAGGCAGCCCAGGCCTGTGGGGACAAGCTGCTGAGGGGCAGGGTGGCAGCATGGCAGCAGGCTCAGGGGCTGACATGCCAGGGCTGGGAAAGGGAGCAGCCAGAGGGCCCTGGAACTCTCTGTTGGTGACACACCTGGGCCAGGCTGTACAGGGCAATGGGCTGGGGAGCCGTGAGCCCTCTGGACAGGTGGGCCCCAAACCTGTCACACGTTGGGGCCACACGCAGGAGAGTAATGACCACATTGTCAGGCTGTGCCTCGGTGAGATCCAGCAGGGTCCTCTCCAGCCTGTGCTCAGCAGATTCATTGGTCATGAGCACCTGGTGGATGCACCTCACGATGGCAGGCACCTGGAGAAGGCATGGGGAGAGTTGGAAAGCTGTCAGAGGGAGTCAGGAATGTCCCCAGCTTCCCCAGAGAAGTGCTTTCCTTCTCATCACACTGCAATGGCCTCCAAGGCTTAGAGTGAGCAGCAGGCATGGCTTGGGAGGCCAAGCAATTCCTGGAGGATCAAACCCTGGCCATAGGCTGCTTACTTGCTTTGGACTGGAAAGAGCCTTCTCCAAAATCCATTTCAGCATGGTAGCACTGGTGTCAGTGGTGTAGACATCACAGTTTTCCATGGACACAGTGCCCATGATGCTGGTCTCTTCCTGCCAAATGCATTTCATGAATTTGCAAGTCAGGCAGGAGAAAGAAGGTCGGGAAGAGAGGAATATTGCATGGAGTGCTCCAAGTGCGGTGCTGGGCTGGGCAGTGCCAGCAGGCCCAGCCCAGGTGGGGATGGCTGCAGGTACCTGCGCTGTTCTGGAGATGAGGCCACAGGCGTGGTCCTGCTCTTGAGTCTGGTCCATGGCTGCATCTGGCAAAGAGCAGCCAGAGCTAAGGGGCTGCAGGAGAGGCCAGAGAACACAGCCCAGCCGTGCACTCCCCAGGCAGGGACAGCTCTGGGATGCCCCCGGTTAATGCAGCACAGCCTCTGCCAAGGCACAGCCTTGGCCCTTCTCTGGTCCTGTCCATGGGTGTGTCCCCAGAGGATGGGATGGGATGGGATGGGATGGGATGGGATGGGATGGGATGGGATGGGATGGGACAGGACCCAGGTGGATGCAGGCCCCAGCCTTGTGGCTCAGCTCTGCCACTCATCCTCCTGTAGCAGCTGGAACTGCTGCACCTCTTTAGTCGTCTGTGCTGGGGAAGCTCCAGGGCCTCCTTCTTCCTCCTCCTCCACCCAGGCCAGGTTGGGTGCTCTCAGAGCTCTCTGCTCCATGCCAGTGATTGGATTTATGGCTACTTGCAGGAGCGATGCCTTGCAACAGCTTCACGTCAGCAAGTGCTGCAGTTGTGGCTGGAAGGCACCTGCAAGACTGAAGTCCTGGCAAGACCACAGGACAAGTCCTGCTCTTGGGTCTCGAGGCCTCCTGCCACAAGGACGGGAGGCTCCTCGACAAGGACAGAGGTCTGGCCTCGAGGTCACGTGTAGGAATAACACTTCAGAAAAGCTCCGGGTCAGACAGAAGCGAGTGTGCTGTGCAGGGGCTCCTCACAGCACCGCTCTGGTGTGTCCTGTCCCGTCGCATGCACCAAGCACTGTGGTGTGGCTGTGTCACCACCAGCTCCTATGTCACCACATGTCACATGGGCCCTTTGACACCCTGTCCTGTGCCATGCCATGGTGACCATGCTGCACCATGTCACAAAGGGCCCTTGCACACACGGCCACCTGCTCTCAGGCCACCCCCAGCGCCCCCAAATTGGCCCAGTTGGAAGGAATCCCTCACTCCAAATGTCTAAGGCCACCTGACAGGATCTTTAAGAACAGCTCAAACCATCAGCAAACACTGCCCTGCTCTGCGGGCTCAGGGCAGCAGAAGGAGCCCCAGGGCTGCCGACACAGCCGCAGCAGGAAGGGCACGGGGCCTTGCACAGAAGCTGGCACGGCCTCCTTTGGACACGTCCTGTCTGGTGACCATCCTAAACCCGCACAGGCTGTGACACAGGCAGATGTGGGGAATGCAGGCATAGAAAGCTTTCAAGGCCTTGAGCATACAGGCTCCAAGATAGAGATGGATGCAAAGTTTGACCTGAGACCTTGGAGAAGGCTTGAAGCTTTAGAACTATAAAGTTGCACAGACTTGAAGTAAGAATAGAAGTTTGTAGTTTCAGCAGAAATACGCCTCATGTAAGTGAATAAATATGTTAAGCAAGCATGTGAAAAATGTTCAAGTTTAGCTTTTGAACCTGCCAGGGAGGTCCCCAGTGAACATCAAGGCAGACATGTGGGGAAGTGCAGATGATAGGGCTAACTCTGGCAGGAGAAGCTGTTCTGTGTCTCTGCTGATGGTGCCAGCAGCCTGAAGGAGCAGCCAGGAGAAGCACTGAAAGCAGAGAGGTGCAGTTTTGGGCAGCACAATATCAAAAGCTATCAAGCCATTAGACAGAATGCAAAGGAGGGCAGCAAGGATGGGACAGGGTATGGAGGGGAAGGCCTTGGTGCAGCTGAGGTCACTTAGTTGAGCCCAGAGAAGAGGAGACTAAAGAGAGTCTTTGGGGTCTTCAGCATCCTCCTGAGAGGAATCACAGGGGCAGGTGCAGATCTCTTCACGCTTGTGACCAGTGACAGGAGTCAAGAAAAGGGCAGGCAGCTGGCTCAGGGCAGGTTATATTTGAATATTAGGAAAAGGTTTTTCACCCAGATCATGGTCAGCCACTGGGACAGCTTCTCCCAGGAAATGGTGACAGCATCAAGCACCTCTGAGTTTGACAAGTGTTTGAACAACACTGAGCAGTCACATGAGGTTTTAGAAACCATGTAAACAGTCAAGGCTTGTGAACTCCAGGCTTACATCAGCATATACTTCTGATGATTACTTTAGGCAGTGTTTTCAGAAACTCGTTTTACGTCGTGTCATACTGCAATTCCTTGGAGATTGTGCAGAACATGTCATCCTTTTGTATACATTGCTTGTTAGTAATATAAAAAAGAATATTGGTGTTGGGTGACTCAGAGATAGCCAGTGTGTGTAAGGTGTAGTATACAGGGAATAAAGATAAGGAAAAGAGAAGAACTACTAATAGATACTGCTAAGTTTGGAAATGTAGATAGCATTAAGAATGAATAACACAAGAAGCAAAGTTGTTATTGAAATGAGTCCACTAGAATGTATTTCAGCATATTAGAAAGAATCCTAGAGGGTCATTTTTTGAAGCAAGGTCATGTGATTCAAAAGTGTAGCCAGTGGTAGCTTTTGTATAAATTAGAGAGTGATGAAAAGTGAGCACCTAAAGGATCTGTGTTGGAGTCTGAGGCACAGAGTGTGCCCTTGTCTCTGGTGCCTAGCTCTGACATCCAAGAAAACATTGAATTTCATTGAACAGCATGAAAACAACTTTTAAAATTAAGTAGAAAAACTAAAAGTGTAAGTTGTGTAGATCAGAGAGTTTTCTTAAGTCACTGGGTGAAAAAAGTTAAAATTTAGTGTATAAGCTAGTTTAGAAAACAGAAAACAAGAAGACAAAATGGCTACTTTAGGGTGTTGTCTCTTTTCCTTCTTCTTTCTTCTTCATCTTCTTCTTTTAGAGGTTTTTGGGTAGTAGCAGGTGTTTGGATAGAGAATGCCGCAGTGCAGCACACAACGTCTTGGGTCATAGGGTCACTAAGAAAAATAATTTACGTGTCTATACTTAATTGGGAAAGATTAAGAATAAAAATAAAAAGGCTATACAGTTCAAGGCCATTTTGTGCTATTCAGGTCACCACAAAGCTGTGGTGGACTGAACTTGTGCAGAAAGTCTGGGGAAGACCTGCCAAGTCTTTTGATAATAAATATTAATAAACACAAGAAACAAGAAGCAAACAAGCCTTTGGAGAATCTTTCCTGAAACAGAACTGAGATAAGGGAAACTCCCCTTTGAGGAGGTATCCCAGAAGGGCTTAGCCCTGAGGAGACCAAGATTCCACAGCAGCAAGTGGTGTCCCATGTCTGTCGGTCAGTAAGAGCTCAAAGGATTTGATCAAAGCCTGCCTGGATCAGAGCAGCCAGTTCCTGAAAGAAATCCATCTGGATGAAAATATCTGCTACCAAATTCCAGAGCTTCAAGGGCCCAGGACTCAGAAACATCGGATTCTGCTGGTCAGTAATCTGAAGAGATAGCCAGCAGGTCTGGTAAGCTCTGTCCAACCTAGGAGATGAGATGGAATATTTCTAAGGAGGAACAGGCAATTTTACAAAAATTAGAAAAAATAATAGAGCAGTCCTTACATGAAATTCCAACGAAAGAGTTGGAATTTTTACTGGTCTGGGTGAGAGAGAATTACCCCACCATTAGCAAGGAGCAATTGTTTGAACCCTATATATGGGCAAATGCAAATATGAGGTTAATAGAGTTAGAAACCCCGGGAATGTGTGTCCATGGAAATATGATAGAAACAAGTCATACTGTCTTTAATGTAATGTATCACCCCCTTGCCAAGGGGGTGGAACAGGGGGAGAGGAAACCCAGCCACCCAGATCCGAACTGCCCTTTCCAAAAGCAAGGGAAACCCCCAAATCCCTCAACAGCGTGGGAGCCTCTGATCCCAACCCCTCAGAGGATTTGGGAAAAGAGGGAGAGGTGTGGGGGAAAGCTGAAAAAGCAGAGGGTGTTGCGATTACTATGGAAAGCAAAGTGAGCAGTTTGGAAAAGTACTAAAAAGTACTAAAATCCGTAGATTCCTAAAAGGGATTTATCTCCTAAAAAGGAATTCCTCTCTAAATAGGGGATTTTAGAATTTTTTAGAATTTTAGAACTTTTTCCGAATGGTACAAAACCCGTTGGAGGCTCAGCCGTTTATGAAACTGAAGCCAGAGCGAATTCATGGAGCAGCAGCGCTGCCTTGTGGGCAAAAAGCATCACAGCAGCTTCTAATTTTTTCTACAAATACAATCGAGAATATTTTAGACAAAAACGACGCAATATCAACAACAGCAGGCGAAGGAATTCCTCTGTCATCGATTCAAATGCCACATTCTCTGCTTCAAGCCGATATTTCAGCTTTTCAAAAGACTGCTCCAAAGGACTGGTTCTCAGGACAGGACATCTCTTCTTCGACAAGATTACAATTTTCTCCTGTTTTTCAAGATTTAAAGGAAGCTGTGTGCATTCACAATCCACAAACACTGTATTTTTCTACTATACCTACAGCTCCTCAACAACCAAAGCTACAATCTATATCAAATCTCCCTCAAAGAGGAGGGGGAGGACCTGATATGCAGGTACTTCTCAAGGAAGGTGCTGATGCTTTCAGAGAAACTGAGGACATTACAGTATTACCAGTGAGGCTTGGAAGAAGAGATGATGTTCCTAGATGGGAGCCTGTGGATTGCTGTCTTTTAAAGGATTTATTAGATGCTGTGGAAGGAAAAGGACTTGGTTCTCCATATTTTCAGCATTTATTAAGAGGTCTTTTCCTCAGCCATGAAATGACACCATATGACTGCAAGTATATAGCCTCAACAATTTTCACAGATTCACAATATATACTGTGGAATTCAAGATGGAGAAAAGCTCTCCTTGAACTGAGGAACAAATATGCAAGAGGACCGTATGCAGACATCACAGCAACTCAAATGGCAGGAGTAAATGTGCCGTATCACAAGCCAGAAATTCAAATAGCAGATCTGCCTCCAGAAGTGCTTTGAGATGTTGTAGAAGCATCTGAAAAGACACTGCTGCAAATTCAGCCTACTGGAACCTCAGAAGGCATCTACACAGAAGTGAAGCAAGACCCTTCAGAGCCTTTCACTACCTTCATTGATCACCTCACACAGGTGATTGACCAGCAGGTGATGGATGAAAAGGTGAAGCCACACATGCTTCAAGGCCTTGCCTTCGCAAATGCTAATGCAGAGTGCGGACGTACTGAGAGTGCGTTGCCTGGATATCCAACCATGGAAGAAATGATAGAGGCATGTAGCAAGATAGGCACTCCGCATGTTGCGAGTGTTTCGACAGAAGAATTCGAGAGAATGCTCGAAGAACAACTCAAAGGATTTATGAAAATAGTAAAGAGTATGGAGTCAGGTTTTCAGTGACTCAGCTGTGCAGGTATGATGGAAGCATCGCTTCATGAGGGAGCATGCTTTCCATGTGGGAAACTGGGAAACATGAAAAAGAGCTGCCCATTGCAGAAAAAAGTACAAAGCCTTTGTCCCAGGTGCCGAAGAGGAAAACATCATCCCAGCCAATGCTATTCAAAAACACATGTAGAGGGAAAACCTCTAGCTCTGCTGGGAAACTCCAAAAACAGTGCAAAGAGTCACCACATGATGACACAAATGGAGATGGAGCGACAGCCTCAAAGTCAATTCCATTAAAGGCCTCCGGTCAGAGAGTGATCATCAGGGAACGCCAATCAGATTCCCTCAGCAAGACCATTTGTCAATTTCCCAGTGATCCAGGCTTATTGCCACCAGGTGCACAATGTGAATTGGCAACGTCCAAGTTGGTTTGTTTTTTGAATGAAGATCATGCGGTACTCCATACAGGAGTCTCCGGAACATCGAAAAAAGAGGCAAGACTTCCTGATTATAGGCAAGGACAGATGCAGTATTTTGGGGCTTGTTATTTATCCATGTGTTGTTTCTGCAGACCAGAATGAAGAATTGACGGTTTTAGCTCAAGCTTTACGTCCTCCATGGATCCTTTCGGCAAAAACTTTAGTAGCTAAAGCCATTGCTTTGCCTCTGCATGCAAATTATCCAATCAGACCATTGATCAGCAGGCAAGTTTTATCTATTAATGAGTCTACTGAAGTTCATGCCACCTGGGTAAAGCAGATAAGTCGTGATAGACCTGTAATCACCTGCAACTTGACATAAAATGGCAAGACAGTGTCAATTCAAGGGATGATGGACACAGGTGCCGATGTCACAGTCACCTCACATCTCTTCTGGCCCCAGGAATGGAGCTTAAAAACTCCTTTGAGTACCCTTTCAGGCAAAAAAGGAAAAGGATATGCTTGTGTCTCCACAGGTGCAGGACCAAAGTGGGTTCCTGCAAAGTGCGTGAAACCGTATCAAGCTGAGAAACAAGCAGACGAAGACTCCAGAAATCAAGAAGCCAGTACGCAAACATGATTTAGCATGAAAACAGCATTCAACATCTTAGACATTGAACAAACAGCGTGCAAAATTTATGGACTGAGGACTTTGTGAGGGAGGGGTGTTTAATACAGAAATTTAAGAACTTTTGCGAGAGATAAGGTTGTTGAATAAGATCAATTAGCCATTGTATTTGTGCCTTATCTTTTGTTGGTTGCCTTATGCAACACAGTTTTGCCATGAATCAGTCGAGAGAAAATGTCTGGAGAGCTTTGACCAATGTGTCAAATCTAGACATCATCTGCTTGACTCATTCAGGGTCAGGGAAGCCATTCTAAAACAAGTAATCAAAGAAAAAAGTTGGGTTTTTTGGCAAAGAGAAGGGGGAGATATAGGAATCCAGAAATGGAGAGACATTACTCTGTTTGTCCTATTTTCCAAAACAGTATCAATCCTATTTGCCATTGACAGAAAGGCTTCCAAATATCCCTGGGTAAACCAGGATTTATAAAAAATTAAGTAGAAAGTAGTAGAATGTTTAGTATGCCACTGAGGTGAAAAATATAGATTTTAGAGGGATTTAATACACGGAGTAAAGATGGAGGAAGAAAGGTGTGGTCTTTTTTAGCTCTTCTTCCTTCTTCTCCATGATTCTGCAGTTTTGGGGAGCACAAAGAATGTTTGGTTGAAAGTTAGTTGCAGTTTTAGTTATGTAAATAGATACAGAAAACTTACTTGTTAAAATATAAAAACAATACATGTGTCCATAGTTAACAAGGTTAAAAATAGATATAAAAATGAGGCAGCCGCGTGGTTCGGGGCCATTTTGTACCATCAGAGCAAAATGAGCCAGGTTGTGGTGAATTGAACTTGTGCAGATAGTCTGGAGAGACCTGCCAAGTTTTGTAATAACCTTCTAATAAACACGAGAAACAAGATTCTAACGAGCTTGAGAGTTGTTCTTCAAACCCAGAGACCTGAGATAAGCGGGACTGCCCACGAGAGAGGATCCCAAAGGAGCTCAGCCCAAAGGGGACTGAGAAATCTGTGAGGAAAGAAAAACACAGAAGAAGTATAGAAGAAGCAAGAGAAAAAAAAGAACAAGAGAAGTTACAGGTTTTAGGAGATCTGTGATAGAGATGAGGAAGTGTTAAACTCATTCCAACCAGCTGCCCAAAGCAGTGCCTTTAGTCTCTTTTCGGCTGGGGAGTAGCACCGGCCTTGTTGAACGCAGGCAGCAGCACGAGCAGGGCTCCTCCAGCAGCAGGGACACACCACGAGCCAGGAGGGGACTGTGGTACCAGAGGGGACTGTGTCACCAGAGGGGATTGTGGCACCAGAGGGGACCGTGGCACCAGAGGGGACTGTGGCACCAGAGGGGACCGTGGCACCAGAGGGGACTGTGGCACCAGAGGGGACCGTGGCACCAGAGGGGACTGTGGCACCAGAGGGGACCGTGGCACCAGAGGGGACTGTGGCACCAGAGGGGATTGTGGCACCAAAGGGGACTGTGGCAACAGAGGGGACCGTGGCACCAGCCGTGCCCAAGGCCTGAAAAGGGTGGCAAAGTCAGGTGGTGCTGCCTGGCTGCATGAACAGCTCAGGCAGGGCGTGGTGAGGAGCCAGATCTGGGGGCCATCCAAGGAGTCCTGTCAAGAGCAAATGGTTCTAATATACTCTCTGGGAAAAAAAAGGGGCAATCCTTTGAGTGAACTGAAGTGCTAATAAATATTTGCTCACGTATGGTGGGGTTTCTCTGCAAATGGGCTTTGATGGGAAATTTCTGACCACATTTAGTTTTGCTCTTTAAGTTGAGCAACTGAGGAGCTTTGTTGAGGAATGGAGAATTGTTTGTAGCTCAGTATTTTCTCAGGAGGAGCCTTATATTTTAGCACAGGAGGAAGATAAGGCAAAGGTTTAAAAACATTTCCCTCCTGAAGTGACACACTTTCTGAGGAGTCTGAGGAGAATTCCCCTCAGCCACTGCCAGGGCTGTTTGCCTCTTTTGCAGGCTCAGGATTCTGGGAGTTCCAGGAGCCTCAGGTGACATGGTATTTTCCTCTGAATATTTCTTGTTGTGCAGTATACAGGGAGAATATTTTGTGTGAGATTCTCCTCTGGGCTTTGAGGTGAATCTCAGTAATTCTGTTGATTTTCATGTCCAGATGAACTTCTTGTAAATAAGAAGGAAAAGGGAAGAGGCACCATGGAAAATTAATTGCTCAAAATTTGAGTGGCCCAACCACATTAAAAATGAAGTCTAAACTGAAGAAATCTTTTATTTATTTTCTTTTTCCTTGATAGGTGGGTTAAAACATGAAGTGTAAATAAAGTTCTTTGAAAAGGTTCAGCCAGCACCCAGCTGTATGAAAATCAAAAGGGATAAGACAGGGCATGGGAAGAATCTTCAGCCTTTCCTGTTGAAGGTAGAAGAGTAGGACAAGTGCCTCTGGCTGTTACCCACAGGTAATGTGTTATTTGAAGCCAAGAGCAGATGCCCCAAGCTGCTGGAGGGCCGAGCCCTGTCATGGCTGTCCCACTTGCAGTCCTAGCTGGACCAGGGTGGCTGGCTCGGGAGGGGAGGAGGTGGGGGAATCTCAGGGGGCTTCCTCTTAACAGCCGGGCTGGGGGGCCGTGGGGGAGGCACGGAGTGCTGGTGCTCTGCTTTCCAGGTCGACTCCTGCTTCTGAGGCCACATCTGAGAGCTGTCAAATGAGGCAGTCTCTGGGCTCCCTGGGGGCAAGGGAGAGTCACACCTCCTTGGCTGGTATGCTGGAGCTGCAGCAGGGTGACTGTGGAGAGAGGAGGTGGCTGAGGCCCCCAGCTGCCATGGGCACTCAGGGACCCTCCTGCACAGCAGGGCCCAGAGCGGCCAAGGCTCCCCAGCACGGCTGGAGCTGCTGGCACAGCTTGGCCCAGCTGGACAGCTGCCCCTCAAGGCCCCGGCGAGCAGGGAATGGCTCTGGGCAGGGTCCCTGGCCGGGAGCGGGCCCCAGAGCGCCTCTGCCTTTCAAGGGCAATCTCGTCCCTGCTCTTTCTCCTGCTCACCTTGCTTTGCCTCTGCCCGCTGCTTTTGGGGCTGCTCTTGGCCAGGCAGCCTCAGTGGGAGCCAGCACTGGCTGCAGCCCCAGCGGGCTCCCCAGGACAAGGCCCAGCAATTAAGAGGCCAATGAAAGGCCTGGGCAGCAGCAGAACTCTCAGCAGAGTTATTTGGGCAACCACTGACTACCCACAAGTGCACAGCAGCCTCACTGGGAATGTTTCCTGACTATGAGCATCCTTTCAAGAAGCTGGAGGGTGGAGATGAACAACAACTTACCATTTCTTGTCCTTCCACCACCGGAATCCAACATAGCACAGGACCATGGAAAGTGGCACTGTGAACAGTGTCACTGCTGTGCCTATCATGCAGGACTTGCGCACATCCTGCGGGCAGAACACTCTTGGGGTGCTCGGTGGATTCTCAGCATTTATATTGGACTTGCCAAGCGCATCTGTGGGAGCAATGGGCAGTGTGAGCCTGTGCTGTGCTCCATTGCTGAGCTGGCAGCACACTGGATATGGCCAGGACATTCTCTGTTTCCCCCAGAGCTGGGGCCTGCAGGCACCTTGCCACCCCTTGGCACAGGCTGTGCCACCCAACAAAGCCCAGAAGGCCGAGAGCAGAGCCTGGGACAGCACAGCTGCTTGGGCAGTGGCTCCTTCCAGGGACACGGGCCAAACCCATCCCTTAGCAGCCACTGCCACCCCTGACCCTCCCTGCTCTGTGACAGCTCCCCCAGCCCCAGGGGACAGAGCCAGGCCCTGTAAGGGGCCAGTGCATCCCCTGCCCAGTTGGGAGCCAGGGCTGGCTGTGGCCCTGGGCTCACGGCAGGGCTCCCACTCTGGGCTGCTCCTGTGTCTTGGGCCTCTGGATGCTTAGGGCCAGCTCCAGGAGCAGCTGCTGGGGGAGAGATGTTGGTGCACAAGTCCCGATTCCCAGGGGCTGGGAACGAGCTCCAGAGGCCTGGAAGCCACGGCACCTCCAGCTTTGGCTGCTGCCGGGCCATGCAGGCCCTGAGGGAAGAGCTGCTGGCACACAGCCCTGCCGAGGGAGAGCCCAGCACAGCAATTACCTCCTGTGCCTGGGCCTGGCATCTCCTCCTTTCCTACATCAGGAGCTCGCACAGGGCCATTCCTTCCTCTAGCATATGCCATCATCTGCACAAACATCTGCTCCAGCACTTGAGAAAGGAAAAGGGACAGCTGGATAAGACAGAACTGTTCACCATTAGGGGAGGTGGTATCTTCAGGAGGCAATAGTTGTCAAAGTCATGGATAAGGGTCAGGAAAATATCCAGGTTATTGGAGCTGGGCCAGGGCCCTCCCTCCTCCAAACATCCCCTACACCTGATCTAGCCCAAGACAGAAATTGCAGGGGATCTCAGGGTGTGCATGGCCCATGCTGCAGTTTGGGCTCCCTGTCAGCTGATGCCAAATGCCTTCCTGCAGAGGCTGGGGAGAAGCTGCAGCCAGGCCAGGCTGGGAAACAGCCCTGCAGGCCATGAAAGCAGCAGTGGGGCAGCAAGGCTGCCATGGATCCCTTCGTGCTGTGCCGGGCATGGCGTGTCCAGATGTGCCCCTGGCTGCTGAGTGTCAGGAGGAGGCTGAGGGACATGGACCCACCACGGTGTCTCTCCAGATCACTCAGCATCCTGTCCAGAAGTTGGGATGCCTCCAGGGATTTCTTGTCTTCTATCTCTTTGTTCTTCCATCTTGGAGGACCTTAATGGAAAGTAGTTCCATTTCTCCTTCAGTCCAGAGTGGCAGTGAGTGCACCTGGGTGACTGGTGCCCTCCAAGGCACTCCCTCCTCTCTGCCTTCCACTCAGGAGCAGGAGCAGGAGGACCACGTGCCTGCAGTGTCCCCACAGTGGGATGGAAGGAGTCCCTTGCATGGCAGTCAGGGGAGAAAGGACTCCCTGGAGCTGCCAGCAGCTCTGAACTGCGCCCCAGGCAGGGCCAGGGCTTGGCAGCAGCAACAAGAGCAGCTCAGGCTCCCTGGGGCTGGCAAAGGAGCCACACGAGGCACAGCCCTGGGGCACAGCCCTGGGCCCAGCCCCTTCCTCTCTGCTCTTCCTTGTAGCTGCACAGAGCACACAGAAGATGACATTGGCATTGCACATGGGAAGAGATTGACAGCTAAATGCTCCTTCCTCCCACTGACAGCAATGCTGTGGGATCACTCAGGGCTCCAGAAGGGAGCAGAGCAAAGTTTCCAGAATCCATCAGCCTTCAGACTCTTAAGGGAAATGGCATGAGAGTGAGCTCTTGCCACACTCACACTGATAATTCTGTGCAGAAATGGACATTGAGAACTTGCCTCCAGCATTCTCCATGGGTCTCAAACCATTATGTGCCAGGGCTTTCAGATGCTCCATGTCACGATCCCAATCTAGAAGGGAGCACAGATCAGAATCATTCCATGGTGTGCTGGGACCCCCATCTGCCTTAGGGAACTGGGCACTGCAAGGGGGTCGTGGAAGGCCATGGGATCCAGATGTCAATGGACATGGCCAAAGCTGCAGAGGGGCCTGGGCAGCTCTAGGCTGGCCCTGGTCACTCTCAACACCTTTTCCATGCTCTGTGCAAGATCCCTGAAAGGCAGGTACTGCCAAGCAGCAGAGATTTACAGCTCAAGCCTCAGCAGGGTTCAGGCCCAGGGACACAGCAATTACCTCCTGGGGCTGTGCCTGGCATGGCCTCCCTTCCTGCAGCAGAGGCTGCCCAGGAGCCACTGCTTCCTCCGGGAAACGCCGCCTTCAGCACAGCCTTTGGGTTCATCTCTGGAGGAAGGAAGAGCCACAGCTGGATCAGATGGAACCATTCCCTTTTCAGGGAAGTGGTGTCATCATGATGCGATACTAGTCGAGGTCATGGATAAGGATTAGGAAATCATATAAACTTATGGGATTGGCCAGAGCCCTTCCTCCTCCAAACAGCCCCTGAACCTGATCTAGCCCAAGACCAGGAAATTGCAGGGGATCTCAGGGTGTGCATGGCCCATGCTGCAGTTTGGGCTCCCTGTCAGCTGATGCCAATTGCCTTCCTGCAGAGGCTGGGGAGAAGCTGCAGCCAGGCCAGGCTGGGAAACAGCCCTGCAGGGCATGAAAGCAGCAGTGGGGCAGCAAGGCTGCCATGTATCTGCTTCCTGCTTTGCTGGGCACGGTGTGACCAGATGTGCAGAGAAAGCCCCCAGCTGCTGAGTGTCAGGAGAAGGCTGAGGGACATGAACCCACCTTGTCCTCCCTGCAGCATTTCCTTCAGCATTTGCTGCATGGTATTGGATGGCTCATGGGGTTTCCAGTGTCCTGCAGCTTTGTTCTTTCCTCTTGGAGGACCTAATTAAAAAAATATATATCCATTTCCCAGGAATGGATCCTACAAAATCAGGGTTCAGCTTGTGGGATCAGCAAGGACACAATACTCACCCCTGCGACGGGAGCTGGGCTTGTGTGCAGCATCCAGCCCAGGAGCCTGGAAAGTCCTCCCTGCAGACACACCTGTAACTCAACAGCCACAGAAGCTTCTGTCGTGTCTGCTGATCTGCACAGGCAGCACTGAGCCACAGGAGTGCTGAGGGGATCACGCAGGGCGAGGGTAACACACGTGCACAGCTCTGTCCTGGCACCTGCAGCGATGCTGCCCTGGCTGAGCTTTGGGCTCTGAGCTGGCAGCTCTCCCAGGGGGAAAGGCCTTGACCTACCCTCACCATCTCCCAGAGCCTCAGTCCTGGATGTGGGTTGAGAAGCCAGATCACCTTCACTAAGAGGCTTGGCTGCAAAGAAAGGCAGGACAGAAGAGCTCCTGTGGCTCTGTAGGAGATCCTCAGGCTCCCTGGGGCTGGCAAAGGAGCCACCCAAGGCACAGCCCCGGGGCACAGCCCTGGGCCTGGCCCCTTCCTCTCTGCTCTTCTCCATGGCTGCACAGAGCACACGGAAGGAGACACGGGCATTGCACATGGTAAGAGATTGACAGCTAAAAGCTCCTTCCTCCCACTGACAGCAATGCTGTGGGATCACTCAGGGCTCCAGAAGGGAGCAGAGCGATTTTTCCAGAATCCATCAACCTTCAGACTCTTAGGTGAAGTGGCACGTGAGTGAGCTCTTGCCATATTGACACTGATTATACTGTGCGGAAATGGACATTGAGAACTTGCCTCCAGCATTCTCCATGGGTCTCAAACCATTATGTCCCAGGGCTTCCAGATGCTCCATGTCACGATCCCAGTCTAGAAGGGAGCACAGATCAGAACCATTCCATGGTGAGCTGGGATCCCCTTCTGCCTTAGGGAACTGGGCACTGCAAGGGGGTCAGGTAAGGCCATGGGAGCCAGATATCAGTGGACATGGCCAAAGCTGCAGAAAAGCTTGGGGAGCTCTGGGCTGGCCCTGGACACTCTCCACCCTCATTACAGGCCCTGTGCAAAATCCCTGGAGGGGTAGCAGGACCAGCCCAGGGTCCCTGGGGACTCTGTCCCTCCCACAGAGGAAACCCACCCTCAAGCCCTGGGGAAAACCATCCCCAATGCTTCCCAGGGAGAAGGAAGTGCTGTCCCAGGAAAGGGAAGCCAGGCCGTGGGCTCACCTGCTCCCTGTGCTCGCCACGGAGCAGCCTGGGCAGCCCTGTCAGGCAGGGCCACTGCCAGGAGGAGCAGGAGGAAGAGGCGCAGAGCAAAGGCCATGGTGCCTTGCCCACTGCCAGTCCTGCAGCTCTTGCTGCCACCACTGTCCTGACTCTGCTGTCCCAATGTCAGCACCACTGTCCCAATGTCAGCACCACTGCTGCCACAACAGTCGTGGTCAAGGACTGACTGCTCGGTCCTTGTGGTGCTGTGCAACCACGGGGCTCTGGGACCTCTGTGACCTCAGAGCCTGCTGTCACCTCAGCCTGCTGTCACCCCAGAGACTGCTGTGACCTCATGGCCTTGGCTGTACCTCCTGCAAGTGTACTCCCATCTGTACTCCAATCTGTACTGGACTGATTGTAAATCTTTGACTTCATCAAAGGGTCATTGCTAAACAAAACCTTGGTTTTGCCTGCTGACATTGCTGGTCATGTTCTGTCCCATGAGATGCTCTTGATGGTTCCCTCTTTTCCTGGGCATGGCACTGGAGGAGGTCCAGGCCCAGGTGATGCCACTGAAGGAAATGTGCCCTCAGCCCAGGGACACTCAACACAGACTCCCCCAGCCCCTCAGTGCCCTGCCGCTGGTCACAGCAGCCCCTGCCTGGCTCCTGCCTGCCCACACCGTGGTCAGCCCTGCCTGCTTCTGGACATGGAGCTCAGCCAGGGCTGGTGCTGTGTGGGCTTTGCTGGTGGTACCAGCCAGACACTGGGGTGACAGCTCCATCTCTTTATTGGAACAGAAGAGCTGTGTCAGGCCCTGCCCTGGCAGGAGGGACCCACCTACAGTCCAGGCCACAGAGCAGGGCGGGTCCCTTCAGGGACACAGGGCCTTGCTGTGGGTGGTGGCAGCATCTGCACAGCAGCAAGCTGATAATGCAGCTGTGACAGGGACATCACGTATGGGCATGGAGATGTGAAATGTGTGGTGCAGGTGTCCCTGAGGGAGGTGTTGGCCTTTCCTGTGAAGCTGCAGAGGGGAACCTGTTGAGAGAGGAGATGGCTGAGGCCCCAGCTGCAGCTGGCACACAGGGACCCTCTTGCACACTGGGAGATTCTCACTGTGCTCAAAGTTTCCCTCTGAAGACTAAGAGGTGAATGTGGATGGGCTTAGCAACTGGTCTGCAGGCCAAACAATTGAGGGAGCAAAAGAAGGAATAGAGAAAATACAAGTTTATCCATAGCAAGGAAGAAAGCAAGGCCGTTAGCATGGAAACCCATAAAAAGGTGCATAAGGGGTATTTGCAGTTGTAATAAATGGAATTGGTTTGTGCTAACTAAATTGTAACTGTTATTAAAGTTATTATTAGAAACAATCAAGAATCGGTGTTACAAAGCAGATGTACCCCTTTGCAGATGTTACATGTCAAAATTAAGGTACAGGATGTAGTTTAGAAGATAAATGGTGTCTCAAGACCAAAATGGCCTTGAGATGGACCAAAATTAGACCAAATTTAGGCATTGGGCGTAAGGATTAGTAAATATAAGGGTAATTAGTAGATTAATATAACACAAGGCTTAGTACGCACATACAAACCTGTAAGGTTTTCCAAAGGACAATGAGGAAGAGGAGAAGCCTTCGCCAAAAGACCACCAAAAGAAGACTGAAGACCTCCTAACAACAAGTGAGGCATGTGCCATGAAGAAAAATGATGTAAAGTCAGAAAAATCAGAAATAGGAGGAAACTTACAGGAAACATTAATGAATATGTATAAGCATACAGTATATGAGTTTAGCTTGAAGTGCTTTGTTTTGAAGGTGAGGCAGGGTGGGAAGCCTCCGTACCCTGGTGGGTTTTGCTTATGCTTTAATCATACTTAATTACTAGTAGATTATATATATAAATTTTAATTTTTTATTAAACTGTATTATTTTACTAAACTGTATTCATTTATACCACACTACTATTCAGTTTAGTAAATTGTATTCATTTTTAATTAAACTGCCATTAAGCCAAGGGACCTAGTTGTCAAAATTCTAATTTCATTTATAACAATATTTTAACAAAGAAGTTGTACAATGTTGTACAAAGTTGTACAATACCAATGTTGTTGTTCAATGTTGTACAACAACATTGGTATTTAACAACCATGACACAATATGAGCTATATTAACAAAGAAGGCACCTTACGGTGACAACATTCTACTGTTCAAACTGTAATCATCTTTGTGTACTGATCAGGAGGTCAGGATTTACTCTTTACCATCCTGATGCTGAATGTCTCCTTAGGCAGTCTGGTCACAGAGAAGAATGAATCCCTTGCAGGCTGCCCCTGTTTGGACAACCTGCTCCTCACCCCGAGCCTCAGCATGTCTGACATGGCCCACCTGGGACTGACATCCCAAAACATTGATAACATTTCTCTTTATATTTTTTTCTTTATGAATAAAATCTAATTAATTAATAAAAATAAAATTTTATTTTTTATAATAATATTATTTTGTGTTTTTAGAACCTAATTTTTATATTTATATGAAAGAATTGATACACTTTCAGGAACAAAAAACATTATTGGTCCTTGGTTCAAAGTACCACAATTCCCTTCATTAATTAATTGATCACTATTTCTCCCTCCTTATGCTAATTACACCTATTTTTAGTCCTTTGATCATATTTTTTAATGATTTTCTCCCACAGGGCAAAAGGAGCCACTTTGGGGTCTATGGAGACTTTTCTGGGGAACATTTGGGGCAGTTTTGTGTCTGGAGAAGGAATTTAGAGACAACCTGGGGGTCTGGAGGACACTTGGGGAGCCGGGTGGGCACATGGAGGGGCACTTAGGGATTCCGTGGGACAATTCGGGGCCCGGAGGAGCACTTGGGGGTCCAGGGGAGCGCTTGGAAGTCAGGGAGGGGAATCTGGGGGCCCTTTGGGCCCTTGGGCGGCACTTGGGGGGCTGTAACGAGGAATCTATGGGTCACGGGGGATGATGGGAACTGTAGGCGCCGGTATAATACAGTTTCATGGTGCCGCGGAGCATCACGGGAGTTATAGGCTCAGCTCCAGTGGATTCCGGTGAGGCGCGGGGCATGACGGGAAATGGAGTCATGGCAGGAATAGCACTCTATGGGCGCCGCGGAGCATGATGGGAGCTGTAGTCCCGAAAGTGGCTCGGAAGGCGCGTTTGGCGGTGAAGGGAAGCACTTGGAGAGCACTTCTGTGTTCGAGCCGTGGCTGCAGGTCCTCGGGGCGAATGTATACAGCTCGGGACCACTTGGGGGGAACCTGGATAGCTGTAACCGGGCTCTTTGGGGCACGGGGCACAGCAGGAGGTTTGGGCGCGGAACTGTGTTCCGGGATGATGGGAGATGAATTCCCAGCAGAGGCTGGAAGGGGCATCTGTGGGGTCGGGAGAACTCAGGGGTCCAGAGATGCTTTGGGGGGTCCTGAACGAGCGTTGAGGGGACACTCAGGGATCCTGGAGGGTTTGGGGGAGACTTATGAGACATATGGGGGGCGATGCCGGGGTTCTGGGGAGTGCAGGGCATATTTCCAGTTCCTCACAACCTGATCTCAATTGCCCCCTGCAGGCTCCTACTCACTGCCAGGACGATCCCAGTATGATATCCCAGTGTGATGTCACTACACAGCCAGTGCAATCTCAGCCACTGCCAGGATGATCCCAGTACAAACCAATCCCTGCCAGTGCTGCCACTCCTGGGATCCCCCAGCCCTCTCTGTGTTCCCCCCTCCCGCATCTCCCCAGAGGAGCCCCAAGGGCTGGTAGTCCCCAGCCAGGGTCCCCAGCCAGCCCCAGGTTGGATCTGCAGCCCCCAGTTTTCCCAGTTTCCCTCTCCTTTTCCCCGGGCCGGGTTCCCTCCATCCCCAGCGGGTGGGAGCAGCGGAGAGCCCCGCGCTGCCCATCCCGACCTGTCCCGGCTCCATCCCCGCTCCTGCCGTGGGCTGTGAGGGGTTCGGGAACGGGGCACCGAGGGTGTCACTGCTCCTGGGGGAGGAGGGGGAGGGATGGAAGAGGAAGGATGAAGGAAAGCAAGAAGGGATGGAAGTAGGAGAAGGGCGTGGTGTTAGGGAGGAGGTGGAGGAGGGAGGACGAGGCGGAGCAGGAGGAAGAGGAAGAGGAGGAACAAAGGAGGATCAGGGAAAGGAGAAGGAACCACAAGGTCAAGCACTCCCTGAATTCACAGCCCCCACCTGTGGGATCATCACCCCGCATCCCACAGCTGACAGGGGAGGGGGAGCTTGGCCCTGGTATCCTGGAGGGTTCCTGGGTTGGGTTTTTTTGTGGGTGATGTTTGAAGAATGAAGAACTCCAAAGCTGTATGCAAAATGCCCATTGGGGGAACATTGGGGGGTCCTGGTGGCAGCTGCTGGCAGAGGCAGCCTGGAGGAGCAGAGCCCTGTGTCCCCCAGGACCCCAAAGTGGGGAGCCCAGAGAGGAGGAGCACCACAATTCACGGGACCCTCAACAGCCTGGAGAGGGGCAGGGGGGACTCCTTGGACCCCCTGCACCCCAAAGCAGAGAATAAGAGGAGAAGGGACCCTGAAGCCCCAAAAACCTCCAGCATCCCTAAGTGCTGAGATGGAAACGGGTAACTTCTTGGATTCCTGGCACTCCCAGCAGCCTGGGGAGGGCAGGGACTGAGTAGATTGGGGACCCCCAGTGCAAGCGTGACCTCCAGGAGCTGGGATGGGAGGGAAACCCTGAACACCAAAGATGGGAGGGAAACCCTGAACACCAAAGATGGGAGGGAAACCCTGAACACCCTGAGACCAGAGATGGGGAACTTCTGGGAGGCATTTTCAGGGCTGAATCTGGGTGTTTGGGGGTTTTTATGGACTGCAGATGCCTGGTGACTTCTAGAGATGAACATGGACAGAATGAACCCCCTCAGCCCATGTGCTCATGAATCGTATTTTTCCCCAAGCCAGGATTTCCCATTCCCAAACCTTGGCCAGATGGAAGAGGAGGCTGTGAGGAAGAGGAAGATGCCCCAGGACACCCAGGCAGGTGAGGAGGAAGTCAGCGCCCCTTTCCCTCTCTCTCCTGCTCCATCTCCCAGCCCAGCCTGGCCCCCGGCTGCAGGACAACCCCGCTGCCGACACCGTCCTGCCAGGGATGCACTGGGGAGATCTCCTTCCCCTTCCCTCTGGCACGGAGGCAAATCCCATCCTCTCCTTGAACTTCCTCCCCCAGACATGGAGCTGAGGATGGAAACAAGGAAGAACAAATCCCTGCAGCAGAACCTCATGGAAGAGGCCGTTTTGAGCAGCTCCACAGCACAGAAATCCAATGGGGAGGAAAAGCCCTGGAGATCCCGCAGGAGGAGGGGCTCCAAACCCATCCCAGGGTGCTCTGAGGAGGAAAGACCCACCCTGTGCAGGGAAGGTGGCCAGAGATCCAGCCAGGGCTCTGAGCTGGTGGTCCATGAGCAGCTTCAGGATGGGACGAAACCCTACAGGTGCTTGGAGTGTGGGAAGAGCTTCAGCTCGAGCAGCAAACTGATCCGCCACCAGATGATCCACACTGGGGAATGGGCCTATGAGTGTGGGGAATGTGGGAAGGGCTTCAGCTGCAACTCCGAATTCATCCGTCACCAGCGCATCCACACTGGGGAGAGGCCCTACGAGTGTCCTGAGTGTGGGAAGAGGTTTCAGAGGAGCTCTCATCATCTCGTGCACCAGCGGATTCACACAGATGAGAAGCCCTTCTGCTGCCCTGACTGTGGGGAGGGCTTCAAGCACAATTCCACCCTTGTCAGGCACCAGCGCATCCACACTGGGGAGAGGCCCTATGAGTGTCCCCAGTGTGGGAAGAGCCTCAGAAACAGCTCCTACCTGACCATCCACCAGAGGACCCACACTGGGGAACGGCCCTATGAGTGTGGGGAATGTGGGATGACCTTCAGCCAGAGGTCCCAACTGACCATTCACCAGATGATCCACACTGGGGAGAGGCCCTATGAATGTCTCCAGTGTGGGAAGAGGTTTCGCATCAGCTCCAGTCTCCTCGTGCACCAGTGGATTCACACGGATGAGAGGCCCTTCCGCTGCCCTGAGTGCGGGAAGGGCTTCAAGCGAAACTCCCACCTCATCTCCCACCGGCGCAGCCACAGCGGGGAGAGGCCCTATGAGTGTCCCCAGTGTGGGAAGAGCTTCACCCAGAGCTGTACCTTGACCAAACACCAACAGAGGCACCACTAAGGGAAGCCCTACGTGTGCCCCAAATGCAGGAAGAGCTTTGTGTGCTGCCCCAACTCCATCCCCCATCAGAGGACCCACGTTGGGCAAAGCCCTGATGACCCACGTTCCCAGTGATCTGTGTTGGGAAGACACTGGGCTGGTGGTCATTTTAGTTTGGTTTCAGTTATCTTTTGGTTCATCTTTATCCTTGTAAAACAGACAAAATTGGGGTAAAAATCAACAAATTCATCAAAAGCATCTTAAACCTTACTTTTTACTAGTGTTTCAAGGTAATCTGGGATTTAGGGAGAAACTTGGGGGTTGTGGCAGTATTTGGTGGAGTTGTCTCCATTTCTTGGCACTCAAAGGGATGAGAGGGTTTGATCTGCCACCTCTAAACCACTCCAAAATTATACAATTCCACAGCCTCTAAGGGTGTGATGCCTTAAGCTTTAGCTTTCATATTTTTCATATTCTGCGCTGCCTAGGTTTATAGTTTTGAACTTCATATTAAGTGTTAGTGAGCTCTCTTCACAGAGTAGGTAGACAAAACAATTCCTTTTCTAGCTTGATAACAAGGGCAGTCATTACATGTTTCAGGCCCAAAAGCATAAACAAGGGTGGACTAAAGGAAGAAAACAAGAAGGATGGGACTTCACCATCTGAAGCTGTAATTGGACAATGAATCCAAATATGCAGATGGACCTAAGCTTACAAAAATGTGAGACCTTACAATCAGTTGTTCATCCATTTTTGTGGCCATTTTTGGTTGATCTTGGGTGTAGCCCTGGGCAGGCTCTTGTATACCCAAGGTATATCCTTTAAGGCCTTATAATAAACTTTATTCTTACCTCTGTGCAGCCTCTGTTCTAGGTCAGCCTTCTCAAGGCATCAGGTGGAATGGGGTTGGAAGGGGACTGGGCGAAGTGGGATGCAAATCAGGTGGGGTGAGATGGGCATTGGGTGGGGCAGGATGGGTGGGATAGGGATTGGGAGGTATGAAATGGGCAAAATAGGGCTTGGGAAGGAGGTCTTGATGTCCAGCAGAGATGAGATGGGTTGGCCTTGGGATTGGGGAGGTGGGGTGGGGTCTGGAATGAGACAGCCAAAGTTTGGGGATGATGAAGGGAGGGGGAGCCCATTACTGGGTGAGCTTTTGTGTGAGGTGCCCCTGCCCAGGGAGGCAAAGATTTGGTTTCAAATGAACATGATTAAAGTGAGAGGTGTGGGCAAGAGGGAATTCCATCCCTCTGCCTTGGAGTATGGGCCCTGCGAGCCCAGGAAGAAATTCCACCCTGGACCCCTCATGGGATGGCAACCCAGGGATTTCTGATTGTGTTTGGGCCCCTGGTGTTTCTCCCTTGCTGTGTTCCCGGTGGTCCCTGACCTTGAACTCCACCCTGATTCTCCAAACCCATCTCCCTGCCTCTGTTCGGGGCTGTCTCTGGATCTGAGTTTGTTCCTCTGCTGAATAAATGTTTTCCTGAGCAGAATCCCGTCTTGTTGGTGTCCCATACCAGTTCCTGGTAACTATAGCCTCCCTGGACATGAACCTGCGGCCCTGGAACGCAAAACCCCGCAAAATTAAGACCCTCCCCAGACCTCCAAAATCCCAAAATTCCCTAAAATTCACCCAAAACTCCCCAAATTCCCTTAATTTCCCTATAATGCTCTTTTTGTCCCCCTCTGCTGCCTCTGCAGATGGTGTCTTGGGGACAACTCCAGGAATTTGGAGGGGGTCTCTCCTCCTCTTCCATCCCCAAAAACCCACCACTTTTGTGTAAAAAATCCCAACAATCCCTTGGATTCAAGGGGATGTTCCCCCATTTTTTATGCATTTTGGGGGGGTTCCCCCCTAATTTCTCAGTGTTTTTTGCCATTTTTTGGTGGTTTTGGCATTTTTCAAAGTGAGCTTTTTTGGGGGGGGTTCCCCCAATTTTTTGGAGGTGGGTGCCTCAATTTTTTTCTGGGGGTTCACCCCCTCCCCCAATATTTCCTCCATTCCCCTCCCCACAAATTGGAGTAAAAGAGTCTTTTTTTTCCTTTTTTTTTTTTATTTTTACCTTTCCCCCCCACCTTTTTTTTTTTTCCCTCTTTTTATTTATTTGCACTTAATTTTGAGGGGCAGGAATTTTGGAGAGGGCTCACCTGGGGTGACACGAAAAGTTGGGGAGACCCTCTTCCCACAAAAAATAGGAAAAATCGCAGGAATTCTGGTGGTTTTGCCCAGACCCAAGGTGTGAAAAATGTGAAAAAAATTATGTTCTCAGATTTTTGGTGATTTTGGGGGAGAGGGTTGCAATTTTGGGGGGATTTTGGGGAAGGGTTGCTGTTTTTTGGGGGGTGTTCCCAGGTTTTGGAGTGGAATTGAGGAACTTGGTGGTTTGGGGGAAAACTTTGGAGCTCCTGGGGGGAATTTCGGGGTTTTAGGGCAGGAATTTAAGGATTTTTTTGTAACATTTGGGTGTTTGGGGGGAAATTTGGGGTTTTGGGGAGAACTTTGGGTTTTTTAGGGGGAGGATTTGGGGTTTGGGGTAAAAAAATTGGGGTTTTGGGGTGGAAAATTTGGTGGGATTGGGGGGAAAATTTTGGGGGGAGAATTTGAGTCTTGTGAGGATGTGGGACTTTTGGAAGATTATAGGGGTTTTGGGGGTATTTGGAAGGAATTTTTGGATTTTTGGGGAGGAATTTGGTGGTTTTGGGGGGAAAATTCAAGGGTGCTGGCAGAGTTCTGATTTTGGGAAGGGGATTTGGGGACGATTTTTTGGGTTTTGGGGGAATCTCCACTGATGGGGAGGAGTCCTGATCACAGTGAGGAGCTGCATTTTGGGGAGGCCTGAATTTGGGGAGGGGTCTCAGGGAGGATTCCTGATTTTGGGGTGGGATGTGGGGGGATTTTCCAGTGATGGGGAGGTTTCTTGGGGGTGGGATTTTGGGAGGAGTCTCATTGGGGGACCATCCTGAGCTGGAAGCAGGGGGGATATTGGGAGTGGAATTTGGGGAGTGTAAGAAATGGAAATAATTTGTGCTAACTAAATTGTAACTATTTGGAAAGTTATTACTAGAAGCAATCAGGGGAATTGGTGTTGCAAGGCAGATGGACCCCTTTACAGATATTACATGTTAAAATTAAGATACCGGATGTAGTTTTGAGATAAGTAATGTCCCAAGAGAAAATTGACCATGAGATGGACAAAATTGGAATGACTTCAGGCACAGGCCTGAAAATTATGAAGTGTAAGACTAATTAGTGGAACACAATGCTTACTTACATAACACAATGCTTAGTACGCACACAAAACCTGCAAGGTTATCTGGAGGACAACAAGGATGAATGTAAGCCTTTGTCCAAAGACCACCAAAAGAAGACTGAAGACCCCCTAACAAAAAGTGAAACATGCGCCGTGAAGAACAGTGATGTAAAATTAAAGAATCGGAAATAGGAAGAGACTTACAGGAAACATGAATGAATATGTATAAGCATACAGTATATAAGTTTAGTTTGAATTGCTTTGTTTTATATGTGAGGTAGGGTGAGAAGTCCTCCCCATAACCCGTTCAGTTTTGCTAGTGCTTTAATCATTCTTAATTATTGGCAAGCTATATTCATATCTATATATCTATATATCTATATATATATATCTGTATGATATATATATATCTGTATGTGTGGGTGTGTGTGCATATGCGTGTGTATATATATATATATATATGAATATATTCACTAAATTGTACTCTTTTGCTAAATTGTATTCCTTTACATCAAATTGCTATTCAAGCCACTAAATTGTACTCTTTTATTTAATTGTTTTCTTGTATTCAATTCACTAAATTGTATCATTTTTTTTTCTTATTATTAAACTGCTGTTAACCCAATAGACCTAGTCGTCCAAATTTCAATTTCATTTATGACACTGCCCTTGGGTGAGTTACATCCACAGCGAGAGGGAGGAGGAGATGATCCCACCCATGGCTGCTGCTGGGTCCAGACATTTGGTGATATAAAGCTGAGCCAGAGCTTCAGCATCTCTCCCAAAATCACAGAATCACAGAATGCCTTGTCTTGGAAGAGACCTTAAAGTTCATCTCATTCCACCACTTGCCATGGGCAGGGACACCTTCCACTATCCCAGGCTGCTCCAAGCCCTGTCCAACCTGGCCTTGGACACTTCCAGGGATCCAGGGGCAGCCATGGATTCTCTGGGCAAACTCTGATCTCTGCCCAGGTGAGCAGGGTCAGGACCCAAGGGAACAGCTGGAGCTGGGCCGGAGCAGGGCTGGGGATCAGCAAAAGCTTCTTCCCCCACAGGAGGCTGGGGCACTGCCCAGGCTCCCCAGGGAATGGGCACGGCCCCGAGGCTGCCACAGCTCCAGGAGCCTTTGGCCAGCGCTGCCAGGGATGCACAGGCTGCAATTGTTGGGGTGTCTGTGCAGGGCCGGGGGCTGGACTCCATGATCCCGATGGGTCCCAGATCCCAGCTCAGCCCCCTGTGCAACTCTCACCCTTTGGCTCAGCCTTTGTGTCCCCTCGAGGCACTGGCAGAGCTGATGGGGTGGGGCAGGAGCAGGGCAGCCCCGGTGTTCCCCTGGCAGTGACACCACAGCCAGGGCAGCCCCAGCGTTCCCTCCCTGGAGATGCTCCAAGGGAAGCGTCCAGAGCTGCATCCAGTCAGTGGAACTGAGAGGCCACTGAGCACCCCCAGCCTGGGCTGCTGTGGATTCCTCTGCAGACAGCTCAGGGAAGGTCCCCTTGGCCACCCACACAGTGCCCCAGACAAGTGTCACATACAGTTACAGAGCTCTGCCCAGAGCTGACAGCAGGAATCAATTAAAAAAAAAAATTAAAAAATTAAAACCACCAAAAAAAACAAGAAAAAGAGGACTCCTCCCAGCAGATCCTTTCCATCCTTCAGTTTTCACGTCTGCATGTGCACAAGACCTGGGGCTGCAAAAAATGAGGCTTCATTGGCACATTTGCAGGAAAAGCAGGTTTAGGGCAGGTTATCAGCAGAACTGTTCTCAGCTGGGTGAAAAAGGCCCCTTTGGCAGCTGCAGGGCCATTGAAAATGCAGATCCTTAGGCCATGGGGGAGAAAAGGGCTCTGAATTCCCCTCCCTTGACACACAAACCCTGCTCCCAAGCTGCTCCCCACACAGGATTCTACTGGAAGACTGTGGAAAGCTGAGAGTTGACTTTGGCTTCTCCATGTTCCGTGTCCTAAAGCTGCCTGGCAGAAGAAATTTAGGGTCAACTCCACTGGCACAATCCCTCCTGGCCCAGGGCACAGCCCCAGGAAGGTCTTTGCTCCTCGCTCGGCCCTCCCTGAGGAGGCTGGCAGGGCTTGCAGTTTTATGGCATTTGTCCTTGCTGCCCCTCATGTCCCACTACCCCACAAAGAGCCCCGAGCCACCCGTGAGGGACAGGCCCTGCTGGGCCAGGCCTGGGCTCAGGGCTTGGCCTTTCTGCTTCCTCCAACCCAGCCAGGGCTGGCTCAGCATTGCAGTTCCCTGTGCTGTGCCCCAGGCTCGCTCGGCCCCTGCTGAAAAGGGACCTGAGGTACCTCGATCTCCTCGGGCAGTGCATGGGAGAAAACAACTAGCTTCCCAGGAGGGGGGAAACAAACTTTTACTTGCAAAATTTAGAGAATGAAGTACTTGGGAAATCATAAAGTGACATGGAATTACAGTAAAGCACTTCACAGAGCACTGACTAAGCAAACTCTAATCCATCCAACTTCAAATTATACAGATTTGGAGAAAAGGAATTCAAGAGAAGAGAGAGGGACAGAGATCCACAGTCAGCCTTGGATCCAGCGCCATCTCAGCTGCTGTGAGCTCCGGGGCTGTGGCACATGTCAGTGTCTGTAAGAGACGCTTTCGGGGTGTGGACGTTCCGGGACACGGCAGAGACCTCTATAATCGAGTTAGATGTCAGTAGTTTATTTCAGGGCGTGGGAGAGAGAGAGAACCTGCTAGGAGCCAGCAGATGAAGCTCAAAGCAGGCTCAGAGGGAACAATACAAAAGGGAGTAAAATATGAATACATGAGTTCAAGACTTAAGATAGCTAAGAAAGAGAGTAGCAGAACAGAAGTGAGAGAGCTGGGAAAAGAGCATAAAGAAGAGAAGTAAAAAGAGCAGGAAAAAGAGCGTAGAAAAAGTGAGGCAAGAGAGACAAGAGAGCGTAGCAAGAGAGAGAGCTCTCCTTTACAGTTGCTTATATAACCTATACATTGAATATTTTATTCCTTCACTAACCAATCTTTCTAAGTATACTAATACAGTAACATTTGTGTGTGACCTATAGAAATCGCTGCTTTTGCATATTTTTAGTTATCTCAGGGTCCTTCAGACCTTTCCTTATAAGGCTGGGAAGAGGGGTCTTAGCTTAGTTTTACTGGGGGAAAGAATGTGTTCTGGCATACCAGACCGGCTTCTTTCAATTATTCAAACTGTTCTTTCATTTGTATTTCTTCCTTAGCCTTTCTGGCTAAGGAGTCATATTTATAATTTCTTTCTAATTCTACCTTCCCAACAAGTGTCACACCCGTGTCACAGCCTCACCTGCTGTGGTTCCTCTCCCAGGTGGGGTTTTTGGGGTGCCAGGGGCTTGGCAGCCACTTTGGGGCTGGAGCAGAGGCTGCAGTGGCTGGGCTAGGGCAGAGACTGCACCACCCATTCAGAACTTGTTCTGCCCCCCAAACACACACTGGAGATGTCTGGGACCATTCATCATTTCTCTGCTCTCCAGCACCAAGGCAACACACTCTGGCTGCAGCTCTGAGCTCATGCCCATGGCAACTACCCCTGACAATGGGGCTCCATGGAGCTGCTCTCAGGAACCCCCCAAGAGCTGGGGAGTGCCCCAGAACTGCCTCAGAAATGTGGGATACCCCAAAATCTCTTCAGGAATGTGGAATATCCAAAAACTCACTCAGTAACGGACACGCCCTCCCTTCATCATTATCCCCAAACTTTGGCTGTCTCATTGCAGGCCCCACCCCATATCCCCAATCCCAACCCCAACCCATCCCATCCCTGCTTGACATCAAGACCCCCTTCCCAAGCCTGATTTCCCCCATTTCACACCTCCCAAACTCCATCACACCTATCCTGCCCCACCCAATGCCCATGTCACACCCCCAATCTGCATCCCACTTCACCCAATCCCCTTCCAACCCCATTCCACCCGATGCCTTCAGAAGGCTGACCTAGAACAGAGCCAAGACAGAGTTAAGAATAAAGTTTATTAAAAGGCCTTAAAGGATACACCTTACAAGAGCCTGCCCAGGGCTACACCCAAAATGGACCAAAAATGGTCAAAAAAAAACAAAAACAAACAACTCATCACGAGGTCTCACATTTTTGTAAGTTGAGGTCCATCTGCATATTTGGGTTCATGGTCCAATTTTAGCTTCAGATGATGAAGTCCTGTCCTTGTTTTCTCTCTTCAGTCCACCCTTGTTTATGCTTTTGAGCCTGGAACTTGTAATGATTGTCCTGGGTATCAAGCTAGAAAAGGAATTGTTTTGTCTACCTACTCTGTGAAGAGAGCTCACCAACACTTAATATGAAGTTCAAAACTACAAACCTAGACAGTGCAAAATATGAAAAACATGAAAGCTAAAACTTAAGGCATCACACCCGGAGGGGTTGTGGAATCCAATAGTTTTGAGTGGCACTGTGCAGTTTTCAGTGGCACTGAGTGGTTTTGAGGTGACAGATAAAACTCTCGTTGCTTTGAGTGCCAAAAAATGGAGAAAACTCCACCAAATAGCTCCACAACCCCCAAGTATTTCCCTGAATACCAGATTACCTTGAAGCACTAGTAAAATGTGAGGCTCTAGATGCCTTTGATGAATTTATAGACTTTTACCCCAATTTTGTCTGTTTTACAAGGATAAAGATGAATCAAAAGATAATCGGAACAAAACAAAAGGACCACCAGCCCAGTGTGTTCCCAACACAGATCACTGGGAACATGGGTCATCAGGGCTCTGCCCAACGTGGGTCCTCCCATGGGGGATGGAGCTGGAGCAGCATATGAAGCTCTTCCTGCACTTGGGGCACTCGCAGGGCTTCCCTTAGTGGTGCCTCTGTTGGTGTCTGGTCAAGTTAGAGCTCTGGGTGAAGCTCTCCCCACACTGGGGACATTTGTAGAGCCTCTCCCCGCTGTGGCTGCGCCGGTGGGAGATGAGGTGGGAGTTTCGCTTGAAGCCCTTCCCGCAGTCAGGGCAGCGGAAGGGCCTCTCCTCTGTGTGAATCCGCTGGTGCACGAGGAGAGTGGAGCTGATGCGAAACCTCTCCCCACACTGGAGACATTTGTAGGGCCTCTCCCCAGTGTGGATCATCTGGTGAATGGTCAGTTGGGACCTCTGGCTGAAGGTCATCCCACATTCCCCACACTCATAGGGCCGTTCCCCAGTGTGGGTCCTCTGGTGGATGGTCAGGTAGGAGCTGTTTCTGAAGCTCTTCCCACACTGGGGACACTCGTAGGGCCTCTCCCCAGTGTGGATGCGCTGGTGCCTGACAAGGGTGGAATTGTGCTTGAAGCCCTCCCCACAGTCAGGGCAGCGGAAGGGCTTCTCATCTGTGTGAATCCGCTGGTGCACGAGGAGATGAGAGCTCCTCTGAAACCTCTTCCCACACTCAGGACACTCGTAGGGCCTCTCCCCAGTGTGGATGTGCTGGTGACAGATGAATTCGGAGTTGCAGCTGAAGCCCTTCCCACATTTCCCACACTTGTAGGGCCATTCCCCAGTGTGGATCATCTGGTGGCGGATCAGTTTGCTGCTCCGGCTGAAGCTCTTCCCACACTCCAAGCACTTGTAGCGCTTCTGCCCTTTGTGAAGCTGCTCATGGACCACCAGCTCAGAGCCCCGGCTGGATCTCCGGCCGCCTTCCCGGCACAGGGTGGGTCTTTCCTCCTCAGAGCACCCTGGGATGGGTTTGGAGCCCCTCCTGCGGGATCTCTGGGGCTTTTCCTCCCCATTGGATTCCTGCGCTGTGGAGCTGCTCAAATCAGCCTCTTCCACGAGGTTCTGCCATGGGGATTTGTCCTCCCTGGTCTCCATCCTCAGCTCCTTGACTGGGGGAGGAAGGACAAGGAGAGGATGGGATTTGCCTCCGTGCCAGATGGAAGGGGAAGGAGATCCCCCCCAGTGCATCCCCGGCAGGACGGTGTCGGCAGCGGGGTTGTCCTGCAGCTGGGGGCCATGCTGAGCTGGGAGATGGAGCAGGAGAGAGGGAAAGGGGCACTGACTTCCTCCTCACGTGCTTGGGTGTTCTGGGGCATCTTCCTCTTCCTCACAGCCTCCTTCTCCATCCAGACAAGGTCTGGGATTGGGAAATCCTGGTATGGGTAAAACAGGGGAAGAGTACATTGACTTTGAATGTCTCTCGGTCCAAGACCATCTCTAGAAGTCACCGGTCATCTGGGGCCCATAAAAACCTCCCAGACACCAAAATTCAGCCCTGAAATTGCCTCCCAGGAGTTCCCCATCTCTGGTCTCTCCCCTTTGGTGTTCAGGGGTTCCTCCCTGTCTCAGCTGCTTGGGGTTACACTTGCACTCAGGTTCCCCTGTCTGCTCAGTCCCTGCCCTTTTCAGGCTACTGGGAGTTCCAGGAATCTAAAAAGTTTCCCCTGTTTCCATCTCCTCATTTAGGGATGATGGGGCTTTTTGGATTCCCATGGCCCCTTCTCCCCTGATGCTCTGCTTTGGAGTGCAGGGGGTCCAAGGATTCCCCCCTGCTCCTCTCCAGGCTATTGAGGGTCCCGTGAATTTGTGGTTCCTTCTTCTTTCTATGATCTTCCTTTGTCCCTCCTCTTCCATCCCTCCCCCTCCTCCCCCAGGAGCAGTGACACCCTCAGTGACCCATTCCCGAACCCCTCACAGCCCATGGCAGGAGCGGGGATGGAGCCGGGACAGGTCAGGATGGGCAGCGCGGGGCTCTCCGCTGCTCCCACCCGCTGGGAGACTGGGAAAATTGGGGGCAGCAGATCCAACCTGGGGCTGGCTGGGGACCCTGGCTGGGGACTGCCAACCCTTGAGGCTCCTCTGGGGAGATGCGGGAGGGGGGAACACAGAGAGGGCTGGGGGATCCCAGGAGTGGCAGCACTGGCAGGGACTGGTTTGTACTGGGATCATCCTGGGATCGTCCTGGCAGTGGCTGAGATTGCACTGGCTGTGTACTGACATCATACTGGGATGATACTGGGAGCAGCTGGGACCATGCCAGGAGAGACTGCGATCACACTGAGGGAGACAGATCTTACTGGGATCATACTGGGATGATACTGGCAGTGAGTAGGAGGCTGCAGGGGGCAATTGAGACCAGGTTGGGGGCAAATGTGATATACTGGGAGTGAATGGGATCGTGCTGAGGCTGACTGGGAGAGTTGAGATCAAATGGGATCATGCTGGAAGGAACTGGGAGAAACTGGGAATATGCCCTGCGCTCCCCAGAACCCCAGTATTGCCCCCCATATGTCCCATAAGTGTGCCCCAAACCCTCCAAGATCCCCGAGTGTCCACTCAGCACCCGTTCAGGACCCTCCAAAGCGTCCCTGGATCCCTGAATGCTCCCGACCCCACAGATGCCCCTTCCAGACATGGCTGGGAATTCATCTCCCATCATCCCAGAACACAGTTCCACGCCCAAACCTCCTGCCGTGTCCCCTGCCCAAAAGGGCCCAGTTACAGCTCCCCAGGTTCCCCCCAAGTGCTCCCGAGCCGTATACATTCGCCCCGAGGACCTGCAGCCACGGCTCGGACGCAGAAGTGCTCTCCAAGTGCTTCCACACGCCACCAAACGCGCCTTCCGAGCCACTTCCTGGACTACAGCTCCCATCATGCTCCGCGGAACCCATAGAGCGCTATTTCTGCCATGACTCCATCTCCCGTCATGCCCCACGACCCACCGGAATCCACTGGAGATGCGCCTATAACTCCCGTGATGCTCCGCGGCCCCATTAAACTGTATTATACCGGCGCCTACAACTCCCATCATCCCCCGCGGCCCATAGATTCCCCGTTACAGCCCCCCAAGTGCTCGCCCGGACCCCGAAGTGTCCCCACATTCCCCTTCCTGACTTCCAAGTGCCACCCTGGACCCCCAAGTGCTCCCCCAGGCCCCGAATTGTCCCACAAAATCCCTAAGTGCCCACCTGGCTCCCCCAGGTGTCCTCCAGACCCCCAGGTTGTCTCTAAATTCCCTCTCCAGACACAAAACTGCCACAAATGTTCCTCAGAAAAGTTTCCATGGACCCCAAAGTGGTCCCTTTTACCCTGTCTGAGAAAATGATTAAAAAATATTATGAAAGGACTAAAAATAGGTGTAATTAGCATAAAAAGGGAGAAATAGTGATCAATTAATTAATGAAGGGAATTGTGGTACTTTGACCAAGGAATGATAATGTTTTTAGTTGCTAAAAATGTATCAATTCTTTTATGTAAATATAAAAATTAGGTTCTAAAAATACAGAACAATATTATTATAAAAAAATAAAATTTTATTTTTATTAAGTAATTAGATTTTAATGATAAAGAAAAATTATAAAGAGAAATGTTATCAATGTTTTGGGATGTCAGTCCCAGGTGGGCCATGTCAGACATGCTGAGGCTTGGGGTGAGGAGCAGGTTGTCCAAACAGGGGCAGCCTGCAAGGGATTCATTCTTCCCTGTGACCAGACTGCCTACAGAGACATTCAGCATCAGGATGATAAAGAGTAAATCACGACCTTCTGATTAGTACACAAAGATGTTTTACAGTTTGAACAGTAGAATGTTGTCACTGTAAGGTGCCTTCTTTGTTAATATAGCTCATATTGTGTCATGTTTTTTAAATACCAATGTTGTTGTACCAGCTTTCTTTGCTAAAATATTGTTATAAATGAAATTAGAATTTTGACAACTAGGTCCCTTGGCTTAATGGCAGTTTAATTAAAAATGAATACAATTTACTAAACTGAATAATAGTGTGGTGTAAAAGAATGCAGTTTAGTAAAATAATACAGTTTAATAAAAAAATAAAATTTATATATATAATCTACTAGTAATTAAGTATGATTAAAGCATAAGCAAAACCCACCAGGGTATGGAGGCTTCCCACCCTGCCTCACCTTCAAAACAAAGCACTTCAAGCTAAACTCATATACTGTATGCTTATACATATTCATTAATGTTTCCTGTAAGTTTCCTCCTATTTCCGATTTTTCTGACTTTACATCATTTTCCTTCACGGCACATGCCTCACTTGTTGTTAGGAGGTCTTCAGTCTTCTTTTGGTGGTCTTTTGGCGAAGGCTTCTCCTCTTCCTCATTGTCCTTTGGAAAACCTTACAGGTTTGTATGTGTGTACTAAGCCTTGTGTTATGTTAGTCTACTAATTTGCCTTATATTTACTAATCCTTACGCCCAATGCCTAAATTTGGTCTAATTTTGGTCCATCTCAAGGCCATTTTGGTCTTGAGACACCATTTATCTTCTAAACTACATCCTGTACCTTAATTTTGACATGTAACATCTGCACAGGGGTACATCTGCTTTGTAACACTGATTCTTGATTGTTTCTAACTTTAATAACAGCTACAATTTAGTTAGCACGAACCAATTCCATTTATTACAACTGTAAATACCCCTTATGCACCTTTTTATTGGTTTCCATGCTAACGGCCTTGCTTTCTTCCTTGCTATGGATAAACTTGTATTTTCTCTATTTCTTCTTTTGCTAACTCAATTGTTTGGCTGCAGACCAGTTGCTAAGCCCATCCACATTCACCTCTTAGTCTTCAGAGGGAAACTTTGAGCACAGTGAGAATCTCCCAGTGTGCAAGAGGGTCCCTGTGTGCCAGCTGCAGCTGGGGCCTCAGCCATCTCCTCTCTCAACAGGTTCCCCTCTGCAGCTTCACAGGAAAGGCCAACACCTCCCTCAGGGACACCTGCACCACACATTTCACATCTCCATGCCCATACATGATGTCCCTGTCACAGCTGCGTTACCAGCTTGCTGCTGTGCAGATGCTGCCACCACCCAAAGCAAGGCCCTGTGTCCCTGAAGGGACCCGCCCTGCTCTGTCGCCTGGACTGAAGGTGGGTCCCTCCTGCCAGGGCAGGGCCTGACACAGCTCTTCTGTTCCAATAAAGAGATGGAGCTGTCACCCCAGTGTCTGGCTGGTACCACCAGCAAAGCCCACACAGCACCAGCCCTGGCTGAGCTCCATGTCCAGGAGCAGGCGGGGCTGACCACGGTGTGGGCAGGCAGGAGCCAGGCAGGGGCTGCTGTGACCAGCAGCGGGGCACTGAGGGGCTGGGGGAGTCTGTGTTGAGTGTCCCTGGGCTGAGGGCACATTTCCTTCAGTGGCATCACCTGGGCCTGGACCTCCTCCAGTGCCATGCCCAGGAAAAGAGGCAACCATCAAGAGCATCTCATGGGACAGAACATGACCAGCAATGTCAGCAGGCAAAACCAAGGTTTTGTTTAGCAATGACCCTTTGATGAAGTCAAAGATTTACAATCAGTCCAGTACAGATTGGAGTACAGATGGGAGAACACTCAGGGGGTACAGCCAAGGCCATGAGGTCACAGCAGTCTCTGGGGTGACAGCAGGCTGAGGTGACAGCAGGCTCTGAGGTCACAGAGCTCCCAGAGACCCGTGGTTGCACAGCACCACAAGGATTGAGCAGTCAGTCTTTGACCACGACTGTTGTGGCAGCAGCAGCGGCGGCAGCAGCGGTGCTGACACTGGGACAGCGGTGTCAGGACAGTGGTGGCAGCAAGAGCTGCAGGACTGGCAGTGGGCAAGGCACCATGGCCTTTGCTCTGCGCCTCCTCCTCCTGCTCCTCCTGGCAGTGGCCCTGCCTGACAGGGCTGCCCAGGCTGCTCCATGGCGAGCACAGGGAGCAGGTGAGCCCAGGGCCTGGCTTCCCTTTCCTGAGACAGCACTTCCTTCTCCCTGGGAAGCATTGGGAATGGTTTTCCCCCAGGGCTTAAGGGAGGGCTTCCTCTGTGCGTGGGAGAGAGTCCCCAGAGCCCCTGGGCTGGTCCCACTGCCCCACCAGGGATGTTGCATGGGGCCTGCAAAGAAGGTGGAGAGTGACCAGAGCCAGCCCAGAGCTCTCCAGGCCCCTCTGCAGCTTTGGCCATGTCCACTGACATCTGGCTCCCTTGGCCATCCCCCGACCCCCTTGCAGTGCCCAGTTCCCTAAGGCAGAAGGGGGTCCCAGCACACCATGGAATGGTTCTGATCTGTGCTCCCTTCCAGATGAGGGTGGTAGGAAGGCTCCTCCAGCAGCTTGGCTGCATGAAGATTTTCTGCCTCTGGAGCCCCATGCAGGTATATTCTCACTGTCCTAACAAGGAATAATCATTGACAACCTGTCATGAACCAGGTGACAGAAGCTTCTGTGGCTGTTGAGTTACAGGTGTGTCTGCATCAAGGACATTTCAAGCTCCTTTTCTGGTTGCTGCACGCAAGCCCAGCTCCCATCACAGGGGTGAGTGGTGTGTCCTTGCAGATCCCACAGGCTTGAGCCCTGGTTCTGTGGGATCCATTCATCTGAAATGGAAATACTTTTTGTTAAGGTTCTCCTAGAGGGAGGAATAAACCCACAGAAGACAAGATGCTTAGTGAACTGGATAGACGCTATGGTGGGTCCATGTCCTTCAGCCTTCTCCTGAGACTCAGCAGCCGGGGGCTTTCTCTGCACATCTGGACACGCCGTTCCTGGCACAGTGGGAAGGGATCCATGGCAGCTTCACTGCCCCCTGCTGCTTTCATGGCCTGCAGGGCTGTTTCCCAGCCTGGCCTGGCTACAGCTTCTCCCCAGCCTCTGCAGGAAAGCATTTGGCATCAGCTGACAGGGAGCCCAAACTGCAGCACAGGCCATGCACAGCCAGAGATCCCTTGCAATTTCCCAGTCTTGGGGTAGATGTGGAATGGCAGCTCTTTGGAGGAGGGAGGGCCCTGTCCTGGCTCCGAAGTTTTGATGGCTTCCTGAACCTTATTCATGACTTGGACAAGTATTGCCTTTTGAAGATGCCACCTTCCTGTTGGGGAACAGCCCCACCTGATCCAGCTGTGGCTCTTCTTTTCTCCAGAGATGAACCCAAAGGCTGTGCTGAAGGCAGCGTTTCCCGGAGGAAGCAGTGGCTCATGGGCAGCCTCTGCTGCAGGAAGGGAGGCCATGCCAGGCACAGTCCCAGGAGGTAATTGCTGTGCCCCTGGGCCTGAGCCCTGCTGAGGCTTGAGCTGCCATCTCTGTTGCTTGGCTGTGTGAGCACAGTGCAGAGGAATTATCCTGAGCAGGCTCAGGGCACTCGGCTACTGAGCAGTTCTGCTGAGGTCCCTCCATGGGAGACACATCCCAAAACCTGGCAGCGGCTGTAAGGAATGTCCATGGTGGGGAAAGGGCTGAGGGGAGGGTAAAGCTCCAGTGTGCCCTGAGAGGGCCTGGCTCTGTCCCCTTGGGCTGGGGGAGCTGTCCCAGCTGAAGGACGGAGGGCAGGAGAGAGGGCAGGAGGAAGGTAGGGACATCTGTGGCACTGAATGCTGCAGTTTGGCCCAGGGCTTAATGGTTTCCTCTGTGGCAGGGAGAGCCCCTGGGCCCTGGGCTGGTGCCGCTGCCCCACCAGGGATATTGCACAGGGCCTGCAAAGAAGGTGGAGAGTGTCCAGAGCCAGCCCAGAGCTCTCCAGGCCCCTCTGCAGCTTTGGCCATGTCCACTGACATCTGGCTCCCTTGGCCATCCCCCGACCCCCTTGCAGTGCCCAGTTCCCTAAGGCAGAAGGGGGTCCCAGCACACCATGGAATGGTTCTGATCTGTGCTCCCTTCCAGATGAGGGTGGTAGGAAGGCTCCTCCAGCAGCTTGGCTGCATGAAGATTTTAAGCCTCTGGAGCCCCATGCAGGTATGTTCTCACTGTCCCAACAAGAAATAATCATTGACAACCTGTCACAAACCAGGTGACAGAAGCTTCTGTGGCTGTTGAGTTACAGGTGTGTCTGCATCAAGGACATTTCAAGCTCCTTTTCTGGTTGCTGCACGCAAGCCCAGCTCCCATCACAGGGGTGAGTGGTTTGTCCCTGCTGATCCCACAGGCTGAGCCCTGGTTCTATGGGATCCATTAATCTGAAATGGAAATACTTTCTGTTAAGGTTCTCCAAGAGGGAGGAACAAACCTACAGAGGATAGTAAGTCGCTGGAGACATCCAAACACATGGATAAGATGTTGAGTGAACTGGAGAGACGCCATAGTGAGCCCATGTCCCTCAGCCTTCTCCTGTGACTCAGCAGCCGGGGGCTTTCTCTGCACATCTGGACATGCTATGGTTGGCACAGCAGGAAGGCATCCATGTCAGCCTCGCTGTCCCACTGCTGCTTTCATGGCCTACAGGGCTGTTTCCCAGCCTGGCCTGGCTGCAGCTTCTCCCCAGTCCCTGCAGGAAGGCATTTGGCATCAGCTGACAGGGAGCCCAAACTGCAGCACAGGCCATGCACAGCCAGAGATCCCTTGCAATTTCCCGGTCTTGGGCTAGATCAGGTGTAGGGGCTGTTTGGAGGAGGGAGGGCCCTGGCCAGCCCAAATAACCTGGCCTTTCTCCTGATCCTTAACCATGACTTTAACAAATATTGCCACTTGAACATGCCACCTCCTCAACGGGGAATGGTTCCATCTGATCCAGCTGTGGCTCTTCCTTCCTTCAGAGATGAACCCAAAGGCTGTGCTGAAGGTGCCATTTCCCGGAGGAAGCAGTGGCTCATGGGCAGCCTCTGCTGCAGGAAGGGAGGCCATGCCAGGCACAGTCCCAGGAGGTAATTGCTGTGCCTCTGGGCCTGAGCCCTGCTGAGGCTTGAGATGTAAATCTCTGCTCCTTGGCAGTGCCTGCCTTTCAGGGATTTTGCACAGAGCATGGAAAAGGTGTTGAGAATGTCCAGAGCCAGTCCAGAGCTTTCCTCAGGCCCCTCTGCAGCTTTGGCCATGTCCATTGACATCTGGCTCCCATGGCCTTCCCTGACACCCTTGCAATGCCCAGTTCCCTAAGGCAGAAGGGGATCCCAGCTCACCATGGAATGGTTCTGATCTGTGCTCCCTTCTAGATTGGGATGGTGACATGGAGCATTTGGAAGTGCTGGTAAATGGCGGTTTGAAGACCTTGCCAGATGCTGGAGGCAAGTTCTCAATGTCCCTTTCCGCACAGAACAATCCGTGTCAAGGTGGCAAGAGCTCACTCATGTGCCATTTCCTTCAAGAGTCTGAAGGTTGACGGATTCTGGAAACCTTGCCCTGCTCCCTTCTGGAGCCCTGAGTGATCCCACAGCATTGCTGTCAGTGGGAGGAAGGAGCATTTAGCTGTCAATCCTCTTCCTGTGTGCAATGCCAGTGTCTCCTTCCGTGTGCTCTGTGCAGCCACAGAGAAGAGCAGAGAGGGAAGGGCTGGGCTCAGGGCTGTGCCCTGGGGCTCTGCCTTGTGTGGCTCCTTTCTGGCCCCAGGGAACCTGAGATGCTCCTGCTCCAGCTGCCAAGCCCTGGCCCTGCTTGAGGCTCAGTTCAGAGCTGCTGGCAGCTCCAGGGAGTCCTTTCTCCCCTGACTGCCATGCAAGGGGCTCCTTCCATCCCACTGTGGGCCCACTGCAGGCACGTGGTCCCCCTGCCCTTGCTACTGAGTTGAAGGCAGAGATGAGGAAGTGCCTTGGAGGGCAGCAGTCACCTGGGTGTACTCACTGCCACTCCAGCCTGAAGAAGAATCTTCAGCAGTGTCACGGGAGTTGTTCTGTCCTGACTTTCTTTGCAGATGAACCTGATGATGAAGATGATCCGGATTCCCAATCCATATCAGTTACTGAGCCTGATGATGAGGAAGATTATGAGGGTAGGTCAAGGCCTTTCCCCCTGGGAGAGCCTCCAGCTCAGAGCCCAAGGCTCGGCCACGGTGGCATCTCTGCAGGTGCCAGGACAGAGCCGTACATGGTTGTGCCCTCACCCTGCGTGATCCTCTCACTGCTCCTGTGGCTCAGTGCTGCCTGTGCAGATCAGCAGACATGACTGAAGCTTCTGTGGCTGTTGAGTTATAGGTGTGTCTGCAGGGAGGACTTTCCCAGCTCCTGAGCTAAATTCTGCCAGCAAGCCCAGCTCCCATCACTGGGGTGTGTGGTGCCTCCCTGCTGATCCCACAGGCTGACCACTGGTTCTGTGGGATCCATTCCTGGGAAATGCAAATACTTTATATAATGGTCCCCTGAGAAAGAAGAACAAACCTATAGGAGATAGTAATGTAGCAATGGGGGAACTCAAATACCTGGACATAGTCCTGAATGATCTGGAGGGATGCCATGGTGGGTCCATGTCCCTCAGCCTCCTCCTGACACTCAGCAGCCAGGGGCTTTCTCTGAACATCAGGACACGCCGTGTGCCCGGCACAGCAGGAAGGAATCCATGGCAGCCTTGCTGCCCCACTGCTGCTTTCATGGCCTGTAGGGCTGATTCCCAGCCTGGCCTGGCTGCAGCTTCTCCCCAGCCTCTGCAGGAAGGCATTTGGCATCAGGTGACAGGGAGCCCAAACTGCACCATGGGCCACGCACACCTTGAGATCCCTTGAAAATTTCCAGTCTCAGGCTAGTTCAGGTTTAGGGTCTGTTTGGAAGAGGGGTGGCCCTGGAGCATTTCCAAAACCGTGGGCACTTTCCTGATCCTTATCCATGTCTTTGACAAGTATTGCCTGGAGAAGACCAGCACAGCACAGAGAAATTGTGCCATTCGAGCTCAGGGGGTTGAGCAGTCTTGTGCCAAGGGGTGGCAAGGTGCCTGCAGGCCCCAGCTCTGGGGGAAACAGAGAACGTCCTGGCTGTATCCAGCGTGCTGCCAGCTCAGCAGTGGAGCACAGCACAGGCTCACGCTGCCCATTGCTCCCACAGATGCAGCTGGCACCACAGCACATGCTCAGAAGATCTGGGAGAGCATGAGAAGAGTTTTCTACCAGGGAACAGATGGTTTGATTAAGTTAATGGCCATTGTGGCTGGTGGAGCAGTTTTCCTGATGATGTGCTGTGCCGGAATCTGGTATTGCCAGAAGGGAAAACGGTGAGTGTTTTGCAATCTCGGCCTCAAACAGCTTCTTGAAAGGCTGCTCATAGTCAGGAAACATTCCCAGTGAGGCTGCTGTGCACTTGTGGGTAGGCCCTGGTTGCCCAAATAACTCTGCTGAGAGTTATGCTGCTGCCCAGGCCTTTCATTGGCCTCTTAATTGCTGGGCCTTGTCCTGGGGAGCCCGCTGGGGCTGCAGCCAGTGCTGGCTCCCACTCAGGCTGCCTGGCCAAGAGCAGCCCCAGGAGCAGCAGGCAGAGGCAAAGCAAGGTGGGCAGGAGAAAGAGCGGGGATGAGATTGCCCTTGAAAGGCAGAGGTGCTCTGGGGCCCGCTCCTGGTCAGGGACCCTGCCCAGAGCCATCCCCTGCTCGCTGGGGCCTGGAGGGGCAGCTGTCCAGCTGGGCCAAGCTGTGCCAGCAGCTCCAGCCATGCTGGGGAGCCTTGGCCGCTCTGGGCCCTGCTGTGCAGGAGGGTCCCTGAGTGCCAGCGGTAGCTGGGGGCCTCAGCCACCTCCTCTCTCCACAGGAGCACCTCTGCAGCTTCAGAAGAGCAGCCAAAGATTTTAGTCTCTGAGAAGCTGACCTGTTATCCTCGCTCTTCACATCTCTCCCCATCTGCTGTGCTGCGGCTGCATCCCCGTCTTGAGGGCATCCCAAGACCCACACCTCCCAAGCGAGACCCTCTGCCCCTGAGCCCCCTGGCCCTGTTCCCTGGCCAGGACTGAAATTGGGCAGCCCCTGTCCACCAGAGCAGGGGTTGGCCCATGGTTTTTTTTCAAATAAAGAGATGGAGCTGTCACCCCAGTGTCCAGCTGGTACCACCAGCAAAGCCCACACGGCACCAGCCCCAGCTGAGCTCCATGTCCAGGAGCAGCCGGGGGTGCCCACGGTGTGGGCAGGCAGGAGCCAGGCAGGGGCTGCCGTGACCAGCGGTGGGGCCCTGAGGGGCTGGGGGAACCCATGCTGAGCGTCCCTGGGCTGTGAGGGAACATTTCCTTCAGTGGCATCACCTGGGCCTGCACCTCATGAGGCACACAGGGAAAATTTGGGCTCTCTCCTAAGGTGTGCAGGGATTCCCCAGGAGGAGTGCAGTGGGGTTAAACTGAGAGGGTTTTTTACTCTTCTCAGCACAGCAAAGGGGACAGTCTTGGCCAAGGTTTTGCAGAGCTGGGAGGAAGCCTCTTGTGAGCCCTTGGGCCTGGCCTGTGGGCACAGCGGGCAGGTGGAGCCCATCCCTTGAGGCCAGTCCGGGCTGCTCGGGCCAGGCTGGGCCGGGTGAGCCGGGCCATTCTCTGGGGCACAGGAGGCACCCAGGGCTATAACTGGGGCTGTGGTTTTTCAGCTTGAAGGGAGGTTGGCTCTGTTGGTTCAGAGGGCACAGCTTAGATCCCAGTTACCTTTGTAAACCTGCTGGGGAAGTGTTGAGGGCAGAGAGTTCCAACCCTTCTCACTGGGAAGCTGGGCTGATGCTGTGGGGTTTTTTAATTTTTTGCCCTCTAAATTTGTGTCCTTGGCAGAGGATTAAGTTTGCTTGCTCTCAGTAAGCCCCTTTTCTTCTTGGTGCTGTTGTAAATGAAATTAAAATCAGACAACAAGATCTATTGAATTAACAGCAATTAAATAACAAGGGAAAAAATTATACAACTTAGTGAATTGAACACAAGGATGCAATATAATAAAATAATACTATTTAGTGGATTGAATAGAAATTTGGTATAAAAGGAAAACAATTCAGTAAAAGAGTACAATTTAGTGAATATCTTCATATATATATATATATGTGAATATAATTTGCTAGTAATTGAGTATGATTAAAGCATGAGCAAAACTGACTGGGGTATGGGCAGGGCTTCTCACCCTGCCTCACGTACCAAAACAAAGCAATTCAAACTAAACTTATATACTGTATGCTTATACATATTCATTCATGTTTCCCCTAAGTCTCCTCCTGTTTTTGATTCTTTAATTTTACATCACTATTCTTCATGGCGCAAGCCTCACTTGTTGCTAGGGGGTCTTCAGTCTCCTTTCGATGGTATTTTGGATGAAGGCTTACACTCATCCTCATTGTCCTCTGGATAACCTTACAGGTTTTGCATGTGTACTAAGTGTTATGTAAATAAGCATTGTGTTCCACTAATTAGTCTTACACTTCATAATCTTCAGGCCTATGCCTAAAGTTGTTCCAACTTTATCCATCTCAAGGTTGATTTCTTCTTGGGACACCACTTATCTCAAAACTACATCCTGTACCTTAATTTCAACACGTAACATCTGCAAAGGGGTACATCTGCCTTGTATCACCAATTCCCTTGATTGCTTCTAATAATAACTTTCCAAATAGTTACAATTTAGTTAGCACAAATCATTTCCATTTATTACGCTCCCCAAATTCCACTCCCAACATCTCCCCCGCTTCCAGCTCAGGATGGTGCCCCAATGAGACCCCTCCCGAAATCCCACCCCCAAGACACCTCCCCATCGCTGGAAAATCCCCCAAATCTCACTCCAAAATTGGGAATCCTCCCTGAGACCCCTCCCCAAATTCAGGCCTCCCCAAAATGCCCCTCCTCACTGGGATTAGGACCTCTCCCCATCAATGGAAATTCCCCCAAAAGACAAAAAATCCTCCCCAAATCCCCTTCCCAAAATCAGAACTCCACCAGGACCCCTGAATTTCCCCCCAAAACCACCAAATTTTCCCCCCCAAATCCCCAATTTTTTTCCCCAAATCCCAAATCCTCTCCCTAAAAACCCCAAAGTTCTCCCCAAAGTCCCAAACTTCCTCCCCTAACACCCAAATGTTAGAAAAAAAATCCTTAAATTCTTGCCCTAAAACCCCAAAATTCCCCCCAGGACCTTCAGAGTTTCGCCCCAAAACCCCAAATTTCCCTCTGAACCCCCAAATTTCTCCAATTCCACCTCAAATCCTGGGAGAACTCCCCAAAAAACCAGCAAGCCTTCCCAAAACCTCCACCAAAATTGCAACTCTCTCCCTAAAAATCACCAAAAATCTGAGAACATAAATTTTTTCACACCTTGGGTGGGGGGAGAAACATCAGAAATCTCAGGATTTTTCCCGTTTTTTTGGGGAGTGGGGTCTCCCTGTTTCCTGTCCCCCCAGGTGACCCCACCCCAAAATTCCTGCCCCTCGGCCCCCCAAATTAAGTGTAAATAAATAAAAAGATGAAAAAAGGAAAAAAAAAAAGGGGGGGGGGGAAGGTAAAAAAAAAAAAAGCCAGAGAAAAAATTAAAAAAATATTTTCTCACCTCAGTTTGGGGGGAAGGGGATGGAGGAAATATTGGGGGAGGGGGTGAACCTCCAGAAAAAAAAAATTGAGGGACCCCCCGTGTCCTGGGTTGATTATGATGTTAAATTGTATCCCCATTCGTCCACCTAACCCAGACACAGATTTTGTATTCTTAATATTCCATCTAAAAGTGAGTGGAAAAGAAGCACTGAGCCTGTTATCAGACTGTAATTGCTCCCCACACATCGGGAGTTTTGACTACAGCACAGACAGACAACAAGACACAGATCGCCTTGGCTTTCCAACTAGCCGGAGCAGAGAGGTCTTCCTGGACTGTTTTCTTTCCCTTTTTCTGAAACGAATCGAACCTGCTCTGGACTGGGGAGTCGGGGGAGCACCGGGAGCTTGCACCCGTGGACTACCGGGAGCCCAGCTTGGGCAGCGGCATTTTCCAGCACCAGAGGGACTGATAACAGAGCGAACACCCACAGGAAAGAGACCCTCTGAAGTTCGTCATCTCTTCTGAATGGCGAGAGGTTTTGTAATTTGACATCATTCATTCTTGTGCTGGGTAGAGTTGTGCCTGTGAAATAAACAGGATTTTTCCACTTCTCTCAGAGAAATCTCTTCCGAACCGGTTGAGGGGTGGGAGAAAAGGGCCACCTGGGTTTGCTTCCCGGGGGGAGGCCCATTGGAGGTTTTCTCCCAAATTTGCCCTAAACCAGGACAGCGGCCCTCGGCAGTTGGCGGCCTTTGGGGTGGAGCCCAGTGGCATGCGAGCGGCCTTTGGTGGCTGCTGTCGGCCGGCGGCTGGGCAGACCTGCTGTCGGCCGGCGGGCCGCCGTGTGACGCGTCGAGCGGCTCTCCCCTATCGGCCTGAGCGCCTCGCCGCCTTCGCGTCTCCCTGAGAGGGAAGGAGGGAGCCCTCAGAAGCCGGCGGCGCTCCCTCCCGCGTCTGGGCCCGAGCAGATGGCGGCCCTGCTCCCGCCTCGGTTTCTGCCCGGCTGGCTCGGTCAGCGGGGCTGCCGTCCGCCTGCAGGTTTCGGTGGGGCCGGCCGGGGGCGAGCGGGAAGGAAGCCGCCGTCGGAGCGAAAGCCTCCGAGAGAGCGCCGGCGAGAAAGCTTCCTCGGAAAGGGAGGAGACCGAGCCTCAGGCCGCCGGCGGTCCCGTCGGCCCGCTCCTCAGCCCCCGCAGGCGTTGTCGCGGTGCCGAGCGGCCGGCCGCTTGAGGAGCCGCCTGGGCCGTGGGCGGGGAGGGGCCGACGGCGGCGGCCCGAACCCAAGCCGCAGGGGGGCGGGGAAAGCCCGGAAGGCGGTGCCAAGGCAGGGTGACGTCAGAGGGCGGGGCCGCCCGGCGAGCCCCCGGAGGCGGGCCCGGGGCCAAAGACCTGCGCGGAGCGCCCAAGAGCCGGCCTGTGCAAGCGGCCGCCCGCTCGCCGCCTCTGCCGGGGATTCGAGTCGAGTCACGCCGGGGGCCGGCGGCTTCCAGCCGCGTCCCACCGCCCGCTTCCGCCTGCTTCCTTTTCCCCGCTGTCCGCCCCGAGGTGCCGCTTGCTGGCTGGTGCCGTGTCTGCTCCCCGCGGGGTGGGGACGCCCCGTTGCCGGCCTGTGCAAGCGGCCGCCCGCTCGCCGCCTCTGCCGGCGACTCGAGTCGAGTCACTATGACTCTTAACAGAGGTAAGTTTGCATTCCTAACTGGGCCTAGCCGCTGAAATCAGACCTCCTCGTGGTCCCGCTGGATACCCGCAAGGGTAACTAGCTGATTTCTGCCCCAGTGTGAGTGAGGTTGTGTTTTTCACTGCCTCCCTGCCTTTGGACTCGCCACCCAAAGTGCAGTTTCACGATTTTGCGTCGAAAAGTTATCGGCAGAAGCTCCTTAAAAGCTCCCTGCCTGAAACCGAGCCCGCGGTCAAGTTGGGCAAAGCTGACAGCGCTTGAGGGGGTGCTGTTAGTCAATATTCCCTCAATTGGACTTAGTTTTACTTTGAAACGGCACCACGGTAAAGGCTTTAAAGCTACTCCGTGTGTCCACGGCAACTCAAACTAATTTTAAAGACCGGTATATAAAATCGCCACAAAACCCAAATTTTAAACCCTCAGAATTGGGAAGGGAGGTTTGGAAAGTTTAAAACTGGAGTTCTACAGCTCGATGCATTGTGCCGAAGAATGTAATGCCCATTGTGTGGGGCGGGAGGGGCTGGAGGAATACCCTGATGTGTACTGTGATGATACAATGACTTGCTTATCTCTAGATGATAACGGGATTGATAAGAGCCAGGAAAAGACTGCCACACCCCCACCCACCCAGGAAGAAGCAGCAGTTTTATCAGAGCCAGAGGAAACCACTATTCAACCACCAAACAATGGGGAATCAGAAGACTGCCCTGTCATATCAGTTCCAGATGAGAATCCACCCTGCCCGTGCTGCGGTATTAAAACGAATAAAATGCCTGGATTAATTGAACATTTACTCAGAGCACATGGAATTAGAGAATGCAAATTTAAATGCACCAAATGTGATTTGGAAAATACAAATTTTCACAGCATTGCCTGCCACTATCCAAAATGCAAAGGTAAAATAAAAAAAACATCCCCAGGAAAATGGCCCTGCAATGTATGCCAGATGAGTTTTCAAACTAAAATTGGACTGGGACAACATAAAAGAATTGCACATCCAGCAGTCAGAAACCAGGAGAGGCTAGAAGCCATGAGACCAAAAGAAACATCAGCAAGAGGAGCCCACAAGAAATGCTGGAGTGAAGAGGAGGAAAATCTGCTAATCCAACTAATAAAACAATATGAGGGTAATAAAAACATTAATAAACTGATTGCTGAACACATCCCATCCAAAACTGCAAAACAAATCAGTGACAAGAGATGCTATCTGATGTTAAAACAACAAGCCTCAATTGGATTACAAACTAACAGAAAAACAGAAGAGCAGCCACAGGAAAAAATTCAAAAGCCATCAAAGCGTAAAGAAACCACAATAAAGCAGTTGAAAAAACACTAGGAAGATATTATCCCATCAAAGATCAGTGATGGCACCTTCATTTTGTATCAGGAAGCCTTCCAAGAAATTCTCAAAAAGAAAAATAAGAATCCCACCCACACCATTAGTGAAATAACCAAAGACTGCATGAAGGTATTTAAAGAGATGCACAGCTGGGAAAAGAACACGGCCTCGTCCGTGGGGCTGTGCCTGGCTGTGCTGCTGGAGCTCCACAGGGACGTGATCTGGGAGGCTCTGTCTGCTGTGGCCGCCTGATCCAGCAGGCATTCTCCATTTATTTCAAGACTGTTATTTTATCATTTTTCTGTAGTGTATAAATAAAAGATGTGTTCTAATAAATAGACTGCAAGACTGTTCTTTTGCTGCCCAGGGTCTGCAGGGCATAGGGGAAGAGGGGGAAAAGGGTCTTTGTGCTCAGCAAGCTGCCCAGGTATGCAGTGGTGCAGGGAAAATGGCCAGAAGCCCCTTGGCCTTTGGTGGTTCTGCTGAAGGCACAAGCCCTGTCCCAGCCTGACAGCACCATCTGTGTCCTCCTGCCCGTGTGGTGCTGGCTGGATTGCTGAGGGCTCCCAGGTGCATCTTGATCCAGCTCCATGAGCAGCCCCCAGGCTTGATTTGCCTTGTTCCTGGCAGCCGGCTGCTCTGGAGCTTCCCTGGGGCTCCAGATTGGAGCAGGTTTATCTGAGGGGGGTGAGAATGCCAGGATGTGCCAGGACCAGAGCCCTGGGGTTTCCAAGGAACAAACCATCAATCCCCTTTTCCAGGAGATCCCAACCCTCTGAATCACACTTGGGATAGAGAATAGCAGAATGGCTGGAGTGCTTAAGACCGGAATGCTGGGAAAAGACCTGATCTTTAATGAACCCCATTTCCTGATGGGAAATAATCCAGGATTTCAGTTCCTGGAACTGGAAAAAGAAGGAAATGTTTATTTGGGAGGTGCCATAGGTGCTCCTGGACAGGGGATTTCCCTAATCCATCCTTCCCTGATTGAGGAATGGAAGTTTGTGGGATGAGCCAGGATTAAGAGACCCCTCCCTCAGGTGTGTGATCCAGGATTTTTCTGCTTTTTCCCAGCCCAGGTTAGCCATGTGCAGCATTCCAGAGGGATGGAGCTATCATGTTTGTAATCCATGATTTTCCCATTTTTTCCCCAGTTGTTCCCAGTCCAGGTGAGCCATGTGCAGCCTTCCAAATGGATTGGTTCAAACCAGGAAGGATTTTATTCCCCATGGGAATAAACCTGGGCTCCAAAACACTCCCAGAATGGCAAAATCCTGATTTTAGCAGCTTTTTCCAGCTCCACATTGGAGGAACTCATGGATCTGCTGGATGATGGGTTCTCATCCCAAATAATCTGCCTGTTTGTCGAGGAACACTCTGGTGATGGTGCTGATACAAGTTGTGCTGATCCAGTCTTCTGAGAGTTTTGGGGATTTTTTTGGGGGCGGGATTTCAGGTGTCTGAGACAGCGGGGAGTGAGGCAGGAGAGAATCCAGATCCAGAAAAATACCGGATAGTGCTGGGAATGGGGAAATCGCAGTAGAAACAAGCACAAAGGAACTGGGACAAAAAGCATTTTTAAGAAGGGAAAAAAAGGATAACATTCCAACCAAATGCACTGGATGCATATGGATGCTGAAAGCAGGCAGGGAGCACAGAGCCTGTGTGAAACTAAGTCACACAGGCTTCTCTCTCTGGCCTGGGAAAGCATAAGAAGGAATCCCAACAGTTCTTGGTAAAGGACACCAATTTGCAGGTGTTAGTCAAGGGCTGGTGTTCCACTTAAGCAATGAAGGTGATGTGTACCTTTAATGAGCAATGGGAGTTTTACCTCTCAGACCTTCTCAACCATGTGTATAAAAGTAGATTAAGAATAATAAACTTTGCTCTCTTGGACAATGCAGCTAAGGGAGTCAGTGTCGTACTCCTCGCCATTCCTAATACAGTGCGAGAGAAAAGAATAACTTGGAGGTGGAATAGGAGAAATTCCAACACAACAGGTTACCAAGGCCTGGGAGGGCCCAAATTTTTCATTTTATTTGGGAATTTTTTTGGTGTTTATCAATGTTATTGCATTTTTTTTTCCAGGAAAATCCTGGTTTCTTTCTGATGGGACTTGCCTCCTGTTCTTGTAGTTCTGATTTTGCCCATCCTCATTCCCAAAAGTTTTTAGAAATTTCTGTAAAATGATGAAAATGATGATGGACTGTGGCCTTTTTTCTTTCTCCTTACTTGTGATGCTATTGCAGTGAAAAGAAGAAGAAAAAACACTGATAAGAAATGGTAAAAAAAAAGATAAAAAGATCAGCATTTTACCGTGTATCAGTGCTTGGCTATTTGTTTTAAAGCTTTTTTGGCAAATGTTCTTTTTGCTATAAAATAGAATTATATGAAGCCCTGAAGAGGTTTAAAAAATAAGAGAGAAAAAGTAAATTATAATTTAAAATTTGGCTTCTTTTTCAAAGGAGCAATCCTTTTAGACTACAAAAGTGTCGTGGTTTTAAAGCAGTAACTAAAAAATTACTAGAAAATTTACTTATTTCTTGCTATGAGATGTGAATTAGAACAAGAGCAAAACAGGCTTAAAACTTAGAAGGAATAAAGTAAGTTCATTAACAAAACTACAAGAATAAGAACACCAGAATAAACCTCCAGAAAAACCTTTTTATCCCCCACTACTTAACCATTCCCTCGTTCAAATGACAACATAGAGACAAAAATGTTTGGAACTCAGGTGTTTAAAACAGTCCCAATCCCTGAGAGTCTTTTCATCAGCCTTTGTAGAGAAACAGAAGTCTTCTTCTGCTAATCTATGGAGTTTCTCACAAGAAAACTATTTTTGTTATAGCTTTCTATTTTTCTGATGTCCAGAAATCTGTCATCATATTTTCTCCTCCCATTTCACATCACTCTGAGGTGTGTTATGGGCCATGAGTCTAGGGATGTCATTTTTAAGGATGAGTTATTCAAAGGCAAAAGTTCTCTTCATTTGTCTTTGTGAGCTTCCCTGGAAAAAAGAAATTTTCTCTTTGCCTCTCAAGGCTTCAAATCTTCAACTATTACTTCTCCCCACTCTGTTCCAGCACTTCACTGTATCACAATTCCTCCACCTTTTGCTCAAAATCTACACTTTGAACACTCCATTCCTCCCTATATACTCTGTCATGAATTAAAGGAGTTTTTTCAGAACACTATTGTCCATCTCCATAACTTTAACAGAAAAATATTTCAGCTTAATTAAAGCATCTCCTTATTCTCTACCTCTTCTGAAGCTTAACTCTTTTCTTTACTGTCTCTGATAGTTTATAAAGTCTCTTTACATGTTGTTTACTATATTTTTCTTTTTCTGGAAAAAAAGGATTAATCTGAAAGTCTCATCTGGGTGATGAAAGAGTTAAAATCTTGCCCAGGCTTTGTAGATGGTTCTGTGATCTCTGCGATGGAAGATTGTTCATGGCTGCTCTGGAGAGTGTGGTCACTGTCTCAGCCCGCCGCGGGTTCTTTTCTTTCCTTACTTGGCAGTCTCTGGTGAATTCAGTCACAGCAAAAACTGCAGCCAAGCCAGGGACCGGCCTGGCCCGGCCAGAGCCCGGGGCAAGCCCCGCAGGCCCCATCTCCCGGCCGGGAGCCGCGGCAGGCCCAGCCCAGCCCCTGCCCGGGCCGCATGGGCTGGACCGGGGACGGGAAGCCAGCTAAAGCTCAGTTACCTTTCACAGACAGGAAACAAAGAGACCAAGAAATTCCCAGGCTTAGGTCTTAAGGTGGTGTCTCACTTTTCAATGGTTAAGAACTGCTGTCAATTCTTAGAAATGACCAGCTGTTGGCTAGGAGACAAACTCCCATCAGGCTCCAGCGGTTTGAACTTCCTTAGGTGTTTCTCTTTGTTTTCTTAAATGCCAATCCATCACAGTTTGATAGACCATGCTGGATTAAATAGCATTTGTTGTTGGCCAGTTTTCCTGATTACATAGGGTCCGGTTTCAGAAATTTTTGGAGTCAATCTAATTGGTGGCTGTGTGGTAGGTATTACAACATGAACATTAAGCTCTCCCCAAGATTTGGTATTGTTTTTACCACACACAATTTTGGAGGACAATTGTACAGCTGTTAAATTCAGCCAACAATCTTGATTCCAAGTTTCACAAGATTTAACCTGGCCACGAGATCCGGCGACTTGACTGTGTACAGGCTCAGTGTGGAATCCAGTACTCAGTCTGCAGCGTATTGAAACATCATCACCTTGAGTTAACAGGAAAGAAGGGAAAACATTAGTTTTGTAATTTAGCACAAAAAGGAGTGTTCACATCATGGTATGTGATTATTACACTAAATATAGGCCTTGCTACAGCATTTGTTTTAAATCTGGAAGTTCATGGTTTATCTGATCTTCATGTCCCTCGGTATTCTTCTGTAGAGAATAAACAAAACAGAGTCTGCCACATAGGGGCAGGAGATTAAAACAATGGAATTATCCAGCACGTGTTTATCCGATGCTCTTTCCCCAAGGCATCGAAGGATACCCATGCATATTCTCCTGTAGTTCTTTTAAAAGCTTCAGCTTGGACTAACCAAGATATAATCCCCACTCTTACCAGCACAAAGCGTAGAATTTCTTGCCACTTTTCCTTTTGCCATACCTGAATCCTGTTTACTTCCCAGTCCTTTTGTTGCCAAAAAGGAAGCCACTCAGTATATCCCTTGAACATAGCATAGGAGTTAGTGTAGATACAGACAAGAGAGGTATTCTGTGCCTCACGCTGGAAAACACTCCAAACAGCTATCAGCACTGCATCCTGAGTGCTGCTTTCTTCCTCAGTAACAATTTGTTCAGCAGAGGAAAGGTGGAGGGCTACTGCCCTGCACCTCCACACCTCTCCCTCTCGTTTGGCAGAGGTATCAGTGAACCAAGAGTTTGCTGATTGTTTTTGCTCACTGTCCAGAACCTGTGAGTGGTGTTGCTTCAGCCCACTGCCCAGAATCAGTTGAGGGCAAGGTGGAGCGCTTGGTACAATGGGGCTGGAATCCTGCCACTGAGAGACCAATTTACTTAATTTTTCAAGCGGCAGGTTAACCATTAAACCCTTCAGTACCCTTTTCTTCACCCCCAAGTTCCACCAATACTGTAGACTAGAAATTTGCCTACCGTTTTCTGTTTTTATATTAGGAGGGGTTTCTTTAATTATCAAGTCAGGTTTGTCATGGCTGCTACTTAAGCTCTCAGTTTTTTGTATCACCTGATTTTTTACAGCTCCTTCTGTTATTGAGAAGATGTTAGAGTAATGTTCAATCTGTGCATACCACTTTCTCACTGAGGCCCTCTGGACCACCCCATTGGAGGGGGGAGTCCCAGTACTGACTGTCTTCATAACTTCAAAAGGGCCTTTTAATGCAATTGGTTGTTGTTGTGCAGTTTTTCCTACTTCTATGAGAGCTGGAATAACTACAAACAATCCTTTTTCCCAGGTAGTGTAACTCTTTTCAGCATCTTTATTTTTTATTACTTCCTTTTCATCTCCTCCCACGAGGATATCATCTATGGTTGTTTCGAGGAGAATTGCTGTAGGTTTCAGTGATTCTGGAAGACCACAAATTAAAGGGGTCATAATTTTAGCATTCACAGGTAGCAACATTGTTGATTCATAACCAGCATTTAATTTTCTTTCATGAATCACTTGCAAACAAGCTGCCTTATGAATATTTTCTAGAATTTGGTCTGGGGAACCAGCCAAAGCTACAGGATCTCCCCTTTCCAGGGGGTTAAGTCCCCCTGGCCAATATGCAGCTCGCTGGGTTAGGGACCATGGGTTGCGGTTATCTCCTGTTGTTAAGAAAACACCATGTCCCAAATAACCACTTGCTTCTTGTTCTGTTCATCGAATTTGATCTCCCCCTGTGAGAGACACTCGGAATACGTATTCTGTCTCTGAGTCATGAGGGAGACGCCCGTACTCCTTTTTTAACTTAGCCAATGCAGTAGCAGTGTACAGGATTTCTTTAGTGGTTATATGCAGATCAAGATCTTCATCATTGATGTAGTTATATTCTGTTTTAATCAAAGGTCTTACTTGGGAGCAACAGTTTTCACCACAATTTTTTACCAAATGTAAATCTGCTTGAGGATATATGTGATTTGTCTGAGGAGTTTCTTTTTCCAGCAACTCCTTAAAGGAGTCAGCACACTGTGAATTTTTGGCACACTCCTCACTCAGGGCAGTTTGTAAGAAATTATTTTCTTCATTTTGCAAACTTTCAACTAAATTTTGTAGGGATTGACTAATTGCATTTTCTTCCTACCTTTGTCTCATGCAAGCCTCTACAGCTGACGTAAGGCAAGCTCCCAATACAGAACAAATTATGGCTTTATTATGGCCAAATTTGAACTTTGCCTCATGTTGCAGGGAGAAAATTCTGTCAGTTACATTTTCCAGCTTGAACCAATTATTTTGAGCCCATTCTTCCCCAGCTGGAGAGGGCCTAGCATTATGTTTTGCTAACAAAACAAAATGCAGCTTTATCTTTTGCACTAGAGTTTTCAGAGTTTTCATTCATCTTTGTGTGTGAAGGGACCAATACCACTACAGGGAGTAAAGTAAAACTTAGTTACACTACGCAGCCCATGCTATGTTTCCCTTTGCTTCCCTGAATGGGTGAAGAGACCAAATCTGCTTGTGACTCTTTCAGTTTAAAATATCTGCTGGTCTCTCTGCTACACCAAGCAGTCAAAATATAAAAAAATATCAGTCCCACCTTTTGCACTCGAAGATCCCTTGTGAAATTCTGAAGACAGAGCCCTCAAATGAGTGTAGGGGTGCTTTTCACCTGGGCATGTGCAGTTTGTGAGAAATTCGAGTCGCCTCCCTTGCTTTCTAAACACTGCTCAGCAGCGTGGCAGGCTAGGGGCGGCTGAAGCAAAACGTCCTTCCCCTGATACAGACTGCACAACAACCTGCAACCACTTCTGTCTCTCAGAATCCTGTCCATGATGCCAATTTATGTCACGATCCGCAAGGTGGGATTTGTGATGTGGCTCTTTTATTTGATCGTAGAGTACAAAAGATTATCAGCAAACCAGGGACTCAAACAGCAGAACACACTTTACTGAGTGCTCATCAGCACTAATATGCGATAGAGGGAAAAGAGAAGAAAGCAAAGCACAAAGAAAGAGAGTAAGGGGATTATAGCTACCAATGTCAAAGTCCACTCCGCCATCCAACAATGCAGAATCTTCTGTCTGTTGGTGAGATCTCAAAGGAAAGTAAGTTTTGGGTTTATTTTACAATTTTTATTTTATTTTATAATATTTATAATTTTTATTATTATGTTTATATTTTATTATAGAAATAAATTTTATATTTATTATAGAATTATTTATTTTATATTATTATTATTATTAAATTATATTTTATTTTATATTTGGGTGTATTTTATAGTTTTTTACAAAGCGAGGGGCACAAGGCCAAAAACAGAGGAGATTGATGACCATTGTGATGAAACCCATTGCTCGGGGGGGGCAGATGTGTGGTACAAATCTCTTCTCGCCAGCAGGAACGAGGGCAGTGTACCATGGCAGCACAGCAAGCACACTGGCAAACAATCACTTGGCAAGCATCCACCTCAACCAGGTCAGAGCCCCTGTACCGAGTCCCTTGTGATATTCAGGGTCCTTCCTTGCAGCAGCTGTAAGACAGATGGGAGAATCTTCGGACCATCTCTTACAAAGGCTAAAGTGGAGCAGGGTTCCATGTGAACAGCAGTTGAACATGGGTCAGTTGGTCCTAAGCAACAGGAGAGCGTCGTTCCAAAAGGGCAGGCGATGGCCTTGTCATGGTTTTAAAGCAGTAACTAAAAAAATTACTTATTTCTTGCTGTGAGATATGGATTAGAACAAGGGCAAAACAGGCTTAAAACTTAAAAGGAATAAAGACAGTTTATTAACAAAGCTACAAGAATAAAACCACCAGAATAAACTTCCAGAACACTCTTTTATCCCCCACTACTTGACCATTCTCTTGTACATGTGACAACATAGAGACAAAAAACTTTAGAACTTTGGTGGTTAAAACAGTCTCGATTCCTGCTAGAGTCTTTTCATCAGTCTTTGTAGAGAAACAGAAGTCTCTTTCTGATAACCTATGGAGTTTCTCACAAGAAAACCTCTTTTGTTATAGTTTTACATTTCCCTGATGCCAGCTGCCCAGAAATCTGTCATCAGATTTCCTCTTCCCATTTCACATCACTCTGAGGTGTGTATGGGCCATGAGTCTAGGGATGTCATTTTAAGGATGAGTCATTCAAAGGCAAAAGTCTTCTTCATCTGTCTCTGTGAGCTTTCCTAGAAAACAGTTTTCTCATTGCCCCCAAGGCTTCAAAATCTTCGCTTTACTCAGTTCCAGCAACTCACTGTATCACAATTACTCTCTCTTTTGCTCAAAAATCCACACTTTGAACACTCCAAGCTTCCCAATACTCTGTCATGAATTAAAGGAGTCTTTTTAAGCTACTATTGTCTATCTCCATAGCTTTAACAGAAAGGTATTTCAGCTTGTAAAGCATCTCCTTATTCTCTCTTCCCCATTTAAAACTTAACTCTTTTCCTCACTGTTTTTAGTGGTTTTATGATGTCTTCTTCATGTTGATTGTCTCTCTCTTTCTCTGTCTTTCTGGGAAAAAGGAGTAATCTGTACGTTTTATTCAGGTAGTAAAAGAATTAAAAGCTTTAGAAAAGCTGCAGGAGTTCATGGTGTCAGGTTTCAGTCCAGCAGCAGAAACTGAAAACTAAACCAGGTTGGCCGGCTCTGCTTTCTTTTCCTCCGCCCCCGCCTTCGTCCTCTGTGGCCTTGTCCGGCCTGGAGGGCGGGGGGGGAGAGGAGGAGGCCAAGACAGAGCCTTGTTACCTTTTCAGAAGCCAGAAACAAAAGAGGACAAGAGTGCTCTGACTTTACATCTTAAGGAGGTGTTCACAGGGTGACTCTACGTTTTAATGGTCAAAACTGCTCTCAATTGTTAGAAATGACTGATAATTGGTCTGGAGGAAAGACTGCCATCAGCCACCAGCACCTTCAACTTCCTTAGCTCTCAAAACTACCATAAAGGTAAAACCACCCCATGACACTGTGACACAACCGTTGTGAATGTCCCAGTTTCCACCTCTCTGTGACAGCACAGCAGGGACAGCCCCAGTGTTCTCCTCTCTGTGACACCACAGCAGGCACAGCCCCAGTGTTCTCCTCTCTGTGACACCACAGCAGGCACAGCCCCAGTGTTCCACTCTCTTTTACGCCTGTCGTGGTTTTAAAGCATTAGTTAGAAAATCACTGTAAAACTTACTCATTTCTTGCTGTGAGATGTGGATGATGAGAAGGGCAAAAGAAGCTTAAAACCTAAAGGAATGAGTAAGTTTATTAACCAAACTACAAGGTTAAGAAAGCAGAATAAAACTTCCAGAAACCCTTTTTCCCCACCACGCTGCCATTCCTGTCTTTAATTGACAACATAGAGGAAAAAAAACCAAACCCTGGTGGTTAAAACAGTCCAAACTTTGCTATAGTCTTTTCAGCAGTCTTTGTCGAGAAAAAGAAATTCTTTTTTGTCAATCTATGGAGTTTTTCATAAGAAAACCATTTTCTCGTGGCTTCCTATTGCTCTGATGCCAGTGGCCCAGAAAACTCTGCCATCAGTCCTTTCCTCCCATTTCACACCACTCTGAGCTGTGTTCTTGGGCCATGATTCAAGGGGTGTCCTTTGAAGGATGAGATCTTCCAAGGCAAAAGTTCTCTTCATTTGTCTCTGTGACCATCTCTGGAAACAGAAATTTTTGCTTTGTCTCTTAAGAGCCACAAATCTTCAACAACTCTCACTTCTCCTTTTCTCTTCCAGCATCTCCTAGGATTACAACCACTTCACCCTTGACTCAGCTTTATCAATGAATTACTTTTGCTCAGATCTACACTTTGAAATACTCCATTCCCCCCAAAATACTCTTTCAGGAATGAAAGGAGTTTTTTCAGGACATTATTGTCCCTCTCCATAGCTTGAACAAAAGAAAACTTCAGCTTATTCAGGCATCTCCTTATTGTCTTTCCATCTGAGGGTTAATTCCTTCCCTTGCTGCCTTTGATCCTTGATGCTGTCTCTTTCCATGGTGATCCCTCTCTCTTCCCCTCTCTCTGGAAAAAGGATTAATCTGCAAGTCTCATCTGCCTAGTGAAAGGGTTAAACTCTTGCCCAGGCCTTGATCTCTGCCGAGGCAGCAGCTGGAGCCGTTTGCCAGGGAAGATTTTTGGTAGCTGCTCTGGAGGAGTGTGGCCACTGTCTCAGCACGCCGCAGCTCAAGAGCTTTCCCTCCCCTTCCTCGGCAGTCTCTGCTGAAAGCCAGCAGCGTCAGAAACTGCAGCCGAGCCAGGAAGCGGCCTGACCCGGCAGCCCCGCTGCACAGGGCGCAGCGAGCCCTGAGAGGGCTTCAGCCCCTCTGGGAAGGGGCTCCTGTCACTTCACAGTCGCCATCCAGCACCAGGAACCGCAGAACTCCAGCCAGCCCCGCTCCCCGCTGCGGCCTTGTCTGACGTGGAGCGGCGGAGGCTGAACCAGAGCCCAGTTACCTCTTCAAAAGCCAGAAAGCAAAGAGAAAGAGAAATTCCCAGGCTTAAAATTGAAAGGGTGGTGTTCACAGGTTCATGTCACTTTTCAATGGGCAAAACTACTGTCAATTCCAGAAATGGCCAGGTATTGGCCAGGACAAAAAACTCCAATCAGTTTCCAGCAACCTTAACTTCCTTAGCTGTTTCTCTTTTTTTCATAAATGTCAATCTAACACACACTAGCACAAGTGACAGCCCCAGTGTTCCCCTCTCTGTGACACCACAGCAGGGGCAGCCCCAGTGTTCTCGCCTCTATGACACCACAGCAGTGATAGCTACCATGTCCTCCTCTTTGTGACACCACTGCTGTGACTGTCCCAATATCCCCCTCTCTGTGACAGTACAGCAGGGACAGCCCCAGTGTTCTCCTCTCTGTGACACCACAGCAGGCACAGCCCCAGTGTTCTCCTCTCTGTGACACCACAGCAGGCACAGCCCCAGTGTTCCACTCTCTGTTACGCCTGTCGTGGTTTTAAAGCATTAGTTAGAAAATCACTGTAAAACTTACTCATTTCTTGCTGTGAGATGTGGATGATGAGAAGGGCAAAAGAAGCTTAAAACCTAAAGGAATGAGTAAGTTTATTAACCAAACTACAAGGTTAAGAATGCAGAATAGAACTTCCAGAAACCCTTTTTCCCCACCACGCTGCCATTCCTGTCTTTAATTGATGTCATGGGGTGGCTTTACCTTTATAGTGATTTTAGGAGCTAAGCAAGTTGAAGGTGCTGGTGGCTGATGGGAGACTTTCCTCCTGACCAATTATCAGTCATTTTTAAGATCTGACAGCAGTTTTGACCATTAAAAAGTGAATTCAAACTGTGAACACCGCCCTAATATGTAAAGTCAGAGCACTCTGGTCCGCTCTTTTGTTTCTGGCTTCTGAAAAGGTAACAAGGCTCTGTCGTGGCCTCCTCCTTCTCCCCTGCCCCCTCCCCCCACAAGCCGGACAAGGCCGCAGAGGACAAAGGCGGGGGGGACGGGGGCAGGGGGGGCGCGGAGGAAAAGAAAGCAGAGCCGGCCAACCTGGTTTAGTTTTCAGTTTCTGCTGCTGGACTGAAACCTGACACCATGAACTCTTGCAGCTTTTCTAAAGCTTTTAATTCTTTTACTACCTGAATAAAACGTACAGATTACTCCTTTTTCCCAGAAAGACAGAGAAAGAGAGAGACAATCAACATGAAGAAGACATCATAAAACTACTAAAAGCAGTGAGGAAAAGAGTTAAGTTTTAAATGGGGAAGAGAGAATAAGGAGATGCTTTACAAGCTGAAATACCTTTCTGTTAAAGCTATGGAGATGGACAATAGTAGCTTAAAAAGACTCCTTTAATTCATGACAGAGTATTGGGAAGCTTGGAGTGTTCAAAGTGTGGATTTTTGAGCAAAAGAGAGAGTAATTGTGATACAGTGAGTTGCTGGAACTGAGTAAAGCGAAGATTTTGAAACATTGAGGCAATGAGAAAACTGTTTTCTAGGAAAGCTCACAGAGACAGATGAAGAAGACTTTTGCCTTTGAATGACTCATCCTTAAAATGACATCCCTAGACTCATGGCCCATACACACCTCAGAGCGATGTGAAATGAGAGGAGAAGAACTGATGACAGATTTCCGGGCAGCTGGCATCAGAGCAACAGAGAACTGTAACAGAAATAGTTTTCTTGTGAGAAACTCCATAGGTTATCAGAAAGAGACTTCTGTTTCTCTACAAAGACTGATGAAAAGACTGTAGCAAGAATTGGGACTGGTTTTAACCACCAAAGTTCAAAATTTTTTTTGTCTCTATGGTGTCATGTATACAAAGAAATGGTCAAGTAGTGAGAGATAGAAGAGTTTTCTGGAAGTTTATTCTGGTGTTCTTATTCTTGTAGTTTTGTTAATAAACTTTCTTTATCCCTTTTTAAGTTTTAAGCCTGTTTTGCCCTTGTTCTAATCCATATCTCACAGCAAGAAATAAGTAATTTTTTAGTTACTGGTTTAAAACCATGACATCTCCTTTCAAAACCTAGTTGAAATTTTGCAGAAACAATTAGATGAAGAAAGGAATGAGACCCATCTCTTGCCAGTGGCCCGAAGAGAGGAATGGGTTAAAAATTCAAAGAATGCTTACTCACCAAATAAACAGTGGAGAGGGAAACCCCTCTCATTAATCAAATTTAGCCTCAAAAAGAACTAACTGATGAAAAATTGTGGGCAGCACTGCTGTCCTAGCTTGAAACCTTTAATTAAAACAATATAATCATATTGTCATGGAGTTAACTTTACCTTTAAGGGAGTTGGAGTTGCTGGGAACTGCCTGGAGTCTTTTCTCCTGACCAATTATCGGTCATTGCTGAGAATTGACAGCAGTTTACGCCATTGAAAAGTGGGATCAACTTGTGAACCCTACCTTAAAGTGTAAAACCAGAGCTCTCTTGGTTCTCTTTGTTTCCTGGCTGTGAAGGGTGGCAGAGCTCCAGGCCTCCCGTTCCCTGCCCAGGCCATGCGGCCGGGCGGGGCCGGGGCCGGGGCCAGCCGCGTGTCCCGGCTGGCAGATGGCGGGGGGCCTGCGGAAGGTTTTCCTCGGGCCCGGGCCGGGCCGAACCGATCTCTGGCTCAGCTGCAGGTTTTGCTGTAACTAAATTCACTGGAAAATGCCGAGTGAAGAAAGAGAGAGGCCCTGGACTTGCAGCGGGCTGGAGCGGCAACTACACTCTCCAGAGCAGCCATGAGGAACCTTCCATCGCAGACGGCTCCAGCTCCTGTTCAGCAGAGATCACCGAACCACCTACAAAAAGCCTGGGCAAGATTTTAACTCTTTCATTACCCAGATGAGACTTGCGGATTAATCTTTTTATCCAGAGAGAGAGAGAGAGAGTGATCAACATGAAAAGAGACTTTATAAACTACCACTGACAGGAAAGAAAAGAAGCTTCAGGAAAGGTAGAGAATTAAGAAGATGCTTTAATTAAGCTGAAATATCTCCCTGTTAAAACTATGGAGATGGACAGTTCTGAAAAGAACTCCTTTAATTCATGATCCAGAATCTAGAGAGGAATAAAGTGTTCAAAGTGTAAATTTGAGTAAAAAGTAGAGTAATTGTGGTATAGTGAAGTGCTGGGAGATTTGAAGCCTTGAGAGGCAATGAGAAAACTGTTTTCTAGTGAAGCTCACAGAACAGATGAAGAAGACTTTTTGCCTTTGAATAACTTATCCTTAAATATGCTACCCCTAGACTCATGGCCCATACAAACCTCAGAGTGATGTGAAAATGGGAGGAGTGGGCTCGAATAATAGCAGCTCTGGGCAGTTAACATTAGGGCAATGGAAAACTATAACAAAAATAGTTTTCTTCTGAGAAACTCCATAAATTAACAGGAAGAAATTCTGTTTCTCTGCAAAGACTGGTGAAATAACTGTATCGAGAATTGGAACTGTTTTAACCATCAAAGTTCCAAAGTTTTTGTCTCTGTTGTCATGAGAACAAGGAAATAGTGAGTAGATAGGGGATGAAAAGGTTTTCTGGAAGTTTATTCTGGTGTTCTTATTATTGTAGTTTGTCAATAAACTTTCCTTTTTCCTTTTAAGTTTTAGGCCTGTTTTCCTCTTGTTCTAATACATATCTCACAGCAAGAAATAAGTAATTTTCTCAGTTATTGGTTTAAAACCACGACATCTCTTCAAAGTCTTTCAAATTCCACAAACATGCCACCAAATTCCAGAAAAATCCCAAAAAATTCCACAAACATCCCAACAAACTCCATAAATCTTCTCAAAACCTTACTAAATTTCAGAAACATCCCACAAAATTCTAGAAAAATCTTCTCAAAATCTCACCAAATTCCAAAACATTCCACAACATTCCAAAAAAATTGCACAACATTCCAGCAGAAACCTCACACAAAATTCTTTACATTTTCGCAGAACTCCACCAAATTCCAGAAACATCCCACAAAATCTCCACAAATTTCCACACAATTTAAGAAAAATACCTCAAAATTCTTCATGTCTCCTCAAAGTCTTTCAAATTACAGAAACATCCCACACAATCTGCACAACTTTACACACAATCTAAGAAAACCCTTTCAAAATTCTTCAAGTCTAGTCAAAATCCCTCAAAATTCCCGAAATATCCCAACAAACTCCCTAAATCTTCTCAAAACCCTATCACATTCCAGAAACATCCCACAAAATCTCCAAAAATTTCCACACAATCTAAGAAAAATACCTCACTTGCTTCATATCTCCTCAGTCCTTAAAATTGCAGAAACATCCCACAAAATTCGACAAAAATCCCACAGAATTCCAGAAACATCACACATAATTCCACAAAAATCCCAACAAACTCCCTAAATCTTCTCAAAACCCTACCACATTCCAGAAACTTCCCACAAAAACTTTTCCAATTTCCACTCATCCTAGAAAAATCCCTCAAAATTCTTCAAGTCTCTTTAAAATCTTACCAAATTCCAGAACATTCCACAACATTCCAAAAAAATCGCACAACCTTCCACAAACCTCATACAAAATTCTTTACATTTTCACAAAACCCTACCAAATTCCAGAAATATCCCACAAAAACTTTTCCAATTTCCACAAAATTCCACAAACATTCCACCAAATTCCAGAAAAATCCCTCAAGATTACACAAATATCCCAACAAACTCCCTAAGTCTTATCAAAACCCTACCAAATTCCAGAAATATCCCACAAAATCTTCACAAATTACCACACAATCTAAGAAAAATACTCAAAGTTTTCATGTCTCCTCAGTATTTCAAATTCCACAAACACCCCAAAAAACTCCTTAAACCTTCTCAAAACCCTACCAAATTCCAGAAAAATCTCTCAAAATTCTAGAAAAATCTTTTCAAAACCCCACCAAATTCCAGAAACTTCCCACAAAAACTTTACACATTTCCACACATCCTAGAAAATTCCCTCAAAATTCTTCAAGTCTCCTCAAAATCTCACTAAATTCCAGAACAGTCCACAACATTTCAAAGAAATCGCACAACATTCCAGAAACCTCCCACAAAATTCTTTACATTTTCGCAAAACTCCATCAAATTCCAGAAACATCCCACAAAATCTCCACAAATTTCCACACAATCTAAGAAAAATACCTCAAAATTCTTCATGTCTCCTCAAAGTCTTTCGAAATTCCACAAACATCCCACACAATTCCCCAAATCTTCTCAAAACCCTACCAAATTCCAGAAATATCCCACAAAAACACTTCCAATTTCCACAAAATTCCACAAACATCTCACAAAATTCCAGAAAAATCTTCTCAAAACCCTACCAAATTCCAGAAACATCCCACGGAATTCCAAAAAAATTTCAACAAATTCCAAAAACATCCCACAGAATTCCACAAACATCCCAAAAAACTCACTCAATCTTCTCAAAACCTTAACAAATTCCAGAAACATCCCACAAAAATCTCCACAAATTACCACACAATCAATGAAAATACCTCAAAATCCTTCATGTCTCCTCAAAGTCTACCAAATTCCAGAAACATCCGACAAAAATCTCCAAAAATTTACACAAAATTCCAAAAACATCCCGCAAAATTCCAGAAAAATTTTCAAAACCCTACCAAATTCCAGAAACATCCTGCAAAATACCTCAAAAATCCCACCAAATTCCAAAAACATTCCACGGAATTCCACAAACATCCCAACAAACTCCCTAAGTCTTATCAAAACCCTACCAAATTCCAGAAATATCCCACAAAATCTTTACAAATTACCACACAAAGAAAAATACCTCAAAATTCTTCATGTCTTCTCAGAACCCTACCAAATTCCAGAAACCTACCACAAAATCCTTTACATTTTTGCGAAACTCCATCAAATTACAAAAACATCCCACAAAATCTTTACAAATTTCCACACATCCTAGAAAAATCCCTCAACATTCTTCAAGTCTCCTCAAAATCTCACCAAATTCCAGAACATTCCACAACATTCCAAAAAAATCGCACAACCTTCCAGAAACCTCACACAAAATTCTTTATATTTTCACAAAACCCTACCAAATTCCAGAAACTTCGCACAAAAACTCCTCCAATTTGCACACAAGCTAAGAAAAATACCTCAAAATGCTTCACGTCTCTTCAGTTTACTAAATTCCAGAAACATCCCACAAAATCTCCTCCAATTTGCAAGCGATCTAAAAAAAATCTTTCAAAATTCTTCAAGTCTAGTCAAAATCCCACAAAATTCCACAAACATCCCAAAAAATTCCACAAACATCCCAACAAACTCCCTAAGTCTTCTCAAAACCCTACCAAATTCCAGAAATATCCCACAAAATCTCCACAAATTTCCACACAATCTAAGAAAAATGCCTCAAAATTCTTCATGTCTCCTCAATGTCTTTCGAAATTCTACAAACATCCCACACAATTCCACAAACATCCGAACAAACTCCTTAAACCTTCTCAAAACCCTACCAAATACCAGAAACATCTCACAAAATTCTAGAAAAATCTTCTCAAAACCCCACCAAATTCAAGAAACTTCCCACAAAAACTTTACAAATTTCCACACATCCTAGAAAATTCCCTCAAAATTCTTCAAGTCTCCTCAAAATCTCACTAAATTACAGAACATTCCACAACATTTCAAAGAAATTGCACAACATTACAGAAACCTCCGACAAAATTCTTTACATTTTCGCAAAACTCCATCAAATTCCAGAAACATCCCCCGAAATCTCTTCCAATTTCCACAAAATTCCACAAACATCCCACAAAATTCCAGAAAAATCTTCTCAAAACCCTAACAAATTCCAGAAATATCCCACGGAATTCCACAAATATTACAAGAAATTCCAAAAACATCCCACGGAATTCCACAAACATCCCAACAAACTCAATAAATCTTCTCAAAACCTTAACAAATTCCAGAAACATCCCACAAAAATCTCCACAAATTACCACACAATCTATGAAAATACCTCAAAATCCTTCATGTCTCCTCAAAGTCTACCAAATTCCAGAAACATCCCACAAAATCTCTTCCAATTTCCACAAAATTCCACAAACATCCCACAAAATTCCAGAAAAATCTTCTCAAAACCCTACCACATTCCAGAAACTTCCCACAAAATCTCCAATAATTTCCACACAATATAAGAAAAATACCTCAAAATCCTTCATGTCTCCTCAAAGTCCTTCAAAATTCCAGAAACATCCCACAAAATTCCACGTACATCCCAACAAACTCATTAAATCTTCTCAAAACCCCACCAAATTCCAGAAACTTTGCACAAAACCTCCTCCAATTTGCACACAATCTAAGAAAAATACCTCAAAATCCTTCATGTCTCCTCAAAGTCTTTCGAAATTCCACAAACATCCCACAAAATTCCAGAAAAATCTTCTCAAAACCCTACCAAATTCCAGAAACATCCCACGGAATTATACAAAAATTTCAACAAATTCCAAAAACATCCCACAAAATTCCACAAACATCCAAAAAAACTCACTAAATCTTCTCAAAGCTCCACCATATTCCAGAAACATCCCACAAAAATCTCTACAAATTACCACACAATCTATGAAAATACCTCAAAATCCTTCATGTCTCCTCAGAGTCTACCAATGCCAGAAACATCCTGCAAAATCCCTCAAAAATCCCACCAAATTCCAAAAACATTCCACAAAATTCCACAAACATCCCAGCAAACTCCCTAAATCTTCTCAAAACCCTAACAAATTCCAGAAACATCCCACAAAAACTTTTCCAAGTTCCAGAAAATTCCACAAACACTCCACCAAATTCCAGAAAAATCCCACAAAATTCCATGAACATCCCAACAAACTCCTTAAATCATCTCAAAACCCCACCAAATTCCAGAAATTTCCCACAAAAACTTTACAAATTTCCACACATCCTAGAAAAATCCCTCAAAATTCTTCATGTCTTCTCAAAACCCTACCAAATTCCAGAAACATCCCACAAAAACACTTCCAATTTCCACAAAATTCCACAAACATCTCACAAAATTCCAGAAAAATCTTCCCAAAATACTACCAAATTCCAGAAACATCCCACGGAATTCCACAAAAATTTCAACAAATTCCAAAAGCATCCCACAGAATTCCACAAACATCCCAAAAAACTCCCTAAATCTTCTCAAAACCCTACCAAATTCCAGAAACATCCCACAAAATCTACAAAAATTTCCACAAACATCCCACCAAATTCCAGAAAAATCCTCTCAAAACCCCACCAAATTCCAGAAACATCCCACAAAATCTCCACAAATTTCCACACATACTAAGAAAAACCCTCAAAATTCTTCGTTTCCTCAGTCTTTCAAATTCCAGAAACATCACACAAAATCTCCAAAAATTACCACACAATCTAAGAAAAATACCTCAAAATGCCTCATGTCTCCTCAATGTCCTTCAAAATTCCAGAAACATCCCACCAAATTCCACAAATCCCCACCAAATTCCAGAAACATCCAACAAAAATCTCCACAAATTACCACACATCCTAGATAAATCCCTCAAATTCTTCAAGTCTCCTTAAAATCTCACCTAATTCCAGAACATTCCACAACATTCCAAAAAAATCTCACAACATTCCAGAAACCTCCCACAAAATTCCTTACATTTTCACAAAACCCTATCGAATTCCACAAACATCCCTCAAAATCTCCACAAATTTCCACACAATCTAAGAAAAATACCTTAAAATGCTTCATGTCTCTTCAGTCTACCAAATTCCAGAAACATCTTACAAAATATCCTCCAATTTGCACACAATCTAAGAAAAATCTTTCAAAATTCTTCAAGTCTAGTCAAAATCCCACGAAATTCCAGAAACATCCCAGCAAACTCCCTAAATCTTCTCAAAACCCTAACAAATTCCAGAAACATCCCACAAAAACTTTTCCAAGTTCCAGAAAATTCCACAAACACTCCACCAAATTCCAGAAAAATCCCACAAAATTCCATGAACATCCCAACAAACTCCTTAAATCATCTCAAAACCCCACCAAATTCCAGAAATTTCCCGCAAAAACTTTACAAATTTCCACACATCCTAGAAAAATCCCTCAAAATTCTTCATGTCTTCTCAAAATCTCACCAAATTCCAGAACATTCCACAACATTTCAAAGAAATCGCACAACATTCCAGAAACCTCCCACAAAATTCTTTACATTTTCACAAAACTCCACCAAATTCCAGAAACATCCCACAAAATCTCCACAAATTTCCACACAATCTAAGAAAAATACCTCAAAATTCTTCATGTCTCCTCAAAGTCTTTCAAAATTCCACAAACATCCCACACAATTCCCTAAATCTTCTCAAAACCCTACCAAATTCCAGAAACATCCCACAAAAACACTTCCAATTTCCACAAAATTCCACAAACATCTCACAAAATTCCAGAAAAATCTTCTCAAAACCCCACCAAATTACAGAAATATCCCACAAAATCTTTAAAATTTCCACACATACTAAGAAATACTTTCAAAATTCTTCATGCCTCCTTAAAGTCCTTCAAAATTCCAGAAACATCCCACAAAATTCCAGAAACATCCCAACAAACTTCATAAGTCTTCTCAAAACCCTAACAAATTCCAGAAACCTTCCACAAAAATCTCCACAAATTTCCACACAATCTAAGAAAAATACCTCAAAATGCTTCATGTCTCTGCAATGTCTACCCAATTCCAGAAACATCCCACAAGATCTCCTCCAATTTGCACACGATCTAAGAAAACTCTTTCAAAATTCTTCAAGTCTGGTCAAAATTGCACAAAATTCCAGAAACATCCCAAAAAATTCCACAAACATCCCAACAAACTCCCTAAGTCTTCTCAAAACCCTAGCACATTCCAGAAACTTCCCACAAAATCTCCAATAATTTCCACACAATATAAGAAAAATACCTCAAAATCCTTCATGTCTCCTCAAAGTCCTTCAAAATTCCAGAAACATCCCACAAAATTCCACGTACATCCCAACAAACTCATTAAATCTTCTCAAAACCCCACCAAATTCCAGAAACTTTGCACAAAACCTCCTCCAATTTGCACACAATCTAAGAAAAATACCTCAAAATCCTTCATGTCTCCTCAAAGTCTTTCGAAATTCCACAAACATCCCACAAAATTCCAGAAAAATCTTCTCAAAACCCTACCAAATTCCAGAAACATCCCACGGAATTATACAAAAATTTCAACAAATTCCAAAAACATCCCACAAAATTCCACAAACATCCAAAAAAACTCACTAAATCTTCTCAAAGCTCCACCATATTCCAGAAACATCCCACAAAAATCTCTACAAATTACCACACAATCTATGAAAATACCTCAAAATCCTTCATGTCTCCTCAGAGTCTACCAATGCCAGAAACATCCTGCAAAATCCCTCAAAAATCCCACCAAATTCCAAAAACATTCCACAAAATTCCACAAACATCCCAGCAAACTCCCTAAATCTTCTCAAAACCCTAACAAATTCCAGAAACATCCCACAAAAACTTTTCCAAGTTCCAGAAAATTCCACAAACACTCCACCAAATTCCAGAAAAATCCCACAAAATTCCATGAACATCCCAACAAACTCCTTAAATCATCTCAAAACCCCACCAAATTCCAGAAATTTCCCACAAAAACTTTACAAATTTCCACACATCCTAGAAAAATCCCTCAAAATTCTTCATGTCTTCTCAAAATCTCACCAAATTCCAGAACATTCCACAACATTTCAAAGAAATCGCACAACATTCCAGAAACCTCCCACAAAATTCTTTACATTTTCACAAAACTCCACCAAATTCCAAAAACATCCCACAGAATTCCACAAACATCCCAAAAAACTCCCTAAATCTTCTCAAAACCCTACCAAATTCCAGAAACATCCCACAAAATCTACAAAAATTTCCACAAACATCCCACCAAATTCCAGAAAAATCCTCTCAAAACCCCACCAAATTCCAGAAATATCCCACAAAATCTCCACAAATTTCCACACATACTAAGAAAAACCCTCAAAATTCTTCGTTTCCTCAGTCTTTCAAATTCCAGAAACATCACACAAAATCTCCAAAAATTACCACACAATCTAAGAAAAATACCTCAAAATGCCTCATGTCTCCTCAATGTCCTTCAAAATTCCAGAAACATCCCACCAAATTCCACAAATCCCCACCAAATTCCAGAAACATCCAACAAAAATCTCCACAAATTACCACACATCCTAGATAAATCCCTCAAATTCTTCAAGTCTCCTTAAAATCTCACCTAATTCCAGAACATTCCACAACATTCCAAAAAAATCTCACAACATTCCAGAAACCTCCCACAAAATTCCTTACATTTTCACAAAACCCTACCGAATTCCACAAACATCCCTCAAAATCTCCACAAATTTCCACACAATCTAAGAAAAATACCTCAAAATTCTTCATGTCTCCTCAAAGTCTTTCAAAATTCCACAAACATCCCACACAATTCCCTAAATCTTCTCAAAACCCTACCAAATTCCAGAAACATCCCACAAAATCTTTAAAATTTCCACACATACTAAGAAATACTTTCAAAATTCTTCATGTCTCCTTAAAGTCCTTCAAAATTCCAGAAACATCCCACAAAATTCCAGAAACATCCCAACAAACTTCATAAGTCTTCTCAAAACCCTAACAAATTCCAGAAACCTTCCACAAAAATCTCCACAAATTTCCACACAATCTAAGAAAAATACCTCAAAATGCTTCATGTCTCTGCAATGTCTACCCAATTCCAGAAACATCCCACAAGATCTCCTCCAATTTGCACACGATCTAAGAAAACTCTTTCAAAATTCTTCAAGTCTGGTCAAAATTGCACAAAATTCCAGAAACATCCCACAAAAAATTCCACAAACATCCCAACAAACTCCCTAAGTCTTCTCAAAACCCTAGCACATTCCAGAAACTTCCCACAAAATCTCCAATAATTTCCACACAATCTAAGAAAAATACCTCAAAATCCTTCATGTCTCCTCAAAGTCTTTCGAAATTCCACAAACATCCCACAAAATTCCAGAAAAATCTTCTCAAAACCCTACCAAATTCCAGAAACATCCCACGGAATTATACAAAAATTTCAACAAATTCCAAAAACATCCCACAAAATTCCACAAACATCCAAAAAAACTCACTAAATCTTCTCAAAGCTCCACCATATTCCAGAAACATCCCACAAAAATCTCTACAAATTACCACACAATCTATGAAAATACCTCAAAATCCTTCATGTCTCCTCAGAGTCTACCAATGCCAGAAACATCCTGCAAAATCCCTCAAAAATCCCACCAAATTCCAAAAACATTCCACAAAATTCCACAAACATCCCAGCAAACTCCCTAAATCTTCTCAAAACCCTAACAAATTCCAGAAACATCCCACAAAAACTTTTCCAAGTTCCAGAAAATTCCACAAACACTCCACCAAATTCCAGAAAAATCCCACAAAATTCCATGAACATCCCAACAAACTCCTTAAATCATCTCAAAACCCCACCAAATTCCAGAAATTTCCCACAAAAACTTTACAAATTTCCACACATCCTAGAAAAATCCCTCAAAATTCTTCAAGCCTTCTCAAAATCTCACCAAATTCCAGAACATTCCACAACATTTCAAAGAAATCGCACAACATTCCAGAAACCTCCCACAAAATTCTTTACATTTTCACAAAACTCCACCAAATTCCAAAAACATCCCACAGAATTCCACAAACATCCCAAAAAACTCCCTAAAACTTCTCAAAACCCTACCAAATTCCAGAAACATCCCACAAAATCTACAAAAATTTCCACAAACATCCCACCAAATTCCAGAAAAATCCTCTCAAAACCCCACCAAATTCCAGAAATATCCCACAAAATCTCCACAAATTTCCACACATACTAAGAAAAACCCTCAAAATTCTTCGTTTCCTCAGTCTTTCAAATTCCAGAAACATCACACAAAATCTCCAAAAATTACCACACAATCTAAGAAAAATACCTCAAAATGCCTCATGTCTCCTCAATGTCCTTCAAAATTCCAGAAACATCCCACCAAATTCCACAAATCCCCACCAAATTCCAGAAACATCCAACAAAAATCTCCACAAATTACCACACATCCTAGATAAATCCCTCAAATTCTTCAAGTCTCCTTAAAATCTCACCTAATTCCAGAACATTCCACAACATTCCAAAAAAATCTCACAACATTCCAGAAACCTCCCACAAAATTCCTTACATTTTCACAAAACCCTACCGAATTCCACAAACATCCCTCAAAATCTCCACAAATTTCCACACAATCTAAGAAAAATACCGTAAAATGCTTCATGTCTCTTCAGTCTACCAAATTCCAGAAACATCTTACAAAATATCCTCCAATTTGCACACAATCTAAGAAAAATCTTTCAAAATTCTTCAAGTCTAGTCAAAATCCCACGAAATTCCAGAAACATCCCAGCAAACTCCCTAAATCTTCTCAAAACCCTAACAAATTCCAGAAACATCCCACAAAAACTTTTCCAAGTTCCAGAAAATTCCACAAACACTCCACCAAATTCCAGAAAAATCCCACAAAATTCCATGAACATCCCAACAAACTCCTTAAATCATCTCAAAACCCCACCAAATTCCAGAAATTTCCCACAAAAACTTTACAAATTTCCACACATCCTAGAAAAATCCCTCAAAATTCTTCATGTCTTCTCAAAATCTCACCAAATTCCAGAACATTCCACAACATTTCAAAGAAATCGCACAACATTCCAGAAACCTCCCACAAAATTCTTTACATTTTCACAAAACTCCACCAAATTCCAGAAACATCCCACAAAATCTCCACAAATTTCCACACAATCTAAGAAAAATACCTCAAAATTCTTCATGTCTCCTCAAAGTCTTTCGAAATTCCACAAACATCCCACACAATTCCCTAAATCTTCTCAAAACCCTACCAAATTCCAGAAACATCCCACAAAAACACTTCCAATTTCCACAAAATTCCACAAACATCTCACAAAATTCCAGAAAAATCTTCTCAAAACCCCACCAAATTACAGAAATATCCCACAAAATCTTTAAAATTTCCACACATACTAAGAAATACTTTCAAAATTCTTCATGTCTCCTTAAAGTCCTTCAAAATTCCAGAAACATCCCACAAAATTCCAGAAACATCCCAACAAACTTCATAAGTCTTCTCAAAACCCTAACAAATTCCAGAAACCTTCCACAAAAATCTCCACAAATTTCCACACAATCTAAGAAAAATACCTCAAAATGCTTCATGTCTCTGCAATGTCTACCCAATTCCAGAAACATCCCACAAAATCTCCTCCAATTTGCACACGATCTAAGAAAACTCTTTCAAAATTCTTCAAGTCTGGTCAAAATTGCACAAAATTCCAGAAACATCCCAAAAAATTCCACAAACATCCCAACAAACTCCCTAAGTCTTCTCAAAACCCTAGCACATTCCAGAAACTTCCCACAAAATCTCCAATAATTTCCACACAATATAAGAAAAATACCTCAAAATCCTTCATGTCTCCTCAAAGTCCTTCAAAATTCCAGAAACATCCCACAAAATTCCACGTACATCCCAACAAACTCATTAAATCTTCTCAAAACCCCACCAAATTCCAGAAACTTTGCACAAAACCTCCTCCAATTTGCACACAATCTAAGAAAAATACCTCAAAATCCTTCATGTCTCCTCAAAGTCTTTCGAAATTCCACAAACATCCCACAAAATTCCAGAAAAATCTTCTCAAAACCCTACCAAATTCCAGAAACATCCCACGGAATTATACAAAAATTTCAACCAATTCCAAAAACATCCCACAAAATTCCACAAACATCCAAAAAAACTCACTAAATCTTCTCAAAGCTCCACCATATTCCAGAAACATCCCACAAAAATCTCTACAAATTACCACACAATCTATGAAAATACCTCAAAATCCTTCATGTCTCCTCAGAGTCTACCAATGCCAGAAACATCCTGCAAAATCCCTCAAAAATCCCACCAAATTCCAAAAACATTCCACAAAATTCCACAAACATCCCAGCAAACTCCCTAAATCTTCTCAAAACCCTAACAAATTCCAGAAACATCCCACAAAAACTTTTCCAAGTTCCAGAAAATTCCACAAACACTCCACCAAATTCCAGAAAAATCCCACAAAATTCCATGAACATCCCAACAAACTCCTTAAATCATCTCAAAACCCCACCAAATTCCAGAAATTTCCCACAAAAACTTTACAAATTTCCACGCATCCTAGAAAAATCCCTCAAAATTCTTCATGTCTTCTCAAAATCTCACCAAATTCCAGAACATTCCACAACATTTCAAAGAAATCGCACAACATTCCAGAAACCTCCCACAAAATTCTTTACATTTTCACAAAACTCCACCAAATTCCAGAAACATCCCACAAAATCTACAAAAATTTCCACAAAATTCCACAAACATCCCACCAAATTCCAGAAAAATCCTCTCAACCTTCCACAAACATCCCAACAAACTCTCTAAGTCTTATCAAAACCCTACCAAATTCCAGAAATATCCCACAAAATCTTTACAAATTACCACACAATCTAAGAAAAGTACCTCAAAATTCTTCATGTCTTCTCAAAACCCTACCCAATTCCAGAAACCTCCCACAAAATCCTTTACATTTTTGCAAAACCTTTACAAATTACAGAAACACCCCACAAAATCTTTACAAATTTCCACACATCCTAGAAAAATCCCTCAAAATTCTTCAAGTCTTCTCAAAATCTCACCAAATTCCAGAACATTCCACAACATTTCAAAAAAATCACACAACATTCCAGAAACCTCCCACAAAATTCTTTACATTTTCACAAAACTCCACCAAATTCCAGAAACATCCCACAAAATCTCCACAAATTTCCACACAATCTAAGAAAAATACCTCAAAATTCTTCATGTCTCCTCAAAGTCTTTCGAAATTCCAGAAACATCCCACACAATTCCCTAAATCTTCTCAAAACCCTACCAAATTCCAGAAACATCCCACAAAAACACTTCCAATTTCCACAAAATTCCACAAACATCTCACAAAATTCCAGAAAAATCTTCCCAAAATCCTACCAAATTCCAGAAACATCCCACGGAATTCCACAAAAATTTCAACAAATTCCAAAAACATCCCACAGAATTCCACAAACATCCCAAAAAACTCCCTAAATCTTCTCAAAACCCTACCAAATTCCAGAAACATCCCACAAAATCTACAAAAATTTCCACAAACATCCCACCAAATTCCAGAAAAATCCTCTCAAAACCCCACCAAATTCCAGAAATATCCCACAAAATCTCCACAAATTTCCACACATACTAAGAAAAACCCTCAAAATTCTTCGTTTCCTCAGTCTTTCAAATTCCAGAAACATCACACAAAATCTCCAAAAATTACCACACAATCTAAGAAAAATACCTCAAAATGCCTCATGTCTCCTCAATGTCCTTCAAAATTCCAGAAACATCCCACCAAATTCCACAAATCCCCACCAAATTCCAGAAACATCCAACAAAAATCTCCACAAATTACCACACATCCTAGATAAATCCCTCAAATTCTTCAAGTCTCCTTAAAATCTCACCTAATTCCAGAACATTCCACAACATTCCAAAAAAATCTCACAACATTCCAGAAACCTCCCACAAAATTCCTTACATTTTCACAAAACCCTACCGAATTCCACAAACATCCCTCAAAATCTCCACAAATTTCCACACAATCTAAGAAAAATACCTTAAAATGCTTCATGTCTCTTCAGTCTACCAAATTCCAGAAACATCTTACAAAATATCCTCCAATTTGCACACAATCTAAGAAAAATCTTTCAAAATTCTTCAAGTCTAGTCAAAATCCCACGAAATTCCAGAAACATCCCAGCAAACTCCCTAAATCTTCTCAAAACCCTAACAAATTCCAGAAACATCCCACAAAAACTTTTCCAAGTTCCAGAAAATTCCACAAACACCACCAAATTCCAGAAAAATCCCACAAAATTCCATGAACATCCCAACAAACTCCTTAAATCATCTCAAAACCCCACCAAATTCCAGAAATTTCCCACAAAAACTTTACAAATTTCCACACATCCTAGAAAAATCCCTCAAAATTCTTCATGTCTTCTCAACATCTCACCAAATTCCAGAACATTCCACAACATTTCAAAGAAATCGCACAACATTCCAGAAACCTCCCACAAAATTCTTTACATTTTCACAAAACTCCACCAAATTCCAGAAACATCCCACAAAATCTCCACAAATTTCCACACAATCTAAGAAAAATACCTCAAAATTCTTCATGTCTCCTCAAAGTCTTTCGAAATTCCAGAAACATCCCACACAATTCCCTAAATCTTCTCAAAACCCTACCAAATTCCAGAAACATCCCACAAAAACACTTCCAATTTCCACAAAATTCCACAAACATCTCACAAAATTCCAGAAAAATCTTCCCAAAATCCTACCAAATTCCAGAAACATCCCACGGAATTCCACAAAAATTTCAACAAATTCCAAAAACATCCCACAGAATTCCACAAACATCCCAAAAAACTCCCTAAATCTTCTCAAAACCCTACCAAATTCCAGAAACATCCCACAAAATCTACAAAAATTTCCACAAACATCCCACCAAATTCCAGAAAAATCCTCTCAAAACCCCACCAAATTCCAGAAATATCCCACAAAATCTCCACAAATTTCCACACATACTAAGAAAAACCCTCAAAATTCTTCGTTTCCTCAGTCTTTCAAATTCCAGAAACATCACACAAAATCTCCAAAAATTACCACACAATCTAAGAAAAATACCTCAAAATGCCTCATGTCTCCTCAATGTCCTTCAAAATTCCAGAAACATCCCACCAAATTCCACAAATCCCCACCAAATTCCAGAAACATCCAACAAAAATCTCCACAAATTACCACACATCCTAGATAAATCCCTCAAATTCTTCAAGTCTCCTTAAAATCTCACCTAATTCCAGAACATTCCACAACATTCCAAAAAAATCTCACAACATTCCAGAAACCTCCCACAAAATTCCTTACATTTTCACAAAACCCTACCGAATTCCACAAACATCCCTCAAAATCTCCACAAATTTCCACACAATCTAAGAAAAATACCTTAAAATGCTTCATGTCTCTTCAGTCTACCAAATTCCAGAAACATCTTACAAAATATCCTCCAATTTGCACACAATCTAAGAAAAATCTTTCAAAATTCTTCAAGTCTAGTCAAAATCCCACGAAATTCCAGAAACATCCCAGCAAACTCCCTAAATCTTCTCAAAACCCTAACAAATTCCAGAAACATCCCACAAAAACTTTTCCAAGTTCCAGAAAATTCCACAAACACCACCAAATTCCAGAAAAATCCCACAAAATTCCATGAACATCCCAACAAACTCCTTAAATCATCTCAAAACCCCACCAAATTCCAGAAATTTCCCACAAAAACTTTACAAATTTCCACACATCCTAGAAAAATCCCTCAAAATTCTTCATGTCTTCTCAACATCTCACCAAATTCCAGAACATTCCACAACATTTCAAAGAAATCGCACAACATTCCAGAAACCTCCCACAAAATTCTTTACATTTTCACAAAACTCCACCAAATTCCAGAAACATCCCACAAAATCTCCACAAATTTCCACACAATCTAAGAAAAATACCTCAAAATTCTTCATGTCTCCTCAAAGTCTTTCGAAATTCCACAAACATCCCACACAATTCCCTAAATCTTCTCAAAACCCTACCAAATTCCAGAAACATCCCACAAAAACACTTCCAATTTCCACAAAATTCCACAAACATCTCACAAAATTCCAGAAAAATCTTCCCAAAATCCTACCAAATTCCAGAAACATCCCACGGAATTCCACAAAAATTTCAACAAATTCCAAAAACATCCCACAGAATTCCACAAACATCCCAAAAAACTCCCTAAATCTTCTCAAAACCCTACCAAATTCCAGAAACATCCCACAAAATCTACAAAAATTTCCACAAACATCCCACCAAATTCCAGAAAAATCCTCTCAAAACCCCACCAAATTCCAGAAATATCCCACAAAATCTCCACAAATTTCCACACATACTAAGAAAAACCCTCAAAATTCTTCGTTTCCTCAGTCTTTCAAATTCCAGAAACATCACACAAAATCTCCAAAAATTACCACACAATCTAAGAAAAATACCTCAAAATGCCTCATGTCTCCTCAATGTCCTTCAAAATTCCAGAAACATCCCACCAAATTCCACAAATCCCCACCAAATTCCAGAAACATCCAACAAAAATCTCCACAAATTACCACACATCCTAGATAAATCCCTCAAATTCTTCAAGTCTCCTTAAAATCTCACCTAATTCCAGAACATTCCACAACATTCCAAAAAAATCTCACAACATTCCAGAAACCTCCCACAAAATTCCTTACATTTTCACAAAACCCTACCGAATTCCACAAACATCCCTCAAAATCTCCACAAATTTCCACACAATCTAAGAAAAATACCGTAAAATGCTTCATGTCTCTTCAGTCTACCAAATTCCAGAAACATCTTACAAAATATCCTCCAATTTGCACACAATCTAAGAAAAATCTTTCAAAATTCTTCAAGTCTAGTCAAAATCCCACGAAATTCCAGAAACATCCCAGCAAACTCCCTAAATCTTCTCAAAACCCTAACAAATTCCAGAAACATCCCACAAAAACTTTTCCAAGTTCCAGAAAATTCCACAAACACTCCACCAAATTCCAGAAAAATCCCACAAAATTCCATGAACATCCCAACAAACTCCTTAAATCATCTCAAAACCCCACCAAATTCCAGAAATTTCCCACAAAAACTTTACAAATTTCCACACATCCTAGAAAAATCCCTCAAAATTCTTCATGTCTTCTCAAAATCTCACCAAATTCCAGAACATTCCACAACATTTCAAAGAAATCGCACAACATTCCAGAAACCTCCCACAAAATTCTTTACATTTTCACAAAACTCCACCAAATTCCAGAAACATCCCACAAAATCTCCACAAATTTCCACACAATCTAAGAAAAATACCTCAAAATTCTTCATGTCTCCTCAAAGTCTTTCGAAATTCCACAAACATCCCACACAATTCCCTAAATCTTCTCAAAACCCTACCAAATTCCAGAAACATCCCACAAAAACACTTCCAATTTCCACAAAATTCCACAAACATCTCACAAAATTCCAGAAAAATCTTCTCAAAACCCCACCAAATTCCAGAAATATCCCACAAAATCTTTAAAATTTCCACACATACTAAGAAATACTTTCAAAATTCTTCATGTCTCCTTAAAGTCCTTCAAAATTCCAGAAACATCCCACAAAATTCCAGAAACATCCCAACAAACTTCATAAGTCTTCTCAAAACGCTAACAAATTCCAGAAACCTTCCACAAAAATCTCCACAAATTTCCACACAATCTAAGAAAAATACCTCAAAATGCTTCATGTCTCTGCAATGTCTACCCAATTCCAGAAACATCCCACAAAATCTCCTCCAATTTGCACACGATCTAAGAAAACTCTTTCAAAATTCTTCAAGTCTGGTCAAAATTGCACAAAATTCCAGAAACATCCCAAAAAAATTCCACAAACATCCCAACAAACTCCCTAAGTCTTCTCAAAACCCCACCAAATTCCAGAAACTTTGCACAAAACCTCCTCCAATTTGCACACAATCTAAGAAAAATACCTCAAAATCCTTCATGTCTCCTCAAAGTCTTTCGAAATTCCACAAACATCCCACAAAATTCCAGAAAAATCTTCTCAAAACCCTACCAAATTCCAGAAACATCCCACGGAATTATACAAAAATTTCAACAAATTCCAAAAACATCCCACAAAATTCCACAAACATCCAAAAAAACTCACTAAATCTTCTCAAAGCTCCACCATATTCCAGAAACATCCCACAAAAATCACTACAAATTACCACACAATCTATGAAAATACCTCAAAATCCTTCATGTCTCCTCAGAGTCTACCAATGCCAGAAACATCCTGCAAAATCCCTCAAAAATCCCACCAACTTCCAGAAAAATCCCACAAAATTCCATGAACATCCCAACAAACTCCTTAAATCATCTCAAAACCCCACCAAATTCCAGAAATTTCCCACAAAAACTTTACAAATTTCCACACATCCTAGAAAAATCCCTCAAAATTCTTCATGTCTTCTCAACATCTCACCAAATTCCAGAACATTCCACAACATTTCAAAGAAATCGCACAACATTCCAGAAACCTCCCACAAAATTCTTTACATTTTCACAAAACTCCACCAAATTCCAAAAACATCCCACAGAATTCCACAAACATCCCAAAAAACTCCCTAAATCTTCTCAAAACCCTACCAAATTCCAGAAACATCCCACAAAATCTACAAAAATTTCCACAAACATCCCACCAAATTCCAGAAAAATCCTCTCAAAACCGCACCAAATTCCAGAAATATCCCACAAAATCTCCACAAATTTCCACACATACTAAGAAAAACCCTCAAAATTCTTCGTTTCCTCCGTCTTTCAAATTCCAGAAACATCACACAAAATCTCCAAAAATTACCACACAATCTAAGAAAAATACCTCAAAATGCCTCATGTCTCCTCAATGTCCTTCAAAATTCCAGAAACATTCCACCAAATTCCACAAATCCCCACCAAATTCCAGAAACATCCAACAAAAATCTCCACAAATTACCACACATCCTAGATAAATCCCTCAAATTCTTCAAGTCTCCTTAAAATCTCACCTAATTCCAGAACATTCCACAACATTCCAAAAAAATCTCACAACATTCCAGAAACCTCCCACAAAATTCCTTACATTTTCACAAAACCCTACCGAATTCCACAAACATCCCTCAAAATCTCCACAAATTTCCACACAATCTAAGAAAAATACCGTAAAATGCTTCATGTCTCTTCAGTCTACCAAATTCCAGAAACATCTTACAAAATATCCTCCAATTTGCACACAATCTAAGAAAAATCTTTCAAAATTCTTCAAGTCTAGTCAAAATCCCACGAAATTCCAGAAACATCCCAGCAAACTCCCTAAATCTTCTCAAAACCCTAACAAATTCCAGAAACATCCCACAAAAACTTTTCCAAGTTCCAGAAAATTCCACAAACACTCCACCAAATTCCAGAAAAATCCCACAAAATTCCATGAACATCCCAACAAACTCCTTAAATCATCTCAAAACCCCACCAAATTCCAGAAATTTCCCACAAAAACTTTACAAATTTCCACACATCCTAGAAAAATCCCTCAAAATTCTTCATGTCTTCTCAAAATCTCACCAAATTCCAGAACATTCCACAACATTTCAAAGAAATCGCACAACATTCCAGAAACCTCCCACAAAATTCTTTACATTTTCACAAAACTCCACCAAATTCCAGAAACATCCCACAAAATCTCCACAAATTTCCACACAATCTAAGAAAAATACCTCAAAATTCTTCATGTCTCCTCAAAGTCTTTCGAAATTCCACAAACATCCCACACAATTCCCTAAATCTTCTCAAAACCCTACCAAATTCCAGAAACATCCCACAAAAACACTTCCAATTTCCACAAAATTCCACAAACATCTCACAAAATTCCAGAAAAATCTTCTCAAAACCCCACCAAATTACAGAAATATCCCACAAAATCTTTAAAATTTCCACACATACTAAGAAATACTTTCAAAATTCTTCATGTCTCCTTAAAGTCCTTCAAAATTCCAGAAACATCCCACAAAATTCCAGAAACATCCCAACAAACTTCATAAGTCTTCTCAAAACCCTAACAAATTCCAGAAACCTTCCACAAAAATCTCCACAAATTTCCACACAATCTAAGAAAAATACCTCAAAATGCTTCATGTCTCTGCAATGTCTACCCAATTCCAGAAACATCCCACAAAATCTCCTCCAATTTGCACACGATCTAAGAAAACTCTTTCAAAATTCTTCAAGTCTGGTCAAAATTGCACAAAATTCCAGAAACATCCCAAAAAAATTCCACAAACATCCCAACAAACTCCCTAAGTCTTCTCAAAACCCTAGCACATTCCAGAAACTTCCCACAAAATCTCCAATAATTTCCACACAATATAAGAAAAATACCTCAAAATCCTTCATGTCTCCTCAAAGTCCTTCAAAATTCCAGAAACATCCCACAAAATTCCACGTACATCCCAACAAACTCATTAAATCTTCTCAAAACCCCACCAAATTCCAGAAACTTTGCACAAAACCTCCTCCAATTTGCACACAATCTAAGAAAAATACCTCAAAATCCTTCATGTCTCCTCAAAGTCTTTCGAAATTCCACAAACATCCCACAAAATTCCAGAAAAATCTTCTCAAAACCCTACCAAATTCCAGAAACATCCCACGGAATTATACAAAAATTTCAACAAATTCCAAAAACATCCCACAAAATTCCACAAACATCCAAAAAAACTCACTAAATCTTCTCAAAGCTCCACCATATTCCAGAAACATCCCACAAAAATCTCTACAAATTACCACACAATCTATGAAAATACCTCAAAATCCTTCATGTCTCCTCAGAGTCTACCAATGCCAGAAACATCCTGCAAAATCCCTCAAAAATCCCACCAAATTCCAAAAACATTCCACAAAATTCCACAAACATCCCAAAAAACTCCCTAAATCTTCTCAAAACCCTAACAAATTCCAGAAACATCCCACAAAAACTTTTCCAAGTTCCAGAAAATTCCACAAACACTCCACCAAATTCCAGAAAAATCCCACAAAATTCCATGAACATCCCAACAAACTCCTTAAATCATCTCAAAACCCCACCAAATTCCAGAAATTTCCCACAAAAACTTTACAAATTTCCACACATCCTAGAAAAATCCCTCAAAATTCTTCATGTCTTCTCAAAATCTCACCAAATTCCAGAACATTCCACAACATTTCAAAGAAATCGCACAACATTCCAGAAACCTCCCACAAAATTCTTTACATTTTTGCAAAACCTTTACAAATTACAGAAACATCCCACAAAATCTACAAAAATTTCCACAAAATTCCACAAACATCCCACCAAATTCCAGAAAAATCCTCTCAACATTCCACAAACATCCCAACAAACTCCCTAAGTCTTATCAAAACCCTACCAAATTCCAGAAATATCCCACAAAATCTACAAAAATTTCCACAAAATTCCACAAACATCCCACCAAATTCCAGAAAAATCCTCTCAACCTTCCACAAACATCCCAACAAACTCCCTAAGTCTTATCAAAACCCTACCAAATTCCAGAAATATCCCACAAAATCTTTACAAATTACCACACAATCTAAGAAAAGTACCTCAAAATTCTTCATGTCTTCTCAAAACCCTACCCAATTCCAGAAACCTCCCACAAAATCCTTTACATTTTTGCAAAACCTTTACAAATTACAGAAACACCCCACAAAATCTTTACAAATTTCCACACATCCTAGAAAAATCCCTCAAAATTCTTCAAGTCTTCTCAAAATCTCACCAAATTCCAGAACATTCCACAACATTTCAAAAAAATCACACAACATTCCAGAAACCTCCCACAAAATTCTTTACATTTTCACAAAACTCCACCAAATTCCAGAAACATCCCACAAAATCTCCACAAATTTCCACACAATCTAAGAAAAATACCTCAAAATTCTTCATGTCTCCTCAAAGTCTTTCGAAATTCCACAAACATCCCACACAATTCCCTAAATCTTCTCAAAACCCTACCAAATTCCAGAAACATCCCACAAAAACACTTCCAATTTCCACAAAATTCCACAAACATCTCACAAAATTCCAGAAAAATCTTCCCAAAATCCTACCAAATTCCAGAAACATCCCACGGAATTCCACAAAAATTTCAACAAATTCCAAAAACATCCCACAGAATTCCACAAACATCCCAAAAAACTCCCTAAATCTTCTCAAAACCCTACCAAATTCCAGAAACATCCCACAAAATCTACAAAAATTTCCACAAACATCCCACCAAATTCCAGAAAAATCCTCTCAAAACCCCACCAAATTCCAGAAATATCCCACAAAATCTCCACAAATTTCCACACATACTAAGAAAAACCCTCAAAATTCTTCGTTTCCTCAGTCTTTCAAATTCCAGAAACATCACACAAAATCTCCAAAAATTACCACACAATCTAAGAAAAATACCTCAAAATGCCTCATGTCTCCTCAATGTCCTTCAAAATTCCAGAAACATCCCACCAAATTCCACAAATCCCCACCAAATTCCAGAAACATCCAACAAAAATCTCCACAAATTACCACACATCCTAGATAAATCCCTCAAATTCTTCAAGTCTCCTTAAAATCTCACCTAATTCCAGAACATTCCACAACATTCCAAAAAAATCTCACAACATTCCAGAAACCTCCCACAAAATTCCTTACATTTTCACAAAACCCTACCGAATTCCACAAACATCCCTCAAAATCTCCACAAATTTCCACACAATCTAAGAAAAATACCGTAAAATGCTTCATGTCTCTTCAGTCTACCAAATTCCAGAAACATCTTACAAAATATCCTCCAATTTGCACACAATCTAAGAAAAATCTTTCAAAATTCTTCAAGTCTAGTCAAAATCCCACGAAATTCCAGAAACATCCCAGCAAACTCCCTAAATCTTCTCAAAACCCTAACAAATTCCAGAAACATCCCACAAAAACTTTTCCAAGTTCCAGAAAATTCCACAAACACTCCACCAAATTCCAGAAAAATCCCACAAAATTCCATGAACATCCCAACAAACTCCTTAAATCATCTCAAAACCCCACCAAATTCCAGAAATTTCCCACAAAAACTTTACAAATTTCCACACATCCTAGAAAAATCCCTCAAAATTCTTCATGTCTTCTCAAAATCTCACCAAATTCCAGAACATTCCACAACATTTCAAAGAAATCGCACAACATTCCAGAAACCTCCCACAAAATTCTTTACATTTTCACAAAACTCCACCAAATTCCAGAAACATCCCACAAAATCTCCACAAATTTCCACACAATCTAAGAAAAATACCTCAAAATTCTTCATGTCTCCTCAAAGTCTTTCGAAATTCCACAAACATCCCACACAATTCCCTAAATCTTCTCAAAACCCTACCAAATTCCAGAAACATCCCACAAAAACACTTCCAATTTCCACAAAATTCCACAAACATCTCACAAAATTCCAGAAAAATCTTCTCAAAACCCCACCAAATTACAGAAATATCCCACAAAATCTTTAAAATTTCCACACATACTAAGAAATACTTTCAAAATTCTTCATGTCTCCTTAAAGTCCTTCAAAATTCCAGAAACATCCCACAAAATTCCAGAAACATCCCAACAAACTTCATAAGTCTTCTCAAAACCCTAACAAATTCCAGAAACCTTCCACAAAAATCTCCACAAATTTCCACACAATCTAAGAAAAATACCTCAAAATGCTTCATGTCTCTGCAATGTCTACCCAATTCCAGAAACATCCCACAAAATCTCCTCCAATTTGCACACGATCTAAGAAAACTCTTTCAAAATTCTTCAAGTCTGGTCAAAATTGCACAAAATTCCAGAAACACCCCAACAAACTCCCTAAGTCTTCTCAAAACCCTAGCACATTCCAGAAACTTCCCACAAAATCTCCAATAATTTCCACACAATATAAGAAAAATACCTCAAAATCCTTCATGTCTCCTCAAAGTCCTTCAAAATTCCAGAAACATCCCACAAAATTCCACGTACATCCCAACAAACTCATTAAATCTTCTCAAAACCCCACCAAATTCCAGAAACTTTGCACAAAACCTCCTCCAATTTGCACACAATCTAAGAAAAATACCTCAAAATCCTTCATGTCTCCTCAAAGTCTTTCGAAATTCCACAAACAACCCACAAAATTCCAGAAAAATCTTCTCAAAACCCTACCAAATTCCAGAAACATCCCACGGAATTATACAAAAATTTCAACAAATTCCAAAAACATCCCACAAAATTCCACAAACATCCAAAAAAACTCACTAAATCTTCTCAAAGCTCCACCATATTCCAGAAACATCCCACAAAAATCTCTACAAATTACCACACAATCTATGAAAATACCTCAAAATCCTTCATGTCTCCTCAGAGTCTACCAATGCCAGAAACATCCTGCAAAATCCCTCAAAAATCCCACCAAATTCCAAAAACATTCCACAAAATTCCACAAACATCCCAAAAAACTCCCTAAATCTTCTCAAAACCCTAACAAATTCCAGAAACATCCCACAAAAACTTTTCCAAGTTCCAGAAAATTCCACAAACACTCCACCAAATTCCAGAAAAATCCCACAAAATTCCATGAACATCCCAACAAACTCCTTAAATCATCTCAAAACCCCACCAAATTCCAGAAATTTCCCACAAAAACTTTACAAATTTCCACACATCCTAGAAAAATCCCTCAAAATTCTTCATGTCTTCTCAAAATCTCACCAAATTCCAGAACATTCCACAACATTTCAAAGAAATCGCACAACATTCCAGAAACCTCCCACAAAATTCTTTACATTTTTGCAAAACCTTTACAAATTACAGAAACATCCCACAAAATCTACAAAAATTTCCACAAAATTCCACAAACATCCCACCAAATTCCAGAAAAATCCTCTCAACATTCCACAAACATCCCAACAAACTCCCTAAGTCTTATCAAAACCCTACCAAATTCCAGAAATATCCCACAAAATCTACAAAAATTTCCACAAAATTCCACAAACATCCCACCAAATTCCAGAAAAATCCTCTCAACCTTCCACAAACATCCCAACAAACTCCCTAAGTCTTATCAAAACCCTACCAAATTCCAGAAATATCCCACAAAATCTTTACAAATTACCACACAATCTAAGAAAAGTACCTCAAAATTCTTCATGTCTTCTCAAAACCCTACCCAATTCCAGAAACCTCCCACAAAATCCTTTACATTTTTGCAAAACCTTTACAAATTACAGAAACACCCCACAAAATCTTTACAAATTTCCACACATCCTAGAAAAATCCCTCAAAATTCTTCAAGTCTTCTCAAAATCTCACCAAATTCCAGAACATTCCACAACATTTCAAAAAAATCACACAACATTCCAGAAACCTCCCACAAAATTCTTTACATTTTCACAAAACTCCACCAAATTCCAGAAACATCCCACAAAATCTCCACAAATTTCCACACAATCTAAGAAAAATACCTCAAAATTCTTCATGTCTCCTCAAAGTCTTTCGAAATTCCACAAACATCCCACACAATTCCCTAAATCTTCTCAAAACCCTACCAAATTCCAGAAACATCCCACAAAAACACTTCCAATTTCCACAAAATTCCACAAACATCTCACAAAATTCCAGAAAAATCTTCCCAAAATCCTACCAAATTCCAGAAACATCCCACGGAATTCCACAAAAATTTCAACAAATTCCAAAAACATCCCACAGAATTCCACAAACATCCCAAAAAACTCCCTAAATCTTCTCAAAACCCTACCAAATTCCAGAAACATCCCACAAAATCTACAAAAATTTCCACAAACATCCCACCAAATTCCAGAAAAATCCTCTCAAAACCCCACCAAATTCCAGAAATATCCCACAAAATCTCCACAAATTTCCACACATACTAAGAAAAACCCTCAAAATTCTTCGTTTCCTCAGTCTTTCAAATTCCAGAAACATCACACAAAATCTCCAAAAATTACCACACAATCTAAGAAAAATACCTCAAAATGCCTCATGTCTCCTCAATGTCCTTCAAAATTCCAGAAACATCCCACCAAATTCCACAAATCCCCACCAAATTCCAGAAACATCCAACAAAAATCTCCACAAATTACCACACATCCTAGATAAATCCCTCAAATTCTTCAAGTCTCCTTAAAATCTCACCTAATTCCAGAACATTCCACAACATTCCAAAAAAATCTCACAACATTCCAGAAACCTCCCACAAAATTCCTTACATTTTCACAAAACCCTACCGAATTCCACAAACATCCCTCAAAATCTCCACAAATTTCCACACAATCTAAGAAAAATACCGTAAAATGCTTCATGTCTCTTCAGTCTACCAAATTCCAGAAACATCTTACAAAATATCCTCCAATTTGCACACAATCTAAGAAAAATCTTTCAAAATTCTTCAAGTCTAGTCAAAATCCCACGAAATTCCAGAAACATCCCAGCAAACTCCCTAAATCTTCTCAAAACCCTAACAAATTCCAGAAACATCCCACAAAAACTTTTCCAAGTTCCAGAAAATTCCACAAACACTCCACCAAATTCCAGAAAAATCCCACAAAATTCCATGAACATCCCAACAAACTCCTTAAATCATCTCAAAACCCCACCAAATTCCAGAAATTTCCCACAAAAACTTTACAAATTTCCACACATCCTAGAAAAATCCCTCAAAATTCTTCATGTCTTCTCAAAATCTCACCAAATTCCAGAACATTCCACAACATTTCAAAGAAATCGCACAACATTCCAGAAACCTCCCACAAAATTCTTTACATTTTCACAAAACTCCACCAAATTCCAGAAACATCCCACAAAATCTCCACAAATTTCCACACAATCTAAGAAAAATACCTCAAAATTCTTCATGTCTCCTCAAAGTCTTTCGAAATTCCACAAACATCCCACACAATTCCCTAAATCTTCTCAAAACCCTACCAAATTCCAGAAACATCCCACAAAAACATTTCCAATTTCCACAAAATTCCACAAACATCTCACAAAATTCCAGAAAAATCTTCTCAAAACCCCACCAAATTACAGAAATATCCCACAAAATCTTTAAAATTTCCACACATACTAAGAAATACTTTCAAAATTCTTCATGTCTCCTTAAAGTCCTTCAAAATTCCAGAAACATCCCACAAAATTCCAGAAACATCCCAACAAACTTCATAAGTCTTCTCAAAACCCTAACAAATTCCAGAAACCTTCCACAAAAATCTCCACAAATTTCCACACAATCTAAGAAAAATACCTCAAAATGCTTCATGTCTCTGCAATGTCTACCCAATTCCAGAAACATCCCACAAAATCTCCTCCAATTTGCACACGATCTAAGAAAACTCTTTCAAAATTCTTCAAGTCTGGTCAAAATTGCACAAAATTCCAGAAACACCCCAACAAACTCCCTAAGTCTTCTCAAAACCCTAGCACATTCCAGAAACTTCCCACAAAATCTCCAATAATTTCCACACAATATAAGAAAAATACCTCAAAATCCTTCATGTCTCCTCAAAGTCCTTCAAAATTCCAGAAACATCCCACAAAATTCCACGTACATCCCAACAAACTCATTAAATCTTCTCAAAACCCCACCAAATTCCAGAAACTTTGCACAAAACCTCCTCCAATTTGCACACAATCTAAGAAAAATACCTCAAAATCCTTCATGTCTCCTCAAAGTCTTTCGAAATTCCACAAACAACCCACAAAATTCCAGAAAAATCTTCTCAAAACCCTACCAAATTCCAGAAACATCCCACGGAATTATACAAAAATTTCAACAAATTCCAAAAACATCCCACAAAATTCCACAAACATCCAAAAAAACTCACTAAATCTTCTCAAAGCTCCACCATATTCCAGAAACATCCCACAAAAATCTCTACAAATTACCACACAATCTATGAAAATACCTCAAAATCCTTCATGTCTCCTCAGAGTCTACCAATGCCAGAAACATCCTGCAAAATCCCTCAAAAATCCCACCAAATTCCAAAAACATTCCACAAAATTCCACAAACATCCCAGCAAACTCCCTAAATCTTCTCAAAACCCTAACAAATTCCAGAAACATCCCACAAAAACTTTTCCAAGTTCCAGAAAATTCCACAAACACTCCACCAAATTCCAGAAAAATCCCACAAAATTCCATGAACATCCCAACAAACTCCTTAAATCATCTCAAAACCCCACCAAATTCCAGAAATTTCCCACAAAAACTTTACAAATTTCCACACATCCTAGAAAAATCCCTCAAAATTCTTCATGTCTTCTCAAAATCTCACCAAATTCCAGAACATTCCACAACATTTCAAAGAAATCGCACAACATTCCAGAAACCTCCCACAAAATTCTTTACATTTTCACAAAACTCCACCAAATTCCAGAAACATCCCACAAAATCTACAAAAATTTCCACAAAATTCCACAAACATCCCACCAAATTCCAGAAAAATCCTCTCAACATTCCACAAACATCCCAACAAACTCCCTAAGTCTTATCAAAACCCTACCAAATTCCAGAAATATCCCACAAAATCTACAAAAATTTCCACAAAATTCCACAAACATCCCACCAAATTCCAGAAAAATCCTCTCAACCTTCCACAAACATCCCAACAAACTCCCTAAGTCTTATCAAAACCCTACCAAATTCCAGAAATATCCCACAAAATCTTTACAAATTACCACACAATCTAAGAAAAGTACCTCAAAATTCTTCATGTCTTCTCAAAACCCTACCCAATTCCAGAAACCTCCCACAAAATCCTTTACATTTTTGCAAAACCTTTACAAATTACAGAAACACCCCACAAAAACTTTACAAATTTCCACACATCCTAGAAAAATCCCTCAAAATTCTTCAAGTCTTCTCAAAATCTCACCAAATTCCAGAACATTCCACAACATTTCAAAAAAATCACACAACATTCCAGAAACCTCCCACAAAATTCTTTACATTTTCACAAAACTCCACCAAATTCCAGAAACATCCCACAAAATCTCCACAAATTTCCACACAATCTAAGAAAAATACCTCAAAATTCTTCATGTCTCCTCAAAGTCTTTCGAAATTCCACAAACATCCCACACAATTCCCTAAATCTTCTCAAAACCCTACCAAATTCCAGAAACATCCCACAAGAACACTTCCAATTTCCACAAAATTCCACAAACATCTCACAAAATTCCAGAAAAATCTTCCCAAAATCCTACCAAATTCCAGAAACATCCCACGGAATTCCACAAAAATTTCAACAAATTCCAAAAACATCCCACAGAATTCCACAAACATCCCAAAAAACTCCCTAAATCTTCTCAAAACCCTACCAAATTCCAGAAACATCCCACAAAATCTACAAAAATTTCCACAAACATCCCACCAAATTCCAGAAAAATCCTCTCAAAACCCCACCAAATTCCAGAAATATCCCACAAAATCTCCACAAATTTCCACACATACTAAGAAAAACCCTCAAAATTCTTCGTTTCCTCAGTCTTTCAAATTCCAGAAACATCACACAAAATCTCCAAAAATTACCACACAATCTAAGAAAAATACCTCAAAATGCCTCATGTCTCCTCAATGTCCTTCAAAATTCCAGAAACATCCCACCAAATTCCACAAATCCCCACCAAATTCCAGAAACATCCAACAAAAATCTCCACAAATTAGCACACATCCTAGATAAATCCCTCAAATTCTTCAAGTCTCCTTAAAATCTCACCTAATTCCAGAACATTCCACAACATTCCAAAAAAATCTCACAACATTCCAGAAACCTCCCACAAAATTCCTTACATTTTCACAAAACCCTACCGAATTCCACAAACATCCCTCAAAATCTCCACAAATTTCCACACAATCTAAGAAAAATACCGTAAAATGCTTCATGTCTCTTCAGTCTACCAAATTCCAGAAACATCTTACAAAATATCCTCCAATTTGCACACAATCTAAGAAAAATCTTTCAAAATTCTTCAAGTCTAGTCAAAATCCCACGAAATTCCAGAAACATCCCAGCAAACTCCCTAAATCTTCTCAAAACCCTAACAAATTCCAGAAACATCCCACAAAAACTTTTCCAAGTTCCAGAAAATTCCACAAACACTCCACCAAATTCCAGAAAAATCCCACAAAATTCCATGAACATCCCAACAAACTCCTTAAATCATCTCAAAACCCCACCAAATTCCAGAAATTTCCCACAAAAACTTTACAAATTTCCACACATCCTAGAAAAATCCCTCAAAATTCTTCATGTCTTCTCAAAATCTCACCAAATTCCAGAACATTCCACAACATTTCAAAGAAATCGCACAACATTCCAGAAACCTCCCACAAAATTCTTTACATTTTCACAAAACTCCACCAAATTCCAGAAACATCCCACAAAATCTCCACAAATTTCCACACAATCTAAGAAAAATACCTCAAAATTCTTCATGTCTCCTCAAAGTCTTTCGAAATTCCACAAACATCCCACACAATTCCCTAAATCTTCTCAAAACCCTACCAAATTCCAGAAACATCCCACAAAAACACTTCCAATTTCCACAAAATTCCACAAACATCTCACAAAATTCCAGAAAAATCTTCTCAAAACCCCACCAAATTACAGAAATATCCCACAAAATCTTTAAAATTTCCACACATACTAAGAAATACTTTCAAAATTCTTCATGTCTCCTTAAAGTCCTTCAAAATTCCAGAAACATCCCACAAAATTCCAGAAACATCCCAACAAACTTCATAAGTCTTCTCAAAACCCTAACAAATTCCAGAAACCTTCCACAAAAATCTCCACAAATTTCCACACAATCTAAGAAAAATACCTCAAAATGCTTCATGTCTCTGCAATGTCTACCCAATTCCAGAAACATCCCACAAAATCTCCTCCAATTTGCACACGATCTAAGAAAACTCTTTCAAAATTCTTCAAGTCTGGTCAAAATTGCACAAAATTCCAGAAACATCCCAAAAAATTCCACAAACATCCCAACAAACTCCCTAAGTCTTCTCAAAACCCTAGCACATTCCAGAAACTTCCCACAAAATCTCCAATAATTTCCACACAATATAAGAAAAATACCTCAAAATCCTTCATGTCTCCTCAAAGTCCTTCAAAATTCCAGAAACATCCCACAAAATTCCACGTACATCCCAACAAACTCATTAAATCTTCTCAAAACCCCACCAAATTCCAGAAACTTTGCACAAAACCTCCTCCAATTTGCACACAATCTAAGAAAAATACCTCAAAATCCTTCATGTCTCCTCAAAGTCTTTCGAAATTCCACAAACAACCCACAAAATTCCAGAAAAATCTTCTCAAAACCCTACCAAATTCCAGAAACATCCCACGGAATTATACAAAAATTTCAACAAATTCCAAAAACATCCCACAAAATTCCACAAACATCCAAAAAAACTCACTAAATCTTCTCAAAGCTCCACCATATTCCAGAAACATCCCACAAAAATCTCTACAAATTACCACACAATCTATGAAAATACCTCAAAATCCTTCATGTCTCCTCAGAGTCTACCAATGCCAGAAACATCCTGCAAAATCCCTCAAAAATCCCACCAAATTCCAAAAACATTCCACAAAATTCCACAAACATCCCAGCAAACTCCCTAAATCTTCTCAAAACCCTAACAAATTCCAGAAACATCCCACAAAAACTTTTCCAAGTTCCAGAAAATTCCACAAACACTCCACCAAATTCCAGAAAAATCCCACAAAATTCCATGAACATCCCAACAAACTCCTTAAATCATCTCAAAACCCCACCAAATTCCAGAAATTTCCCACAAAAACTTTACAAATTTCCACACATCCTAGAAAAATCCCTCAAAATTCTTCAAGCCTTCTCAAAATCTCACCAAATTCCAGAACATTCCACAACATTTCAAAGAAATCGCACAACATTCCAGAAACCTCCCACAAAATTCTTTACATTTTCACAAAACTCCACCAAATTCCAAAAACATCCCACAGAATTCCACAAACATCCCAAAAAACTCCCTAAAACTTCTCAAAACCCTACCAAATTCCAGAAACATCCCACAAAATCTACAAAAATTTCCACAAACATCCCACCAAATTCCAGAAAAATCCTCTCAAAACCCCACCAAATTCCAGAAATATCCCACAAAATCTCCACAAATTTCCACACATACTAAGAAAAACCCTCAAAATTCTTCGTTTCCTCAGTCTTTCAAATTCCAGAAACATCACACAAAATCTCCAAAAATTACCACACAATCTAAGAAAAATACCTCAAAATGCCTCATGTCTCCTCAATGTCCTTCAAAATTCCAGAAACATCCCACCAAATTCCACAAATCCCCACCAAATTCCAGAAACATCCAACAAAAATCTCCACAAATTAGCACACATCCTAGATAAATCCCTCAAATTCTTCAAGTCTCCTTAAAATCTCACCTAATTCCAGAACATTCCACAACATTCCAAAAAAATCTCACAACATTCCAGAAACCTCCCACAAAATTCCTTACATTTTCACAAAACCCTACCGAATTCCACAAACATCCCTCAAAATCTCCACAAATTTCCACACAATCTAAGAAAAATACCGTAAAATGCTTCATGTCTCTTCAGTCTACCAAATTCCAGAAACATCTTACAAAATATCCTCCAATTTGCACACAATCTAAGAAAAATCTTTCAAAATTCTTCAAGTCTAGTCAAAATCCCACGAAATTCCAGAAACATCCCAGCAAACTCCCTAAATCTTCTCAAAACCCTAACAAATTCCAGAAACATCCCACAAAAACTTTTCCAAGTTCCAGAAAATTCCACAAACACTCCACCAAATTCCAGAAAAATCCCACAAAATTCCATGAACATCCCAACAAACTCCTTAAATCATCTCAAAACCCCACCAAATTCCAGAAATTTCCCACAAAAACTTTACAAATTTCCACACATCCTAGAAAAATCCCTCAAAATTCTTCATGTCTTCTCAAAATCTCACCAAATTCCAGAACATTCCACAACATTTCAAAGAAATCGCACAACATTCCAGAAACCTCCCACAAAATTCTTTACATTTTCACAAAACTCCACCAAATTCCAGAAACATCCCACAAAATCTCCACAAATTTCCACACAATCTAAGAAAAATACCTCAAAATTCTTCATGTCTCCTCAAAGTCTTTCGAAATTCCACAAACATCCCACACAATTCCCTAAATCTTCTCAAAACCCTACCAAATTCCAGAAACATCCCACAAAAACACTTCCAATTTCCACAAAATTCCACAAACATCTCACAAAATTCCAGAAAAATCTTCTCAAAACCCCACCAAATTACAGAAATATCCCACAAAATCTTTAAAATTTCCACACATACTAAGAAATACTTTCAAAATTCTTCATGTCTCCTTAAAGTCCTTCAAAATTCCAGAAACATCCCACAAAATTCCAGAAACATCCCAACAAACTTCATAAGTCTTCTCAAAACCCTAACAAATTCCAGAAACCTTCCACAAAAATCTCCACAAATTTCCACACAATCTAAGAAAAATACCTCAAAATGCTTCATGTCTCTGCAATGTCTACCCAATTCCAGAAACATCCCACAAAATCTCCTCCAATTTGCACACGATCTAAGAAAACTCTTTCAAAATTCTTCAAGTCTGGTCAAAATTGCACAAAATTCCAGAAACATCCCAAAAAATTCCACAAACATCCCAACAAACTCCCTAAGTCTTCTCAAAACCCTAGCACATTCCAGAAACTTCCCACAAAATCTCCAATAATTTCCACACAATATAAGAAAAATACCTCAAAATCCTTCATGTCTCCTCAAAGTCCTTCAAAATTCCAGAAACATCCCACAAAATTCCACGTACATCCCAACAAACTCATTAAATCTTCTCAAAACCCCACCAAATTCCAGAAACTTTGCACAAAACCTCCTCCAATTTGCACACAATCTAAGAAAAATACCTCAAAATCCTTCATGTCTCCTCAAAGTCTTTCGAAATTCCACAAACAACCCACAAAATTCCAGAAAAATCTTCTCAAAACCCTACCAAATTCCAGAAACATCCCACGGAATTATACAAAAATTTCAACAAATTCCAAAAACATCCCACAAAATTCCACAAACATCCAAAAAAACTCACTAAATCTTCTCAAAGCTCCACCATATTCCAGAAACACCCCACAAAAATCTCTACAATTTACCACACAATCTATGAAAATACCTCAAAATCCTTCATGTCTCCTCAGAGTCTACCAATGCCAGAAACATCCTGCAAAATCCCTCAAAAATCCCACCAAATTCCAAAAACATTCCACAAAATTCCACAAACATCCCAAAAAACTCCCTAAATCTTCTCAAAACCCTAACAAATTCCAGAAACATCCCACAAAAACTTTTCCAAGTTCCAGAAAATTCCACAAACACTCCACCAACTTCCAGAAAAATCCCACAAAATTCCATGAACATCCCAACAAACTCCTTAAATCATCTCAAAACCCCACCAAATTCCAGAAATTTCCCACAAAAACTTTACAAATTTCCACACATCCTAGAAAAATCCCTCAAAATTCTTCAAGTCTTCTCAAAATCTCACCAAATTCCAGAACATTCCACAACATTTCAAAGAAATCGCACAACATTCCAGAAACCTCCCACAAAATTCTTTACATTTTCACAAAACTCCACCAAATTCCAGAAACATCCCACAAAATCTCCACAAATTTCCACACAATCTAAGAAAAATATTTCAAAATTCTTCAAGTCTAGTCAAAATTCTTCAAAATTCCAGAAACATCCCAGAAAATTCCAGAAAAATCCCACAAAATTCCACAAACATCCCAACAAATTCTCTAAATCTTCTCAGAACCCTACCATATTCCAGAAACATCCCACAAAATCTTTACAGATTTCCACAAAATCGAAGAAAAATCCCTCAGAATTTTTCAAGTCTCCTCCATATCCCACAAAATTCCACAAAAATCCCACAAAATTCCAGAAACATCCCACAAAATTCCACAATTATTACACAAAATTCCACAAATATCTCAGAAAATTCCAGTAAAATCTGATTAAATTGTTAGCATTCAGGAACACACATAATCACAAATGATTATATGCGGGTGCTTTATTAAGAGATCTGGGTGTCAGGGGTACACATACCCAAATCTCTCCCATCTTGGTTTTGAGTTGAACATATTTTCATAGTCTAGCATTATATAACTCACATATTAATTATTAAACTTACATTGTTCTATTGTATGCATTGTTTTTACCCAAGCATGGATTTCTCCTGATCCGCCCCAGCCCCCTAACATTGTTCCTCACGTTCTTTAAACAATAATTACAGCTAATCACATCTAACAATTGTATCATGACAATAAACTGATTACACAGGTGCAGTTTTGACCTGATCTTTAGCAAGTACAAGGCCTAACATTTCCCAGGGCCAACTTTTCCAAGGCCTTTCCAAACCTAACTAACTTTTTAAGTCCCCAAATTTTCTAACATTTTGAGACCTTTTACTATCACTTATAGGACTTGTGTGTTCCAGACCCCTCACCAGCCTTGTTGCCCTTCTCTGGACACGCTCCAGCCCATCCATGACCTTCCTAAATTGGGGGCCCAGAACTGGACACAGCACTCGAGGTGCTGCCCAACCAGTGCAGAGTAGAGGGGAGGAATCCCTGCCCTGCTCCTGCTGGCCACACTGTTCCTGATCCAGGCCAGGAACCACTGGCCTTCTTGGCCACCTGGGCACACTGCTGGCTCATGCCCAGCCTGCTGTCCATCAGTGTCCCAGCTCCCTTTCTGCCTGGCTGCTGTCCAGACACTCTGTCCCCAGCCTGTAGCACTGCAGGGGTCGTTGGGGCCAAAGTGCACGACCCGACACTTGGGCTTGTTAAACCTCACCTTGTTGGGTTTGGGCCCTGGATCCAGCCTGTCCAGCTGCCTGTGCAGAGCCCTCCTACCCTGCAGCACATCAACACTCCCAGCCAACCTGCTGTCACCATGGTTCCATGGGGCCCTAGAGTGTCACAATGGTCTCCAGGATTCCATGAAGCCTCCCAGCAATCCAGTTTTGGATCATACTGGGAGTGACTGGACTCATACTGGGAGTATCTGAGAATGACTGGGAACATACCATGCACATCATCCCCCATACTGGAGGTGACTCGGAGCAACTGGGAGCGTGCTGGGAGCCAAAGGCATCATACTGGGACTGACTGGGTTGATCTAGTCCAAGGAAAATGGGACCATCCTGGGAGTGCTGCCATGTGACAAGGATCATACTGGAGCTTACTGGACTCATACTGGTGTTGAAAAGGAACAGCTGGGATCTCTGAACACCAAAGGTTCCTTTCTTGCTCACTGAAGAAGGAGCTTCCCAGTATCCATGTGTGAGGGGACCTTCACCTGAACCAGATGCTGTTAGGAGAAAAAGCTTCCTGTGCTGGAAAATCCCACACAACAAGTTAATGCCAAGAGAGAGCATTTTACTTTCACAACTTCCCTCCTGGAGTCATAGTCCTTTTGGATCACACAGCAAGCAAGAGAACAGCACAAAATATAAGGCTGTGTCCAGTTTTTGGCTGGGTGAGCAAACAGAGGGAGTTCCAGGATCTGCTGCCACAGACTCTCGGGGAACAGAACCCCCCCAGGCTACATTCCAAATGCTGTGCACACCCTGCTGGCTACAAACAACCCCTTTTTTAAGAAGTTGTTGGCAGGAGCTCTCCCAAATAAATGGCATCTTAATGGCAATTTTCATTCAAAATCACCTTCATTCCAATGAAAGAACAAAAGGCCAACAGCAATCCCAAAGGCACACATGGTGCACCTGGGGAAATCCTCGACTTAGGGGCCCAGTGGGTTAAAAAATACCCATAAGAAGCCCCAGAGTCCAGAGTGCAAACTGCAGCAAGGGCTTGCTGGATCATTTTGGCTGTGCTGCACACGTCTGCAGACTGTCTGTCCCCCTGCAAGGACAGAAGGACACCCATCAGGGGCTGGGCTGGCTGCTGAGAATGCCTCAGGCAGGACGATCCTCAGGCAATGAGCAGGTGCCCAGAGCCACTCTGACACTGAGGCCTCTGTGCCCCACAGCAACGGGAACACCACAAGGACACAACAACGTTCCTGTGACATCACAGCAGCAGCTCCCCCAAAAATTTCCTGCAAGGTTCTCCTGGATCACCAAGGAGCACAAAGGATCCTCAGAGGGCACAACCTATTGCTCAAAGGATCCAAGAGGAACTCAGAAAATGCAGCAAATGAGGACACCCCACAGCCCAGCCTGAACACTGAGAACGAACAAAGATGTGACCAAACCAAAGGAAATACAACTTTTGGTCACTGATGCTTCTGACTATAACCAGCAAGGCTTGTTCCATCTGGGATCTTTGTTCTAGAAACAAGCAACATTCTCTGCTGTAACTGTACATAAAGCTGGAACTTGGGGAAAAGAAGTCTTGTGTGACTTTTTGGACATCTTGTGGCTGAGGGTGACCAAGGCAATGGACTCAAAAGCGGGTTCCCTGCCCTCCCGACTAACAGCTGCCATCTCTCCTTCAGCCCCATGCGTGTCTCCAACAACCTCCTGACAAGGGCCTCCACCCACACATTCCATCACCAGCCACAGATCCTCATTGACGAGGTCACCCAGCATCCCTGAGGCCACAGCAGGGAGTGCTCCTGGCATCTGGTACAGCACTGTGGCTTTCCTGGGATCCTTCTGGTGCCTGTGGCTGAGAGGAGTGGGGTGGATGGAACCAGGACGGGTCACAGATCAGCAGCCCCACTGCAAGCAGTGCTTTCTCCTGCTGTGTGGGGACCGTGGGGTGACTGATATTGGGACTCCTCTGGCTTTGGCTCCTGCAGACCACACAGTGGCTCAGACACTGGCCTGAGGGAAGGGGTCTCATGGAAACCCGGCACAGGCATTTCTCTTTGGAGAGGGGGTTCTGCAGGGAGAAGGGAGAACGAGAGACTTTCCTGTCTCCTGAGATTCCCCCTCCTCTTTCAGCAGCCATACCACAATCCATCAATACCAGAGTTCATAGGATCACTTCCATGCCAGGGAGCACAAGGCACTCAAAACTGAACCCTGCCAGAGCCCAGCCCTGCCTGCCCATTTGGAGGGTATGGGGGAATGGAATTTCAGCAGGAGCTGACCCACAATGATACTTTGCCACTTGTGGGTTTCTCACAGCCTTAGAAGGAGTTTGAGATCTCTGTCTCCAAAACCCGCTCACCCTTCAAGTGCACACACGTGCCTGGGGGCAATTCAGGGTCCCTGGAGTGGTGGCTGCTAATCTTGGAAACAGGAGCTGTTGTCTTTTCCTGTGTGCTTAACTCCCTTCTACCTATTAGAAAGTGGGTGAGTAAAGGAAATGACCCTGGAGGAAGGGGACCAGAACCTTGGAAAAAGATGAAACATCTTTTGTCTGAATTACAAATTAAATCACTTTCATTTATTTCTTTAGTACTACTCTATTACTACAAACAAAAACATGTTTCTGAGCTGATTGTTGGGATTCAGGGCTTTATTTCTTGTTCTTGTTGTTGTTATTATTATTTATTAGTATTACTTTTCATTGTCAAGACTTTTAAATCTTAGACATAAATAACAATGGCTGGATGTCACACACTGGGAAAATTCCCTTGTTTTTCCCACCAGAGTTAAACTGGACACTCAACTCCAAGTTGCCAGTGGATTCTAAAGACGGAAGATCCTGTTAATGCCGGGTTTGGTGTGGTTTGGAGCAGGGGAAGGGTCTCATCCCCTCCCAGAGGTGCCCCAAGCCCGCTCTGCTGCCACGTCTGCACTCGTGGCCCCTCACGGCGGCCCTGCCCTGGGGACATGGTGGGACCCCCTCCTGCCAGGGCTGAGGCTCCTCATGGCCCCTCACAGCCCCTCATGGCCCCATAGAACTTCTCATGGGCCCATAAAACCTCTCATGGCCTCTCAAAGCCCTTCATGGCCCCTCATTTTTCCTCACGGCCCCTCTCAGCTCCAGGCACGGGGCTCCTCCCAAAGGAGAAGGGGTCGGGCCCTGCTCTTTCTCCTTTTATTTCGGTCCCTTCATAGCGACGAGTAAACAAAGGCTGAATGGAGCCTTTCCCCAGCGTTTCCCTCGGGGTTCATTGCGGGCTGAAGCTCTGTGCTGGCGCTGGCCCGAGCAGCAACATCCCTGCAGCCCCCAAGGCCTTTGCTGTCCCCCCGTGTCCATTCCCTGTCCCCGAGTCCCGCCCGGCTCTGGCAGCAGCAGCAGCCGCAGCGCAGCGGGCGCCGGCCCGGCCCGGCCGGGGCTCCCGGCCACGAGCAGCAGCAGCGCCGGCCCTTCCCACCTGCTCCTGCCTCGGCTTCCCAGGCCTTTTGCCAGGGCAATTCTGGACTACAGCAACAATCCCCCACAAACAGCCCTGATTCCTCAGGCCCGCCTCTGCTGCGCCTTGTTCTCCAGGACAGGTTTTTGGAAAGAACAGACGGGACTGTGGAGAAGATTCTGGGAAAATTGAAAAAACTTTCTTATGAAATGAAAATCAAATCAAAAGAAACAACCAATATGTTTTTCTCTATTTTTCTCTATTTATTTTTATGTTCCCCTTTTCCATCTTGCACTTTCTCCATCCCATTCATTCCAAATGGATCTCACCTCTAAGATCTGAGACTTGGCAAGTTTTAGACACTGTAAAATACCATGAGCTATACCCAGTTTGCCTTGCCCTGTTTTCCTTGGAAAGCAATGCTGGAGACACAAGTGCAGCGCTTGGGTCGGGTACAAATTCTGCATTCAGGGAATGTGCTCAGATGGTGCCTGACCCTCAGCAGGGACAAGGCACAGCAGCAGCCAAGGGCATTCCTGTGCCCCTGTGCAGGAGTCAAGACTCTGGCTCTTGGCTCAACACGGCAAAGTTCCCGTGTTTGGCCAGGCTCAGGGGCTGCCCGGGGAGTGCGGGGCTCGGGCCGGGGCCGAGCGGGCAACGGACAAACGGACACGGGGACAAACGGTCCCGGTGCTTCAGTTGCAGCGGCGGCAGCAGCGGCAGCAGCAGCGGCGGCAGCAGCAGCAGTGAAAGCAGCGGAAGCAGCGAATTTATCACTTTTCTGTCTCTCCTCTCCCTTTCCCACGGACCCACATTCTCTGCGGGTCTCCCTTTTCCTGCGTCCCCCCCTCTTCCAGGTTCCCTCTCCCCGTACCCGCCCGGGCCATGCCCCCGGCCCGCCCCCGGACCCGCCCCCGGGCCCAGGCGGGGTTGCCCCGGCCCCGGCCCCGGCCCCGGCCGTCCCGCCGTGGTCTCGCCTCCGCTGGGCTCTGGCTGTGCTGGCGCTGGCGCTGCTGGGCGGGCATCATTGCCTGGGGCTGGGGCGGAATCGCTGCCCTTTGGCTCCGCCTTGCCCGATCCCGGCCCCGGCCCCGACGCAGGCTCCGGTCCCGGCCCCAGCTCCGGTCCCGACCCCAGCCCTGCCCCCGGCCCCGGCCCCGGCCCCGGCTCCTCCCGGGGCCCGCGGAGGACACAGGCGGCGCGGCCGCTGCCGCCGCCTCCGCTGCGGCTTCCCCGGCCCGAGCTCCGCCGCTCAGCAGCGCGGCCGCTGGCCCCGAGCCGCCGCTGCCGCGTTCCAATGAGGGAACGCCTGCGGATGCCCGGCCCGGGGAGCTCGGGGAGCGCTCGGGGGCCGTTTCTGTCCCCGGGCCGAGCGCTGATGGCCGCGACTCGCCCCCAGGGAAGGCGCAGGAGGCCCTGCAGCAGCGCTACGAGCTGGGCCCGCTGCTGGGGCGCGGCGGCTTCGGCAGCGTCTTCGCGGCCACGCGACTCTCGGACGGCGCCCCGGTGAGCGGTGGGCAGAGGAGGAGGAGGAGGAGGGGGCGGAGGAGATGGCGGGGGCGCGGCGGGGCGGGCAGCGAGCTCAAGCCTCTGCTGCTCCTTGCTCGCAGGTGGCCATCAAATGTGTGCCGCGGGATCGCGTCCGGCTCTGGGGCGAGCTGGTGAGTGTGCGGGGCCAGCGGCAGAAGCCGGGGCGTGCCGGGCAGGGATGAGCCGGGGCCCGGCGGGGTGGGAGCCGCCGAGAGCCCTGCGGGGAGAGCGGGCGTGGGGTGAGCGAGGTGTGCAGAGCATCCCGGGCTGGCTGAGGGGTCCCAGAGCCCTGGCCCGGCCTCAGCCCCACTGACAGCACCGTGCTCCTCCCGCAGCCCGACGGCACCCGTGCTCCCCTGGAGATCGTGCTGCTGGACAGGGTGTCCTCTGGCTGTGCTGCAGTCATTCAGCTGCTGGAGTGGCTTGAGCTCCCCGACAGCTTCGTGTTAGTGTTCGAGCGTCCACAGCGGTGCCAGGACCTCTCGCATTTGCTGGCGGAGCGGAGGTTCCTGCCAGAGGAGGAGGCGCGGGGGCTCTTTCGCCAGGTGCTGGAGGCCGTGCAGCACTGCAGCAGCTGCGGGGTCCTGCACAGGGACATAAAACCGGAGAACATCCTGCTCGACCTGGCCACTGGGCAGCTGAAATTGATCGACTTTGGCTGTGGCGCCTTCCTGCAAGACACAGCCTACACCCAGTTTGCAGGTGAGCCCTCGCAGGGGATGCTCCTGGCCATGTCATGGCCCAGCCTGGCTGTGGCACCGGGGATTCCCCGTGGTGCTGCCAGGATGGGATCAATGCTTGAGGCAAATTGATTTGGATGGGGGTGTGAGGGGGGCCAGCTCCCAGCCCTGCCAAGAGCCTTCAGCACCCACTGTGCCCTGGGCTGGGGCTGGGACAGCCAGCCTGACAAAAACCCCCATGGGGGTAGCAGAGGGCGGGGCTCTGACCCCATGCCCCAGAGAGTTTAGTGAGTCAGCGAGGAAGGGCTTGAACTCCTCTGCTCCCCACGTTTGCCTTGGCCTATTAACAATGTTTTGGAGGCCATGCAGGCAGGGAGGAGAGTGTGTTTTCTCTACCATGGGGTGGGTTTTTATTTGGTTGCCATGGTTGGGCCTCCCCAGTGCTTCTGCTGCCCTCTTGCAGCAGCAGTGTCTTCTTTTCCAACCCTGGGTTTGTAGCCAAGTGCCAGGTGCTGGCAAGAGGGCAGTGGGTCACCCCGTGTGCCGCTGGGGCAGCCCCCACATGCCCAGGGATGCTGGGGCCAGGCTCTGGGAGCAGCAGCATTCCCCTGATGAGCTCCATCTGTGTCCCACAGGAACCCTGTCCTACAGCCCACCAGAGTGGATCCGCCAGCAACGCTACCATGGCCAGGCAGCAACAATCTGGTCCCTGGGCCTCCTGCTCTACCAGCTGGTCATAGGGAAGCACCCATTCATGAGGGGCCAGCAGATCATCTGGGGACGGATCTTGTTCCCACGACGGCTCTCCCAAGGTGAATCCTCATCTCTGGGCACAGGGGGAACACCAGGCTTGGGAGACAGCTGTGGGCTCATGAGCATCCTGCTCTGGCAGCTGCTGAGGAGGTGGCACATGTCCTGCTCTCCTGCAGACAGGGAATCCACGGGGAAGTTGAGGCCCAGCTCTGGGCACACCCAGCATGGCCTGGGCACTGGAAGGGGGCGGCAACTTCTCCAACTGACTGGTGATTCCTGGTTTCTCTCTTCAGAATGCCAAGATATTATTAAGAGGTGTTTGTCCATGCAACCCTCGGACAGGCCATCCTTAGAAGACCTTTTGCGCGATCCTTGGATGCAGGCTGTTCATCTGCCCTAGGAGATGGGAGAGATCCACATGCACAGTTGGATCCAGGGGCCTGGCAGGTAACAGCTCCACACATTTCTTGGCAATCGGTGGCAAAGCAAACCAGGCTGTTTTTGTCGTGCCTGTAGCTCTGAGCAGGGGTCATCAGAAGGGAACACACAGCTCTTGGGCTGGAGCTGAGCTGGACACCTGGTGTGGCAAGCACTGGTGGCCACCATTCCCCCTGCTTTTGCTTGTCTTCTTCACTGATGGCTGGGACCCTGGGCAGAGCACTGACAGCCTGGTCTGGCCCCTAGGCAAGGAGAAGGACCCCCTGGAGAAGCTGTTACCAGCTGGGGCTGCTGCTGGAGACACCAAGGGCAACCTCAAGGATGGCAATCTCTTCCTCCAGCTGGCCAGCTGAAGATGATGGATTTCAATTCTGGCATGTCTTCTTCAAAGACTTGCTCCACGCCCAATTTGCAGGTGAGTCCACAGCCAGGGGATGCTCCCAGATCTGGGCATGGCACAGCTTGGCCAGGCACCAAAGGTTCCCCCCTTGGCTGGGGTGGATACAACCAATTCTTCAGTTGGCTGCCAAGCTGTTTTTTGTCTCTGGACAGCTGCTGAGGGGCTGGGTCTGCCGTGGCTGGCTGCAGGCTGGGCACATGGCCTGCCCTCCTGCTCTGCTCCCAAAGGCAGCAGTGATGGGCAGCTTTGGGCCCAGCTCTGAGCACGGCCAGCATGGCCTGGGCACCGCGGGTGGCTGGGACAAGGGGACAGGAGCCTTCAGCTGATGGGCGGTTTCTGGTTTCTCTCCTTGGAGCCGGGCTCTGCGGATGCTGAGGCTGCTCTGGGCTCTGCCAGGGCTCTGCTGGGCTCAGCCCCAGGCACAGCTGGGCTCACCCTGCCCTCCCATTGCTCTGACAGCTTTGCATCACACGAGCCCGTTCCCAGCACACCGTCTGAGCTTTCTGCTTTTGCAGGTGAGTGAGACTCTCCTGCAGGCCAAGAGATTGCAGTTAGGGACACACATCCAATTGGCAAGAACCCAAACTCTCCACAGTCCCAGCTGAATGCCTGCATCTGCACAGGATGTTTTCTGTGTTCCACTCTTCCTTTCTTTTTGGCTGCAATTGTGCAATTGCACTTTCTTCCTCCTCTAGAAGTGCCACTGCTGTGTTCCTGAGGCAGTGCAGTCTGGAGCTGATGGATGAAGAATCGCCCCTCTGCACTTCCAAACCAGAGCAAAAAGCTGTAAGTGGGACTTTGCATCTTTAAGAAACCATTGAATGTTTGAAAGGGAATGTGCAGCTCATTCACAGGGTGAGAAGGAAGGGCACCTTCTAAAGGATTTGGGGTTTGACAGAGTTTAGATTCCCAGTGCTGCTTGGAGCTGGCAAGGCACAAAGCACTTTTCTTCTTGCTTCACTCCAATTTCACCACAATTTAAAATAACAATATTGGAATCAAACCCCACAAACTTTTTCAAAAAGGTTTCTGAGGCCGGTAATATGCATCATGCCATCAGCACATTTACAAAGTAGATAAGTGAGTTTTATGTTTCAAAAGACCAATTACGCCTTAATTCAAAGTTATAGAAGATTTTTCACTGCACACTTGGGTTCTGTTTTTATCTTTCACATTTTATAGAAGTTTTTTCCTTTTATTTTTCTGCATTTTTCCCCTTAAAACAGAAATCATGCTATGAAAAAGAAGTGTCCTTTGCTCCTGGTTCCTGTGTGGAGCAGCTCCCTTCCTGCTGGCTGAGCTGCTCAGGCAGAGCCCGGCAGCTCCTGGCCCTGCAGGGCTGAGGCTTTTCCCCCTTGCTGGGCACAGACTGATGGAGCAGCACTGCTGAACACGGGCACACGCAGAGGGAGCAGAGCAGCTGCCTTTGCCCACCTGAAGCTCCAAGGCCAAACTCTGAGCAGGCACGGCTGGAAGAGACTCGCAGGCTCCCTGTTGGCTCTGCTGCCCCACTTGTGCCCGGCCCAGCTCTGCGTGAGGCACAGGGAGAACAAGGGGCAGCTCCCTCCCAGCCCCAGCCCAGGGACCCCTCCAGCCCCAGGCCTTGGGGCACTGTCAGCACCTGCTGCTCCTGGCACTGACAGCAACAACCAAAGTGGGGCTGGTCCCGAGGGAGCAGCAGCAGTGCCTGGATCTGATCCCTCAGTGTGGGGCAGTGCTGGAAAAATGATCGCAGAAGTGGCAGCAGCACCAGCAGCAACAGCAGCAGCACCAGCAGCAGCACCAGCAGCACCAGCAGCAGCACCAGTACCAGCGTCAGCAGCACCAGTAGCAGCAGTAGCATCAGTGGCAGCACCAGCACCAGCAGCACCAGCTGCACCAGCAGCACCGCCAGCACCAGCAGCACCAGGAGCACCAGCACCACCAGCATCACCACTAGCAGCAGCACCAGGGACAGGACCAGCACTAGCTTCACCAGCAGTACCAGCAGCAGCACCACCACCACCAGCACAAGCAGCAGCACCAGGGGCAGGATCAGCACCAGCAGCACCAGCAGCAGCACCAGCAGCAGCAGTGCCAGCAGCAGCACCAGGAGCACGAGCACCAGTACCAGCAGCACCAGCAGCAGCACCAGCAGCAGCACCAGCAGCAGCAGCAGCAGCAGCAACAGCAGCACCAGTAGAATCAGCAGTACCAGCAGAACCAGCACCACCAGCACCAGCAGCAGCAGCACCAACAGCATCACCAGCACCAGCACCAGCACCAGCTGCACCACCAGTACCAGCAGTAGCAACAGGGGCAGCATCAGCAGCAGCAGCAGCAGCAGCAGCAGAACCACCAGGGACAGGACCAGCACCAGCATAAACCAGCAGCAGCAGCAGCAGCAGCATCACCACCAGCAGCATCAGTGGCAGCACCAGCAGTACCAGCACCAGCACCAGCAGCAGCAGCACCAGCAGTACCAGCAGTAGCAGCAGCAGCAGTGCCAGCAGCAGCACCAGCTGCACCAGCAGGAGCACCAGCACCAGCACCAGCACCAGCATGAGTACCAGCAGCAGGACCAGCAGCACCAGCACCAGCAGCAGGACCAGCAGTGCCAGCAGCACCATCACCAACAGCAGCTGCAGAAGCAGTGTCAGCAGCAGCGTCAGCAGCACCTGCACCAGTACCAGCAGCAGCAGCAGCAGTACCAACAGAACCAGCACCAGCACCACCACCAGTGCCAGCAGCACCAGCAGCAGCACCAGCAGCACCAGCACCAGCAGCAGCACCAGCACCAGCACCAGCAGCACCAGCAGCATCAGCAGCAGCGCCAGCAGCACCAGCAGTGCCAGCAGCACCAGCAACAGCACCAGCAGCAGCACCAGCACCGGCAGCAGCAGCAGTACCAGAAGCACCAGCACCAGGAGCACCAGCGCCAGCACCAGCATCACCAGCAGAACAAGCAGTGCCAGCAGCAGCACCACCAGCACCAGCAGTAGCACCAGCACCAGCATCACCAGCAGCACCAGCAGTGCCAGCAGTATTAGCACCAGCAGCAGCACCAGCAGCAGCACCAGCAGTACCAGCAGCACCAGCAGTACCAGCAGCACCAGCAGCAGCACCAGCAGCAGGACCCGCAGCACCACCACCACCAGCATCTGCAGCAGCATCAGTGGCAGCACCAACAGCAGCAGCAGAAGCACTAGGAAGAGGACCAGCACCAGCAGCACCAGCAGTGCCAGCAGCACCAGCACCACCACCAGTACCAGCAGCAGCACCACCAGCACCAGCAGCAGTACCAGCAGTACCAACAGCAGCACATGGAGCTGACTTTCAGTGCAGCCTCTGCCATGCTTCCCTCCCTGTGCAGCGGTGTCACAGCAGCCTGAGGCACCTGGGAGCCCTCAGTGCCAGCAGGGACTTGAGATGGCAGCCCTGGGCTCCTGCATGTTACGCCAGGAACAGAGCTGGGGACTCCCTCTCCATGTGGAGCTTCCAGATGGAAAAGGCTGCTGTGACCAGGCAGCTCCAAGGGCACAGAAAGGAGGGGCTCAACCCCTTGATCTGTGCCAGTCCCACAGTCCTGGGCGGCAGCCACCGAGCCCTGGGGGAGCAGAGGGCACAGCAAGAGGGACAAAAGCAGTCAAGGTCAGAGACTGGGAAGAGCCAGACCTGGGAGCAGGAACAGCTGCTTCATTGAACTCCTGGAGAAAGCTCTTGGCTGGTTCAAAGCCCTGAAAGGTGTGAAGGGCAGAGAAGAGGCCACACCAAACAATGCTCCTGTTTTCACACCTCCCCTCTCTGTGTCCCAGAAGGAATTGGATGAACTGTATTCTTCTCTCTGAGTCGTCTCATTCAGCATGAGCAGCTCAGCACCAGGAGCTGAAGGAGCTGAAGCCTCAGGCCACAAGAGCTGAGCAAGAGGGGGCTTTTGGGCCAAAGTAATGCTGCTAAGTAATGGACCTAGCTGAATGCAGCAGATAGAATCCTGCAATTATAGAATCCATTTTGCTGGAAAAGGCCTCTGAGCTCATCCAGTCCAGCCAGTCACCCAGCAGTGTCAAGCCCAGCACTAAACCTCGTCCCTGAAGTGCCAAGGTCTGAACAACAGGCCCTGAGTGAGGCCTGAACAACAGGCCCTGAGCCAAAGGATGACCTCTGGATGAACCTTCCAACCAAAGGTAATCTGTCTGCTCATTACTGAAATATGCATGGTCATTAGCACTGTGATAGATGGATCCACTCATCAATGAAACATGGATTGACCTTTCTGTGTTTAGAAGCCAGACAAGGCCATTCAATCCGACATCTGGCCTTGTTTGGGGTGTGTGGACAGAGTCAACTCCCTTGGTTCCTCTTTGAGGTCTGGCCAGGCTTTGGTAGGGACGCAAGAGGAGGATGAAACCAGATGTTCCCACAGCAGAAGTGCTGTCAGTTTGTTTATTCAGCACTATCAAAGCTGGGCCCTCTCTCACAGCGGAGGTTGAGCCTCACCTGTGGCTGGAGGCACCTGCAGGATTTCCCAGTGTCCAGGAGTGGCTCTCCAGTCCTTGGCTGTGACAGCTTCCCCAGCTGATGGGTGGATCTGGGGATGGCAAAGTCTGAGGGGAACTGGATCTTTGTTAATGCCTGCAGGCAATCTTTGGCAGTGATGATTGGGTGCATTGCTGAGCTGCTCCTTTTGTGATCCTTTGCTGCTTGGAGCTGCAGTAAGTGACACTGATTCCTTCAGGTGGTGTTTGTGCCTTTGGTGCTGGCCCTGCCCACTGGTGAAACAAAATTGGCAAAGTCTGGCCAGATCACAACAAAATATCACTTTTTAAATGTAAATGTAAGGAATCAGTCCCATCTGAAATTCCCAGAAGGGAAGCCCTCCCCAGAGTTCACTGGCTCTGGAGTGGGGCTGAGGTGGGAGCACCGTGCGAGCAGTGGGGCAGTCGGTTAAAAGAGGCTGAACCGCAGGATGTCTTAAAATGCATCCAAACATTGCATATGGAAAAAGGAAAAGAACTTGTGGGTTTGGGAAGACAAGGATGGATTTTCTTAACAGCACCAACGGAAGGAACAGTTGTTTTTGGAATGCTCCCACATGAAGGTACAGAAAAAGGTTTTAGTCTTGAGCTCAGGTTTGTTAGTCCAAGTAAAATAATAACAATAACAATAAAAATAACAATAACAACACAATAATATATATTTATATATATAACTAAAAATCAATAATGTGAAATAATGTCAACAGTACTGATTCGTGAGCTTTGGCTGCTCACTGTAACACTAAACACCCTACAAAAAAGAACTGGCAAAGACCCAAATGTCAGTGGTAAACTTTGTGAATTTTATACAAGGAATAAAGGAAAAAGGGATGAAATTGGCTGTTTTTATAGGGTTTGGTGATGTTGTGATACAGAATGCTTTGTCTGTTCCTGTGAAAAGCACAGTGATTAAGACTGCTGGGTTTTTCATATACAGACTATCTACAAGCTGCAGGATTGGTTGAAGAGGTGAAGGAGTTGTTAAAAGAGCAGTTGATAAAATGAGGAGATGGGAACCTGTCCTGGTGGAGAACCCATCTCCCAGATGTGTTCCATGCCCTTAACAATGGGCCCACTGGGGAAATGGAAACCCCTGGGTGTGCAGGGCTGCACCCAATTTGCAAACACAACCATGGACAGTGAGACTTGGACTGCCTGGGAAATGGTTCTGGGTGTGATGGCCCCTGACAGGGCCACCCCAGAGGCTGCAGGGCTGGACCTTCATGCACTGGAATTAATTAGGAAAAAGCCAAAGCAAATGAGAGTTAACAATACAAGAACAGGAATTCAGATTCCTCCAGGACGCTTTGGTTTGGTAATTGCTCACTTGAGCTTGGCCTTGCAAAGTGTTGATGTCATGGGAGGAGGAATTGATGCAGATTATCAAGGAGAAATTAAAGTAAGTCTGTTAAACAATAATGAACAAGATTTTGTTTTCCAACCCCATGGCAGGATAGAACAGTTATTAATATTGCAGTTTTAAAAACAATTGTGAAAGAAGGAGATCCACCTCCAATCACCTCTGTTCATGGAGATCAAGAGTTTGGATCCAGCAGTCCTAATAATGGAGCCAGAGTGTGGGTCCAGAGGCCAAATGGGCCTTCAGAGGCAGCTGAAGGAACAGCTCTGGGGAAAAACAACACTGTTTGAATCCTGAGACCTGGGCAGGAACAATGGAAATATGTCCCTGCAGCCAAGTGTTCTCTGCCACAAGTCAATATTGTTTTACAGATGCTGCCAGACCAAATCTCCCTGTTTGCCCCAGCGACCCCTTTGGAAAATGCTCTGATGCACGGGGCTCCATGTGAAGGCTGATGTGACACTGAGGGACTTCCACACCAATTCCAGCCAGGAGCTGGAAATTGGGATCCTCTCCCCTTTGGCTGGAGAAGTGCCAGGTCCCAGTCCCTGACGGGCACCCAGGCTCCTGGCTGGAATTGGTGTGGAAGTCCCTCAGTGTCACATCAGCCTTCACATGGAGCCCCGTGGATCACAGCATTTTCCAAAGGGGTCGTTGGGCCAAACAGGGAGATTTGCTCTGGCAGCATTTGTAAAACAATATCCCATAACATCAGCTTGTTGTGGCAGAGAACACTTGGCTGCAGGGATATATTCCCATTCTTCATGGTCAGGTTTCAGGATTCAAACAGTGTTGTCTTTCCCCAGAGCTGTTCCTTCAGCTGCCTCTGGAGGCCCATTTGGCCTCTGGACCCACACTCTGGCTCCATTATTAGGACTGCTGGATCCAAACTCTTGATCTCCATGAACAGAGGTGATTGGAGGTGGATCTCCTTCTTTCACAATTGTTTTTAAAACTGCAATATTAATAACTGTTCTATCCTGCCATGGGGTTGGAAAACAAAATCTTGTTCATTATTGTTTAACAGACTTACTTTAATTTCTCCTTGATAATCTGCATCAATTCCTCCTCCCATGACATCAACACTTTGCAAGGCCAAGCTCAAGTGAGCAATTACCAAACCAAAGCGTCCTGGAGGAATCTGAATTCCTGTTCTTGTATTGTTAACTTTCATTTGCTTTGGCTTTTTCCTAATTAATTCCAGCGCATGAAGGTCCAGCCCTGCAGCCTCTGGGATGGCCGTGTCAGGGGCCATCACACCCAGAACCATTTCCCAGGCAGTCCAAGTCTCACTGTCCATGGTTGTGTTTGCAAATTGGGTGCAGCCCTGCACACCCAGGGGTTTCCATTTCCCCAGTGGGCCCATTGTTAAGGGCATGGAACACATCTGGGAGATGGGTTCTCCACCAGGACAGGTTCCCATCTCCTCATTTTATCAACTGCTCCCTTAACAACTCCTTCACCTGTTCAACCAATCCTGCAGCTTGTAGAGAGTCTGGTACATGAAAAACCCAGCAGTCTTAATCACTGTGTTTTTCACAGGAACAGACAAAGCATTCTGCATCATAGTATCACCAAACCCTATAAAAACAGCCAATTTCACCCCTTCCTCCTTTATTCCGTGTATACAATTCACAAAGTTTACCACTGACATTTGGGTCTTTGCCAGTCCTTTTTTGTAGGGTGCTTAGTGTTACAGTGAGCAGCCAAAGCTCACAAATCAGTACTGTCAACATTATTTCAAATTATTAATTTTTAATTATGTATATAAATATATATTATTGTGTTATATTATTATCATCATTATCATCATTATCATTATCATCATCATTATCATTATTATAATCATTATCATCATTGTTCTTGTTGTTGTTGTTTCACTTGCACAAACAAATCTGAGCTCAAGACTATAACCTTCTTCTGTCACTCCACATGGGAGTGTTCCAAAAACAATTGTTCCTTCTGTTGGTGCTTTTTCCTATTTGCTGTTAACAAAATCCATCCTACTCTTCCCAAACCCCCAAATTCTTTTCCTTTTTCCACATGCAATTTTTGGATTCATTTTAAGGCTGATTTACTAAAATATGGATATGATCTGGTATCAATATCCAACTGAGACACACAAAGACTCTTTAACTGTTTTAGGATTAAAAAGTGTATGTTTATTCACAGCACTAGGCTGATGTGTCAGGTCACCCCTTAATACACACAGCCCGGAGCACAGGTGAATACAGGCTTTTTATTTACAGAAGTATTGAATACAAATACATATTCATGACCCAGTTCCCACCAACTTTTCACTTCCTATGCTACTTAGAAAAAAGCAGTTAAGCATGATCCTTGAAATGGGTCAGTGGTCTTTTTCTGAGGAGGGGTCACAGAAGGGAGGAAGGGATAAGGCTCTTCCTCCTTCTGCCCTTTCTACCTTTTCAATGCAAAGTGACAAATGGAGCCTTGGCTGGGCTCCTTGTTTCATATCTTCAATGAGTTTCTGATTTGCAACTGTCTTATGTTCTTGAAGTTCTTTACCAGATACTTTATTTCTCACTATAAGCCCAACTGAACAAGCATAACATCGACAATTAGTTATTAGCCAATGCTTTACCTCTATTTTAGCAAGGCCTCTCTATCTACCTTTAATTTTAGCAAGGCCCATCTATTTATTTTAATTAGAGTTTATCACTCTGAAAACTCAGCTTCTGAGTTTGCTAACATAGTTTTCTAAGTACTTTCCCAGGACAGTAACTGTAAGCATAGATATGTGTACATTCTTTCTGTTACACATCTTGTGATGGGCATCTCTCATGGCCAGTGCAGTGGGAAAGTGTTATCCTAACCATCCAATCCCTGGCCATGGTCAGAAGCCTATAAATCCTGGGAGGAAAAATAAACTCTCCTTTTCACCACGCCTCAGCCTGTGTCCGTGTGATCTATTCATCTTCAGCAGCAACAGACAGATGGTATTCCATTTTTAATCCTGTGGGACAAATTGCATTACAGTTCAATTCCACCTGTCCAATCTGTACACATAAACCTTTTGAGAAAGTCTGGGGCTGCAATTGGATCCAGCCAATTCCAGTCTCTTTGCTTAGAAGGGATTTGAAAGTCTAGGCATTCTGGAGGGGTTTGAGGATCCACGGTGGCTGTTGAGTGTCATTTCTCCACTTCATGACTCAGCAGGAGTTTCTCCAATAAAGAAATAAAGCTTTTGCCAGAAGCTCCCACTCTGCCCATGACAGGAAGCCCTGGGAGTGTCTGTGACATCCTGGCTCCTTGGCAGCCTGGGGACTCCTGGGATGTCACCGTGGAGCCTGCATGAGTGCCTGTGACAGAGCGGTGCCTTTGCAGCTCATGGTCCCCTGGGATGTCACCAGGGAATTACTGTGACTGTGTCTGACCACACGGCTCTTCAGCATCCCCAGAAACCCCTGGGAGGTCTCTCTGTAGCCCCTGTCTGTGCCTGTGACATTGCAGCTCTTGAACAGCCTGGAGACTCTGGGAATGGCCCCATGGATCCCCTCTGAGGGTCTGTACCAAATCTGATCCTTGGTAGGCAACCATCACCAGGACCTGTTGCTCTGGTCTCTTTCCATGGCTACCATTACAGCCCTCTGTTGCTATAATTTATTTCTATGGCAACCATCACTGTCCCCTGTAACTATGGTCTGTTTCCATGGAAATGACCACTGCCTCCTGTTGCTATGGTCTGTTTCCATGGCAACCATTGCAGCCCCCTGTAGCTATGGTCTGTTTCCATGGCAACCATCACAGTCCCCTGTTGCTATGGTCAGTCCCTTGGCAGCTCCATGAAGGCCCCATGCCTCAGTTGTTGCCGTGGACAACAGCTCAGGCCTGGAGCCAGAGCCCGTTGCCATGGCAACCATTTGCAGTCCCATCCCCAGGCTCATGGGATCACAGAGCCACAGAATTGGCTGAGTTGGGAGGGACCCATGGGGATCCTCCAGTCCAACTGCTGGCCCTGCACAGGACACCCCAACAATCCCAGCCTGGGCCTGGCAGCACTGGCCAAATGCTGCTGGAGCTCAGACAGCCCTGGAGCTGGGAGCCCTCCCTGAAGAGCCTGTTCAGTGCCCCAGCAGCCTCGGGGGAAAAACCTTTTCCTCACATCCAGCTTAAACCTGCCTGGCTCAGCGCCAGCTGCTCCCTCCACTCCTGTCCCTGGGCACCAGAGGGAAGAGGTTTCCACAGTCCCCAGCCAGGGACCCGCTCCCAAGGCTGCTGCCACGGCAACCAGGCCTGGCACCAGCTGGGATGCTCGGTTTCCACAGGCTGGGCTTCAGGAATGGGATTCCCCAATTTCCTGCTCCAGCTAAAACTGCACTGCCACTCGCTTCCATCCCAACTCCTGTGGAAAGCACAAAAGGCAAAGATCCTGGGTTGGGATAAGAACAATTTGCTGGGAACAGCAACGAGATAAGGAACAAACAGGAACAGAAACAATTTTGGTAACAGGAGGGATAAGACAAACTATTTACAAGGAAAACTACAACACCAGCAACTGGCTCTTCCTGGCCACGTATTTTCTCATGCCTGGAAGAGAGAGAGCGAGTCCTTTTCCTGCCCCTGGCAATGATCTGAGATGGGATTGAATCTAATGACAGGGCCATGGCCAGACCCTCACATTCCACAATGCAAAATCATGATATTGCCATGGGCAGGAAGAGGTACAGGTGTGGATCACAGGGAACATGGATCACCAGGTGTCTTGCCAACATGGGTCCTTCAAGGGGGATGAAGCTGGAGCAGTGCACAAAGCTGTTCCTGCAGTTGGGGCATTTGCAGGGCTTCCCTTAGTGGTGCCTCCATTGGGGTTTGGTCAAGTGAGAGCTGTCTGAGAAGCTCTTCCCACACTCAGGACACACGTAGGGCCTCTCCCCTGTGTGGATCATCTGGTGGATGCTCATTTGGGACCTCCAGCTGAAGCTGTTCCCACATTCCCCACACTTGTAGGGCCTCTCCCCAGTGTGGATGTGCCGGTGGGTGATGAGGGTGGATTTGTCCTTGAAGCCCTTCCCTCAGTCGGGGCAGTGGAAGGGCCCCTCCTCTGTGTGAATCCATTGGTGCTGGAGGAGATCTGAGCCGCTTTGGAACCTCTTCCCACACTGGGGACACTCGTAGGGCCTCTCCCCAGTGTGGATGCGCTGGTGGATGATGAGATTGGATTTGCAGCTGAAGCCCTTCCCATATTCCCTACACTCATAGGGCCATTCCCCAGTGTGGATCATCTGGTGGCAAATCAGGCTCTTGCTCTGGCTGAAGCTCTTCCCACATTCCAAGCACTCGTAGGGCTTCTCCCCATCCTGAAGCTGCTCATGGACCACCAGCTCAGAGCCCCAGCTGGATCTCTGGCTGCCATCCTGTCAGAGGGTGGGTCTTTCCTCCTCAGAGGAAAAGGGGTTTGGAGCCCCTCCTCTTGCAGGATTTCCAGGGCTTTTTCCATGCACTCTGGAGCCACTCAAAACAGCCTCGTCTATGAGGTTCTGCTGTGGGGATTTGTCCTCTCTGGTCTCCATCCTCAGCTCCTTGACTGGGGGAGGAAGGACAGGGAGAGGATGGGATTTGCTTCCATGCCAGAGGGAAGGGGAAGGAGATCCCCCCAGTGCGTCCCCCGTAGGACAGTGTTGGCAGTGGGGTTGTCCTGCAGCCGGGGCCATGCTGGGCTGGGAGATGGAGCAGGAGAGAGGGGGGAAAGGGCAGTGACTTCCTCCTCACCTGCCCGGGTGTCCTGGGGCATCTTCCTCTTCCTCGCAGCCTCCTCCTCAATCTGGACAAGGTTTGGGAATGAGAAATTCTGGTTTGTGAGAAAACAAGGAATGAACACATTGAATGAGCCCAACAGGATATTTAGGAATGCCTCAAACCATCAGCAAATGCTGCCCTGCTCTGCGGGCTCAGGGCAGCAGAAGGAGCCCCAGGGCTGCCGACACAGCCGCAGCAGGAAGGGCACGGGGCCTTGCAGAGAAGCTGGCACAGCCTCCTTGGGACACGTCCTGTCTGGTGACCATCCTAAACCCACACAGGCTGTGACACAGACATGGAACGTGTGGGCCAGGGCACAAAGGCTGCTCTGAGCCCTGGGGCCCAGCCAGCACTGAAATCAGCAGGTGTGGCAGAGTCCCCACTGAAGCAGACCTGCCACCCCCCGAGCCCTGGCAGTGCTGGTGCCCTTCTTCTGCCCCAGAGACCTGTGCCCCTGAGGGGCTTCTGTGCCAGAGGGCAGTCAAAGACCAAGTGCATTGGGGGCTGGGCTCCTTCCTGCAGGGGCTGATGGCAGGAGCTCCTGAAGCAACTGCTGGCAACTCTGGGCATCTGTCAGATGATGTTGCTCCTTCCTGGAATGAATTTTTTCCATGGAAGGGATTGGCAGTAGCACCAGAACACCATCAATTTCTGAGTTTCCCAGGACAATTCAGTTGTACAGAGATACTGTTATGTTTCCTTCTGCTTTTCTGACTGTCTTTCTTGCATTCTGGGAAAAAAAAAAAAAGCAGCTTCGTCCTATCAATCCCATCCCATCCCATCCCATCCCATCCCATCCCATCCCATCCCATCCCATCCCATCCCAGGTGTTTTAAGGTTAAATTTGATAGTGGAGGTTGGACTTGAATTCCAAGATGGTTTATGTGGTCAAATGTTTGATTTGAAAGTCAAAAGTTGGATTTGAAGTTCGGGGGTTGGATTTGCTGGGCAGCACATGGAAACCATGGAATAACGGCATTCCAGGCATTGAGAATTTGGAATCCTCCGGCTCCCCTCACAGATTCCTGTGGAATAATGGCATTCTGGGTATCAAGAATTTAAAAAATTTCCAGCCCTCCTTCCCAATTCCCACCAAAAAGATAGAATTACAGAATTCTGGAAATTGAGAATTTGGAATCCTTTATATGCACTGTTAGATTCCCACCAAATTCCCATGGAATAACAGCATTCCAGGCGTCATGAATTAGAAATCTTCCTGTTCCCTTCCCAAATTCCCATGAAATAATGGCATTCCAGGCATCAGGATTTTTGACTCCTCCACCTCCCCTCTCAAATTCCCATGGAATAATGGCATTCTGGGTGTCAGGAATTAAGAATTCTCCTGCTTCCCTCCTGAAATTCCCATGGAATAACAGCATTACACACATTGGGAATTTGAAATCCTCCATTTCCACTCCCAAATTCCTATGGATTAACAGCATTCCAAGCTTCAGGAATTTCAAATCTTCCATTCCCCCCTCCCAAATTCCCATAGAATAACGGCAATCCGAGCATCAGGAAATTTGAATCTTCCAGTTCCGTTTCCAAATTCCCACCCAATTCCTATGGAATAACGGCATTCCAAGTACTGGCCATTTGCAATCCTCCAGTTCTGCACCTACATTCTCTTGGAATGATGGCATTCTAGACATCAGGAATTTCAAATCCTTTATTTCCCCTCCCAAATTCCCAAAAAATTCTCATGGAATAGCACCATTCCAAGAATTGGCAATTTGGAGTCCTCCAGCTCTCCTCCCAAATTCCTGTGTGTAACTTTTCTATAAATATCCTTTTTCTGTTTCTGTTTCTGTTTCTGCTGCATCTCTTCTGTATTTTTCTTTTTATTCTTGGATTTCTCAGCCTCCTTTGGACTGAATTCTTTTGGGATCCTCCCTCGTGGGGAGCCCTGCTTATCTCAGTTCTTATGATTTGAAGAAAACTCCCAAACTCATTAGAATCTTGTTTCTTGTGTTTATTAAAAGGTCATCAGAAAACTTAACAGGTCTCTCCAGGCTGGCTACACAAGGTTAATCTTTTCAATATGGTACATTTCTTTCTTCTGATGGTACAAACAAGGCCTTGTGGCACACTTCGTGTCTGATGCACAAAATGGCCCCGAAATACGCAGTTCTTTTATCTTTATACCTATTTTTACCCAATTAACTGTAGACACATATATTATTTTTCTTAATGACCCAATGACCCATCACCTCTGTGATGCACTGCGGCATTCTCTGTCCAATCACTTACTACTACCCAAAAACCTCTAGGAGAAGAAGATGAAGAAGAAAGAAGAAGGGACAAGGGACAACACCCTAAATCCTCCATCTTGTCTCTTGTTCTCTAAACTTACTTTTTCACCCAGTGATTTAAAAGAACTTTCTAATCTACACACTTACACTTCTAGCTTTTTCCTTCTAAATTTAACATTTGTTTTCATGTACCACCATGAAAACATGCTCATGAATTTCATGTTATATGAAATTCAGTGTTTTTCTGGATCTTATAACTAAGTATCAGAAACAAGGGCACACACTCTGTATTCCAGACTTCAACACTGCGGAATAACAGCATTCCAGGCATTGGGAATTTCAGATCCTCCAGCTCCTCTTCCTAATTTCTATGGAATAACACATTCTGGGCGTTGGGAATTTCAAATCTTCCAGCTGCTGAACCAAATTTCAATGGAATAAAAGCATTCGGGGCATCAGGAATATGAAAAATGGCACAGTTACTGTGAAAAAATGGTCATGTACATGACGGTATCAAAAACTACAGGTGGGAAGGAAAACTGGGAATGGCTCCAGCAGCTGTGGAATCTCTGCCAAGCTCAACATCGTGTCCAGACAACTCTACAAGTCCGGAAAGCACCAAGCACCATGGAAAAATCAAGGCACTCTGTCACATAGTAGAAACAGTGTAACTGAATTTTTTGCTTAGTTTTTATATTTTCAAGAGATTTTGTCCTTTATTTTAACCTTTTTTATTTCTTTTTTCCCCTTATCTCTTTATCCCTCTATTTTTTTAATTTTCAACGAGGAAAACTGCTGACAACTCAAAGGAATAAAAATTAAAAATCAAAAAAAGCAAAGCAGTTTTCTTCTCCAGAATAATACATGAGAAAATAAGGTCTTTTAAATAGCAAAATAAAGTTGCAAACTTTTAGTCCCCAAAAAACTACAAAGAATAAATATTCAGAATACGGACAATTGTGATTATGATTATTTCTTCTATTGCTCTTTTTGTGGGATTTTTTTTTTTATTTTATTTGTAGTCTAAAAGGATTGCTCCTGTGAAAAAGAAGCCAAATTTAAAATTTTAATTTACATTTTCTCTCTTTTTCTTAAACCTCCCCAGGGCTTCATTTAATTCTATTTTATAGCAAAAAGAACATTAGCCAAACAAAGCTTTAAAAGAAATAGCCAGGCACTGATACATGGTAAAATTCTGATCTTTTTATATTTTTTTTCCCATTTTTTATCAGTGTTTTTTCTTCTTTTCACTGCAATAGCATCACAAGTAAGGAGAAAGAAAAAAGGCCACAGTCCATCATCATTTTCATCATTTTACAGAAGTTTCGAAAAACTTTTGGGAATGAGGATGGGCAAAATCAGAACTACAAGAACAGGAGGCAACTGCAAGTCCCATCAGAAAGGAAAAGTGGGATTTTCTTGGAAAAAAAATCCAATAACATTGATAAACACCAAAAAATTTCCCAACTAAAATGAAAAATTTGGGCCCTCCCAGGCCTTGGTAACCTGTTGTGCTGGAATTTCTCCTATTCCACCTCCAAGTTATTCTTTTCTCTTGCACTGTATTAGGAATGGCGAGGAGTACGACACTGACTCCCTTGGCTGCATTGTCCAAGAGAGCAAAGTTTATTATTCTTAATCTTCTTTTATACACATGGTTGAGAAGGTCTGAGAGGTAAAACTCCCATTGCTCATTAAAGGTACACATCACCTTCATTGCTTAAGTGGAACACCAGCCCTCGACTAAACAACACCTGCCAATTGGTGTCCTTTACCAAGGACTGTTGGGATTCCTTCTTATGCTTTCCCAGGCTAGAGAGAGAAGCCTGTGTGACTTAGTTTCACACAGGCTTTGTGCTCCCCGCCTGCTTTCAGCATCCATACACATCCAGTGCATTTGGTTGGAATGTTATCCTTTTTATCCCTTCTTAAAAATTCTTCTTTTCCCAGTTCCTTTGTGCTTGTTTCCACGACAATTTCCTCATTCCCTGCACTATCCGGTATTTTTCCAGATCCAGATTGTGTACTGCCCCCCCCCGCCCCTCCCAGACCCCTGAAATCACACAAAAAAAATCCCCAAAAATCTCAGCAGACTGAATCAGCACAACTTGTATCAGCACCATCACCGGAGTGTTCCTAGACAAACAGGCAGATTATTTGGGATGAGCATCCACTATCACCATCAGCAGATCCATGAATTCCTGCAATGTGGAGCTGGAAAAAAAATGCTAAAATTGTGATTTTGCCATTCTGGGAGTGTTTTGGAGCCCAGGTTTATTCCCATGGGAAATAAAATCCTTCCTGGTTTGAACCAATCCCTTTGGAAGGCTGCACATGGCTCACCTGGACTGGGAACAACTGGGGAAAAAATGGGAAAATCATGGATTACAAACATGATAGCTCCATCCCTCTGGAATGCTGCACATGGCTAACCTGGGCTGGGAAAAAGCAGAAAAATCTTGGATCACACACCTGAGGGAGGGGTCTGTTAATCCTGGCTCATCCCACAAACTTCCATTCCTCAATCAGGGAAGGATGGATTAGGGAAATCCCCTGTCCAGGAGGACCAATCGCACCTCCCAAATAAACATTTCCTTCTTTTTCCAATTCCAGGAACCAAATTCCTGGATTATTTCCCATCAGGAAATGGGGTTAATTAAAGACCAGATTTTATTCCCAGCATTCCGGTCTTAAGAACTCCAGCCATTCTGCTGATTTCTATCCCAGGTGTGATTCAGAGGGTTGGGGTCTCCTGGAAAAGTGGATTGATGGATTCTTCCTTGAAATACCAAGGGCTCTGGTCCTGGCACATCCTGCCATTCTCACCCCCCTCAGATAAACCTGCTCCAATTTGGAGCTCCGGGGAAGCTCCAGAGCAGCCGGCTGTCAGGAACAAGGCAAATCAAACCTGGAGGCTGCTCATGGAGCTGGAGCAAGATGCACCTGGGAGCCCTCAGCAATCCAGCCAGCACCACACGGGCAGGAGGACACAGACGGCGCTGCCAGGCTGGGACAGGACTTGTGCCTTCAGCACAACCACCAAAGGCCAAGGGCCTTCTGGCCATTTTCCCTGCACCACTGCACAACTGGGCAGCTTGCTGAGCACAAGCACCCTTTTCCCCGTCTTCCCCTATGCCCTGCAGACCCTGGGCAGCAAAAGAACAGTCTTGCAGTCTGTTTCTTAGAACATATCCTCTATTTAAACACTACAGAAAACTGAAAACATGAAAAGGACAGACTGGAAATAAATGGAAAATGCCTGCTGGATCAGGCGGCCACAGCAGACAGAGCCTCCCAGATCACGTCTCAGTGGAGCTCCAGCAGCACAGCCAGGCACAGCCCCATGGACGAGGCCGTGACCTCCATGCCCTGTGGAGCTGATCTCTCAGCCTCACGAACACGGACACTGGGGCACGGTCTCCTGCCCTGAGAAGGTCCAGGGTTTCACTGGCCAGGCTTCCCTTCTCAAGGCTGATGTCACCTGCCATGGCTTCAAGGGCTGGAAGAGAGAGCAACAGAGCTACGGTCAGATCCCAGACCTGCGGTGACCCAACGAGAGCCCCCTGCCAGGGCCATCCCAGCCGGCTCTTGCCATGGCCAGCAGGGAGCAGGGACCAAGGGGATCAGCCCGAAGCTGCTGGCCACGAATGCCCCACGTACCCCTGAAATCTCGGTGTGCTCTGCCCACGCCGCCCCTCATCCTCACAGGGAGCAGAGCCCCCCGCAGCCGGGCCAGGGCTTGCAGCTCCCCCCGCCAGCCGCCACTGTCAGCCCGCTGCCCTCACTCACCTTCGGAGATGAGCTGCAGCTCTGCCTGCTGCCCCTCAGGTGCCGCCCGGCCATCCCTGGGAACACAGAGCCTGTCAGGGCCCCAGCGGCACAGCTCCCTGCCAGCGGCGCTGCCAGCCCTGGGGCCACACGCCCTTCTGGCCCGGCAGGGCTCAGCCCGGGCCCTTGCCGCATCCTGACTCAGCCCAAGGGCACGGCTGCCAGAGGCCGGCAGCAGCCCCGAGGGCAGCCAGGGCTCCAGGGCGCCGGGCCCGGGTGCCGCTGCCGGGACAGCAGCCGCGGCTGGGCCCGAGCTGCGGCGGGGCGGGGAGGGAGCCCGGGTTCCTGGCTCACCGATGAACCTGATGGCCGCCGCTCGCAGGGACTCCTGTGGGCTCTGCAGGTACGGCAGGGCCCGGCGCAGGTGCTCGGCCGCTCGGCTCCTGTCCTGTGCCAGCTGCAGAGAGCAGCAGGAGGGAAGGGTTGGCGCCGGCTGTGCCCCAGCCCCGGCCTCCCGTGCCCGCCCAGCCCTGAGGCCCGGCCAGCCCCACACACTGGGCACCGGGGGCAGGGGGCTTCTCCAGCCTGAGGCTGGGGCTTGCAGGCCACCCTTACCAGGATGTCGCCCAACATCCACAGGTTCTCCTGTTCCAGCTTCTGGAGATCCCTCCTCTTCAGGAACTTGGCTGCACAATGCAGCATTTCCAGGGAGGCCTGGAGAGCAGCAGAGACCCAAAGTTGGCCCCACAGCCCAGGGCACAGGAGCCACGTCCCTGTGCCAAGGCCTGGAGGAGGCAGCGGCCGGCAAGGCACCAGGGCAGGAGGCAGCCCAGCTCCCTCCCAGAGCAACACCAGCAGGCCACGAATCCTCACCTCTGCCACACGCTGGTTCTCATCATGGCAATGGAAGAACAGGGGCAGGAGGCTCTGGCGCACAGGCATCTCCAAAGGATTTCTTCCCCTTCCCAAAAAATCCACTGTAACTTGGAAGAGCCCTATAGAGAGCAGCTGCACGTGGCTATTCTCCTGTAAGAAAGGAAGGAAAAATGATGTTAGCATTGTGTGCTCCAGGCTCAGGTTGGCACAGTCCTGAAAATCTACAGAGTACAAAGTGTCTGGGCAGCACTCAGTGCCTTTGGCTGAGGACACAGAGCCTTACGTGGTCAAAGAGCGGCAGGAGCGCCTCAGCCAGCTGCAGGGCAATGGGGCTGGGTACCACAATGTATTTGTAGGTGAATATGAAGCTGAGTATGATGAGTATGATCCCAATTATGTCTGCATCCTTGTCCTGAAGTAGCTCCATGAGTGTTTCAGTCAGGCTCCACATTTTTTTCGCCTGTGTGGAACACAAGTGTGTGAAATCGCAGCTTGCTGCTGTGGCAGAACCCAGAGTGCAAAGGCCAGTCCCTAAGCACTGGGGCAGCTGAAGCAGGAGGCAGGAGAGCTGGGAGCAGCTGCCTCAGAGCTCCAAGCCCAGCCAAGCCCAAGTGACTGCATTCCCCAGCTTCAGCCACTGTCCCCTTCTCACCATGGAGGGATGGTCAATGAACTTGAGAAGGGCCCTGAGCACCAGGTGACGCCTCTCCCTGCACTCGCTCTGCAGGCACCTTGAGGAGACCTGCACAACACTGTCACTACATTCATTGGAGTCCAGGTACTCCGGGATCTGAAAGGCACAGGGCAGTGACAAGGAAGCCAGCCGGCAGAAGCCTGGAACCGCACAGGGCCGGGCCCAGGCAGCAGCACAGGGCATGGGCAGCATCCCAGGCAGCTGGGGCTATGAGAGGGCAGAGAGCTGGCAGGCAGCTCAGGGAGGTAGTGCTGGCCATCAGGCTCACCTCCACAAGGAATGCCAGGGCAGGCAGATCCCAGCGTGGCTCTTGTGTTCTGAGCAGCCAGAGGAAGTGCAATGCAGTTCTGGAACACAACCGTAGAGAAGCGTGGCGCATCTCCCTGGCAGGGTAAAAATGGGACCAGGACCCTGAGAAAATCTCTGCCAGGGGACTCACTCCCATGGGCCTGGTCTTTCTCCCCAAGGATGTGAGTGGACATGGGCTCCTTGGGAGGCAGCTCCTTGTGGGATATTTCCTCTCCCAGCCTTTTCCCAGTCTGCTTGGCCATCCCTTGCTAACAAGGCCCTCTGGCCCACAAGCACGGGGACGGTGTTGGGCCAGGCCCTGGGCCCAGGGCAGAAATGTCAGAGGCAGTGGGGAGAAGGGGGTCTCACCTGGCCAGCAGACCCACGGCACAGTGGTGGGTGTCAGCACACAGCAGCGTGTCCCAGCCACACTTGTGTTCCATTGACAGCACGGCTTCCTCATGCTGCATTTGGCAGAGGAGAGACTTGAGGGTCTGCACTGCAAACCTGTGTGCACAGCAAAGTCCAGGTCATGCTGGGAGCACTGGCTTCTGCCCTTGGGACGTGGCAGGGACAGGTGGACTGGGATGGAGCACCTGTTGGGGCTGGTGGCAAAGCCGTGTTCTTCCTGGCAACTCTTCCAGAAGTTCCAGCCCTCCTCTGGCATCTGTTCTGTGCTGAAGAACACTTGGAGGAGCAGATGCACAAAGAGCTGGGGGAAATACACTGTTAAAGCTTCTGGCCAGCAGGGCACCTGGAGGATCTTCCACATCACCACAGTTGCCTGCAGGGGACAAAGCAGTCTCAGACAGCGCTCAGTGTCCAGGTGTCCGTGTAGCAGGGCCTGAGTGTGGCAGGGAGAGGCCGGGGAAGACGCAGGGAGAGAACCTGGCCTGGTGGCCCTGAAGCTGCCCCTAGGCCAGGTTTCAGCCCAGTGCCTGAGGCAGGGAGATGCAGTGGGGGAAGGAGGGTGCAGAGCTGCTGGAGAGGCAGCCTTGGGGTGAGTGCAGGCCAGTTCCAGAAACTCACAGCCAGGGCAAAGACACCCGTGGTCTTCCAATCCGAGGTGCACCTGCTGTGCTCTGGCCAGTCCCCCAGCACACCCAGGAGTATCAGGAGTGCCCTCTGTGCAGTCCTGGGCGAGCACAAGATCCTCTTCCATATGGTCATTGCAGCTCTGCGGGGTCAGAGCTCCATGTCAGGCACAGGGTCTCAGACACATCCCCAAGGCCTGGGTAGCAGCAGGGAGCTGAGCTGGCTGCCAGCTCTGCCTCTGCCCACTGCCCCTCAGCAGCAGCAGCAGCAGCAGCAGCAGCAGCCAGGCAGCCCAGGCCTGTGGGGACAGGCTGCTGAGGGGCAGGGTGGCAGCATGGCAGCAGGCTCAGGGGCTGACATGCCAGGGCTGGGAAAGGGAGCAGCCAGAGGGCCCTGGAAGTCTCTGTTGGTGACACACCTGGGCCAGGCTGTACAGGGCAATGGGCAGGGGAGCCGTGAGCCCTCTGGACAGGTGGGCCCCATACCTGTCACACGTTGGGGCCACACGCAGGAGAATAATGACCACATCGTCGGGCTGTGCCTCGGTGAGATCCAGCAGGGTCCTCTCCAGCCTGTGCTCAGCAGATTCATTGGTCATGAGCACCTGGTGGATGCACCTCACGATGGTGGGCACCTGGAGAAGGCGTGGGGAGAGTTGGAAAGCTGTCAGAGGGAGACAGGAATGTCCCCAGCTTCCCCAGAGAAATGCTTTCCTTCTCATCACACTGCAATGGCCTCCAAGGCTTAGAGTGAGCAGCAGGCATGGCTTGGGAGGCCAAGCAATTCCTGGAGGATCAAACCCTGGCCACAGGCTGCTTACTTGCTTTGGACTGGAAAGAGCCTTCTCCAAAATCCATTTCAGCATGGTAGCACTGGTGTCAGTGGTGTAGACATCACAGTTTTCCATGGACACAGTGCCCATGATGCTGGTCTCTTCTTGCCAAATGCACTTGATGAATTTGCAAGTCAGGCAGGAGAAAGAAGGGCAGGAATAGAGGGATATTGCATGGAGTGCTCCAAGCACGGTGCTGGGCTGGGCAGTGCCAGCAGGCCCAGCCCAGGTGGGGATGGCTGCAGGTACCTGTGCTGTTCTGCGGATGAGGCCACAGGTGGGATGCTGCTCTTGAGTCTGGTCCATGGCTGCATCTGGCAAAGAGTGAGCAGGGCCAGAACTGAGGGTCTGCAGGTGAGGCCAGAGAACACAGCCCAGCCGTGCACTCCCCAGGCAGGGACAGCTCTGGGATGCCCCCGGTTAATGCAGCACAGCCTCTGCCAAGGCACAGCCTTGGCCCTTCTCTGGTCCTGTCCATGGGTGTGTCCCCAGAGGATGGGATGGGATGGGATGGGACAGGACCCAGGTGGATGCAGGCCCCAGCCTTGTGGCTCAGCTCTGCCACTCACCCTCCTGTAGCAGCTGGAACTGCTGCACCTCTTTAGTCTGTGCTGGGGAAGCTCCAGGGCCTCCTTCTTCTTCCTCCTCCACCCAGGCCAGTTTGGGTGCTCTCAGGGCTCTCTGCTCCATGCCAGTGATTGGATTTATGGCTACTTGCAGGAGCGATGTCTTGCAACAGCTTCACGTCAGCAAGTGCTGTAGTTGTGGCTGGAAGGCACCTGCAAGACTGAAGTCCTGGCAAGACCACAGGACAAGTCCTGCTCTTGGGTCTCGAGGCCTCCTGCCACAAGGACAGGAGGCTCCTCATCAAGGACTGAGGTCTGGCCTCGAGGTCATGTGTAGGAATAACACTTCAGAAAAGCTCTGGGTCAGACAGAAGCGAGTGTGCTGTGCATGGGCTCCTCACAGCACCGCTCTGGTGTGTCCTGTCCCATCTCATGCACCAAGCACTGTGGTGTGGCCGTGTCACCACCAGCTCCTATGTCACCACATGTCACATGGGCCCTTTGACACCCTGTCCTGTGCCATGCCATGGTGACCATGCTGCACCATGTCACAAAGGGCCCTTGCACACACGGCCACCTGCCCTCAGGCCACCCCCAGCCCCCCCAAATTGGCCCAGTTGCAAGGAATCCCTCACTCCAAATGTCTAAGGCCACCTGACAGGATCTTTAGGAACAGCTCAAACCATCAGCAAACGCTGCCCTGCTCTGCGGGCTCAGGGCAGCAGAAGGAGCCCCAGGGCTGCCGACACAGCCGCAGCAGGAAGGGCACGGGGCCTTGCACAGAAGCTGGCACGGCCTCCTTTGGACACATCCTGTCTGGTGACCATCCTAAACCTGCACAGGCTGTGACACAGGCAGATGTGGGGAATGCAGGCATAGAAAGCTTTCAAGGCCTTGAGCATACAGGCTCCGAGATAGAGATGGATGCAAAGTTTGACCTGAGACCTTGGAGAAGGCTTGAAACTTTAGAACTATAAAGTTGCATAGACTTGAAGTAAGAATAGAAGTTTGTAGTTTCAGCAGAAATACACCTCATGTAAGTGAATAAATATGTTAAGCAAGCATGTGAAAAATGTTCAAGTTTAGCTTTTGAACCTGCCAGGGAGGTCCCCAGTGAACATCAAGGCAGACATGTGGGGAAGTGCAGATGATAGGGCTAACTCTGGCAGGAGAAGCTGTTCTGTGTCTCTGCTGATGGTGCCAGCAGCCTGAAGGAGCAACCAAGAGAAGCACTGAAAGCAGAGAGGTGCAGTTTTGGGCAGCACAATATCAAAAGCTATCAAGCCATTAGACAGAATGCAAAGGAGGGCAGCAAGGATGGGACAGGGTATGGAGGGGAAGGCCTTGGTGCAGCTGAGGTCACTTAGTTGAGCCCAGAGAAGAGGAGACTAAAGAGAGTCTTTGGGGTCTTCAGCATCCTCCTGAGAGGAATCACAGGGGCAGGTGCAGATCTCTTCACGCTTGTGACCAGTGACAGGAGTCAAGAAAAGGGTAGGCAGCTGGCTCAGGGCAGGTTTTGTTTGAATATCAGGAAAAGGTTTTTCACCCAGAGCATGGTCAGCCACTGGGACAGCTTCTCCCAGGAAATGGTGACAGCATCAAGCACCTCTGAGTTTGACAAGTGTTTGAACAACACTGAGCAGTCACATGAGGTTTTAGAAACCATGTAAACAGTCAAGGCTTGTGAACTCCAGGCTTACATCAGCATATACTTCTGATGATTACTTTAGGCAGTGTTTTCAGAAACTCGTTTTATGTCGTGTCATACTCCAATTCCTTGGAGATTGTGCAGAACATGTCATCCTTTTGTATACATTGCTTGTTAGTAATATAAAAAAGAATATTGGTGTTGGGTGACTCAGAGATAGCCAGTGTGTGTAAGGTGTAGTATACAGGAAATAAAGATAAGGAAAAGAGAAGAACTACTAATAGATACTGCTAAGTTTGGAAATGTAGATAGCATTAAGAATGAATAACACAAGAAGCAAAGTTGTTATTGAAATGAGTCCACTAGAATGTATTTCAGCACATTAGAAAGAATCCTAGAGGGTCATTTTTTGAAGCAAGGTCATGTGATTCAAAAGTGTAGCCAGTGGTAGCATTTGTATAAATTAGAGAGTGATGAAAAGTGAGCACCTAAAGGATCTGTGTTGGAGTCTGAGGCACAGAGTGTGCCCTTGTCTCTGGTGCCTAGCTCTGACATCCAAGAAAACATTGAATTTCATTGAACAGCATGAAAACAACTTTTAAAATTAAGTAGAAAAACTAAAAGTGTAAGTGTGTAGATTGGAGAGTTTTCTTAAGTCACTGGGTGAAAAATGTTAAAGTTTAGTGTATAAGCTAGTTTAGAAAACAGAAAACAAGAAGACAAAATGGCTACTTTAGGGTGTTGTCTCTTTTCCTTCTTCTTTCTTCTTCATCTTCTTCTTTTAGAGGTTTTTGGGTAGTAGCGGGTGATTGGATAGAGAATGCCGCAGTGCAGCACACAACGTCTTGGGTCATAGGGTCACTAAGAAAAATAATTTACGTGTCTATACTTAATTGGGAAAGATTAAGAATAAAGATAAAAAGGCTATGCAGTTCAAGGCCATTTTGTGCTATTCAAGTCACCACAAAGCTGTGGTGGACTGAACTTGTGCAGAAAGTCTGGGGAAGACCTGCCAAGTCTTTTGATAATAAATATTAATAAACGCAAGAAACAAGAAGCAAACAAGCCTTTGGAGAATCTTTCCTGAAACAGAACTGAGATAAGGGAAACTCCCCTTTGAGGAGGTATCCCAGAAGGGCTTAGCCCTGAGGAGACCAAGATTCCACAGCAACAAGTGGTGTCCCATGTCTGTCGGTCAGTAAGAGCTCAAAGGATTTGATCAAAGCCTGCCTGGATCAGAGCAGCCAGTTCCTGAAAGAAATCCATCTGGATGAAAATATCTGCTATCAAATTCCAGAGTTTCAAGGGCCCAGGACTCAGAAACATCGGATTCTGCTGGTCAGTAATCTGAAGAGATAGCCAGCAGGTCTGGTAAGCTCTGTCCAACCTAGGAGATGAGATGGAATATTTCTAAGGAGGAACAGGCAATTTTACAAAAATTAGAAAAAATAATAGAGCAGTCCTTATATGAAATTCCAACGAAAGAGTTGGAATTTTTACTGGTCTGGGTGAGAGAGAATTACCCCACCATTAGCAAGGAGCAATTGTTTGAACCCTATATATGGGCAAATGCAAATATGAGGTTAAAAGAGTTAGAAACCCCGGGAATGTGTGTCCATGGAAATATGACAGAAACAAGTCATACTCTCTTTAATGTAATGTATCACAGTCATTTTCCAAAACTGCCTTGCCAAGGGGGTGGAACAGGGGGAGAGGAAACCCAGCCACCCAGATCCGAACTGCCCTTTCCAAAAGCAAGGGAAACCCCCAAATCCCTCAACAGCGTGGGAGCCTCTGATCCCAACCCCTCAGAGGATTTGGGAAAAGAGGGAGAGGTGTGGGGGAAAGCTGAAAAAGCAGAGGGTGTTGCGATTACTATGGAAAGCAAAGTGAGCAGTTTGGAAAAGTACTAAAAAGTACTAAAATCCATAAATTCCTAAACGGGATTTATCTCCTAAAAAGGAATTCCTCCCTAAATACGGGATTTTAGAATTTTTTAGAATTTTAGAATTTTTTTCGAATGGTACAAAACCCGTTGGAGGCTCAGCCGTTTATAAAACTGAAGCCAGAGCGAATTCATGGAGCAGCAGCGCTGCCTTGTGGGCAAAAAGCATCACAGCAGCTTCTAATTTTTTCTACAAATACAATCGAGAATATTTTAGACAAAAACGACGCAATATCAACAACAGCAGGCGAAGGAATTCCTCTGTCATCGATTCAAATGCCACATTCTCTGCTTCTAGCCGATATTTCAGCTTTTCAAAAGACTGCTCCAAAGGACTGGTTCTCAGGGCAGGACATCTCTTCTTCGACAAGATTACAATTTTCTCCTGTTTTTCAAGATTTAAAGGAAGCTGTGTGCATTCACAATCCACAACCACTGTATTTTTCTACTATACCTACAGCTCCTCAACAACCAAAGCTACAATCTATATCAAATCTCCCTCAAAGAGGAGGGGGAGGACCTGATATGCAGGTACTTCTCAAGGAAGGAGCTGATGCTTTCAGAGAAACTGAGGACATTACAGTATTACCAGTGAGGCTTGGAAGAAGAGATGATGTTCCTAGATGGGAGCCTGTGGATCGCTGTCTTTTAAAGGATTTATTAGATGCTGTGGAAGGAAAAGGACTTGGTTCTCCATATTTTCAGCAATTATTAAGAGGTCTTTTCCTCAGCCTTGAAATGACACCATATGACTCCAAGTATATAGCCTCAACAATTTTCACAGATTAACAATATATACTGTGGAATTCAAGATGGAGAAAAGCTCTCCTTGAACTGAGGAACAAATATGCAAGAGGACCGTATGCAGACATCACAGCAACTCAAATGGCAGGAGTAAATGTGCCGTATCACAAGCCAGAAATTCAAATAGCAGATCTGCCTCCAGAAGTGCTTTGAGATGTTGTAGAAGCATCTGAAAAGACACTGCTGCAAATTCAACCTACTGGAACCTCAGAAGGCACCTACACAGAAGTGAAGCAAGACCCTTCAGAGCCTTTCACTACCTTCATTGATCACCTCACACAGGTGATTGACCAGCAGGTGATGGATGAAAAGGTGAAGCCACACATGCTTCAAGGCCGTGCCTTCGCAAATGCTAATGCAGAGTGCAGACATACTGAGAGTGCGTTGCCTGGATATCCAACCATGGAAGAAATGATAGAGACATGTAGCAAGATAGGCACTCCGCATGTTGCGAGTGTTTCGACAGAAGAATTCGAGAGAATGCTCGAAGAACAACTCGAAGGATTTATGAAAATAGTAAAGAGTATGGAGTCAGGTTTTCAGTGACTCAGCTGTGCAGATATGATGGAAGCATCACTTCATGAGGGAGCACGCTTTCCATGTGGGAAACTGGGAAACATGAAAAAGGACTGCCCATTGCAGAAAAAAGTACAAAGCCTTTGTCCCAGGTGCCGAAGAGGAAAACATCATCCCAGCCAATGCTATTCAAAAACACATGTAGAGGGAAAACCTCTAGCTCTGCTGGGAAGCCCCAAAAACAGTGCAAAGAGTCACCACGTGATGACACAAATGGAGATGGAGCGACAGCCTCAAAGTCAATTCCATTAAAGGCCTCCGGTCAGAGAGTGATCATCAGGGAACGCCAATCAGATTCCCTCAGCAAGACCATTTGTCAATTTCCCAGTGATCCAGGCTTATTGCCACCAGGTGCACAATGTGAATTGGCAACATCCAACTTGGTTTGTTTTTTGAATGAAGATCATGCGGTACTCCATACAGGAGTCTCCGGAACATTGAAAAAAGAGGCAAGACTTCCTGATTATAGGCAAGGACAGATGCAGTATTTTGGGGCTTGTTATTTATCCATGTGTTGTTTCTGCAGACTAGAATGAAGAATTGACGGTTTTAGCTCAAGCTTTACGTCTTCCATGGATCCTTTCGGCAAAAACTTTAGTAGCTAAAGCCATTGCTTTGCCTCTGCATGCAAATTATCCAATCAGACCATTGATCAGCAGGCAAGTTTTATCTATTAATGAGTCTACTGAAGTTCATGCCACCTGGGTAAAGCAGATAAGTCGTGATAGACCTGTAATCATCTGCAACTTGACATAAAATGCAAGACAGTGTCAATTCAAGGGACAATGGACACAGGTGCCGATGTCACAGTCACTTCACATCTCTTCTGGCCCCAGGAATGGAGCTTAAAAACTCCTTTGAGTACCCTTTCAAGCAAAAAAGGAAAAGGATATGCTTGTGTCTCCACAGGTGCAGGACCAAAGTGGGTTCCTGCAAAGTGCGTGAAACCGTATCAAGCGGAGAAACAAGCAGACGAAGACTCCAGAAATCAAGAAGCCAGTACGCAAACGTGATTTAGCATGAAAACAGCATTCAACATCTTAGACATTGAACAAACAGCGTGCAAAATTTATGGACTGAGGACTTTGTGAGGGAGGGGTGTTTAATACAGAAATTTAAGAACTTTTGCGAGAGATAAGGTTGTTGAATAAGATCAATTAGCCATTGTATTTGTGCCTTATCTTTTGTTGGTTGCCTTATGCAACACAGTTTTGCCATGAATCAGTCGAGAGAGAATGTCTGGAGAGCTTTGACCAATGTGTCAAATCTAGATATCATCTGCTTGACTCATTCAGGGTCAGGGAAGCCATTCTAAAACAAGTAATCAAAGAAAAAAGTTGGGTTTTTTTGGCAAAGAGAAGAGGGAGATACAGGAATCCAGAAATGGAGAGACATTTCTCTGTTTGTCCTATTCTCCAAAACAGTATCAATCCTATTTGCCATTGACAGAAAGGCTTCCAACTCTCCCTGGGTAAACCAGGATTTATAAAAAATTAAGTAGAAAGTAGTAGAATGTTTAGTATGCCACTGAGGTGAAAAATATAGATTTTATAGGGGTTTAATACACGGAGTAAAGATGGAGGAAGAAAGGTGTGGTCTTTTTTAGCTCTTCTTCCTTCTTCTCCATGATTCTGCAGTTTTTGGGAGCACAAAGAATGTTTGGTTGAAAGTTAGTTGCAGTTTTAGTTATGTAAATAGATACAGAAAACTTAGTTGTTAAAATATAAAACCAATACATGTGTCCATAGTTAACAAGGTTAAAAATAGATATAAAAATGAGGCAGCCGCGTGGTTTGGGGCCATTTTGTACCATCAGAGCAAAATGAGCCAGGTTGTGGTGAATTGAACTTGTGCAGATAGTCTGGAGAGACCTGCCAAGTTTTGTAATAACCTTCTAATCAACACGAGAAACAAGATTCTAACGAGCTTGAGAGTTGTTCTTCAAACCCAGAGAACTGAGATAAGCGGGACTGCCCACGAGGGAGTATCCCAAAGGAGCTCAGCCCAAAGGGGACTGAGAAATCTGTGAGGAAAGAAAAACAGAGAAGAAGTATAGAAGAAGCAAGAGAAAAAAAAGAACAAGAGAAGTTACAGGTTTTAGGAGGTCTGTGATAGAGATGAGGAAGTGTTAAACTCGTTCCAACCAGCTGCCCAAAGCAGTGCCTTTAGTCTCTTTTGGGCTGGGGAGTAGCACCGGCCTTGTTGAATGCAGGCAGCAGCACGAGCAGGGCTCCTCCAGCAGCAGGGACACACCACGAGCCAGGAGGGGACTGTGGTACCAGAGGGGACTGTGGCACCAGAGGGGACTGTGGCACCAGAGGGGACCGTGGTACCAGAGGGGACCGTGGTACCAGAGGGGACCGTGGCACCAGCTGTGCCCATGGCCTGAAAAGGGTGGCAAAGTCAGGTGGTGCTGCCTGGCTGCATGAACAGCTCGGGCAGGGCGTGGTGAGGAGCCAGGTCTGGGGGCCATCCAAGGAGTCCTGTCAAGAGCAAATGGTTCTAATATTCTCTCTGGGAAAAAAAAGGGGCAATCTTTTGAGTGAACTGAAATGCTAATAAATATTTGCTCACGTATGGTGGGGTTTCTCTGCAAATGGGCTTTGATGGAAAACTTGTGACCACATTTGGTTTTGCAGCTTTATTGAGGAATGGAGAATTGTTTGTAGCTCAGTATTTTCTCAGGAGGAGCCTTACATTTTAGCAAAGGAGGAAGGTAAGGCAAAGGTTTAAAAGCTTTCCCCTCCTGAAGTGACACACTTTCTGAGGAGTCTGAGGAGAATTCCCCTCAGCCTCTGCCAGGGCTGTTTGCCTCTTCTGCAGGCTCAGGATTCTGGGAGTTCCAGGAGCCTCAGCTGCCATGGTATTTTCCTCTGAATATTTCTTGTTGTGCAGTATACAGGGAGAATATTTTGTGTGAGATTCTCCTCTGGGCTTTGAGGTGAATCTCAGTAATTCTGTTGATTTTCATGTCCAGATGAACAGATGGTAGATAGGAAGGAAAAGGGAAGAGGCACCATGGAAAATTAATTGCTCAAAATTTGAGTGGCCCAACCACATTAAAAATGAAGTCTAAACTGAAGAAATCTTTTATTTATTTTCTTTTTCCTTGGTAGGTGGGGTAAAACATGAAATGTAAATAAAGTTCTTTGAAAAGGTTCAGCCAGCACCCAGCTGTATGAAAATCAAAAGAGCAAGGGATAAGACAGGGCATGGGAAGAATCTTCAGCTTTTCCTGTTGAAGGTAGAAGAGTAGGAAAAGTGCCTCTGGCTGTTACCCACAGGTAATGTGTTATTTGAAGCCAAGAGCAGATGCCCCAAGCTGCTGGTGGCCCAAGCCCTGCCATGGCTGTCCCACTTTCAGTCCTAGCTGGACCAGGGTGGCCGGCTTGGGAGGGGAGGAGGTGGGGGAATCTCAGGGGGCTTCCTCTTCACAGCTGGGCTGGGGGGCCGTGGGGGAGGCACGGAGTGCTGGTGCTCTGCTTTCCAGGTCGACTCCTGCTTCTGAGGCCACATCTGAGAGCTGATGAACGAGGCAGTCTCTGGGCTCCCTGAGGGCAAGTGAGAGTCACACCTTCTTGGCTGGTATGCTGGAGCTGCAGCAGGGTGACTGTGGAGAGAGGAGGTGGCTGAGGCCCCCAGCTGCCGTGGGCACTCAGGGACCCTCCTGCACAGCAGGGCCCAGAGCGGCCAAGGCTCCCCAGCACGGCTGGAGCTGCTGGCACAGCTTGGCCCAGCTGGACAGCTGCCCCTCAAGGCCCCGGCAACCAGGGGATGGCTCTGGGCAGGGTCCCTGGCCAGGAGCGGGCCCCAGAGCACCTCTGCCTTTCAAGGGCAATCTCGTCCCCGCTCTTTCTCCTGCCCACCTTGCTTTGCCTCTGCCCGCTGCTCCTGGGGCTGCTCTTGGCCAGGCAGCCTCAGTGGGAGCCAGCACTGGCTGCAGCCCCAGCGGGCTCCCCAGGACAAGGCCCAGCAATTAAGAGGCCAATGAAAGGCCTGGGCAGCAGCAGAACTCTCAGCAGAGTTATTTGGGCAACCACTGATTACCCACAAGTGCACAGCAGCCTCACTGGGAATGTTTCCTGACTATGAGCAGCCTTTCAAGAAGCTGGAGGGTGGAGATGAACAACAACTTACCGTTTCTTGTCCTTCCACCACCGGAATCCAACATAGCACAGGAGCATGGAAAGTGGCACTGTGAACAGTGTCACTGCTGTGCCTATCATGCAGGACTTGCGCACATCCTGCGGGCAGAACACTCTTGGGGTGCTTGGTGGATTCTCAGCATTTATACTGGACTTGCCAAGCGCTTCTGTGGGAGCAATGGGCAGCGTGAGCCTGTGCTGTGCTCCACTGCTGAGCTGGCAGCACGGTGGATACGGCCAGGACATTCTCTGTTTCCCCAGAGCTGGGGCCTGCAGGCACCTTGCCACCCCTTGGCACAGGCTGTGCCACCCAACAAAGCCCAGAAAGCCGAGAGCAGAGCCTGGGACAGCACAGCTGCTTGGGCAGTGGCTCCTTCCAGGGACACGGGCCAAACCCATCCCTGAGCAGCCACTGCCACCCCTGACCCTCCCTGCTCTGTGACAGCTCCCCCAGCCCAAGGGGACAGAGCCAGGCCCTGTAAGGGGCCAGTGCATCCCCTGCCCAGTTGGGAGCCAGGGCTGGCTGTGGCCCTGGGCTCACGGCAGGGCTCCCACTCTGGGCTGCTCCTGTGTCTTGGGCCTCTGGATGCTTAGGGCCAGCTCCAGGAGCAGCTGCTGGGGGAGAGATGTTGGTGCACAAGTCCCGATTCCCAGGGGCTGGGAATGAGCTCCAGAGGCCTGGAAGCCGCGGCACCTCGAGCTCCATCCAGGCCCTGAGGGAAGAGCTGCTGGCACACAGCCCTGCCGAGGGAGAGCCCAGCACAGCAATTACCTCCTGTGCCTGGGCCTGGCATCTCTTCCTTTCCTGCATCAGGAGCTCGCACAGGGCCATTCCTTCCTCTAGCATATGCCATCATCTGCACAAACATCTGCTCCAGCACTTGAGAAAGGAAAAGGGACAGCTGCATAAGATAAAACTGTTCACCATTAGGGGAGGTGGTATCTTCAGGAGGCAATACTTGTCAAAGTCATGGATAAGGGTCAGGAAAATACCCAGGTTATTGGGGCTGGGCCAGAGCCCTCCCTCCTCCAAACAGTCCCTACACCTGATCTAGCCCAAGACCAGGAAATTTCAGGGTATCTCAGGGTGTGCGTGGCCCATGGTGCAGTTTGGGCTCCCTGTCAGCTGATGCCAAATGCCTTCCTGCAGAGGCTGGGGAGAAGCTGCAGCCAGGCCAGGCTGGGAAACAGCCCTGCAGGCCATGAAAGCAGCAACGGGGCAGCAAGGCTGACATGGATCCCTTCCTGCTGGGCCGGGCATGGCGTGTCCAGATGTGCCCCTGGCTGCTGGGTGTCAGGAGGAGGCTGAGGGACATGAACCCACCACGGCGTCTCTCCAGATGACTCAGCATCCTGTCCAGAAGTTGGGATGCCTCCAGGGATTTCTTGTCTTCTATCTCTTTGTTCTTCCATCTTGGAGGACCTTAATGGAAAGTAGTTCCATTTCTCCATCAGTCCAGAGTAGCAGTGAGTGTACCTGGGTGACTGGTGCCCTCCAAGGCACTCCCTCCTCTCTGCCTTCCACTCAGGAGCAGGAGCAGGGGGATCACGTGCCTGCAGTGTCCCCAAGTGTCCCCACAGTGGGATGGAAGGAGCCCCTTGCATGGCAGTCAGGGGAGAAAGGACTCCCTGGAGCTGCCAGCAGCTCTGAACTGAGCCCCAGGCAGGGCCAGGGCTTGGCAGCAGCAATGGGAGCAGCTCAGGCTCCCTGGGGCTGGCAAAGGAGCCACACGAGGCACAGCCCCGGGGCACAGCCCTGGGCCCAGCCTCTTCCTCTCTGCTCTTCTCTGTGCCTGCACAGAGCACATGGAAGGTGACACTGGCATTGCACATAGGAGGAGATTGACAGCTAAATGCTCTTTCCTCCCACTGACAGCAATGCTGTGGGATCACTCAGGGCTCCAGAAGGGAGTGGGGCAAGGTTTCCAGAATGCATCAACCTTCAGACTCTTAAGGGAAATGGTATGAGAGTGAGCTCTTGCCACACTCACACTGATAATTCTGTGCAGAAATGGACATTGAGAACTTGCCTCCAGCATTCTCCATGGGTCTCAAACCATTATGTGCCAGGGCTTTCAGATGCTCCATGTCACGATCCCAGTCTAGAAGGGAGCACAGATCAGAACCATTCCATGGTGAGCTGGGACCCCCTTCTGCCTTAGGGAACTGGGCACTGCAAGGAGGTCACGTAAGGCTGTGGGAGCCAGATGTCAGTGGACATGGCCAAAGCTGCAGAGGGGCCTGGGCAGCTCTGGTCTGGCCCTGGACACTCTCAACATCTTTTCCATGCTCTGTGCAAAATCCCTGAAAGGCAGGCACTGCCAAGGAGCAGAGATTTACAGCTCAAGCCTCAGCAGGGCTCAGGCCCAGAGGCACAGCAATTACCTCCTGGGACTGTGCCTGGCATGGCCTCCCTTCCTGCAGCAGAGGCTGCCCATGAGCCACTGCTTCCTCCGGGAAATGGCACTTTCAGCACAGCCTTTGGGTTCATCTCTGGAGAAAGGAAAAGTGATAACTGGATTGGATGGAACCATTCCCCTTTCAGGGAAGTGGTATCATCATGATGCGATACTAGTCGAGGTCAAAGATAAGGATTAGGAAATCATATAAACTTATGGGATTAGCCAGAGCTCTCCCTCCTCCAAACAGCCCCAGAACCTGATCTAGCCCAAGACCAGGAAATTGCAGGGGATCTCAGGGTGTGCATGGCCCATGCTGCAGTTTGGGCTCCCTGTCAGCTGATGCCAAATGCCTTCCGGCAGAGGCTGGGGAGAAGCTGCAGCCAGGCCAGGCTGGGAAACAGCCCTGCAGGCCATGAAAGCAGCAGCGGGGCAGCAAGGCTGCCATGGATCCCTTCCTGCTGTGCCAGGCATGGTGTGTCCTGATGTGCAGAGAAAGCCCCTGGCTGCTGAGTGTCAGGAGGAGGCTGAGGGACATGGACCCACCTTGTCTTCCCTGCAGCATTTCCTTCAGCATTTGCTGCATGGTATTGGATGGCTCATGGGGTTTCCGGTGTCCTGTAGCTTTGTTCTTTCCTCTTGGAGGACCTAATTAAAAAAATATATATCCATGTCCCAGGAATGGATCCTAAAAATCAGGGTTGAGCTTGTGGGATCAGCAAGGACACAACACTCACCCCTGTGACGGGAGCTGGGCTTGCGTGCAGCATCCAGCTCAGGAGCCTGGAAAGTCCTCCCTGCAGACACACCTGCAACTCAACAGCCACAGAAGCTTCTGTCATGTCTGCTGATCTGCACAGGCAGCACTGAGCCGCAGGAGTGCTGAGGGGATCATGCAGGGCGAGGGCACACACGTGCATGGATCTGTCCTGGCACCTGCAGCGATGCTGCCCTGGCCGAGCTTTGGGCTCTGAGCTGGCAGCTCTCCCAGGGGGAAAGGCCTTGACCTACCCTCACCATCTCCCAGAGCCTCAGTCCTGGATGTGGGTTGAGAAGCCAGATCACCTTCACCAAGAGGCTTGGCTGCAAAGAAAGGCAGGACAGAAGAGCTCCCGTGGCTCTGTAGGAGATCCTCAGGCTCCCTGGGGCTGGCAAAAGAACCACACGAGGCCCAGCCCCGGGGCACAGCCCTGGGCCCGGCCCCTTCCCTCTCTGATCTTCTCTGTAGCTGCACAGAGCACATGGAAGGTGACACTGGCATTGCACATGGGAAGAGATTAACAGCTAAATCCTCCTTCCTCCCACTGACAGCAATGCTGTGGGATCACTCAGGGCTCCAGAAAGGAGTGGGGCAAGGTTTCTAGAATCCATCAACCTTCAGACTCTTAAGGGAAATGGCATGAGAGTGAGCTCTTGCCACACTCACACTGATAATTCTGTGCAGAAATGGACATTGAGAACTTGCCTCCAGCATTCTCCATGGGTCTCAAACCATTATGTGCCAGGGCTTTCAGATGCCCCATGTCACGATCCCAGTCTAGAAGGGAGCACAGATCAGAATCATTCCATGGTGAGCTGGGATGCCCTTCTGCCTTAGGGAACCGGGCACTGCAAGGGGTTTGGGTAATGCCGTGGGAGCCAGATGTCAGTGGACATGGCCAAAGCTGCAGAGGGACTTGGGGAGCTCTAGGCTGGCTCTGGTCACTTTCCACCCTCTTTGTAGGCCCCATGCAACATCCGTGGAGAGGCAGCAGGACCAGCCCAGGGGCTCTGGGGACTCTCTCCCTCCCACAGAGGAAGCCCTCCCTTAAGCCCTGGGGAAAACCATCCCCAATGCTTCCCAGGGAGAAGGAAGTGCTGTCCCAGGAAAGGGAAGCCAGGCCCTGGGCTCACCTGCTCCCTGTGCTCGCCACGGAGCAGCCTGGGCAGCCCTGTCAGGCAGGGCCACTGCCAGGAGGAGCAGGAGGAAGAGGCGCAGAGCAAAGGCCATGGTGCCTTGCCCACTGCCAGTCCTGCAGCTCTTGCTGCCACCACTGTCCTGACACCGCTGTCCCAATGTCAGCACCGCTGCTGCCGCCGCTGCTGCTGCCACAACAGTCGTGGTCAAGGACTGACTGCTTGGTCCTTGTGGTGCTGTGCAACCACGGGGCTCTGGGACCTCTGTGACCTCAGAGCCTGCTGTCACCTCAGCCTGCTGTCACCCCAGAGACTGCTGTGACCTCATGGCCTTGGCTGTACCCCCCCAAGTGTACTCCCATCTGTACTCCAATCTGTACTGGACTGATTGTAAATCTTTGACTTCATCAAAGGGTCATCGCTAAACAAAACCTTGGTTTTGCCTGCTGACATTGCTGGTCATGTTCTGTCCCAGGAGATGCTCTTGATGGTTCCCTCTTTTCCTGGGCATGGCACTGGAGGAGGTCCAGGCCCAGGTGATGCCACTGAAGAAAATGTGCCCTCAGCCCAGGGACGCTCAACACAGACTCCCCCAGCCCCTCAGTGCCCTGCCGCTGGTCACAGCAGCCCCTGCCTGGCTCCTGCCTGCCCACACCGTGGTCAGCCCCGCCTGCTCCTGGACATGGAGCTCAGTCGGGGCTGGTGCTGTGTGGGCTTTGCTGGTGGTACCAGCCAGACACTGGGGTGACAGCTCCATCTCTTTATTGGAACAGAAGAGCTGTGTCAGGCCCTGCCCTGGCAGGAGGGACCCACCTTCAGTCCAGGCCACAGAGCAGGGAGGGTCCCTTCAGGGACACAGGGCCTTGCTGTGGGTGGTGGCAGCATCTGCACAGCAGCAAGCTGGTAATGCAGCTGTGACAGGGACATCATGTATGGGCATGGAGATGTGAAATGTGTGGTGCAGGTGTCCCTGAAGGAGGTGTTTGGCCTTTCCTGTGAAGCTGCAGAGGGGAACCTGTTGAGAGAGGAGATGGCTGAGGCCCCAGCTGCAGCTGGCACACAGGGACCCTCTTGCACACTGGGAGATTCTCACTGTGCTCACAGTTTCCCTCTGAAGACTAAGAGCTGAATGTGGATGGGCTTAGCAACTGGTCTGCAGGCCAAACAATTGAGGCAGCAAAAAAAGAAATAGAGAAAATACAAGTTTATCCATAGCAAGGAAGAAAGCAAGGCCGTTAGCATGGAAACCAATAAAAAGGTGCATAAGGGGTATTTGCAGTGGTAATAAATGGAATTGGTTCGTGCTAACTAAATTGGAACTGTTATTAAAGTTATTATTAGAAACAATCAAGAATCGGTGTTACAAATCAGATGTACCCCTTTGCAGATGTTACATGTCAAAATTGAGGTACAGGATGTAGTTTAGAAGATAAATGGTGTCTCAAGACCAAAATGGCCTTGAGATGGACCAAAATTAGAACAAATTTAGGCATTGGGCCTAAAGATTAGTAAACATAAGGCTAATTAGTAGACTAAGATAACACAAGGCTTAGTAGGCACGCGCAAACCTATAAGGTTATCCAAAGGACAATGAGGAAGAGGAGAAGCCTTCGCCAAAAGACCACCAAAAGAAGACTGAAGACCTCCTAACAACAAGTGAGGCATGTGCCATGAATAAAAATGATGTAAAGTCAGAAAAATCAGAAATAGGAGGAAACTTACAGGAAACATTAATGAATATGTATAAGCATACAGTATATGAGTTTAGCTTGAAGTGCTTTGTTTTGAAGGTGAGGCAGGGTGGGAAGCCTCCGTACCCTGGTGGGTTTTGCTTATGCTTTAATCATACTTAACTACTAGTAGACTATATATATAAATTTTAATTTTTTATTAAACTGTATTATTTTACTAAACTGCATTCTTTTATACCACATTACTATTCAGTTTGGTAAATTGTATTAATTTTTAATTAAACTGCCATTAAGCCAAGGGACCTAGTTGTCAAAATTCTAATTCCATTTATAACAATATTTTAACAAAGAAGTTGTACAATGTTGTACAAAGTTGTACAATACCAATGTTGTTGTACAATGTTGTACAACAACATTGGTATTTAACAACCATGACACAATATGAGCTGTATTAACAAAGAAGGCACCTTACGGTGACAACATTCTACTGTTCAAACTGTAATCATCTTTGTGTACTGATCAGGAGGTCAGGATTTACTCTTTACCATCCTGATGCTGAATGTCTCTGTAGGCAGTCTGGTCACAGGGAAGAATGAATCCCTTGCAGGCTGCCCCTGTTTGGACAACCTGCTCCTCACCCCGAGCCTCAGCATGTCTGACATCGCCCACCTGGGACTGACATCCTAAAACATTGATGACATTTCTCTTTATAATTTTTCCTTATAATTAAAATCTAATTAATTAATAAAAATAAAATTTTATTTTTTATAATAATATTATTCTGTGTTTTTAGAACCTAATTTTTATATTTATATGAAAGAATTGATACACTTTCAGGAACAAAAAACATTATTGGTCCTTGGTTCAAAGTACCACAATTCCCTTCATTAATTAATTGATCACTATTTCTCCCTCATTATGCTAATTACACCTATTTTTAGTCCTTTGATCATATTTTTTAATGATTTTCTCCCACAGGGCAAAAGGAGCCACTTTGGGGTCTATGGAGACTTTTCTGGGGAACATTTGGGGCAGTTTTGTGTCTGGAGAGGGAATTTACAGACAACCTGGGGGTCTGGAGGACACTTGGGGAGCCGGGTGGGCACATGGAGGGGCACTTAGGGATTCTGTGGGACAATTCGGGGTCCGGGGGAGCACTTGGGGGTCCAGGGGAGTGCTTGGAAGTCAGGGAGGGGAATCTGGGGACACTTCGGGCCCTTGGGCGGCACTTGGGGGGCTGTAACGAGGAATCTATGGGTCGCGGGGGATGATGGGAACTGTAGGCGCCGGTATAGTATGGTTTCATGGTGCCACGGAGCATCACGGGAGTTATAGGCGCAGCTCCAAAAGGTTCCGGTGAGGCGCGGGGCATGACGGGAGATGGAGTCATGGCTGGAATAGCGCTCTGTGGGCGCCGCGGAGCATGATGGGAGATGTAGTCCCGGAAGTGGCTCGGAAGGCGCGTTTGGCGGTGTGGGGAAGCACTTGGAGAGCACTTCTGCGTCCGAGCCGTGGCTGCAGGTCCTCGGGGCGAATGTATACGGCTCGGGAGCACCTGGGGAGAACCTGGGGAGCTGTAACCGGGCTCTTTGCGGCGCGGGGCACAGCAGGAGGTTTGGGCGCGGAACTGTGTTCTGGGATGATGGGAGATGAATTCCCAGCAGTGTCTGGAAGGGGCATCTGTGGGGTCGGGAGAACTCAGGGGTCCAGAGATGCTTTGGGGGGTCCTGAACGAGCGCTGAGGGTGCATTCAGGGATCCTGGAGGTTTTGTGGGAGACTTATGGGACCTATGGGGGGCGATCCCGGGGTTCTGGGGAGTGCAGGGCATATTTCCAGTTCCTCACAACCTGATCTCAATTGCCCCCTGCAGTCTCCTACTCACTGCCAGGACGATCCCAGTATGATCCCAGTGTGATGTCAGTAAACAGCCAGTGCAATCTCAGCCAGTGCCAGGATGATCCCAGTACAAACCAGTCCCTGCCAGCGCTGCCACTCCTGGGATCCCCCAGCCCTCTCTGTGTTCCCCCCTCCCACATCTCCCCAGAGGAGCCCCAAGGGCTGACAGTCCCCAGCCAGGGTCCCCAGCCAGCCCCAGTTCTGGGGGATCTGCAGCCCCCAATTTTCCCAGTTTCCCTCTCCTTTTCCCCAGGCCGGGTTCCCCCGCCCCCAGCGGGTGGGAGCAGCGGAGAGCCCCACACTGCCCATCCCGACCTGTCCCAGCTCCATCCCCGCTCCTGCCGTGGGCTGTGAGGGGTTCGGGAATGGGGCACCGAGGGTGTCACTGCTCCTGGGGGAGGAGGGGGAGGGATGGAAGAGGAAGGATGAAGGAGAGGAAGACAGGATGGAAGTAGGAGAAGGGAGTGGTGTTAGGGAGGAGGTGGAGGAAGGAGGACGAGGCAGAGCAGGAGGAACAAAGGAGGATCAGGGAAAGGAGAAGGAACCACAAGGTCCAGCACTCCCTGAATTCACAGCTCCCACCCGTGGGATCATCACCCCGCATCCCACAGCTGACAGGGGAGGGGGAGCTTGGCCCTGATCTCCTGGAGGGTTCCTGGGTTGGGTTTTTTTGTGGGTGATGCTTGAAGAATGAAGAACTCCAAAGCTGTATGCAAAATGCCCCTTGGGGGAACATTGGGGGGTCCTGGTGGCAGCTGCTGGCAGAGGCAGCCTGGAGGAGCAGAGCCCTGTGTCCCCCAGGACCCCAAAGTGGGGAGCCCAGAGAGGAGGAGCTCTGCAATTTGTTGGACCCTCAACAGCCTGGAGAGGGGCAGGGGGAACTCCTTGGACCCCCTGCACCCCAAAGCAGAGAATAAGGGGAGAAGGGACTCTGAAGCCCCAAAAACCTCCAGCATCCCTAAGTGCTGAGATGGAAACAGGTAACTTCTCGGATTCCTGGCACTCCCAGCAGCCTGGGGAGGGCAGGGACCGAGTAGATTGGGGACCCCCAGTGCAAGCGTGACCTCCAGGAGCTGGGATGGGACGGAAACACTGAACACCAAAGGGGAAAGACCAGAGATGGGGAACTTCTGGGAGGCATTTTCAGGGCTGAATCTGGGTGTTTGGGGGTTTTTATGGACTGCAGATGCCCGGTGATTTCTAGAGATGAACATGGGCAGAAGGAACCCCAATCGTATTTTTCCCCAAGCCAGGATTTCCCATTCCCAAACCTTGGCCAGATGGAAGAGGAGGCTGTGAGGAAGAGGAAGATGCCCCGGGACACCCAGGCAGGTGAGGAGGAAGTCAGTGCCCCTTTCCCCCTCTCTGCTGCTCCATCTCCCAGCCCAGCCTGGCCCCCAGCTGCAGGACAACCCCGCTGCTGACACCGTCCTGCTGTGGATGCACTGGGGGGATCTCCTTCCCCTTCCCTCTGGCACGGAGGCAAATCCCATCCTCTCCTTGAACTTCCTCCCCCAGACAAGGAGCTGAGGATGGAGACCAGGGAGGAAAAATCCCTGCAGCAGAACCTCATGGAAGAGGCCGTTTTGACCAGCTCCACAGCACAGGAATCCAATGGGGAGGAAAAGCCCCAGAGATCCCACAGGAGGAGTGGCTCCAAACCCATCCCAGGGTGGTCTGTGCAGGGAAGGTGGCCGGAGATCCAGCCAGGGCTCTGAGCTGGTGGTCCACGAGCAGCTTCAGGATGGGGCGAAGCGCTACAAGTGCTTGGAGTGTGGGAAGAGCTTCAGCTGGAGCAGCAAAATGATCCGCCACCAGATGATTCACACTGGGGAATGGGCCTATGAGTGTGGGAAATGTGGGAAGGGCTTCAGCTGCAACTCCGAATTCATCCGTCACCAGCGCATCCACACTGGGGAGAGGCCCTACGAGTGTCCCGAGTGTGGGAAGAGGTTTCAGAGGAGCTCTCATCTCCTCGTGCACCAGCGGATTCACACAGATGAGAAGCCCTTCTGCTGCCCTGACTGTGGGGAGGGCTTCAAGCACAATTCCACCCTTGTCAGGCACCAGCGGATCCACACTGGGGAGAGGCCCTACGAGTGTCCCCAGTGTGGGAAGAGCTTCAGAAACAGCTCCTACCTGACCATCCACCAGAGGACCCACACTGGGGAACGGCCCTATGAGTGTGGGGAATGTGGGATGACCTTCAGCCAGAGGTCCCAACTGACCATTCACCAGATGATCCACACTGGGGAGAGGCCCTACAAATGTCTCCAGTGTGGGGAGAGGTTTCGCATCAGCTCCACTCTCCTCGTGCACCAGCGGATTCACACAGAGGAGAGGCCCTTCCGCTGCCCTGACTGCGGGAAGGGCTTCAAGCGAAACTCCCACCTCATCTCCCACCGACGCAGCCACAGCGGGGAGAGGCTCTACAAATGTCCCCAGTGTGGGAAGAGCTTCACCCAGAGCTCTCACTTGACCAAACACCAACAGAGGCACCACTAAGGGAAGCCCTGCGAGTGCCCCAAGTGCAGGAAGAGCTTCATGTGCTGCTCCAGCTCCATCCCCTATGGGAGGACCCACGTTGGGCAGAGCTCTCATGACCCACGTTCCCAGTGATCTGTGTTAGGAAGACACTGGGCTGGTGATCATTTTAGTTTGGTTTCAATTATCTTTTGGTTCATCTTCATCCTTGTAAAACAGACAAAATTGGGGTAAAAATCAACAAATTCATCAAAAGCATCTTAAACCTCACTTTTTACTAGTGTTTCAAGGTAATCTGGGATTTAGGGAGAAACTTGGGGGTTGTGGCAGTATTTGGTGGAGTTGTCTCCATTTCTTGGCACTCAAAGGGATGAGAGGGTTTGATCTGCCACCTCTAAACCACTCCAAAATTATACAATTCCACAGCCTCTAAGGATGTGATGCCTTAAGTTTTAGCTTTCATGTTTTTCATAGTCTGCACTGTCTAGGTTTATAGTTTTGAACTTCATATTAAGTGTTGGTGAGCTCTCTTCACAGAGTAGGTAGACAAAACAATTCCTTTTCTAGCTTGATACTAAGGGCAGTCATTACAAGTTTCAGGCCCAAAAGCATAAACAAGGGTGGACTAAAGGAAGAAAACAAGAAGGATGGGACTTCACCATCTGAAGCTGTAATTGGACAATGAACCCAAATATGCAGATGGACCTAAGCTTACAAAAATGTGAGACCTTACAATCAGTTGTTCATCCATTTTTGTGGCCATTTTTGGTTGATCTTGGGTGTAGCCCTGGCCAGGCTCTTGTATACCCAAGGTATATCCTTTAAGGCCTTTTAATAAACTTTATTCTTACCTCTATGCAGCCTCTGTTCTAGGTCAGCCTTCTGAAGGCATCAGGTGGAATGGGGTTGGAAGGGGACTGGGCGAAGTGGGATGCAAATCAGGTGGGGTGAGATGGGCATTGGGTGGGGCAGGATGGGTGGGATAGGGATTGGGAGGTATGAAATGGGCAAAATAGGGGTTGGGAAGGAGGTCTTGATGTCCAGCAGAGATGAGATGGGTTGGCCTTGGGATTGGGGAGGTGGGGTGGGGTCTGGAATGAGACAGCCAAAGTTTGGGGATGGTGAAGGGAGGGGGAGCCCATTACTGAGTGAGCTTTTGTGTGAGGTGCCCCTGCCCAGGGAGGCAAAGATTTGGTTTCAAATGAACATGATTAAAGTGAGAAGTGTGGGCAAGAGGGAATTCCATCCCTCTGCCTTGGAGTATGGGCCCTGCGAGCCCAGGAAGAAACTCCACCCTGGACCCCTCATGGGATGGCAACCTAGGGGTTTCTGATTGGCTTTGGGCCCCTGGTGTTTGTCCCTTGCCGTGTTCCCGGTGGTCCCTGACCTTGAACTCCACCCTGATTCTCCAAACCCATCTCCCTGCCTCTGTTCGGGGCTGTCTCTGGATCTGAGTTTGTTCCTCTGCTGAATAAATGTTTTCCTGAGCATAATCCCGTCTTGTTGGTGTCCCATGCCAGTTCCTGGTAACTATAGCCTCCCTGGACATGAACCTGCGGCCCTGGAATGCAAAACCCTGCAAAATTAAGACCCTCCCCAGACCTCCAAAATCCCAAAATTCCCTAAAATTCACCCAAAACTCCCCAAATTCCCTTAATTTCCCTAAAATGCTCTTTTTGTCCCCCTCCGCTGCCTCTGCAGATGGTGTCTTGGGGACAACTCCAGGAATTTGGAGGGGGTCTCTCATCCTCTGCCACCCCCCAAACACCCAGCACTTTTGTGAAAAAAAATCGCAACAATCCCTTGGATTCAAGGGGGTGTTCCCCCATTTTTTATGCATTTTTGGGGGGTTCCCCTCTAACTTTTCAGGGTTTTTTGCCATTTTTTGGTGGTTTTGGCATTTTTCAAAGTAAGCTTTTTTGGGGGGGTTCCCCCAATTTTTTGGAGGTGGGTGCCTCAATTTTTTTCTGGGGGTTCACCCCCTCCCCCAATATTTCCTCCATTCCCCTCCCCACAAATTGGGGTAAGAGAGTCTTTTTTTTCTTTTTTTTATTTTTTTTTCTTTTTTTCTTTTTTATTTTTACCTTTCCCCCCGCCTTTTTTTTTTTCCTCTTTTTATTTATTTGCACTTAATTTTGAGGGGCAGGAATTTTGGAGAGGGGTCACCTGGGGTGACACGAAAAGTTGGGGAGACCCTCTTCTCACAAAAAATAGGAAAAATCCCAGGAATTCTGGTGGTTTTGCCCCCGCCCAAGGTGTGAAAAACGTGAAAAAATTTATGTTTTCAGATTTTTGGTGATTTTGGGGGAGAGGGTTGCAATTTTGGGGGGATTTTGGGGAAGGGTTGCTGTTTTTTGGGGGGGTGTCCAAAAAGGTATTGGAGTGGAATCGAGGAATTTGGTGGTTTGGGGGAAAATTTGGGGTTTTGGGGGAAAACTTTGAAGCTCCTGGGAGGAATTTCGGGGTTTTAGGGCAGGAATTTTAGGATTTTTTTCTAACATTTGGGTGTTTGGGGGGAAATTTGGGGTTTTGGGGAGAACTTCGGGGTTTTTAGGGGGAGGATTTGGGGTTTGGGGTAAAAAAATTGGGGTTTTGGAGTGGAAAATTTGGTGGGATTAGGGGGAAAATTTTGGGGGGAGAATTTGAGTCTTGTGAGGATTTGGGACTTTTGAGAGAGTATGGGGGTTTGGGGGGCATTTGGAAGGAATTTTTTGATTTTTTTGGGGAGGAATTTGGTAGTTTTGGGGGGAAAAGTCAGGGGTCCTGGCAGAGTTCTGATTTTGGGGAGTGTCATGGGGTAGCTTTACCTTTAAGACAGCTTGGAGGGAGAGGAAGTTGAAGCTGCTGGTGGCTGATGGGAGTTTTTCTTCCTGACCAATTATCGGTCATTTCCAAGAATTGACAGCAGATCTGACCATTAAAAAGTGAATTCAACTTGTAAACACCCCCTTAAGAAGTACAGACAGAATTCTCTTGCTCTCTTTGGTTTCCGTCTTCTGACAAGGTAGCAAGGCTCTGTCTTGGCCTTCCCCCCACCCTCTCCAGGCCGACAAGGCCGCGGGGTGGAGGGGGGGAGGGGGAAGAGAAGCAGCGCTGGTCAGCCGAGCTTGGTTTTCAGTTTTTGCTGCCAGACTGAAACTTAACACCATGAACTCTTGCAGTTTTCTTAAAGCTTTTAATTCTTTTACTACCTGGATAAACATACAGATTACTTTTTCTCAGAAAGACAGAGAGAGAGACAATCAACATAGAGGAGACATCATAGAACTACTAAAAACAGTGAAGAAAAGAGTTAAGTTTAAATAAGAAAGAGAGAATAAGGAGATGCTTTACAGCTGAAATATTTTTCTGTTAAAGCTATGGAGATGGACAATAATAGTATTAAAAGACTCTTTTAATTTATGATAAGAGTATTAGGAGGAATGAAATATTCAAAGTGTAACTTTTGAGCAGAAGAGAGAGAGAGTACTTGTGATACTGTGAGTTGCTGGAATTGAGTTGAGTGAAGATTTTGAAGCTTTGGGGGGTAAAGAGAAAACTGTTTTCTAGGAAGGCTCACAGAGACAAATGAAGAAGACTTCTGCCTTTGAATAACTTATCTTTAAAAATAAGATTCCTAAACTCTGTGACTCATACACAACTCGGAGATGTGAAATGAGAGGAGAAGATCTAATGACAGATTTCCGGGCAGCTGGAATTAGAGAAATAGAAAACTATGATGAAAAATAGTTTTCTCGTGAGAAACTCCGTAAGCTAACAGAAAGAGACTTCTGTTTCTCTACAAAGACTGATGAAAGACTGTAGCAAGAATTAAGACTGTTTTTAACCACCAGAATCCTAAAGTTATTTGTCTCTATGTTGTCATGTGTACAGAGAAATAGTTAAGATGTAGAAGATAAGGAGGTTTTCTGACAGTTTATTCTGGTAATCTTATTCTTGTAGTTTGTTAATAAACTGTCTTTATTTCTTTTAAGTCTTAAGCCTGTTTTGCTCTTGTTCTAATCCATATCTCACAACAAAAAATAAGTAGTTTTTTTAGTTACTGGTTTAAAACCACGACACCTAGCTTGAAACCTTTAATTAAAACAATATAATCATATTGTCATGGAGTTAACTTTACCTTTAAGGGAGTTGGAGTTGCTGGGAACTGCCTGGAGTCTTTTCTCCTGACCAATTATCGGTCATTGCTGAGAATTGACAGCAGTTTACGCCATTGAAAAGTGGGATCAACTTGTGAACCCTACCTTAAAGTGTAAAACCAGAGCTCTCTTGGTTCTCTTTGTTTCCTGGCTGTGAAGGGTGGCAGAGCTCCAGGCCTCCCCTTCCCTGCCCAGGCCATGCGGCCGGGCGGGGCTGGGGCCGGGGCCAGCCGCGTGTCCCGGCCGGCAGATGGCGGGGGGCCTGCGGAAGGTTTTCCTCGGGCCCGGGCCGGGCCGAACCGATCTCTGGCTCAGCTGCAGGTTTTGCTGTAACTAAATTCACTGGAAAATGCCGAGAGAAGAAAGAGAGAGGCCCTGGACTTGCAGCGGGCTGGAGCGGCGACTACACTCTCCAGAGCAGCCATGAGGAACTTTCCATCACAGACGGCTCCAGCTCCTGTTCGGCAGAGATCACCAAACCACCTACAAAAAGCCTGGGCAAGATTTTAACTCTTTCATTACCCAGATGAGACTTGCGGATTAATCTTTTTATCCAGAGAGAGAGAGAGAGAGTGATCAACATGAAAAGAGACTTTATAAACTACCACTGACAGGAAAGAAAAGAAGCTTCAGAAAAGGTAGAGAATTAAGAAGATGCTTTAATTAAGCTGAAATATCTTTCTGTTAAAACTATGGAGATGGACAGTTCTGAAAAGAACTCCTTTAATTCATGATACAGAATCTAGAGAGGAATAAAGTGTTCAAATTGTAAATTTGAGTAAAAAGTAGAGTAATTGTGGTAAAGGAAAGTGCTGGGAGATTTGAAGCCTTGAGAGGCAATGAGAAAACTGTTTTCTAGTGAAGCTCACAGAAACAGATGAAGAAGACTTTTTGCCTTTGAATAACTTATCCTTAAAAATGCTACCCCTAGACTCATGGCCCATACAAACCTCAGAGTGATGTGAAAATGGGAGGAGTGGGCTCGAATAATAGCAGCTCTGGGCAGCTAACATTAGGGCAATGGAAAACTATAACAAAAATAATTTTCTTCTGAGAATCTCCATAAATTAACAGGAAGAAACTTCTGTTTCTCTACAAAGACTGGTGAAAAGACTGTAGCAAGAATTGGGACTGTTTTAACCATCAAAGTTCCAAAGTTTTTGTCTCTGTTGTCATGTGAACAAGGAAATAGTGAGTAGATAGGGGATGAAAAGGTTTTCTGGAAGTTTATTCTGGTGTGCTTATTATTGTAGTTTGTCAATAAACTTTCCTTTTTCCTTTAAAGTTTTAGGCCTGTTTTGCTCTTGTTCTAATCCATATCTCACAGCAAGAAATAAGTAATTTTCTCAGTTATTGGTTTAAAACCACGACATCTCTTCAAAGTCTTTCAAATTCCAGAAACATTCCACAAAATCTCCACAAATTTGTACACAAACTATGAAAAATCTTTCAAAATGATTCAAGTCTAGTCAAAATCCAACAAAATTCCAGAAACATCCCAACAAACTCCCTAAATCTTCTCAAAACCCCACTAAATTCCAGAAACATCCCACAAAAACTTTACAAATTTCCACACATCCTAGAAAAATCCCTCAAAATTCTTCAAGTCTCCTCAAAATCTCACTAAATTCCAGAACATTCCACAACATTCCAAAAAAATCGCACAACATTCCAGAAACCTCCCAGAAAATTCTTTACATTTTCGCAAAACTCCACCAAATTCCAGAAACATCCCACAAAATCTCCTCCAATTAGCACGCAATCTAAGAAAAATACCTCAAAATCCTTCATGTCTCTTCAAAGTCTACCAAATTCCAGAAATTTCCCACAAAATCTCCTCCAATTTGCATGCAATCTAAGAAAAATTATTCAAAATTCTTCATGTCTCCTCAAAGTCCTTCAAAATTACAGAAATATCCCACAAAATTCCACGAACATCCCAACACACTCCTTAAACCTTCTCAAAACAACACCAAATTTCAGTAACATCTCACAAAATTCTAGAAAAATCTTGTCAAAACCCCACCAAATTCCAGAAACTTCCCAAAAAAGCTTACAAATTTCCTCACATCCTAGAAAAATCACTCAAAATTCATCAAGTCTCCTCAAAATCTCACTAAATTCCAGAACATTCCACATTTCAAAAAAATTGCACAACATTCCAGAAACCTCCACAAAATTCTTTATATTTTCACAAAACTCCACCAAATTTCAAAAACATCCCACAAAATCTCCACAAATTTCCACACAATCTAAGAAAAATACCTCAAAATTCTTCATGTCTCCTCAAAGTATTAAAATTCCACATACATCCCACACAATTGACTAAATCTTCTCAAAACACTACCAAATTCCAGAAACATCCCACAAAATTCCACAAAAATTTCAAGATTCCAAAAACGCCCCACAGAATTCCACAAACATCCCAACAAACTCACTAAATCTTCTCAAAACCCTACCAAATTCCAGAAACATCCAACAAAAATCTCCACAAATTACCACACAATCTAAGAAAAATCCTCAAAATCCTTCATGTCTCCTCAAAGTCTTTCGAAATTCCACAAACATCCCACACAATTCCCTAAATCCTCTCAAAGCCCTGCCAAATTCCAGTAACATCCCACAAAAACTCTTCCAATTTCCAAAAATTCCGCAAACATCCCACAAATATCCAGAAAAATCTTTTAAAAACCCTACCAAACTCCAGCAATATCCTGCAAAATCCCACAAAAATCCCACAATTTCCAAAAACATCCCACAAAATTACAGAAAAATCTTCTCAAAACTCTACCAAATTCCAGAAATATCCCACAAAATCTTGACAAATTTCCACACAATCTAAAAAAATCCCTCAAAATTCTTCATGTCTCCACAAAGTCTTTCGAAATTCCACAAACATCCCACACAATTCCACAAACATCCCAACAAACTCCTTAAACCTTCTCAAAGCCCTACCAAATTCCAGAAATATCTCACAAAATTCTAGAAAAATCTTCTCAAAACCCCACCAAATTCCAGAAACATGCCACAAAAATCACCAAAAATTTCCACAAAATTCTACAAACATCCTGCAAAATTCCAGAAAAATCTCCCCCAAAACCCTACCAAATTCCAGAAAAATCTCACAAAAACTTTTCCAATTTCCACTCATCCTAGAAAAATCCCTCAAAATTCTTCAAGTCTCTTTAAAATCTTACCAAATTCCAGAACATTCCACAACATTCCAAAAAAATCGCGCAACCTTCCAGAAACCTCCTACAAAATTGTTTACAATTTCACAAAACCCTACCAAATTCCAGAAACTTCCCACTAAACCTCCACCAATTTGCACACAATCTAAGAAAAATCTTTCAAAATTCTTCAAGTCTAGTCAAAATCCCACAAAATTCCAGAAACATCCCAAAAAATTCTACAAACATCCCAACAAACTCCCTAAGTCTTCTCAAAATGCTACCAAATTCCAGAAATATCCACAAAATCTTTACAAATTACCACACAATCTAAGAAAAATACCTCAAAATTCTTCATGTCTCCTCAAAGTCTTTTGAAATTCCACAAACATCCCACACAATTCCACAAACATCCCAACAAACTCCTTAAACCTTCTCAAAGCCCTACCAAATTCCAGAAACATCTCACACAATTCTCGAAAAATCTTCTCAAAACCCCACCAAATTCCAGAAACTTCCCACAAAATCTTTACAAATTTCCACACATCCTAGAAAATTCCCTCAAAATTCTTCAAGTCTTCTCAAAATCTCACTAAATTCCAGAACATTTCACAACATTTCAAAAAAATCGCACAACATTCCAGAAACCTCCCACAAAATTCTTCACATTTTCGCAAAACTCCACCAAATTCCAGAAACATCCCACAAAATCTCCACAAATTTCCACACAATATAAGCAAAATACCTCAAAATTCTTCATGTCTCCTCAAAGTCTTTCGAAATTCCACAAACATCCCACACAATTCCCTAAATCTTCTCAAAACCCTTCCAAATTTTAGAAACATCCCACAAAAACTCTTCCTATTTCCAAAAATTCCACAAACATCCCACAAAATTCCAGAAAAATCTTTTCAAAACCCTACCAAATTCCAGAAACATCCCACAAATGTCGCTCCGATTGGGAACGGCTTGAAGGAACGACCATGGACTCTCATGGGAGTCACAACACGAGAATTCCTAGTTTATTGCTTCAGCCCTGTCTTATAGACAGATACGTGGAAAAGTACAGAAAGGAAACTCTTATTGGTTAACAAAGTACTACACCACCATCATTGGTCAGGGGCACTTGCCCCCCCTGACTGTCTCCTGCAAGGAGAAACAACAGGTTGCAAAACAACACCTGCAAGGCTGTTTAGTATCTCTGAGAATTGTTTTAATTCCTTCTCATGAATTTCCCAGGCTAGGCTTCAGTCAGGCCTGAGAGCTATGTGGCTTGTAATAACTACAGGCACTCTGGTTCAGATTTAGCATCCATAATTCACCTTTTTCGCTTAGGGAAAAAAAAATAAAAATGTACTGTGTTTGTAATTTTCTGTTGGGCCCTTCAGAAAAGGAACAAACACGGCACAAGAGGTTTCTTTTACTAGAAATTGGAATGGATGCTGATTTAGAATTAATTTAGAATTTTGGTTTATGTTTTGGTATTTAGGATTTGTTCTCCTTGCAAGGATTTGATGGTTGAGTCTAATATTTCTAATTCAGTGAATTAATACACACACTATACAAAACTATATACAACACTGTTAGTCTGTTCGAATTGACAGTCTAACATGTCAATAGAGTAGTTTGAAAGAATACCAAAGTGATAAAAACAATGCACAATGCAATTGATATGCAATTTGATCCCCTCTTCTTATCCCGCTTTTTTTTTTTTTTTTTTTTTTTTTTTTTTCAAATACAATTGAGGGATTTTTGAGGGATTTATAAAGTTTTCATGGTTGCTGTTATTGTTCATCGGGTTTGAACAGTAGTTCATGAATTTCAGGAAGGTTTAGGGAATTTGAAGTTACCATCTCTTCACGGCTGTTTGTCAGTTCTGTAAACACAAAATTTAAAAAAATACAAAATGAATGAGTAAATTTGGGTCCCGCAGGACGCTGGCACGGTTCAGGCCGCTGGAGTTGACAGACTTCGTCGAGGCATCTCCTCGGGTCGATGCAGAAGGTCCTGGTGGAGTGGCCCGCCGCTGTCTTTCTCTCCCCCCGCCACCTTTATGGGTGCGGGGGGGCCGCTGCTAGAGTTCAGATCGGGAGCGCAGCACGGCAAGCGCTCTCTTTCCCTCCCGCACCTCCCTGCTGGAGTGCGGGGGGACCGTGAGGGCGAGCCGTCCCGCGCACGCGCGGGGAGAGCGAGGTCGCCGGCCCCCCCCACCTGCGCTTTCTCGCCGGTGTTTCGGACGCGCGGGGGGGGCGATCCTTGCCACGGGCCTGGCCCCGGCCCCAGATTTGGGTTTGAGTTCGGGTTTTTCGGGGTTTTCGCGGCCGGCGGCGGCGGGCAGGCACAGGGGGAAAGCAAAGCTGCTGCTTTTCTTCTCCCCGCCGCTCCTCCGCCCGCGGTCGGCCGGCGGCCGGCCGGACCCCGGCTGGTGGCGGCGGGCAGGCGCAGGGGGAACGCGGTTGCTGTTTCCCTTCCTCCCGCCGCTCCTCTGCCGGGGGGAGCCGCGTGCCCCGCCGCGTTGGTACACGGGGGGTTTGCTTGGGCAGGCCCGCCCCCTCCCTCGGTGGCGGCGGCCCGCCGTGTTTCGGAGCTGCGCTCGGACTCCTCGGTGGCGGTGGCCCGCGCGCCGGGCGCGGGGGAGCCGAGCGCCGACTCTCTCCCCCTCTCCTGCCGCGCTGACGAGCTGCAGCGGGGATGTCTGCGCTTTTGTTCGCGGCACAGAAGGAAGAAGCTCGGAGAGCACGGAGGCGCTGGAGAAAGCAGGTTCTGCGGCGGCCGGCGGTGGCGCTTTTGGCGCCGGCGGAGGCTCTGCGGGTGGCACGGGCGGAGGCGGGCAGTCTCCCGTTGGCAAAGCCCGTGCACCCAGCTCCGCGGATGGCGGCCGCTCAAACCTCTCTGGAGAGGGAGATCTCTGGGCTGCGGGTTGCTCTCGCTCGCCGCTAAAGTCCTCTGAGGGTCTGGGCAGAGCTAAAAGAGCACTATGCAGCTCATCCACGGTTTCATCTCCCGGTCCCTTATCTTGTACAAAGGAGGCATTCCCGGCCTCTAAGTTTTTCCTCCCGGTTTCACTGTCCTCAGACTGGCTCCGTTTCAGCGCTTTAAAAAGCACTCCCCAGGTGGCTGCTAGGCTACACACGCTGATATCTCCGTTCATGAATTTTGACCGTAAATGGTGCTCTATCGACAGCCAAAGTTCGAGATTAAAGGCATTGTCCATAGTTATATTAAAACCTTGCTCTTTAACCCACTGGAATAAAGCACGCATGGCATCTTCAGAAACACTGAGTCCCATGCGGGGCAGGGCATCCTGCCATGCAAGGTAGGCCAGCTGTTCATCAGCTGAAGTGCAGTTCCTCATTATGAGGACTTTATCTTGGCGGCTCTGCGGATGCTATTATGCACACGCTAACGGCTCAGACCCGGGGATTTTGAGCTCTGCTTCGCCAAGATATGCCGTTCCAAACCCACTCACCGGCAGGCTCTACTATCCCGTTGGTTTCCAGAACCAGCTTCCTCTTGGAAAGCCTGGGAGAATTCCACTTACCCCTCTAGGAGGAAGGGCTGGCTTTTTCCCGCTCGCTGCTTACCCTCAGGGGATTAGCAGATCACGTCGGTTGCCTTCTGACCTCGGGGGTCGGCTGCAGTTTATCTTGGGTTACCGGACCTCAGGGGTCGGTGTACCATCACGTCGGGGTCACCAGATGTCGCTCCGATTGGGAACGGCTTGAAGGAACGACCATGGACTCTCATGGGAGTCACAACACGAGAATTCCTAGTTTATTGCTTCAGCCCTGTCTTATAGACAGATACGTGGAAAAGTACAGAAAGGAAACTCTTATTGGTTAACAAAGTACTACACCACCATCATTGGTCAGGGGCACTTGCCCCCCCTGACTGTCTCCTGCAAGGAGAAACAACAGGTTGCAAAACAACACCTGCAAGGCTGTTTAGTATCTCTGAGAATTGTTTTAATTCCTTCTCATGAATTTCCCAGGCTAGGCTTCAGTCAGGCCTGAGAGCTATGTGGCTTGTAATAACTACAGGCACTCTGGTTCAGATTTAGCATCCATACACAAAATCTTGACAAATTTCCACACAATCAAAAAAAACCCCTCAAAATTCTTCATGTCTCCTCAAAGTCTTTCAAATTCCAGAAACATCCCACAAAATCTCCAAAAATTTCCACACAATTTAAGAAAAATACTTCAAAATGCTTCATGTCTCCTCAAAGTCAAAAACCTTAAAAATTTCCACACATCATCGAAAAATCCCTCAAAATTCTTCAAGTCTCTTTAAAATCTTACCAAATTCCAAAACATTCTACAACATTCCAAAAAAATCGCGCAACCTTCCAGAAATCTCATACAAAATTCTTTACATTTTCACAAAACCCTACCAAATTGCAGAAACTTCCCACTAAACCTCCACCAATTTGCAAGCAATCTAAGAAAAATCTTTCAAAATTCGTCAAGTCTAGCAAAATCCCACAAAATTCCAGAAACATCCCACCAAATTCCAGAAAAATCACACAAAATTCCACATACATCCCAACAAACTCCCTAAATCTTCTCAAAACCCTACCAAATTCCAGAAACTTTGCACAAAACCTCCTCCATTTTGCACACAAGCTAAGAAAAATACCTCAAAATGCTTCACGTCTCTTCAGTCTACCAAATTCCAGAAACATCCCACAAAATCTCCTCCAATTTGCAAGCGATCTAAAAAAATCTTTCAAAATTCTTCAAGTCTAGTCAAAATCCCAAAAAATTCCACAAACATCCCAACAAACTCCCTAAGTCTTATCAAAACCCTACCAAATTCCAGAAACATCTCACAAAATTCTAGAAAAATCTTCTCAAAACCCTACCAAATTCCAGAAACTTCCCACAAAAACATTCCAAATTTCCACACATCCTAGAAAATTCCCTCAAAATTCTTCAAGTCTCCTCAAAATCTCACCAAATTCCAGAACATTCCACAACATTTCAAAGAAATCGCACAACATTCCAGAAACCTCCCACAAAATTCTTTACATTTTCACAAAACTCCACCAAATCCCAGAAACATCCCACAAAAACTTTTCCAATTTCCACACAATCTAAGAAAAATACCTCAAAATTCTTCATGTCTCCTCAAAGTCTTACAAATTCCACAAACATCCCACACAATTCCACAAACATCCCAACAAACTCCTTAAACCTTCTCAAAGCCCTACCAAATTCCAGAAACATCTCACAGAATCTTGACAAATTTCCACACAATCTAAAAAAAAACCTCAAAATTCTTCATGTCTCCTCAAAGTCTTTCAAATTCCAGAAACATCCAACAAAATCTCCAAACATTTGCACACAATCTAAGAAAACCCTTTCAAAATTCTTCAAGTCCAGTCAAAATCCCACAAAATTCCAAAAACATCCAACCAAATTCCAGAAAAATCACACAAAATTCCACATACATCCCATCAAACTCCCTAAATCTTCTCAAAACCCTACCAAATTCCAGAAACATCCCACAAAAATCTCCACAAATTTCCACACAATCTATGAAAATACTTCAAAATCCTTCATGTCTCCTCAAAGTCTTCCAAATTCCAGAAATATCCCACACAATTCCTTAAATCTTTTCAAAATCCCCACCAAATTCCAGAAACATCCCACAAAAATTTCCACAATATTCTACAAACATCCCGCAAAATTCCAGAAAAATCTTTTCAAAACGCTACCAAATTCCAGAAAAATCCTGCAAAATCCCTCAAAATTCCCACCAAATTCCAAAAACATTCCACGGAATTCCACAAACATCCCAACACACTCCCTAAATCGTCACTAAACTCTACCAAATTCCAGAAACATCCCACAAAATCTACAAAAATTTCCACAAAATTCCACTAACATCCCACAAAATTCCAGAAAAATCTTCTCAAAACCCTACGAAATTCCAGAAATATCCAACAAAATCTTGACAAATTTCCTCACAATAGAAAAAAAACCCTCAAAATTCTTCATGACTCCTCAAAATCTTTCAAATTCCAGAAACATCCCACAAAATCTCCACAAATTTCCACACAATCTAAGAAAAATACCTCAAAATTCTTCATGTCTCCTCCAAGTCTTTCGAAATTCCACAAACATCCCACACAATTCCCTAAATCTTCTCAAAACCCTACCAAATTCCAGAAACATCCCACAAAATCTCTTCCAATTTCCACAAAATTCCACAAACATCCCAAAAAATTCCAGAAAAATCTTCTCAAAACCCTACCAAATTTCAGAAATATCCCCCAATATCTTGACAAATTTCCACACAATCTAAAAAAAACCCCTCAAAATTCTTCAGGACTCCTCAAAGTCTTTCAAATTCCAGAAACATCCCACAAAATCTCAAAATCCCTCAAAAGTCCAGAAACATCTCACCAAATTCCACAAAAATCCCACAAAATTCCAGAAACATCCCAAAAAATTCCACAAACATCCCAGCAAAATCCCTAAGTCTTATCAAATCCCTACCCAATTCCAGAAACCTCCCACAAAATCTTTTATGTTTTTGGAAAACTTTCTCAAATTCCAGAAACACCCCACAAAATCTTTACAAATTTCCACACATTCTAGAAAATTCCCTCAAAATTCTTCAAGTCTCCTCAAAATCTCACCAAATTCCAGAACATTCCACAACATTTCAAAAAAATTGCACAACATTCCAGAAACCTCCCACAAAATTCTTTACATTTTCGCAAAACTCCATCAAATTCCAGAAACATCCCACAAAATCTCCACAAATTTCCACACAATCTAAGAAAAATGCCTTAAAATTCCTCATATCTCCTCAAAGTCTTTCGAAATTCCACAAACATCCCACACAATTCCCTAAATCTTCTCAAAACCCTTCCAAATTCCAGAAACATCCCACAAAAACTCTTCCTATTTCCACAAAATTCCACAAACATCCCACAAAATTCCAGAAAAATCTTCTCAAAACCCTACCAAATTCCAAAAACATCCCATGGAATTCCACAAACATCCAAAAAAACTGACTAAATCTTATCAAAACCTTACCAAATTCCAGAAACATCCCACAAAAATCTCCAAAAATTTCCACAAAATTCTACAAACATCCCACAAAATTCCAGAAAAATCTTTTCACAACCCTACCAAATTCCAGAAACATCTTGTAAAATCCCTCAAAAATCCCACCAAATTCCAAAAACATTCCACGGAATTCCACAAACATTTCAACACATTCCCTAAATCTTCTCAAAACCTTCCAAATTCCAGAAACATCCCACAAAATCTACAAAAATTTCCACAAAGGTCCAGAAACATCCCACAAAATTCCAGAAAAATCCTCTTAAAACGCTACCAAATTCCAGAAATATCCCACAAAAACTTGAGAAATTTCCACAAAATCTAAAAAAACCCACAAAATTCTTCATGACTCCTCAAAGTCTTACAAATTCCAGAAACAACCCACAAAATATCCAAAAATTTCCACACAATCTAAGAAAAATACCTCTAAATGCTTCATGTCTCCTCAAAGTCCCACAAAATTCCAGAAACATCCCACCAAATTCCACAAAAATCCCACAAAATTCCACAAACATCCCACAAAATTCCACAAACATCCCAACAAACTCCATAAATCTTCTCAAAACCCTACCAAATTCCAGAAAAATCCCACGAAAACTTTTCCAATTTCCACAAAATTCAACAAACATTCTATAAATTCCAGAAAAATCCCACAAAATTCCACAAACATCCCAACAAACTCCCTAACTCTTATCAAAACCCTACCAAATTCCAGAAATATCCCACAAAATCTTTACAAATTACCACACAATCTAAGAAAAATACATCAAAATTCTTCAAGTCTTCTCAAAACCCTACCAAATTCCAGAAACCTCCCACAAAATCCTTTACATTTTTGCAAAACTTTCTCAAATTCCAGAAACACCCCACAAAATCTTTACAAATTTCCACACATCCTAGAAAATTCCCTCAAAATTCTTCAAGTCTCCTCAAAATCACACCAAATTCCAGAACATTCCACAAGTTTTCAAAAAAATCGCACAACATTCCAGAAACCTCCCACAAAATTCTTTACATTTTTGCAAAACTCCATCAAATTCCAGAAACATCCCACAAAATCTCCACAAATTTCCACACAATCTAAGAAAAATACCTCAAAATTCTTCATGTCTCCTCAAAGTCTTTTGAAATTCCACAAACATCCCACAAAATTCCACAAACGTCCCACAAAATTCCAGAAAAATCTTTTCAAAACCCTACCAAATTCCAGAAACATCCCACAAAATCTCTTCCAATTTCCACAAAATTCCACAAACATCCCACAAAATTCCAGAAAAATCTTCTCAAAACCCTACCAAATTCCAGAAATATCCTGCAAAATCCCTCAAAAATCCCACCGAATTCCAAAAACATTCCATGGAATTCCAAAAACATCCCAACCAACTCCATAAATCTTCTCAAAACCCTACCAAATTCCAGAAACATCCCACAACAATCTCCAAAAATTTCCACAAAATTCTACGAAAATTGCACAAAATTCCAGAAAAATCTTCTCAAAACCCTACCAAATTCCAGAAATAACCCACAAAAACTTGACAAATTTCCACAAAATCTAAAAAAAACCCTCAAAATGCTTCATGTCTCCTCAAAGTCCTTTAAAATTCCACAAACATCCCAACCAACTCCCTAAATCTTCTCAAAACTTTCCAAATTCCAGAAACATCACACCAAATCTACAAAAATTTCCACAAAATTCCACAAACATCCCACAAAATTCCACAAACATCCCAACAAACTCCATAAATCTTCTCAAAACCCTACCAAATTCCAGAAACATCCCACAAAAACTTTTCCAATTTCCACAAAATTCCACAAACATTCCACAAAATTCCAGAAAAATCCCACAAAATTCCACAAACATCCTCACAAACGCCCTAAGTCTTATCAAAACCCCACCAAATTCCAGAAATATCCCACAAAATCTTTACAAATTACCACACAATCTAAGAAAAATACCTCAAAATTCTTCATGTCTTCTCAAAACCCTACCAAATTCCAGAAACCTCCCACAAAATCCTTTACAATTTTGCAAAACTTTCTCAAATTCCAGAAATATCCCACAAAATCTTTACAAATTACCACACAATCGAAGAAAAATACCTCAAAATTCTTCATGTCTTCTCAAAACCCTACGAAATTCCAGAAACTCCCCACAAAATCTTTACAAATTTCCACATATCCTAGAAAAACCCTCAAAATTCTTCAAGCCTTCTCAAAATCTCACCAAATTCCAGAACATTCCACGACATTTCAAAGAAATCGCACAACATTCCAGAAACCTCCCAGAAAATTCTTTACATTTTCACAAAACTCCACCAAATTCCAGAAACATCCCACAAAATCTCCACAAATTTCCGCACAATATAAGCAAAATACCTCAAAATTCTTCATGTCTCCTCAAAGTCTTTCGAAATTCCACAAACATCCGACACAATTCCCTAAATCTTTTCAAAACCCTTCCAAATTCCAGAAACATCCAACAAAAACTCTTCCAATTTCAACAAAATTCCACAAACATCGCACAAAATTCCAGAAAAATCTTTTCACAACCCTACCAAATTCCAGAAACATCTTGCAAAATCCCTCAAAAATCCCACCAAATCCCAAAAACATTCCGCGGAATTCCACAAACATCCCAACACACTCCCTAAATCTTCTCAAAACCCTACCAAATTCCAGAAACATCCAACAAAAACTTTTCCAATTTCCACAAAATTCCACAAATATTCCACAAAATTCCAGAAAAATCCCACAAAATTCCACATACATCCCAACAAACTCCCTAATTCTTATCAAAACCCTACCAAATTCCAGAAATATCCCACTAAATCTTTACAAATTACCACACAATCGAAGAAAAATACCTCAAAATTCTTCATGTCTTCTCAAAACCCTACCCAATTCCAGAAACCTCCCACAAAATCCTTTACATTTTTGCAAAACTTTCTCAAATTCCAGAAACACCCCACAAAATCTTTACAAATTTCCACATATCCTAGAAAAACACTCAAAATTCTTCAAGCCTTCTCAAAATCTCACCAAATTCCAGAACATTCCACGACATTTCAAAGAAATCGCACAACATTCCAGAAACCTCCCACAAAATTCTTTACATTTTCACAAAACTCCACCAAATTCCAGAAACATCCCACAAAATCTCCACAAACATCCCAACAAACTCCCTAAATCTTCTCAAAACCCTACCAAATTCCAGAAACATCCCACAAAAACTTTTCCAATTTCCACAAAATTCCACAAACACTCCACCAAATTCCAGAAAAATCCCACAAAATTCCACAAACATCCCAACAAACTCCCTAAGTCTTCTCAAAACCCCACCGAATTCCAGAAATATCCCACTAAATCTTTACAAATTACCACACAATCTAAGAAAAATACCTCAAAATTCTTCATGTCTCTTCAAAGTCCTTCAAAATTCTAGAAAAATCCCACAAAATTCCATGAACATCCCAACAAACTCCTTAAATCTTCTCAAAACCCCATCCAATTCCAGAAACTTCCCACAAAAACTTTACAAATTTCCACACATCCTAGAAAAATCCCTCAAAATTTTTCAAGTCTTCTCAAAATCTCACCAAATTCCAGAACATTCCACAACATTTCAAAAAAACTGCACATTCCAGAAACCTCCTACAAAATTCTTTACGTTTTCACAAAACTCCACCAAATTCCAGAAACATCCCACAAAATCTCCACAAATTTCCATACAATCTAAGAAAAATATTTCAAAATTCTTCAAGTCTAGTCAAAATTCCTCAAAATTCCAGGAACATCCCAGAAAATTCCAGAAAAATCCCACAAAATTCCACAAACATCCCAACAAAATCTCAAAATCTTCTCAAAGCCCTACCATTTTCCAAAACCATCCCACAAAATCTTTACGGATTTCCACAAAATCGAAGAAAAATCCCTCAGAATTTTTCAAGTCTCCTCAGTATCCCACAAAATTCCACAAAAATCCCACAAAATTCCAGAAACATCCCACAGAATTCCACAATTATTACACAAAATTCCACAAATATCTCCGAATATTCCAGTAAAATCTGATTAAATTGTTAGCGTTCAGGAACACACATAACCACAAATGATTATATGCGGGTGCTTTATTAAGAGATCTGGGTGTCAGGGGTACACATACCCAAATCTCTCTCATCTTGGTTTTGGGTTGAACATATTTTCATAGTCTAGCATTATATAACTCACATATTAATTATTAACCTTACATTGTTCTATTGTATGCATTGTTTTTACCCAAGCATGGATTTCTCCTGATCCACCCCAGCCCCCTAACATTGTTCCTCACGTTCTTTAAACAATAATTACAGATAATCACATCTAACAATTGTATCATGACAATCGACTGATTACACAGGTGCAATTTTGACCCGATTTTTAGCAAGTACAAGGCCTAACATTTCCCAGCGCCAACTTTTCCAAGGCCTTTCCAAACCTAACTAACTTTATAAGTCCCCAAATTTTCTAACATTTTGAGACCTTTTACTATCACTTACAGGACTTGTGTGCTCCAGACCCCTCACCAGCCTTGTTGCCCTTCTCTGGACACGCTCCAGCCCATCCATGACCTTCCTAAATAAATTGGGGGCCCAGAACTGGACACAGCACTCGAGGTGCTGCCCAACCAGTGCAGAGTAGAGGGGAGGAATCCCTGCCCTGCTCCTGCTGGCCACACTGTTCCTGATCCAGGCCAGGAGCCATTGGCCTTCTTGGCCACCTGGGCACACTGCTGGCTCATGCCCAGCCTGCTGTCCATCAGTGCCCCAGCTCCCTTTCTGCCTGGCTGCTGTCCAGCCACTCTGTCCCCAGCCTGTAGCACTGCAGGGGTTGTTGGGGCCAAAGTGCACGACCCGACACTTGGACTTGTTAAACCTCACCTTGTTGGGTTTGGGCCCTGGATCCAGCCTGTCCAGCTGCCTGTGCAGAGCCCTTCTACCCTGCAGCACATCAACACTCCCAGCCAAGCTGGTGTCACCACGGTTCCATGGGGCCCTAGAGTGTCACAATGGTCTCCAGGATTCCATGAAGCCTCCCAGCAATCCAGTTTTGGATCATACTGAGAGTGACTGGACTCATACGGGGAGTATCTGAGAATGACTGGGAACATACCATGCACATCATCCCCCATACTGGGGGTGACTGGGAGCAACTGGGAGCATGCTGGGAGCCAAAGGCATCATACTGGGACTGACTGGGTTGATCTAGTCAGAGGCAAATGGGACCATCCTGGGAGTGCTGCCATGTGACAAGGATCATACTGGAGCTTACTGGACTCATACTGGTGTTGAAAGGGAACAGCTGGGATCTCTGAACACCAAAGGTTTTTTTCCTGCCCACTGAAGAAGGAGCTTCCCAGTGTCCATGTGTGAGGGGACCTTCACCTGAACCAGATGCTGTTAGGAGAAAAAGCTGCCTCTGCTGGCAAATCCCACACAACAAGTCAATGCCAAGAGAGAGCATTTTACTTTCACAACTTCCCTCCTGGAGTCATAGTCCTTTTGAATCACACAGCAAGCAAGAGAACAGCACAAAATATAAGGCTGTGTCCAGTTTTTGTCTGGGTGAGCAAACAGAGGGAGCGCCAGGGTCCGCTGCCACAGACTCTCCTCTTGGGGAACAGAACCCCCCAAGGCTCCATTCCAATGCTGTGCACACCCTGCTGGCTACAAACAACCCCTTTTTTAAGAAGTTGTTGGCAGGAGCTCTCCCAAATAAATGGCATCTTAATGGCAATTTTCATTCAAAATCACCTCCGTTCCAAAGGATGAACAGAAAGCCCACAGCAATCCCAAAGGCACATATGGTGCACCTGGGGAAATCCTCAACTTCAGGGCCCAGTGGGTTAAAAAATACCCATAAGAAGCCACAGAGTCCAGAGTGCAAAACTGCAACAACCACTTGCTGGATCATTTTGGCTGTGCTGCACATGTCTGCAGACTCTCTGTCCCCCTGCAAGGACAGAAGGACACCCATCAGGGGCTGGGCTGGCTGCTGAGAATGCCTCGGGCAGGACGATCCTCAGGCAATGAGCAGGTGCCCAGAGCCGCTCTGACACTGAGGCCTCTGTGCCCCACAGCAACGGGAACACCACAAGGACACGGCAACGTTCCTGTGACATCACAGCAGCAGCTCCCCCAAAAATTGTTTGCAAGGTTCTCCTGGGTCACCAAGGAGCACAAAGGATCCTCAGAGGGCACAACCTATTGCTCAAAGGATCCAAGAAGAGCTCAGAAAATGCAGCAAATGAGGACACCCCACAGCCCAGCCTGAACACTGAGAACGAACAAAGAAGTGACCAAACCAAAGGAAATACAACTTTTGGTCACTGATGCTTCTGACTATAACCAGCAAGGCTTGTTCCATCTGGGATCTTTGTTCTAGTTCTAGAAACAAGCAACGTTCTCTGCTGTAACTGTACATTCCATCACCAGCTAGAGATCCTCATTGACGAGGTCACCCAGCATCCCTGAGGCCACAGCAGGGAGTGCTCCTGGCATCTGGTACAGCACTGTGGCTTTCCTGGGATCCTTCTGGTGCCTGTGGCTGAGAGGAGTGGGGTGGATGGAACCAGGACAGGTCACAGATCAGCAGCCCCACTGCAAGCAGTGCTTTCTCCTGCTGTGTTGGGACCGTGGGGTGACTGATATTGGGACTCCTCTGGCTTTGGCTCCTGCAGACCACACAGTGGCTCAGACACTGGCCTGATGGAAGGGGTCTCATGGAAACCCGGCACAGGCATTTCTCTTTGGAGAGGGGGTTCTGCAGGGAGAAGGGAGAACAAGAGACGTTCCTGTCTCCTGAGATTCCCCCTCCTCTTTCAGCAGCCATACCACAGTCCATCAGTGCCAGAGTTCATAGGATCACTTCCATGCCAGGGAGCACAAGGCACTCAAAACTGAGCCCTGCCGGAGCCCAGCCCTGCCTGCCCATTTGGAGGGTGTGGGGGAATGGAATTTCAGCAGGAGCTGACCCACAATGATACTTTGCCACTTGTGGGTTTCTCACAGCCTTAGAAGGAGTTTGAGATCTCTGTCTCCAAAACCCGCTCACCCTTCAAGTGCACACACACGCCTGGCGGCAATTCAGGGTCCCTGGAGTGGTGGCTGCTAATCTTGGAAACAGGAGCTGTTGTCTTTTCCAATGGCCTTAACTCCCTTCTAGCTATTAGAAAGTGGGTGAGTAAAGGAAATGACCCTGGAGGAAGGGGACCAGAACCTTGGAAAAAGATGAAACATCTTTTGTCTGAATTACAAATTAAATTGCTTTCATTTATTTCTTTAGTACTACTCTATTACTACAAACAAAAACATGTTTCTGAGCTGACTGTTGGGATTCGGGGCTTTATTTCTTGGTCTTGTTGTTGTTATTATTATTTTTTAGAGTTACTTTTCATTGTCAAGACTTTTAAATCTTAGACATAAATAACAAATGCTGGATGTCACACACTGGGAAAATTCCCTTGTTTTTCCCACCAGAATTAAACTGGACACTCAACTCCAAGTTGCCAGTGGATTCTAAAGACGGAAAATCCTGTTAATGCTGGGTTTGGTGTGGTTTGGAGCGGGGGAAGGGTCTCATCCCCTCCCAGAGGCGCCCCAAGCCCGCTCTGCTGCCACGTCTGCACTCGCGGCCCCTCACGGCGGCCCTGCCCTGGGGACATGGTGGGACCCCCTCCTGCCAGGGCTGAGGCTCCTCATGGCCCCTCACAGCCCCTCATTGCCCCACAGAACCTCTCATGGCCCCATAAAACCTCTCATGGCCTCTCATGGTCCCTCATGGCCTCTCAAAGCCCTTCATGGCCCCTCATTTTTCCTCACGGCCCCTCTCAGCTCCAGGCGCGCGGCTCCTCCCAAAGGAGAAGGGGTCGGGCCCTGCTCTTTCTCCTTTTATTTCGGTCCCTTCATAGCGATGAGTAAACAAAGGCTGAATGGAGCCTTTCCCCAGCGTTTCCCTCGGGGTTCATTGCAGGCTGAAGCTCTGTGCTGGCGCTGGCCCGAGCACCAACATCCCTGCAGCCCCCAAGGCCTTTGCTGTCCCCCCGTGTCCATTCCCTGTCCCCGAGTCCCGCCCGGCTCTGGCAGCAGCAGCAGCCGCAGCGCAGCGGGCGCCGGCCCGGCCCGGCCGGGGCTCCCGGCCACGAGCAGCAGCAGCGCCGGCCCTTCCCACCTGCTCCTGCCTCGGCTTGCCAGGGCTTTTCCCAGGGCAATTCTGGACTACAGCAACAATCCCCCACAAACAGCCCTGATTCCTCAGGCCCGCCTCTGCTGCCCTCAGCCAGCCCTCAGAGGAAGAAAGGATCGGGTTCCAGCGCTGTTTTCAGCGCTGTTTTACTCACCCTGAGGTGACAGCAGGAGGCTGTTGGTGCCTTGGCCTTGGCAATTGTAGATCCCGGCTGCTCTTGCCCCTCTTCTGCTTGCCACTTGAATTTTAGCAGTACAGCTGCAATTGCCTCTTTCAATCAGTGCTACCCACTGTGCTTTTCTGACAGGGAACTCGGACTGCTTGTTAAAAAGGCCTCATGAGTAGTAGATCTCCAAATGCTCCCAACTCCCTGAGCACAAAATCAAAGAGAATTGAAGCCACACAGGTCACATTTGCAGTGATCAAACACAGCCCTGTTGCTGCTGCTGCTGCTGAAATAGAATCAACTGACACAGGCCATCACAGAAATTGCCTTTACAGTGGCAAATAAAATGAAAAAATCGACTAGGAGAAAAAAAACCCAGAACTCCCCAACTCACTTCACTGTTTCTACCGAGCAGCAGAAGAAAAAGGAACAGGGCACCTTTCAGGCAGTTCCACAAGCTCAGGGTTCTCATTTCATGGGGAATCTGAGATGCAATTGGCCTTTTTAAAAGGATAAAACAAAGGGAATGAATTGGAAATTATTAGGAAAAAATGTACCTTCTTATATACAAAGTTCACCAAGTCATTCCCTGCATTTCTCCTTTTCACATTCTTTCTGTCATCCAGAGAGGTCCAGCTTATCATGTTCTGATGCTTATCATCAACTGATTGTGCTCTTGATTTCTCCCAGTGCAAGAGATGTAGAATCATCTAAACTGAACAAAGTCTCTCTGTCAGCCCATTTTCATGTTCCAGATCACTTTCAAGGTGTCCATGGGGGATTTGGAATGATCAGCTCTCCACTTCTGGCTGCACACCCTGGAGATTCTTTCTCCACATTCAGCCAGGCTTGTATTCCCTAACAATTCCCGGTACCTCATCATGTTTTCTTTGGGTAGAAGAGTAACAGTGGAAACCTTACCAATGGCACAACTCCCCAGTGCACAAGGAAAAGAAAGAACAAGTTTCAAGTGCTTCAAATATTTGTTCTGCTTTGCTGCAAGAGTTGTGCTGCAGTCACTTACAGTGTGGGAAGCCAAGAGAAGCTGCAGCTGGGGGCATATCTTGTGATAGGAGCTGCGCCTTGTTCTCCAGAACAGGTTTTTGGAAAGAACAGATGGGACTGTGGAGAAGATTCTGGGAAAATTGAAACAACTTTCTTATGAAATGAAAATCAAATCAAAAGAAACAACCAATATGTTTTTCTCTATTTTTCTCTATTTATTTTTATGTTCCCCTTTTCCATCTTGCACTTTCTCCATCCCATTCATTCCAAATGGATCTCACCTCTAAGATCTGAGACTTGGCAAGTTTTAGACACTGTAAAATACCATGAGCTATACCCAGTTTGCCTTGCCCTGTTTTCCTTGGAAAGCAATGCTGGAGACACAAGTGCAGCGCTTGGGTCGGGTACAAATTCTGCATTCAGGGAATGTGCTCAGATGGTGCCTGACCCTCAGCAGGGACAAGGCACAGCAGCAGCCAAAGGCATTCCTGTGCCCCTGTGCAGGAGTCAAGACTCTGGCTCTTGGCTCAACACGGCAAAGTTCCCGTGTTTGGCCAGGCTCAGGGGCTGCCCGGGGAGTGCGGGGCTCGGGCCGGGGCCGAGCGGGCAACGGACAAACGGACACGGGGACAAACGGTCCCGGTGCTTCAGTTGCAGCGGCGGCAGCAGCGGCAGCAGCAGCAGCGGCGGCAGCAGCAGCAGTGGAAGCAGCGAAAGCAGCCAATTTATCACTTTTCCGTCTCTCCCTTTCCCACTGTCCCACATTCCCTCCGGGTCTCCCTTTTCCTGCGTCCCCCCCTCTTCCAGGTTCCCTCTCCCCGTACCCGCCCGGGCCATGCCCCCGGGCCGCCCCCGGACCCGCCCACGGGCCCAGGCGGGGCTGCCCCGGCCCCGTCCCCGTCCCCGGCCGTCCCGCCGTGGTCTCGCCTCCGCTGGGTTCTGGCTGTGCTGGCGCTGGCGCTGCTGGGCGGGCATCATTGCCTGGGGCTGGGGCGGAATTGCTGCCCTTTGGCTCCGCCTCGCCCGATCCCGGCCCCGGCCCCGACGCAGGCTCCGGTCCCGACCCCGGCCCCGGCCCCGGCCCCGGCCCCGGCTCCTCCCGGGGCCCGCGGAGGACACAGGCGGCGCGGCCGCTGCCGCCGCCTCCGCTGCGGCTTCCCCGGCCGGAGCTCCGCCGCTCAGCAGCGCGGCCGCTGGCCCCGAGCCGCCGCTGCCGCGTTCCAATGAGGGAACGCCTGCGGATGCCCGGCCCGGCGAGCTCGGGGAGCGCTCGGGGGCCGTTTCTGTCCCCGGGCCGAGCGCTGATGGCCGCGACTCGCCCCCAGGGAAGGCGCAGGAGGCCCTGCAGCAGCGCTACGAGCTGGGCCCGCTGCTGGGGCGCGGCGGCTTCGGCAGCGTCTTCGCGGCCACGCGACTCTCGGACGGCGCCCCGGTGAGCGGTGGGCAGAGGAGGAGGAGGAGGAGGGGGCGGAGGAGATGGCGGGGGCGCGGCGGGGCGGGCAGCGAGCTCAAGCCTTTGCTGCTCCTTGCTCGCAGGTGGCCATCAAATGTGTGCCGCGGGATCGCGTCCGGCTCTGGGGCGAGCTGGTGAGTGTGCGGGGCCAGCGGCAGAAGCCGGGGCGTGCCGGGCAGGGATGAGCCGGGGCCCGGCGGGGTGGGAGCCGCCGAGAGCCCTGCGGGGAGAGCGGGCGTGGGGTGAGCGAGGTGTGCAGAGCATCCCGGGCTGGCTGAGGGGTCCCAGAGCCCTGGCCCGGCCTCAGCCCCACTGACAGCACCGTGCTCCTCCCGCAGCCCGACGGCACCCGTGCTCCCATGGAGATTGTGCTGCTGGACAGGGTGTCCTCTGGCTGTGCTGCAGTCATTCAGCTGCTGGAGTGGCTTGAGCTCCCCGACAGCTTCGTGTTAGTGTTGGAGCGTCCACAGCGGTGCCAGGACCTCTCGCATTTGCTGGCGGAGCGGAGGTTCCTGCCAGAGGAGGAGGCTCGGGGGCTCTTTCGCCAGGTGCTGGAGGCCGTGCAGCACTGCAGCAGCTGCGGGGTCCTGCACAGGGACATAAAACCGGAGAACATCCTGCTCGACCTGGCCACAGGGCAGCTGAAATTGATCGACTTTGGCTGTGGCGCCTTCCTGCAAGACACAGCCTACACCCAGTTTGCAGGTGAGCCCTCGCAGGGGATGCTCCTGGCCATCTCATGGCCCAGCCTGGCTGTGGCACCAGGGATTTCCCGTGGTGCTGCCAGGATGGGATCAATGCTTGAGGCAAATTGATTTGGATGGGTGTGTGAGGGGGGCCAGCTCCCAGCCCTGCCAAGAGCCTTCAGCACCCACTGTGCCCTGGGCTGGGGCTGGGACAGCCAGCCTGACAAAAACCCCCATGGGGGTAGCAGAGGGCGGGGGTCTGACCCCATGCCCCAGAGAGTTTAGTGAGTCAGCGAGGAAGGGCTTGAACTCCTCTGCTCCCCACGTTTGCCTTGGCCTATTAACAATGTTTTGGAGGCCATGCAGGCAGGGAGGAGAGTGTGTTTTCTCTACCACGGGGTGGGTTTTTATTTGCTTGTCATGGTTGGGCCTCCCCAGTGCTTCTGCTGCCCTCTTCCAGCAGCAGTGGCTTCTTTTCCAACCCTGGGTTTGTAGCCAAGTGCCAGGTGCTGGCAAGAGGGCAGTGGGTCACCCCGTGTGCCGCTGGGGCAGCCCCCACATGCCCAGGGATGCTGGGGCCAGGCTCTGGGAGCAGCAGCATCCCCCTGATGAGCTCCATCTGTGTTCCACAGGAACCCTGTCCTACAGCCCACCAGAGTGGATCCGCCAGCAACGCTACCATGGCCAGGCAGCAACAATCTGGTCCCTGGGCCTCCTGCTCTACCAGCTGGTCATAGGGAAGCACCCATTCATGAGGGGCCAGCAGATCATCTGGGGGCGGATCTTGTTCCCACGACGGCTCTCCCAAGGTGAATCCTCATCTCTGGGCACAGGGGGAACACCAGGCTTGGGAGACAGCAGTGGGCTTATGAGCATCCTGCTCTGGCAGCTGCTGAGGAGGTGGCACATGTCCTGCTCTCCTGCAAACAGGGAATCCATGGGGAAGTTTAGGCCCAGCTCTGGGCACACCCAGCATGGCCTGGGCACTGGAAGGGGGCGGCAACTTCTCCAACTGACTGGTGATTCCTGGTTTCTCTCTTCAGAATGCCAAGATATTATTAAGAGGTGTTTGTCCATGCAACCCTCGGACAGGCCATCCTTAGAAGACCTTTTGCGCGATCCTTGGATGCAGGCTGTTCATCTGCCCTAGGAGATGGGAGAGATCCACATGCACAGTTGGATCCAGGGGCCTGGCAGGTAACAGCTCCACACATTTCTTGGCAATCAGTGGCAAAGCAAACCAGGCTGTTTTTGTCGTGCCTGTAGCTCTGAGCAGGGGTCATCAGAAGGGAACACACAGCTCTTGGGCTGGAGCTGAGCTGGACACCTGGTGTGGCAAGCACTGGTGGCCACCATTCCCCCTGCTTTTGCTTGTCTGCTTCACTGATGGCTGGGACCCTGGGCAGAGCACTGACAGCCTGGTCTGGCCCCTAGGCAAGGAGAAGGAGCCCCTGGAGAAGCTGTTACCAGCTGGGGCTGCTGCTGGAGACACCAAGGACAACCTCAAGGATGGCAATCTCTTCCTCCAGCTGGCCAGCTGAAGATGATGGATTTCAATTCTGGCATGTCTTCTTCAAAGACTCGCTCCACGCCCAATTTGCAGGTGAGTCCACAGCCAGGGGATGCTCCCAGATCTGGGCATGGCACAGCCTGGCCAGGCACCAAAGGTTCCCCCCTTGGCTGGGGTGGATGCAACCAATTCTTCAGTTGGCTGCCAAGCTGCTTTTTGTCTCTGGACAGCTGCTGAGGGGCTGGGTCTGCCGTGGCTGGCTGCAGGCTGGGCACATGGCCTGCCCTCCTGCTCTGCTCCCAAAGGCAGCAGTGATGGGCAGCTTTGGGCCCAGCTCTGAGCACGGCCAGCATGGCCTGGGCACTGCGGGTGGCTGGGACAAGGGGACAGGAGCCTTCAGCTGACGGGCGGTTTCTGGTTTCTCTCCTTGCAGCCGGGCTCTGCGGATGCTGAGGCTGCTCTGGGCTCTGCCAGGGCTCTGCTGGGCTCAGCCCCAGGCACAGCTGGGCTCACCCTGCCCTCCCATTGCTCTGACAGCTTTGCATCACACGAGCCCGTTCCCAGCACAGCGCCTGAGCTTTCTGCTTTTGCAGGTGAGTGAGACTCTCCTGCAGGCCAAGAGATTGCACTTAGGGACACACATCCAATTGGCAAGGACCCAAACTCTCCACAGTCCCAGCTGAATGCCTGCATCTGCACAGGATGTTTTCTGTGTCCCACTCTTCCTTTCTTTTTGGCTGGAATTGTGCAATTGCACTTTCTTCCTCCTCTAGAAGTGCCACTGCTGTGTTCCTGAGGCAGTGCAGTCTGGAGCTGATGGATGAAGAATCGCCCCTCTGCACTTCCAAACCAGAGCAAAAAGCTGTAAGTGGGACTTTGCATCTTTAAGAAACCCCTGAATGTTTGAAAGGGAATGTGCAGCTCATTCACAGGGTGAGAAGGAAGGGCACCTTCTAAAGGATTTGGGGTTTGACAGAGTTTAGATTCCCAGTGCTGCTTGGAGCTGGCAAGGCGCATAGCACTTTCTTCTTGCTTCACTCCAATTTCACCACAATTTAAAATAACAATATTGGAATCAAACTCCACAAACTTTTTCAAAAAGGTTCCTGAGGCCGGTAAGATGCATCATGCCATCAGCACATTTACAAAGTAAATAACTGAGTTTTATGTTTCAAAAGACCAATTACGCCTTAATTCAAAGTTAGAGAAGATTTTTCACTGTACGCTTGGGTTCTGTTTTTATCTTTCACATTTTATAGAAGTTTTTTTTCTTTTATTTTTCCGCATTTTTCCCCTTAAAACAGAAATCATGCTATGAAAAAGAAGTGTCCTTTGCTCCTGGTTCCTGTGTGGAGCAGCTCCCTTCCCGCTGGCTGAGCTGCTCAGGCAGAGCCCGGCAGCTCCTGGCCCTGCAAGGCTGAGGCTTTTCCCCGTTGCTGGGCACAGACTGATGGAGCAGCACTGCTGAACACGGGGACACGCAGAGGGAGCAGAGCAGCTGCCTTTGCCCACCTGAAGCTCCAAGGCCAAACTCTGAGCAGGCACGGCTGGAAGAGACTCGCAGGCTCCCTGTTGGCTCTGCTGCCCCACTTGTGCCCGGCCCAGCTCTGCGTGAGGCACAGGGAGAACAAGGGGCAGCTCCCTCCCAGCCCCAGCCCAGGGACCCCACCAGCCCCTGGCCTTGGGGCACTGTCCGCACCCGCTGCTCCAGCCACGGCTTGTGCTGGCACTGACAGCAACAACCAAAGTGGGGCTGGTCCCGAGGGAGCAGCAGCAGTGCCTGGGTCTGATCCCTCAGTGTGGGGCAGTGCTGGAAATATGATCGCAGCACCACCACCAGCAGCACCAGCAGCACCAGTGCCAGCAGCACCAGCAGTAGCATCAGCAGCAGCACCACCAGCAGCAGGAGCAGCAGCAGCAGCAGCAGCAGCACCAGCAGTACCAGCACCACCACCAGCACCGGCAGCAGCACCACCACCAGCACCAGCTTCACCAGCAGCGCCAGCAGCAGCACCACCAGCAGCATGAGCAGCAGCAGCACGAGCAGCAGCACCAGGGGCAGGATCAGCACCAGCAGCAGCACCAGCAGCACCAGCAGCACCAGCAGTTCCAGCAGTACCAGCAGAACCAGCTCCAGCAGCACCAGCTCCAGCAGCACCAGCAGCAGCAGCAGCACCAGCAGTACCAGCAGAACCAGCTCCAGCAGCACCAACAGCAGCAGCACCAGCACCAAAAGCAGCACCAGCAGCAGCACGACCAGCAGCCGAAGCAGCAGCAGCAGGACCAGCAGCACCAGCACCAACAGCACCAGCTGTGCCAGCAGTACCAGCACCAGCAGCACCAGCATCACCAGCAGCAGCAGTACCAGCAGCAGTAGCATCAGCAGCAGCAGCACTACCAGCAGCAGCAGCAACAGCAGCAGCAGCGGCAGCAGCAACAGCAGCAGCAGTGCCAGCAGCACTAGCAGCAGCACCAGCACCAGCAGCACCAGCAGCACCAGCAGAACCAGCAGAACCAGCAGCGGCAGCAGCACCAGGGACAGGACCAGCACTAGCTTCACCAGCAGTACCACCAGCACGAGCAGCAGCAGCAGCACCAGCAGCAGCACCAGCACCAGTACCAGCAGCAGCACCACGACCACCAGCAGCAGCATCAGCAGCAGTGCCAGCAGCACCAGCACCACCACCACCACCAGTGCCAGCAGCACCAGAACCAGCACCACCAGCAGCACCACCAGCACCAGCAGTAGCACCAGGGGCAAGATCAGCACCAGCATCACCAGCATCACCAGCAGCAGCGCCAGCAGCACCAGCAGCAGCACCACCACCAGCACCACCACCAGCACCACCAGCAGCAGCAACAGCAGCAGCACCAGCAACAGTACCAGTAGTGCCAGCAGCACCAGCAGCAGTGCCAGCAGCAGTGCCAGCAGCACCTGCACCAGTACCAGCAGCAGCACCACCACCACCAGCACCAGCAGCAGCAGCAGCAGAAGCACCAGCAGCACCAGCAGCACCAGCAGCAGCAGCAGCATCACCTGCAGCACCAGGACCAGCAGCACCAGCAGTACCAGCAGAACCAGCAGCAGCACTACCACCAGTGCCAGCAGCAGCACCACCAGCACCAGCAGTAGCACCAGGGGCAGGATCAGCATCAGCAGCACCAGCAGCAGCACCAGCCATAGCATCAGCAGCAGCACCAGGGGCTGGACCAGCACCAGCAGCAGCAGCACCAGAAGAAGCAGCATCAGCAGCACCACCAGCAGCATCAGTGGCAGCAGCAACAACAGCAGCAACAACAGCAGCACCAGCAGCAGCACCACCAACAGCACCACCAACACCAAGAGCAGCACCAGCAGCAGCACCAGAAGCAGGACCAGCAGCACCAGCAGCACCAGTACCAGCAGCACCAGCAGCAGCACCAGCAGCAGCAGCATCACCACCAGCAACATCAGTGGCAGCACCAGCAGTGCCAGCACCAGCAGCAGCAGCAGCAGCAGCAGCAGCACCAGCATCACCACCAGCAGCATCAGTGGCAGCACCAGCACCAGCAGCACAGCAGCACCAGCAGCACCAGCAGAACCAGCAGCAGCACTGCCACCAGTGCGAGCAGCAGCAGCACCAGCACCGCCAGCACCAGCAGTAGCACCAGGGGCAGGATCAGCACCAGCAGCACCAGCAGCAGCAGCACCAGCAACAGCAGCATGAGCACTGCCAGCACCAGCAGCACCAGCACAGCAGCAGCAGCACCTGCAGCACCAGCATCACCACCAGCAGCATCAGTGGCAGCACCAGCACCAGCAGCACAGCAGCACCAGCAGCACCAGCAGAACCAGCAGCAGCACTGCCACCAGTGCGAGCAGCAGCAGCACCAGCACCGCCAGCGCCAGCAGTAGCACCAGGGGCAGGATCAGCACCAGCAGCACCAGCAGCAGCACCAGCCATAGCATCAGCAGCACCAGGGGCTGGACAAGCACCAGCAGCAGCAGCACCAGAAGAAGCAGCACCACCAGCACCACCAGCACCACCAGCAGCATCAGTGGCAGCACCAGCAGTACCAGCACCAGCAGAAGCAGCAGCAGCACCAGCAGAAGCAGCAGCAGCACCAGCAGAAGCAGCAGCAGCACCAGTAGCACCATCGTCACCAGCACCAACACCAGCACAAGCAGCACCAGTAGTGCCAGCAGCAGCATCAGCAGCACCAGCAGCAGGACCAGCAGTGCCAGCAGCACCACCACCAGCACCAGCATCACCACCAGCACCACCACCAGCACGAGCAGCAGCAGCACCAGCACCAGAAGCAGGACCAGCACCAGCAGCAGCACCAGCACCAGCACCACCACCAGCACCATCATCAGCAGTGCCAGCACCCGCAGCAGTACCAACACCAGCACATGGAGCTGACTTTCAGTGCAGCCTCTGCCATGCTTCCCTCCCTGTGCAGCGGTGTCACAGCAGCCTGAGGCACCTGGGCTCCTGCATGTTGCACCAGGAACAGAGCTGGGGACTCCCTCCCCATGTGGAGCTTCCAGATGGAAAAGGCTGCTGTGACCAGGCAGCTCCAAGGGCACAGAAAGGAGGGGCTCGACCCCTTGATCTGTGCCAATCCCACAGTCCTGGGCAGCAGCCACAGAGCCCTGGGGGAGCAGAGGGCACAGCAAGAGGGACAAAAGCAGTCAAGGTCAGAGACTGGGAAGAGCCAGACCTGGGAGCAGGAACAGCTGCTTCATTGAACTCCTGGAGAAAGCTCTTGGCTGGTTCAAAGCCCTGAAAGGTGTGAAGGGCAGAGAAGAGGCCACACCAAACAATGCTCCTGTTTTCACACCTCCCCTCTCTGTGTCCCAGAAGGAATTGGATGAACTGTATTCTTCTCTCTGAGTCGTCTCGTTCAGCGTGAGCAGCTCAGCACCAGGAGCTGAAGGAGCTGAAGCCTCAGGCCACAAGAGCTGAGCAAGAGGGGGCTTTTGGGCCAAAGTAATGCTGCTAAGTAATGGACCTAGCTGAATGCAGCAGATAGAATCCTGCAATTATAGAATCCATTTTGCTGGAAAAGGCCTCTGAGCTCATCCAGTCCAGCCAGTCACCCAGCAGTTTCAAGCCCAGCACTAAACCTCGTCCCTGAAGTGCCAAGGTCTGAACAACAGGCCCTGAGTGAGGCCTGAACAACAGGCCCTGAGCCAAAGGTGACCTCTGGATGAACCTTCCAACCAGAGGTTATCTGTCTGTCTGCTCATTACTGAAATATGCATGGTCATTAGCACTGTGATAGATGGATCCACTCATCAATGAAACATGGATTGACCTTTCTGTGTTTAGAAGCCAGACAAGGCCATTCAATCCGACATCTGGCCTTGTTTGGGGTGTATGGACAGAGTCAACTCCCTTGGTTCCTCCTTGAGGCCTGGCCAGGCTTTGGTAGGGACGCAAGAGGAGGATGAAACCAGATGTTCCCACAGCAGAAGTGCTGTCAGTTTGTTTATTCAGCACTATCAAAGCTGGGCCCTCTCTCACAGCAGAGGTTGAGCCTCACCTGTGGCTGGAGGCACCTGCAGGATTTCCCAGTGTCCAGGAGTGGCTCTCCAGTCCTTGGCTGTGACAGCTTCCCCAGCTGATGGGTGGATCTGGGGATGGCAAAGTCTGAGGGGAACTGGATCTTTGTTAATGCCTACAGGCAATCTTTGGCAGTGATGATTGGGTGCATTGCTGAGCTGCTCCTTTTGTGATCCTTTGCTGCTTGGAGCTGCAGTAAGTGACACTGATTCCTTCAGGTGGTGTTGGTGCCTTTGGTGCTGACCCTGCCCACTGGTGAAACCAAATTGGCAAAGTCTGGCCAGATCACAACAAAATATCACTTTTTAAATGTAAATGTAAGGAATCAGTCCCATCTCAAATTCCCAGAAGGGAAGTCCTCCCCAGAGTTCACTGGCTCTGGAGTGGGGCTGAGGTGGGAGCATCGTGCGAGCAGTGGGGCAGTCGGTTAAAAGAGGCTGAACCGCAGGATGTCTTAAAATGCATCCAAACATTGCATATGGAAAAAGGAAAAGAACTTGTGGGTTTGGGAAGACAAGGATGGATTTTCTTAACAGCACCAACGGAAGGAACAGTTGTTTTTTGGAATGCTCCCACATGAAGGTACAGAAAAAGGTTTTAGTCTTGAGCTCAGGTTTGTTTGTGCAAGTAACATAATAACAATAACAATAACAACACAATAATATATATTTATATATATAACCAAAACTCAATAATGTGAAATAATGCTGAAAATACCAATTTGTGAGCTTTGGCTGCTCACTGTAACACTAAATACCCTACAAAAAAGAACTGGCAAAGACCCAAATGTCAATGGTAAACTTTTGTGAATTGTATACAAGGAATAAAGGAGGAACGGATAAAACTGGCTATTTTTATAGGGTTTGTTGATACTATGATGCAGAATGCTTTGTCTGTTCCTGTGAAAAGCACACTGATTAAGACTGCTGGGTTTTTCATGTACCAGACTCTCTACAAGCTGCAGGACTGGTTGAACAGGTGAAGGAATTGTTAAAAGAGCAGTTGATAAAATGAGGAGATGGGAACCTGTCCTGGTGGAGAACCCATCTCCCAGATGTGTTCCATGCCCTTAACAATGGGCCCACTGGGGAAATGGAAACCCCTGGGTGTGCAGGGCTGCACCCAATTTGCAAACACAACCATGGACAGTGAGACTTGGACTGCCTGGGAAATTGTTCTGGGTGTGATGGCCCCTGACAGGGCCACCCCAGAGGCTGCAGGGCTGGACCTTCATGAACTGGAATTAATTAGGAAAAAGCCAAAGCAAATGAAAGTTAACAGTACAAGAACAGGAATTCAGATTCCTCCAGGACGCTTTGGTTTGGTAACTGCTCACTTGAGCTTGGCCTTGCAAAGTGTTGATGTCATGGGAGGAGGAATTGATGCAGATTATCAAGGAGAAATTAAAGAAATTCTGTTAAAAATGAATGAAGAAGATTGGATTATTCAACCCCATGACAGGTTATCACAAATATTGATATTGCAGTTTAAAAACGATTGTGAAAGAAGGAGATCCACCTCCAATCAGCACTGTTTGTGGAGATAAAAGGTTTGGATGCAGCAGTCCTAATAATTGGTCCAGAGTGTGGGTCCAGAGGCCAAATGGCCCTCCAGAGGCAGATGAAGGAGCAGCTCTGGGGAAAGACAACACTGTTTGAATCCTGAAACCTGAGCATGAAGAATGGGAATATATCCCTGCAGCCAAGTGTTCTCTGCCACAACAAGTCAATATTGTTTTACAGATGCTGCCAGAGCAAATCTCCCTGTTTGCCCCAACGACCCCTTTGGAAAATGCTCTGATCCACAGGGGTCCATGTGAAGGCTGATGTGACACTGAGGGACTTCCACACCAATTCCAGCCAGGAGCTGGAAATTGGGATCCTCTCCCCTTTGGCTGGAGAAGTGCCAGGTCCCAGTCCCTGATGGGCACCCAGGCTCCTGGCTGGAATTGGTGTGGAAGTCCCTCAGTGTCACATCAGCCTTCACATGGAGCCCCGTGGATCAGAGCATTTTCCAAAGGGGTCGTTGGGGCAAACAGGGAGATCTGGTCTGGCAGCATCTGTAAAACAATATCCCATAACATCAGCTTGTTGTGTCAGAGAACACTTGGCTGCAGGGATATATTCCCATTGTTCCTGCCCAGGTCTCAGGATTCAACCAGTGTTGTCTTTCCCCAGAGCTGTTCCTTCAGCTGCCTCTGGAGGCCCATTTGGCCTCTGGACCAATTATTAGGACTGGTGCATCCAAACTCTTGATCTCCATGAACAGAGGTGATTGGAGGTGGATCTCCTTCTTTCACAATTGTTTTTAAAACTGCAGTATTAATAACTGTAATACCCTGCCATGGGGTTGGAAAACAAAATCTTGTTCATTATTGTTTAACAGACTTACTTCAATTTCTCCTTGATAATCTGCATCAATTCCTCCTCCCATGACATCAACACTTTGCAAGGCCAAGCTCAAGTGAGCAGTTACCAAACCAAAGCATCCTGGAGGAATCTGAATTCCTGTTCTTGTATTGTTAACTTTCATTTGCTTTGGCTTTTTCCTAATTAATTCCAGTGCAGGAAAGTCCAGCCCTGCAGCCTCTGGGGTGGCCCTGTCAGGGGCCATCACACCCAGAACAATTTCCCAGGCAGTCCAAGTCTCACTGTCCATGGTTGTGTTTGCAAATTGGGTGCAGCCCTGCACACCCAGGGGTTTCCATTTCCCCAGTGGGCCCATTGTTAAGGGCATGGAACACATCTGGGAGATGGGTTCTCCACCAGGACAGGTTCCCATCTCCTCATTTTATCAACTGCTCTTTTAACAACTCCGTCACCTGTTCAACCAATCCTGCAGCTTGTAGATAGTCTGGTACATGAAAAACCCAGCAGTCTTAATCAGTGTGCTTTTCACAGGAACAGACAAAGCATTCCGCATCATAGTATCACCAAACCCTATAAAAACAGCCAATTTCACCCCTTCCTCCTTTATTCCGTGTATACAATTCACAAAAGTTTACCACTGACATTTGGGTCTTTGCCAGTCCTTTTTTGTAGGGTGCTTAGTGTTACAGTGAGCAGCCAGAACTCACAAATCAGTACTGTCAACATTATTTCAAATTATCAATTTTTAATTATGTATATAAATATATATTATTGCGTTATATTATTATCATTATCATCATTATCATTATCATTATCATTATCATTATCATCATTATCATCATTATCATCATTATCATCATTATTATAATCATTATCATCATTGTTCTTGTTGTTGTTTCACTTGCACAAACAAATCTGAGCTCACGACTATAACCTTCTTCTGTCACTCCACATGGGAGTGTTCCAAAAACAATTGTTCCTTCTGTTGGTGCTTTTTCCTATCTTAGCTGTTAACAAAATCCATCCTACTCTTCCCGAACCCCCAAATTCTTTTCCTTTTTCCACATGCAATTTTTGGATTCATTTTAAGGCTGATTTACTAAAATATGGATATGATCTGGTATCAATATCCAACTGAGACAGACAAAGACTCTTTAACTGTTTTAGGATTAAAAAGTGTATGTTTATTCACAGCACTGGGCTGATGTGTCAGGTCACCCCTTAATACACACAGCCCGGAGCACAGGTGAATACAGGCTTTTTATTTACAGAAATATTGAATACAAATACATATTCATGACCCAGTTCCCACCAACTTTTCACTTCCTATGCTACTTAGGAAAAAAAGCAGTTAAGCATGATCCTTGAAATGGGTCGGTGGTCTTTTTCTGAGGAGGGGTCACAGAAGGGAGGAAGGGATATGGCTCTTCCTCGTTCTGCCCTTTCAACCTTTTCAATGCAAAGTGACAAATGGACCCTTGGCTGGGCTCCTTGTTTCATATCTTCAATGAGTTTCTGATTTGCAACTGTCTTATGTTCTTGAAGTTCTTTACCAGATACTTTATTTCTCACTATAAGCCCAACTGAACAAGCATAAAGTTGACAATTAGTTATTAGCCAATGCTTAACCTCTATTTTAGCAAGGCCTCTTGTGGATGCTAACTGAAACAGAGAGCACGGTGCCTGTGGAAATTGCAGGCCACATAGCTTTCTCAGTCTTGCCTGAGAAAGTGGCCTAGGAAATCATGAGGAGGAATTAAAACAATCCTCAGAGACAGAAAACAGCCTTGCAGGTGCTGTTTGTCTGTTCCTTGTTTTCTTGCAAGAGAAGGTCGAGGGGTGGTGTACCCCACTGACCAATGATAGTGATGTGTTAGTTTACTAACCAATAAGAGTTTCTTTTCTGTACTTTTCACGTATCGGTCTATAAAAAAGACCTGAGGTAATAAACCAGAGAGAAATTCTCCTGATCGACTCCCAAGAGAGTCTGTGTCGTTCTTCTCGCTGTTCCTGATAGAGCAACATCCTCTCTATCTACCTTTAATTTTAGCAAGGCCCATCTATTGATTTTAATTAGAGTTAGCAAGGCTTCTTTTTAATTAAGGCCTCACCTTCTCTAGAATCTTAAATTCTTCAAAGTTTGTGTCTCACCATGCCCCTCTGCTTTTTGTGTGTTTTGTTGTAAAAAGGCAGAATTGGCAGGATTCAGTTCTGAGGCCGATTCTGCAGCTGCTGCCTTGTGGGGCTGGTGCTGTCCCTATGCAGGCCCAGGTATTTCTCATGCAGCTTCCTCTGTGGGGGCTGTAGGAAAACTTTAGGGGAAAGTATTTTATTATCTTTCCTTGGTTAATTTTTTAGTCACCTCCCTACGCCTAAGATGGACTTGATGCGAAAAATTGGGACAGGGAGCAATTGGTTACTAAAACAAAAAATGTGATTGGCTTTAGGCAGTGGCATTGCTTGCCACTGAACTGGATCATGTTTAAAAGGAAAATGACTGGAACAAAAGGAAGGAAAATGGTACAACAACATTTGACATGGACAGTCCTCCCACAGGGATATCCAGCGTCACTGGTTTTGTTTGGGCAAGCTTTGCAGAAAATATTAAGAGAGTTTACTCCAGCCTCAGGAGTTAGGATGTTGCAGGATGTGGATGATTTGCTTTTGTCAGGGGGACAAAAGGTGGTTGAAGAGGCTACTGTAAAGCTGCTTAATTTTCTTGCTAAAAAGACTTAAGGTGTCTGAAAAGGAGGCCAGTTGGTAGGAAAAAAAATAATAATAAAAAGGTCATATATAGAGCTGTCCTGGGGTGACTTTATGATCCTGGTATCCCCAATCGTCTGGTTTATGTTATATATTAAGTTGTGCACCTTTAAGCCTGGCTCTGAGAGCGAAGGGGGCGGAAGAAGAAGTGCGCAATTTGTGTTGAAAGAAAACATCACTCCCCCACATCCCGCTCCTGGACTGTGGTGTCTGCAGCACGGACACACTGCAGGACACAGCTTCTCTCTGGCTTTTAGTTAGTTTTAGCTAGCTGAGGCAGAGGAGTTCCCTGGACCTTTGTTTTTTCCCTTTTTACCTGCATCTGTGCAAGCCTGCTCTGGACCGAACACGCAGCCAAACCCCGGGAGCTCACGCCTGTGGCCCACCGGGGCCTGGGCCTCGGCACTTTCCAGCGCCGAAAGGACTGATAAGAACCTGAGCGAGCCGAGCTACAGCACATGAAAAGGACTTTTCTTCCTAGATTTGCCATCCCATTCAACAGCAAGAGGTTTTCTTATTTAATATTATTCAATTTCTGTTAAATAAACAGCTTCTCCCACTTCTCTCCAAGGAAATTTTTTTCCTTTCCCGGAACAGTTGGGGGGGAGGGGTCATTTCCCTGGGGAAACCCCCACTTGGAGTTTTCCTCCTAAATTGGCCTTAAAGAAGGACAAAAGGCCAACAAAACTCCACAAAAATGCCACAAAATTCCTTAAATCTTCTCAAAACCCTACCAAATTCCAAAAAATCCCACAAAATCTCCTCCAATTTCCACACAATTGCAGAAAAATACCACAAGATTGAAGAAAAATCCCACAAAATACCCTAAATCTTTCCAAAACGCTATGAAATTCCAGAAACATCCCAAAAAATTCTTTACAAATTTCCACAAAATCTCAGAAAAATCCCTCAAAATTCTTCAAGTCTCCTCAAAATGCCACAAAATGCCACAAAAACCCCACCAAATTCCAGAAACATCCCACAAAATCTCCTCCAATTTCCAGAAAATCTAAGAAAAATCTCTCAAAATTCTTCAAGTCTCCCTAAAATCCCACAAAATGCCAAAACATTCCACAACATGCCAAAAAAATTCCACAAAATTCAGGAAATGTCACACAAAATTCAAGGAAAATCCCACAAAATTCCAGAAATATCCCACTAAATTCCTGAAAAATCCCACATAATTCCCTAAATCTTCTCAAAACGCTACCAAATTCCAGAAACATCCCACAAAATTTTCTCCAATTTTCTACAAAATTCCAGAAAAAGCCTAGAAGATTCCACAAACATCCCACAAAAATCCACAAACATCCCACAAAATTCCAAAACATTTCCTCAAAATCCAACACAATTCCAGAAAAATCCTAACAAATTCAATAAAAATTCCACAAAATTCCATAAATCTTCAGGAAACCCTACCAAATTCCAGAAACATTTCACTAAATCTCCACAAATTTCTGAAAAAATCCTGAAAAATTTCACAAGATTACAGAAAAATCCCACAAGATTGAAGAAAAATCCACAAAATTCCAGAAACATCCCACAAGATCTTTACAAATTTCCACAAATTCTAAGAAAAATCCCTCAAAATTATTCAAGTCTCCTCAAAATCCTACAAAATTCCAGAAACATCCCACAAAATTTAAGAAAAATCCCACAAATTCCTGAAAAATCCCGCAAAATTCCCTACATCTTCTCAAAACCCCACTAAATAACAAAACATCCCACAAAATCTGCACAAATTCCCAGAAAATCTAGAAAAAAAATCCCACATCATTCAAGGAAAATCCCACAAAATTTCAGAAAAATCCCACCAAATTCCAGAAACATCCCACAAAATCTCCTCCGCTTCCAACAAAACTCCTGGAAAATTCCAAAAAAATCCAGAAAAATCCCACAATATCTCCGCCAAGTTTGACGATATTCCAGAAAAATTTCACAAAATCCTTGGAAAACCTCACAAAATTCAAGAAAAATCCCATAAAATTACAGAAACATCCCAAAAAATCTCAATATCCCACTAATATTCAAAAAAATCCCACAAAATTCCCTAAATCTCCTCAAAATATTTCCAAATTCCAGAAAAATCCCACGTAATTCCAGAGAAATCCCACAAAATCTCATCAATATCCTGGTAAATTGCAGAAAAATCACAGAAAATTCCCTAAATCTCCTCAAAACCCTACCAAATTCCAGAAACATCCCACAAAATTCCAGAAAAATCCCACAAAATTGCCTGAATATCCCATAAAATTCGAGAACAATCCTTCAAAATTCCAGAAAAGTCCCACAAAATTTCCGAAAAATCCCACAAAAATAATTTTAAAAAATCCTACAAAATTTTAGGCAATTCTAGAACATTCACAAAAATCCCACAAAATTCAAGAAACATCCCACAAAATTATTTTCATTTGTTCAAAGTCTCACATACTTCCACAAAAATCCCACAAAATTGAAAAAAAATCCCACAAAATCCCCTAAATCTTCTCAAAATGCTACCAAATTCCAGAAATATTCCACAATATCTCCACAAATTTCCACAAAATCTAAAAAAAATCCCTCAAAAGTTTTCAAGTCTCCTCAGTATCCCACAAAATTCCATGAGAATCCCACAAAATTCCAGAAGCATCCCACAAGTCCCTAAATCTTCTCCAAACCCCACAATATTCAAGAAAAATCCCACACAATTCAAGAAAAATCCCACAAAATTCCAGAAAAATCCCAGAAAATTCCAGTAAAATCTGATGAAATTGTTAGCGTTCAGGAAAACACATAATCACAAATGATTGTATGCAGGGACTTTATTAAGAGATCTGGGTGTCAGGGGTTCACATACCCAAATCTGACCCATCTTGGTTTTGAGTTGAACATGTTTTATACTCTGTTATTATATAACTTATATATTAATTATTAAACTTACGTTGTTCTATTGTATGCATTGTTTTTACCCAAGCATGGATTTCTCCTGATCCCCCCCAGCCCCCCAACATTCTCATGTTCTTTAAACAATAATTATAGCTAATCACATCTAACAATTGTATCATGATCATCTACTGATTACACAGGTGCAATTTTGACCTGATTTTTAGCAAGTACAAGGCCTAACATTTCCCAGGGCCAACTTTTCCCAGGCTTGGCAAACCTAACTTTCTAAGTCCTTGGATTTTCTAAGATTTTGAGACCTTTTACTATCATTACATATTTGTATTATATATTTGATATTACATATCAAAATGAAAGCATTTTCACTTCACTATAAGTGCAAATGTTTTCACTTGATACAGTTCTTTGCTTCTGAGTTTATACTTGATGTTCTTTGAATCCTTGATTGATGTAAACCTCATCCAGGTGAGCTGTCCTGGATGCTGTCAGGAACTGGAGAACCAGAAGATTGTGGATCTCACATCAGTGCCTTTATTATTTTCTGGTTCCAGGACATTTTCTTCTGTATTTCTACCTTGAAGATGCTGCAAACTAACCAAATTGCTAAGAATACAATTAGTAAGATTATGGCACTCTCAATGATAGATTTACTCCACGACCTCACATTCCACCCTAACCCTTTGAAGATTCTGCCTAACCAATTGTAGTCAAATCCTTTTGCTCTTCCTGTGCTCCATGCTCTATTTGTTGCAACTGATTGATGTCATATTCTACATCTGCAGTTACATTTGGGATGTGGATGCAGCAATGATCAATCCATCCCTTTAAAAAACCCACACACTCCATGCTCTTTCAGGAGTAGTAAATTGTAATTGTACGTTTAGTTCTTTAAATCTTTCTCAGGTCACTCTTGCTAATTTATCTACCTGACCTGTAAGTTTGTACAACATTTCTTTATTCTGATAGCTTGCTATAGGACCGAGCAAAGACTCTAGGGCCCACCCAAATTTCACTCTACTAAAGGGTTCTTGCCAAGTGTCATCTTGATTCTATTCCTATTTTAATCCTTCCTAGCTCTGCCTGTGTCTAGCCACTGAGTTGATTTTGCCATTGTTAGCATCCATACCAAGATTAATTTTTGTTTTAGTAATTTTACCAATGTTTCTGCACCCCAATGGCATTTGTTATGTTTAATTTGTAGAACTTCTCTCATTATCAAGGGGGTTAACACTATTTGTCTTTGTGCAGTAACATACCACTCTTCTGAATTATTTTGTGCATTTAGCTAATGTCCCAATTTCTCATCTTCTACTGAATATTTTGGTTTTGGAGGCAAATTACATTGAGATACATTAACATTTAAAGGTATCAATGCCATTGTTGTTTGCACTTCTAAAGCAATCTGTCGAGCTGTCCAGTCTGCTTTTCGATTTTCCTCACAAATTTTGGAGTTTCTTGATTGGTGTGCTTTACACTGTATAATTGCTACTTGTTCAGGTTTTTGTATTGCTTTTATCAATTGCAGGACTGTATCTTGATGTTTAACGTGTGTACCTTGAGAAGCCAGTAGTCTTCTTTCTTTCTACAGTGCTCCATGTACATGTACTACTCCAAAAGCATACTTTGAGTCAGTCCATATCTTTACCCTTTTCCCTTTACTCAATTCTAGTGATCTGCTTAAGGCAACCAGTTCTGCCCTCTGGGCAGATGAATTTGGTGATTTGTATTTGGTATTTGCTTTTGCCTCCGCTATTGTACTGACTATTGTTACCGCATATCCAGCGTATCTGGTCCCGTTCTCCACCAAGCTGCTTCCATCTGTGAATAGCTCTCACTCTGCTTGCTCTAGTGGGATGTCTTTCAGGTCTTCTCTTGCCAAATAGGTGTACTCTATTACTTCTACACAGTTGTGCTCTAATGGGCCTTCTTCAGTTGTGGTAGCCAGGAACAAAGCTGGATTCAAGAGGTTAGTTGTCTTTTGTGTGACATCATCCTGCTCAGTCAGGATTACCTGGAATTTCATCATCCTGCTTGGAGATAGCCCATGGCCCCCCTTTTGTTCTAAAACAGTGGTCACCATGTGTGGCACGTAGACATCTATGTCTCTACCCATCGTGAGTTTCCTGGCTTCTTGTATCAGCATCACAGTGGCTGCGACTGCCCACAGGCACGAAGGCCATCTGGCACTCTCATTGTCAAGCTGTTTGGAAAAGCAGCCTACCGGCCTTTTCCAGCTTCCCAAAGGCTGGGTCAGCACTCCCAGTGTTAGGTGTAGTCTTTCATGCACAAACAGGTGAAAATCTTTGGACAAATCAGGCAATCCTAATGCCGGAGCCGTTGTCAATGCCTCCTTCAGTTTGAGGAAGGCCTCCTTCTGTGGTTTGCCCCAGGTAAATGGCTGCGTCTTCTGGGCTTCATACAGGGGTTTTCAATTAGTCCATAGTCCATGATCCATAGATGGCACCACCCTGTCATCCCATGGAAAACTCGCAGCTCATGCAGGTTCTGGTGTTCTGGAATAGCACAAATAGCTTGAATATGATCAATATCCAGCTTATGTTGCCCGTGTGAGATTTCACATCTCAGGTAAATCACAGTTTGCCGGGCAATTTGTGCCTTCTCTTTAGACACCTTATATCCTACCATTCCCAGCTGATTTAAAATTTCAATTGTTACCTTTATGCAGGTTGTTTTCTCTTCTGTAGTTGTCAGTGTATCATCAACATACTGTAACAGCAGGTATTGTTCTCTCAGTACTTGCTCATTCTCAGTCCAAATCTCCAGCTCCTTAGCCAGCTGGCTTCCAAATAGGGTTGGACTCTTCTTGTATCCTTGTGGGAGGTGTGTCCAGGTGAGCTGAGTTTTCCTTCCATTTTCTGGATTTTCCCACTCAAAGGCAAGTAGTTTCCTACTTTCTTTGTCAAGGGTATGCAGAAAAATTGAGATACATTGAGTGTGTTATCTCATATATTTGTCTCATATATTTATCTCATATATTTTTATCATATATATTTGTCAAGGGGTATGCAGAAAAAGGCATCTTTTAAATCAATTACAGTAAACCATTTATATTTCTCTTTTATGGATGTTAACAATGTGCAAGGATTAGCTACCACTGGGTAAATATCTTTAGTTATTCTATTTATTGCTCTCAAATCCTGTACTAGTCTGTATTGGTCAACACAGAAATTTGGGCTCTAGTGTTAACTACAGAAGTAATAGGCGCACGTTTGGGACCCACCATTGCTAAAATCAGTATGTCTCCAGTTTTGTTATTTCTAGCGAGCATTTTAAATACAACTAACTTCCACCTCTCTGCTCACCCATGAGAGGCAGCATTACCAGTTTCCCTGATTCTGAGGCTGTTTGGGATCCACTCCCAGAAGCTGAGAAGGAGACTGCTTTGGCTCGCAGCCCAGAGCCTGTGGAGGTGTGCTGGGTTATACAGTGGGGCATTCGATACAATGAACTTGGGACAGTGTTAATTAGAAACTACTTTACTCAACTTTTAAGTGATAAGTCATCCATTATGTTTCTGGGGACCCTCTTCTTTATCCTTAGTGACCAACAGTACTGGTGGTTAGAGATTTGTTTTCTCTTTTCTGGGTTTTCATTAAGAGAACTAGTGTAACTAACACCCTTTGCTTTCTCTGATTTTTCTTCTGGGATTTTTACAGGTCCATAATTTCTACTGTAATTAATTAACTCTTTTGCAACTTTGCTCCATGTCCAAATTTTATGGTTCCTAGCAGGAGAACGCAGTTGTGAACCTGTCGGCTGAGAGGGGGTGGTGAAGGGAGTAAACCCAGGATCAGTGGAACCAGGTCAATCAGTCGGGTTTCCAAGAAATCTATCTAGTCTATCCACAGGGGTTATAGCTGCTATGGTTTTGGGGGTTTTTTATGAGAAAAATTGCTGTAGGTTTAAGTGATTCTGGAAGGCCTTGAATTAAAGAGGTAATAATTTCAGTTTTCACAGGTAACAACATTGGTAATTCATAACCAGCAATTAATTTTCTTTTGTGTATCATTTTCAAGCAGGCAGCATTGTGAATGTTTTCCAGTAGTTCGTTGGGGGTACCAACTATAGCTACAGGGTCCCCCATTTCCAAGGGGTTTAGCCCCTCTGCCTGATAAGCTGCATGCTGATTTAGGGACCATGGGTTATGTCTGTCTCCTGTTGTTACGAAGACTCCATGTCCCCAGTACCCACTGGCTTCCCATTCTCTCAATCGAATTTAATCACCTCCAGTAAGGGACACTCAGAATACATATTCTGTCTCTGACTCGTGAGGCAGACTCCCGTACTCCCTTTTTTTTTTTTCTTTTTTTTCTTTTTCTATATTTTCAGTGGTTATATGCGGATCAAGATCCTTTTCATTATTGATATAATTATATTATAATCTGTTTTAATTAGAGGTTTCAAACTAAGACACCAGTGTTCCCCACAATTTTATCCAAGTTAGCTCCTTTTGAGGGTAAATTTGATTAATGAGAGGGGTTTCCCTCTCTTGTTTCCTTTAGCAAGTCAGCATTTTTTGAATTTTTATCATGGAGGGCTATTCACAACAGATTGATCTTACTCCTTTCTTCATCCAATTGTTTTTGCAAAATTTTAACTAGGTTTTGGAGGGAGTCTATTGTAGTTCTTTCCTCACTTCTTCACTTAAAGCGAGTTTCTATAGCTGCTGTAAGACAAGCTCCCAAAACTGAGCAGAGTATAGTTTTATTTTTGCCCAGTTTAAATTCTATTTCATGTTGTAAAAAAAAAAAAAACATACTCTATCAATCACATTTGCCAAATTAAACCAATTATTGAGCACCAACTTTTCCCTCCTGGAGGTTTGGCACTATGTTTTGCTAACAAAGCATAACATGCATAGAATACAGCTTTAACTTCTGCAGACATTTTCGGTCATTTTTACAGAGGGAAAAACCACTACAGGGAGGTATCAAATTATACACACACACACACAAATTTTTGCTTCCCTGTATGGGTAAAAAGAACAAATCTGCTTGGGAGGCACTCCTTCAGTTTAAAATTCTGGTTGTCTCTTTGCTACACCAAGCTGTCAAAATTCATACACGCAACAACAAAAACAATCCAGTCCTTTTGCACTAAGACATCTTTTGCGAAATTCTGCAGACAGAGCCCTCAAGTGAGTGCGGGGTGCTTTTCACCTCGGCGTGTGCAGTTTGCAGGAAATTCAAGTTGCCCCCCTTGCTTTCCAGACACCGCTCACTCTTTTGGGAGTGTCGGGCTGGGTGCAACTGGAGCAAAACGTCCTTCCCCTAATACAGACTGCACAACAAATCTGCAGCCCCTTCTGTCTGTCAGAAATCCTGTCTGTGACTCCAGTTTAAATGCCACGATTCGCTAACGCGAGTGGGACTCGTGAGAGGTTCGTTTGATCTCAGAGTGCAAGACGGACACAAGGGATTTCAGTTTAAATCACAACAACAATAATGTACCTTTATTTTAGTGACAACAAGGGTTATGCGAGAGAGGAGAGGAAGAGAGGGAGACATAAAGAAAACAAAGTAAAGAGAGAGAAGAGGGGGTTATAGCTACCAACAGAAGAGACGGGGTTGCTGGGGTCTTTTTCTGTGGGAAGATCTGACCGAAATCATCTTAGTCTTATGTAATTCTTCCCCAAAGTTACCTTGTTTCCAATGTGCTAATAAGCACCCAAAGGAGAAGTATCCGGTATGGGAGCATTGCTGCCCAAAATCCCTTTAAGTTTCTCCATATTATAACTATAATATACCACAAATGCTGGATCTGCAACGCTATTGCAGTCGTCTGACAGACGGCGCCTACGCAACTAACTCAAAGATTTCTGGGAGTAATACTTTTCTATCTCTGAGAGAAAGTGCCTTGCCTCCAAGGGAGAGCCAGGATCTCTGAATCAGCTGGTTTCCTGACCCCCACAGTAAAGCATCTTACCTTTCTCTCCTGGGGAAATTGTGAGCAGCAGAGACGGTCGCAGCTGATGGGGTCCCCAAGAATCCCTCGGTGCTGGCTGGAGCGTGATCGGGTCGTGAGTTTGCTCAGCAGCACTCACAAGGTCCCATCTGGGGTCGCCAAAATGTTAGTGTTCAGGAACACACATAATCACAGAATGATTAAATTAAGGTGCTTTATTAAGAGCTCTGGGTGTCAGGGTTACACATACCCAAATCTGACCTGACTTGGTTTTGAGTTGAACATACTTTTATACTCTATCATTATATAACTTTCATATTAATTATTAAACTTACATTGTTTTATTGTATGCATTGTTTTTACCCAAGCATGGATTTCTCCTGATCCCCCTCAACCCCCTAACATTGTTCCTCATGTTCTTTAAACAATAATTATATCTAATCACATTTAACAATTGTATCATTCATCATATACCAATTACACAGGTGCAGTTTGACATGATCTTTAGCAAGTACAAGGCCTAACACTTGCCAGGACCTACTCTTCCCGGGCTCACCAAACCTAACTTTCTTTCTAAGTCCCCAAATTTTCTAAGATTTTAAAACCTTATACTATCAGAGTGACACTTGTCTTTACAAACAAGCTGTGAGTCTGCCGATAAAATGAAACTATCACTGAGAGATAACAGAAACAATGGGATGGATTCAACTGAAAGATGAAAGAGACACTGGGGAAGCACCACAAAATTCCACAAGGGCTAAGAACTAAGAAGGAGATTATGCACTGGGGGGAGGGGGGATGGTATCTCAGGTATCATGAGTACCAGGAAGTCTGTACCTCTCAAATCCCTCAGCCTATGGGGAAAGGGAGAAGGGACGTACGGCCTGGAATTGGGATAAAAGGGAGGCTGCGCCCTCCAAAAATTAGAGAGATCCCAGGGGAATGCCCCATGGTCTCTCCCTTTATTTGAATAAATTGAAAGCACTCCTCTGTCTCCTTTTTGGATATAAACCTCTGGTGTTTGTGGATTAATTTTTTCTGACACTAACAATTAATACGAAGTTCAAAACTACAAACCTAGGCAGTGCAGAATATGAAAAATATGAAAGCTAAAACTAAGGGCATCATAGCTGGGGGGCAGGGGTGGAATTGAATAATTTTGGGGTGGGACTGATTAGCATTCAGAGGCACTGAGAGGTCTTGAGGTGACAGATTGAAGCCCCTCATCTCTTTGAGTGCCAAGAAATGGAGACAACTCCAAATACCCCACAACCCCTAAATACTCTCAAGTAGCTCCCTGATTCCCAGTTTCTCTTGAAGCACTAGTAAAATGTGAGGTTTTAGGTGCCATTGATTAATTAGATGCCATTAATTTGTTGATTTTTACCCCAATTTAGTCTGTTCCAAAGGGATGAAGATGAATCTAAAGATAATTAGAACAAAACCAAAACGACCACCAGCCCAGTGTCTTCCCAACACAGATCATAGGGAACATGGGCCATCAGGGCTCTGCCCAACGTGGGTCCACTGATGGGGGATGGAGTTGGAGCAGCGCACGAAGCTCTTCCTGCACTTGGAGCACTCGCAGGGCTTCCCTTAGTGGTGCCTCCGTTTGTGTCTGGTCAGTTGAGAGCTGTCTGAGAAGTTCTTCCCACAGTGGGGACACTCATAGGGCCTCTCCCCGGTGTGGATGCGTTTGTGGGTACTGAGGCTGGAGCTCTGGCTGAACCCCTTCCCACATTCGTCACACTTATAAGGCCTCTCCCCAGTGTGGATGCGCCGGTGGGTGATGAGGTGGGAGTTTTGCTTGAAGCGCTCCCCACAGTCAGGGCAGCGGAAGGGCCTCTCATCCGTGTGAATCTGCTGGTGCCTGAGGAACTGGAAGCTGGTCTGAAACCTCTTCCCACATTCTGGACACTCGTAGGGCCTCTCCCCAGTGTGGACCATCTGATGGATGGTCAGTTGGGACCTCCGGCTGAAGCTCTTCCCACATTCCTCACATTCATAGGGACATTCCCCGGAGTGGGTCCTCTGGTGGCGGATCAGGTGGGACCTCCGGCTGAAGCTCTTCCCACATTCCCCACACTTGAAGGGCCTCTCCCCAGTGTGGATGCGCCGGTGAATGGTGAGGGTGGAGCTGTGCTTGAAACCCTCCCCACAGTCAGGGCAGCGGAAGGGCCTCTCCTCTGTGTGAATCCTCTGGTGCACGAGGAGACTGGAGCTGATCCGAAAACTCTTCCCACACTCGGGACACTCGTAGGGCCTCTCCCCAGTGTGGCTGCGCTGGTGGATGATGAGTTTGGAGTTAAAGCTGAAGCCCTTCCCACATTTCCCACACTTGTAGGGCCATTCCCCAGTGTGGATCATCTGGTGGCAGATCAGGCTGTTGCTCTGGCTGAAGCTCTTCCCACACTCCAAGCACTTGTAGCGCTTCTGCCCTTTGTGAAGCTGCTCATGGACCACCAGCTCAGAGCCCCGGCTGGATCTCCGGCTGCCTTCCCTGCACAGGGTGGGTCTTTCCTCCTCAGAGCACCCTGGGATGGGTTTGGAGCTTCTCCTCCTGCGGGATCTCCGGGGCTTTTCCTCCCCATTGGATTCCTGCACTGTGGAACTGCTCAAATCAGCCTCTTCCACAAGGTTCTGCTGCAGGGATTTTTCCTCCCTGGTCTCCATCCTCAGCTCCTTGTCTGGGGGAGGAAGGACAAGGAGAGGATGGGATTTGCCTCTGTGACAGAGGGAAGGGGAAGGAGATCCCCCCAGTGCATCCCCGGCAGGACGGCCTCGGCAACAGGGTTGTCCTGCAGCTGGGGGCCATGCTGGGCTGGGAGATGGAGCAGGAGAGAGAGGGAAAGGGGCACTGACTTCCTCCTCACCTGCCTGGGTGTCCCGAGGCATCTTCCTCTTCCTCGCAGCCTTCCTCTCCATCCAGCCAAGGTTTGGCAATGGGAAATCCTGGTTTGGGGAAATACAAGGGATGAGGACATTGAGTTTGCAGGTCCCTCTGCCCGTGTTCATCTCTAGAAGTCATCGGACATCTGGGGTCCATAAAACCTCCAGAAAACACCAAGATTCAGCCTGAAAATGCCTCCCAGGAGTTCCCCATCTCTGGTCTCTCCTGTTTGGGGTTCAAGGGTTCCCCCCTGTCCCAGCTGCTGGGAGTCACGTTTGTACTGGGGATCACCTGTCTGCTCGGTCCCTGCCCTCCCCGGGCTGCTAAGAGTGCCAGGAATCCGAAAATTTCCTCCTGTTTCCATCTCCCCACTTAAGGACGGTGGGACCCCCCAATATCCCCCCAAGTAGGATTTTCCACTCAGCTTTGGAGTTCCACAGTCTCCAAACATCCCCCCCCCCAAATAAACCCAACCCAGGGACCCCCCCAGGATATCTGGGCAAAGCTCCCGCTCCCCAGTCACCTGTGGGATGGTGGGTGATGATCGCACAGGTGGGGGACTATAAATTCAGGGAGTGCTGGACCTTGTAGTTCCTTCTCCTTTCCCTGATCCTCATTTGTCCCTCCTCCTCCTCCTGCTCCTCTTTCATCCCTCCTCCTCCTCCCCCAGGAGCAGTGACACCCTCGGTGCCCCATTCCCGAACCCCTCACAGCCCACAGCAGGAGCGGGGATGGAGCCGGGACAGGTCGGGATGGGCAGCGCGGGGCTCTCCACTGCTCCCACCCTCTGGGGACTGGGGGAACCCGGCCTGAGGAAAAGGAGAGGGAAACTGGGAAAATTGGGGGCTGCAGATCCAACCTGGGGCTGGCTGGGGACCCTGGCTGGGGACTGCCAGCCCTTGGGGCTCCTCTGGGGAGATGCAGGAGGGGGGAACACAGAGAGGGCTGGGGGATCCCAGGAGTAGCAGCACTGGCAGGGACTGGTTTGTACTGGGATCATCCTGGCAGTGGCTGAGATTGCACTGGCTGTGTACTGACATCACACTGGGATATCATACTGGGATCGTCCTGGCAGTGAGTAGCAGGCTGCAGGGGGCAATTGAGATCAGGTTGTGAGGAACTGGAAATATGCCCTGCACTCCCCAGAACCCCGGCATCGCCCCCCATATGTCCCATAAGTCTCCCCCAAACCCTCCAGGATCCCCGAGTGCCCCCTCAGCGCTCGTTCAGGATCCCCCAAAGCGTCCCCGGAACCCTGAATGCTCCCGACACCACAGATGTCCCTTCCAGACACTGCTGGGAATTCATCTCCCATCATCCCGGAACACGGTTCCACGCCCAAACCTCCTGCCGTGCCCCACGCCCAAAAGAGCCCGGTTACAGCTCCCCAGGTTCCCCCCAAGTGCTCACGAGCTGTATACATTCGCCCGGAGGACCTGCAATCACAACTCGGACGGAAAAGTTCTCTCTGAGTGCTTCCCTGCACCGCCAAACGCGCCTTCCGAGCCACTTCCGGGACTACAGCTCCCATCATGCTCCGCGGCGCCCATAGAGTGCTATTCCAGCCATGACTCCATCTCCCGTCATGCCCCACGCCCCACCGGAATCCACTGGAGCTGCGCCTATAACTCCCGTGATGCTCCGCGGCCCCGTTAAACCGTATTATATCGGCGCCTACAACTCCCATCATCCCCCGCGACCCATAGATTCCCCGTTACAGTCTCGCAAGTGCCCGCCCGGACCCCGAAGGGCCCCCAGATTCCCCTCCCTGACTTCCAAGCGCCCCCCTGGACGCTCAAGTGCTCCCCCAAACCATGAATTGTCCCACAGAATCCCTAAGTGCCCACCTGGCTCCCCCAAGTGTCCTCCAGACCACCAAGTTCCCTCTAAATTCCCTCCCCAGACACAAAACTGCCCCAAATGTTCCCCAGAAAAGTTTCCATGGACCCCAAAGTGGTCCCTTTTACCCTGTCTGAGAAAATTATTAAAAAATATGATCAAAGGACTAAAAATAGGTGTAATTAGCATAAAGAGGGAGAAATAGTGGTCAATTAATTAATGAAAGTGGAATTGTGTTACTTTGAACCAAGGACCGATAATGTTTTTAGTTGCTAAAAATGTATCAATTATTTTATATATATATAAAAATTAGGTTCTAAAAATATAGAACAATATTATAATAAAAATCAAAATTTATTTTTATTAATTAATTATATTTTAATGATAAAGAAAAATTCTAAAGAGAAATGTTATCAATGTTTTGGGATGTCAGTCCCAGGTGGGCCATGTCAGACATGCTGAGGCTTGGGGTGAGGAGCAGGTTGTCCAAACAGGGGCAGCCTGCAAGGGATTCATTCTTCTCTGTGACCAGACAGCCTACAGAGACATTCAGCATCAGGATTGTAAAGAGCAAATCCTGACCTCCTGATCAGTACACAAAGATGTTTACAGTCTGAAGAGTAGAATGTTGTCACCGTAAGGTGCCTTCTTTGTTAATATAGCTCATATTGTGTCATGTTTTTTAAATACCAATGTTGTTGTACCAACCTTCTTTGTTAAAATACTGTTATAAATGAAATTAGAATTTTGACAACTAGGTCCCTTGGCTTAATGGCAGTTTAATTAAAAATGAATACAATTTACTAATCTGAATAGTAATGTGGTATAAAAGAATACAGTTTTGTAAAATAATACAGTTTAATAAAAAATTAAAATTTATATATATAATCTACTAGTAATTAAGTATGATTAAAGCATAAGCAAAACTGACAAGGGTACGGAGGCTTCCCACCCTGCCTCACGTTCAAAACAAAGCACTTCAAGCTAAACTCATATACTGTATGCTTATACATATTCATTAATGTTTCCTGCAAGTTTCCTCCTATTTCCGATTTTTCTGACTTAACATCACTTTTCTTCATGGCACATGCCTCGCTTGTTGCAATGGGGTCTTCAGTCTTCTTTTGGTGGTCTTTTGGTGAAGGCTTCTCTTCTTCCTCATTGTCCTTTGGATAACCTTACAGGTTTGCATGTGCGTACTAAGCCTTGTGTTATGTTAGTCTACTAATTAGCCTTATATTTACTAATCTTTACACCCAATGCCTAAATTTCTTCTAATTTTGGTCCATCTCAAGGCCATTTTGGTCTTGAGACACCATTTATCTTCTAAACTACATCCTGTACCTCAATTTTGACATGTAACATCTGCAAAGGGGTACATCTGCTTCGTAACACTGATTCTTGATTGTTTCTAATAATAACTTTAATAACAGTTACAATTTAGTTAGCACGAACCAATTCCATTTATTACAACTGTAAATACCCCTTATGCACCTTTTTATTGGTTTCCATGCTAACGGCCTTGCTTTCTTCCTTGCTATGGATAAACTTGTATTTTCTCAATTTCTTCTTTTGCGAACTCAATTGTTTGGCTGCAGACCAGTTGCTAAGCCCATCCACATTCAGCTCTTAGTCTTCAGAGGGAAACTTTGAGCACAGTGAGAATCTCCCAGTGTGCAAGAGGGTCCCTGTGTGCCAGCTACAGCTGGGGCCTCAGCCATCTCCTCTCTCAACAGGTTCCCCTCTGCAGCTTCAAAGGAAAGGCAAACACCTCAGTCAGGGACACCTGCACCACACATTTCACATCTCCATGCCCATACGTGATATCCCTGTCACAGCTGCGTTACCAGCTTGCTGCTGTGCAGATGCTGCCACCACCCAAAGCAAGGCCCTGTGTCCCTGAAGGGACCCGCCCTGCTCTGTGGCCTGGACTGAAGGTGGGTCCCTCCTGCCAGGGCAGGGCCTGATACAGCTCTTCTGTTCCAATAAAGAGATGGAGCTGTCACCCCAGTGTCTGGCTGGTACCACCAGCAAAGCCCACACAGCACCAGCCCTGGCTGAGCTCCATGTCCAGGAGCAGGCGGGGCTGACCACGGTGTCGGTAGGCAGGAGCCAGGCAGGGGCTGCTGTGACCAGCAGCGGGGCACTGAGGGGCTGGGGGAGTCTGTGTTGAGTGTCCCTGGGCTGAGGGCACATTTCCTTCAGTGGCATCACCTGGGCCTGGACCTCCTCCAGTGCCATGCCCAGGAAAAGAGGCAACCATCAAGAGCATCTCATGGGACAGAACATGACCAGCAATGTCAGCAGGCAAAACCAAGGTTTTGTTTGGCAATGACCCTTTGATGAAGTCAAAGATTTACAATCAGTCCAGTACAGATTGGAGTACAGATGGGAGAACACTCAGGGGGTACAGCCAAGGCCATGAGGTCACAGCAGTCTCTGGGGTGACAGCAGGCTGGGGTGACAGCAGGCTGAGGTGACAGCAGGCTCTGAGGTCACAGAGGTCCCAGAGCCCCGTGGTTGCACAGCACCACAAGGACCGAGCAGTCAGTCCTTGACCACGACTGTTGTTGCAGCAGCGGCGGCGGCAGCAGCAGTGCTGACATTGGGACAGCGGTGTCAGGACAGTGGTGGCAGCAAGAGCTGCAGGACTGGCAGTGGGCAAGGCACCATGGCCTTTGCTCTGCGCCTCCTCCTCCTGCTCCTCCTGGCAGTGGCCCTGCCTGACAGGGCTGCCCAGGCTGCTCCATGGCAAGCACAGGGAGCAGGTGAGCCCAGGGCCTGGCTTCCCTTTCCTGAGACAGCACTTCCTTCTCCCTGGGAAGCATTGGGGATGGTTTTCCGCAGGGCTTCAGGGAGGGTTTCCTCTGTGGGAGGGAGAGAGTCCCCAGGGACCCTGCGCTGATCCTGCTACCCCTCCAGGAATTTTGCACAGGGCCTGCAAAGCGGGTGTAGAGTGACCAGAGCCAGCCTAGAGCTCCCCAGGCCCCTCTGCAGCTTTGGCCATGTCCATTGACATGTGGCTCCCACGGCCTTACCTGACCCCCTTGCAGTGCCCAGTTCCTTAAGGCAGAAGGGCATCCCATCTCACCATGGAATGATTCTGATCTGTGCTCCCTTCTAGATTGGGATGGTGACATGGAGCATCTGGAAGCCCTGGCACATAATGGTTTGAGACCCATGGAGAATGCTGGAGGCAAGTTCTCAATGTCCCTTTCCGCACAGTATAATCAGTGTCAATGTGGCAAGAACTTACTCACGTGCCACTTCACTTAAGAATCTGAAGGCTGATGGATTCTGGAACCCTCGCTCTGCTCCCTTCTGGAGCCCTGAGTGATCCCACAGCATTGATGTCAGTGGGAGGAAGGAGCATTTAACTATCAATCTTCTTCCACTGTGCAATGCCAGTGTCACTTTCCGTGTGCTCTGTGCAGCCACAGAGAAGATCAGAGAGGGAAGGGGCCGGGCCCAGGCCTGTGCCCCAGGGCTGGGCCTCGTGTGGCTCCTTTGCCAGCCCCAGGGAGCCTGAGGATCTTCTACAGTGCCATGGGAACTCTTCTGTCCTGCCTTTCTTTGCAGCCAAGCCTCTTGGTGAAGGTGATCTGGCTTCCCAACCCACATCCAGGACTGAGGCTCTTGGAGATGGTGAGGGTAGGTCAAGGCCTTTCCCCCTGGGAGAGCTGCCAGCTCAGAGCCCAAATCGCAGCCAGGGCAGCATCGCTGCAGGTGCCAGGACAGAGCTGTGCACGTGTGTGCCCTCGCCCTGCGTGATCCCCTCACCGCACCTGCGGCTCAGTGCTGCCTGTGCAGATCAGCAGACATGACAGAAGCTTCTGTGGCTGTTGAGTTACTGGTGTGTCTGCAGGGAGGACTTTCCAGGCTCCTGGGCTGGATGCTGCACGCAAGCCCAGCTCCCGTAGCAGGGGTGAGTATTGTGTCCTTGTTGATCCCACAAGCTGAACCCTGATATTTTAGGATCTATTCCTGGGAAATGGATATATATTTTTTTATAAGGTCCTCCAAGAGGAAAGAACAAAGCTACAGGACACCGGAAACCCCATGAGCCATCCAATACCATGCAGCAAATGCTGAAGGAAATGCTGCAGGGAGGACAAGGTGGGTCCATGTCCCTCAGCCTTCTCCTGACACTCAGCAGCCGGGGGCTTTCTCTGCACATCAGGACACGCCGTGCCTGGCACAGCAGGAAGGGATCCATGGCAGCCTTGCTGCCCCACTGCTGCTTTCATGGCCTGCAGGGCTGTTTCCCAGCCTGGCCTGGCTGCAGCTTCTCCCCAGCCTCTGCAGGAAGGCATTTGGCATCAGGTGACAGGGAGCCCAAACTGCAGCATGGGCCATGCACATCCTGAGATCCCCTGAAATTTCCTGGTCTTGGGGTAGATCAGGTGTAGGGGCTGTTTGGAGGAGGGAGGGCTCTGGCCAATCCCATAAGTTTATATGATTTCCTAATCCTTATGCATAACCTCGACTAGTATTGCATCATGATGACACCACTTCCCTGAAAAGGGAATGGTTCCATCTGATCCAGCTGTGGCTTTTCCTTTCTCCAGAGATGAACCCAAAGGCTGTGCTGAAGGCAGCGTTTCCCGGAGGAAGCAGTGGCTCATGGGCAGCCTCTGCTGCAGGAAGGGAGGCCATGCCAGGCACAGCCCCAGGAGGTAATTGCTGTGCCTCTGGGCCTGAACCCTGCTGAGGCTTGAGCTGTAAATATCTGCTGCTTGGCAGTGCCTGCCTTTCAGGGATGTTGCACAGAGCATGGAAAAGGTGTTGAGAGTGTCCAGGGCCAGCCCGGAGCTCCCCAGGCCCCTCTGCAGCTTTGGCCATGTCCATTGACATGTGGCTCCCATGGCCTTACCTGACCCCCTTGCAGTGCCCAGTTCCCTAAGGCAGAAGGGGGTCCCAGCACACCATGGAATGGTTCTGATCTGTGCTCCCTTCTAGATTGGGATCGTGACATGGAGCATCTGAAAGCCCTGGCACATAATGGTTTGAGACCCATGGAGAATGCTGGAGGCAAGTTCTCAATGTCCATTTCTGCACAGAATTATCAGTGTGAGTGTGGCAAGAGTTCACTCTCATGCCATTTCCCTTAAGAATCTGAAGGCTGATGGATTCTGGAAACTTCGCTCTGCTCCGTTCTGGAGCCCTGAGTGATCCCACAGCATTGTTGTCAGTGGGAGGAAGGAGCATTTAACTATCAATCTTCTTCCACTGTGCAATGCCAGTGTCACTTTCCGTGTGCTCTGTGCAGCTACGAGGAAGATCAGAGAGGAAGGGGCCGGGCCCAGGGCTGTGCCCCAGGGCTGTGCCTTGTGTGGCTCCTTTGCCAGCCCCAGGGAGACTGAGCAGCTCCTGTTGCTGCTGCCAAGCCCTGGCCCTGCCTGGGGCTCAGTTCAGAGCTGCTGGCAGCTCCAGGGAGGCCTTTCTCCCCTGACTGCAATGCAAGGGGCTTCTTCTATCCCAGTGTGGGCCCACTGCAGGCACGTGGTCCCCCTGCTCCTGCTCCTGAGTGGAAGGCAGAGAGGAGGGAGTGCCTTGGAGGGCACCAGTTATCCAGGTGCACTCACTGCTACTCTGGACTGATGGAGAAATTGAACTACTTTCCATTAAGGTCCTCCAAGATGGAAGAACAAAGAGATAGAAGACAAGAATTCCCTGGAGGCATCCCAACTTCTGGACAGGATGCTGAGTGATCTGGAGAGACGCCGTGGTGGGTTCATGTCCCTCAGCCTCCTCCTGACACTCAGCAGCCGGGGGCTTTCTCTGCACATCTGGACACACCGTGCCCAGCACAGCAGGAAGGGATCCATGGCAGCCTTGCTGCCCCACTGCTGCTTTCATGCCCTGCAGGGATGTTTCCCAGCCTGGCCTGGCTGCAGCTTCTCCCCAGTCCCTGTAGGAAGGCATTTGGCATCAGATGACAGGGAGCCCAAATTGCAGCATGGGCCATGCACACCCTGAGATCCTCTGAAATTTCCTGGTCTTGGGCTAGATCAGGTGTAGCGGCTGTTTGGAGGAGGGAGGGCCCTGGCCCAGCCCCAATAACCTGGATATTTTCCTGACCCTTATCCATGACTTTAACAAGTATTGCCTCCTGAAGATACCACCTCCCCTAATGGTGAACAGTTCTATCTTATCCAGCTGTCCCTTTTCCTTTCTCAAGTGCTGGAGCAGATGTTTGTGCAGATGATGGCATATGCTAGAGGAAGGAATGGCCCTGTGCCATCTCCTGATGCAGGAAAGGAGGAGATGCCAGGCCCAGGCCCAGGAGGTAATTGCTGTGCTGGGCTCTCCCTCGGCAGGGCTGTGTGCCAGCAGCTCTTCCCTCAGGGCCTGCATGGCCCGGCAGTAGCCAAAGCTGGAGGTGCCGCGGCTTCCAGGCCTCTGGAACTCATTCCCAGCCCCTGGGAATCGGGACTTGTGCACCAACATCTCTCCCCCTGCAGCTGCTCCTGGAGCTGGCCTTAAGCATCCAGAGGCCCAAGACACAGGAGCAGCCCAGAGTGGGAGCCCTGCCGTGAGCCCAGGGCCACAGCCAGCCCTGGCTCCCAACTGGGCAGGGGATGCACTGGCCCCTTACAGGGCCTGGCTCTGTCCTCTTGGGCTGGGGGAGCTGTCACAGAGCAGGGAGGGTCAGGGGTAGCAGTGGCTGCTCAGGGATGGGTTGGCCTGTGTCCCTGGAAGGAGCCACTGCCCAAGCAGCTGTGCTGTCCCAGGCTCTGCTCTCGGCCTTCTGGGCTTTGTTGGGTGGCACAGCCTGTGCCAAGGGGTGGCAAGGTGCCTGCAGGCCCCAGCTCTGGGGGAAACAGAGAATGTCCTGGCCATATCCAGTGTGCTGCCAGCTCAGCAATGGAGCACAGCACAGGCTCACACTGCCCATTGCTCCCACAGATGCGCTTGGCAAGTCCAATATAAATGCTGAGAAGCCACCGAGCACCCCAAGAGTGTTCTGCCCGCAGGATGTGCGCAAGTCCTGCATGATAGGCACAGCAGTGACACTGTTCACAGTGCCACTTTCCATGGTCCTGTGCTATGTTGGATTCCAGTGGTGGAAGAACAAGAAACGGTAAGTTGTTGTTCATCTCCACCCTCCAGCTTCTTGAAAGGCTGCTCATAGTCAGGAAACATTCCCAGTGAGGCTGCTGTGCACTTGTGGGTAATCAGTGGTTGCCCAAATAACTCTGCTGAGAGTTCTGCTGCTGCCCAGGCCTTTCATTGGCCTCTTAATTGCTGGGCCTTGTCCTGGGGAGCCTGCTGGGGCTGCAGCCAGTGCTGGCTCCTACTGAGGCTGCCTGGCCAAGAGCAGCCCCAGGAGCAGCAGGCAGAGGCAAAGCAAGGTGGGCAGGAGAAAGAGCGGGGACGAGATTGCCCTTGAAAAGCAGAGGTGCTCTGAGGCCCGCTCCTGGCCAGGGACCCTGCCCAGAGCCATCCCCTGCTTGCTTGGGGCCTTGAGGGGCAGCTGTCCAGCTGGGCCAAGCTGTGCCAGCAGCTCCAGCCCTGCTGGGGAGCCTTGGCCGCTCTGGGCCCTGCTGTACAGGAGGGTCCCTGAGTGCCCATGGCAGCTGGGGGCTTCAGCCACCTCCTCTCTCCACAGTCACCCTGCTGCAGCTCCAGCATACCAGCCAAGAAGGTGTGATTCTCCCTTGCCCCCAGGGAGCCCAGAGACTGCCTTGTTCGACAGCTCTCAGATGTGGCCTCAGATGCAGGAGTCGACCTGGAAAGCAGAGCACCAGCACTCCGTGCCTCCCCCACGGCCCCCCAGCCCGGCTGTGAAGAGGAAGTCCCCTGAGATCCCCCCACCTCCTCCCCTCCCAAGCCGGCCACCCTGGTCCAGCTAGGACTGAAAGTGGGACAGCCATGGCAGGGCTTGGGCCACCAGCAGCTTGGGGCATCTGCTCTTGGCTTCAAATAACACATTACCTGTGGATAACAGCCAGAGGCACTTTTCCTACTCTTTTACCTTCAGTGGGAAGGGCTGAAGATTCTTCCCATGCCCTGTCTTATCCCTTTTGATTTTCATACAGCTGGGTGCTGGCTGAACCTTTACAAAGAACTTTATTTATTTACACTTCATGTTTTACCCCACCTATCAAGGAAAAAAAAATAAAAATAAAAGATTTCTTCACTTTAGACTTCATTTTTAATGTGGTTGGGCCACTCAAATTTTGAGCAATTAATTTTCCATGGTGCCTCTTCCCTTTTCCTTCCTATCTACAAAAAGTTCATCTGGACATGAAAATCAACAGCATTACTGAGATTCACCTCAAAGCCCAGAGGAGAATCTCACACAAAATATTCTCCCTGTATACTGCACGACAAGAAATATTCAGAGGAAAATACCGTGGCAGCTGAGGCTCCTGGAACTCCCAGAATCCTGAGCCTGCAGAAGAGGCAAACAGCCCTGGCAGAGGCTGAGGGGAATTCTCCTCAGACTCCTCAGAAAGTGTGTCACTTCAAGAGGGGAAAGCTTTTAAACCTTTGCCTTACCTTCCTCCTGTGCTAAAATGTAAGGCTCCTCCTGAGAAAATACTGAGCTACAAACAATTCTCCATTCCTCAACAAAGCTACTCAGGTGCTCAACTTACAGAGCAAAACTAAATGTGGTCAGAAATTTCCCATCAAAGCCCATTTGCAGAGAAACCCCACCATATGTGAGCAAATATTTATTAGCACTTCAGTTCACTCAAAGGATTGCCCCTTTTTTTTCCCCGAGAGAATATTAGAACCATTTGCTCTTGACAGGACTCCTTGGATGGCCCCAGACCTGGCTCCTCACCACGCCCTGCCTGAGCTGTTCATGCAGCAAGGCAGCACCACCTGACTTTGCCACCTTTTTCAGGCCTTGGGCACAGCTGGTGCCACGGTCCCCTCTGGTGACACAGTCCCCTCTGGTGCCACAGTCCCCTCTGGTACCACGGTCCCCTCCTGGCTCATGGTGTGTCCCTGCTGCTGGAGGAGCCCTGCTCGTGCTGCTGTGTTCAACAAGGCCAGTGCTACTTCCCAGCCAAAGAGACACTAAAGTCACTGCTTTGGCCAGCTCATTGGAATGAGTTCAACACTTCCTCACCTCTATCACAGATAAAAACCCACATACTCCTAAAACCCACATACCAGCAGCATAAAGTCACCTCATCTACAGAGGTGAGGAGGCCTGAGCAAACAGAAGGTCGGCTTTCAAGCACATTGGGTTTTTAATTTAGTGGAAGCACTCAGTTGTGCACAAGCCTTATTTGTCAAACTGGACTGTGCAATGCTATTCTCTTGCTCGTATTAAAGAGGAGCCAGGGAGAAATTAGCTAAGAAACCAGAAACACTTGAGGCTCAGGCCTGGCACACAAATAGAGCAGGGTGGCACCTGCCCACTTTTCCTGCATCCCTTTTCCTGACAGACAAAGGCGGACGCGGCTCCACTGTGGGCACCATGGAAAGGCTTATGATCTGTGCTCCCGTCTAGATTGATATCAGAACATGGATTATCTGGAAGCCCTGGCACATGACAGTTTGAGATCCATGGAGAATGCTGGAGGCAAGTTCTCAATGTCCCTTTCCACGTAGAACAATGAGTGTCAATGTGGCAAGAGCTCACTCACATGCCACCGCCTCTTGAAGATGCCACCTCCTGTAATGGTTAACAGTTCTATTGTTGTGATGTCTGCTTTGTTTGAATGGTTTCTCCAATTATTCCCCTAAGTCATTGGTTTGCTCCTAGTTTGTATCCTCCTACCCACCTCTCAATCCAACCTGCCTCAAGCCCAGCCCTTGTTTTCTCATGTTCCCCATCTGTCATTACACCCATTTGTCAGTCTTCCCTTAGGCCAGCCTCCTACCTGAACCGCCCCTCTGGAAATCCCCTAATCTCCAATTCCCCATTGGCCCATGTGACCCACTCTGCTCCCCTTGTTTCCCCTATTGTATTGTTGAATGGAACCTTCCACTCCTCCCATAGTTTCTTCCTATTGGTTAAAATTTTGTACCCTCCCTCTGGCCTCCCCCATATAAAAACCCACACTCAGTTGTGTTCTTGGTCTTCAGCCCCTGGATGCTCCAGTGGAGTAAAAGCCTTTGGAACCCATACTGGAGATCTCCTCCTCATCCTGGTCTCCACCGTGCGCCTACCAATATCCTCGTGCCGTGGAGCATTTGCTCTAAGCCGCACCTTGGGTCACCCCGCTCCCGAGTGGCACGATCCGCTAACACAAGTGGGAGTCATGAGAGGTTCGTTTGATCTCAGATTGCAAAAAGGACACCAAAGGATTTCAGTTTAAATCACAACAGCAGTAATGCGTCTTTATTTTAGTGCCAGCAACAAGGGTGATGCGATAGATGATAGGGAGAGAGAGAGGGAGAGAGGGATAAAGAGGCAAAATGCAAGGAGAAAAAAAGGGGGGGGGGGGGGGGGGTTATAGCTACCAACGGACAAGACAGGGTCGCCGGTGTCTTCTTCCATGGAGACATCTCTCTCAAAGAAAGTAACTTGGAAAAGTCATTTTTACAGTCTGTTTCAAAGCAAGGGGCAGCTGGCCAAGAGGTGGGGAAATTCCTCGGCTATTTTGATGAGACCCCTTGCTCTGGGAAGCAGGTGTAAGGTACAGAACAGGCCGCTCCTTACAAGTCCCTGCTCACCAGCAGGAATGAAGGCAGTGTACCTTGACAGCACAGCAAGCACGCCTGCAAACAATCGCCTGGCAAGCTTCCACCTCAGCCAGGCCAGAACCCCTGCACAAAGTCCCTTGGTGTCTTCAGGGTCTCAGTCTCTGTTCTTGCAATGATTATGAGGCAGATGAGGGAAACTCTGGACCATTTCTTACAGGCCTCTGCCCATGTTTAGAGTTTGAACACTCCATCTCTCCATATTTTCTAATGAATTAAAGGGGATATTTTAGTGTATCATAGTCCATGTCCATGGCCTTACCAAAAGAACTTTCAGCCCCAATACTAAGGCATCTCCTCATTCTCCTTTCATCTGGGACTTGACTCCTTCTTTACTGACTTTGGCGTCTTCATGTTGTCTTCTACATGTCCTCACTCTGTCCTTTTCTCTCACCCAAGGGGAGGATCGGGGTCTGCAGGTCTCATCTGTGCACTGAAATAGTTAATATCTCACCCAGGCCTGCAGATGATCATGATGGTTTTTGCCTGGTCCAAAAGCAGTCACAGTGATGAATTTCAGGCTGCCCTGGAGCTGTGCAAAGATCTCAGGGGGCCCAGCCAGAACAGTCATGGCTGTTCTGCCTACATGGCTGGTCCCAGGCCCCTGCTTCCTTCAATTTCAGCTGCGGGCCGATGGCTTCCCCTCCCTGTGCCCGGCAGCCGCTGGGGCCGCGCGGGCCGTGGTGAAGGGGGCCTGGCAGAGCCCGGCTCGGTGCAGGCCAGGGTGGAGCAGGGCTGGCGTGACCAGCACCCAGTTAACTCTTCACAGCTGGAAACAACAGAGAGCTTTCCTCGGCTTGACTGTCTTTAAAATTTCAATTTCACAGAGGAGAATCCAGCTTCTAAATGGTTTCATAGGTTGTCAATTCTCAGAGCCAGCCAGCTATTGGTTTTGCTAAGCACAGAGGAAGCTCTTAGCAGCCCCCTCCTAGAAAAAGCATTTGCATGGGTGGCTTCTTCCCTCCTCACCAACTATCAACTAATACAAACCAGCACAGACACTCACGGTGGAACAGGAAGCAATTTTGAAGCAATTATTTTAAAGCAAAATCAGTTATTGCACAGAGATTGATGTCACTCCCCCACACCACTGGAGAGAGACACAGTGACTCCACCACCTCCCCTCTGGCCAGCCCATTCCAATTCCCAATCAGCCTTTCTGTGAAGAACTCCTTCCTATTGTGAAAAACGAGGTTCACTCACTTAATAAATTATAAAAGGTTTAATATAAACAAAAAGACAATTAGGAGACAAAGACAATAAAGCAAAGGGTTAAAACAGCCAGGGTATCCTGGTGCGTTGCCAGGAACACACCTGATATCTTTGGAACACTCCCATTCTGCTGGAGGGTTTTAATGCATATTCATATTTTTCCAAAAAGTATTTTGCATGTCTACGCCCTGAATCTGCCTTTTTAGAGCATGTGTCTTACAGATTTTATTTCCCTTTATCACATTTTTATTTGGGCTGGGCTTCCTTCTTCTGCAGGTGGTCAGTGTTGATAGCAGCCTGGGCCCCATCATTTGTTTCCTGGAGGTTATCTTGCTTTGCACAGACAGGACATTGCCCTAACGTCCAAAATTCTTCTTGACCTATGCCTAAAACTTGCTAGCAGGAGAAAAAGACATTGCAAAAGCATAGAACATACAGCATCCATCTTAATACTTGCGAAAGCCAGTATCACAATATGGATTTATAACAAGGTACCCTTTATTGTCCACTGTATTTTTGATCTAGTAGTGGCTCTTTTTGTTTTGTCCTATGTACTAAGTGGTCTGTTTAAAGTCTGATGTCTGTTAATCCTTTGTCAATTCAATAAAGAATTCATTTTATAATAAACCCAATCAGCCATTCTTAAGAACTTGTGAATGAGAGACATTTGGGGTGCAGGCTGCCTCAAAATGAGCTGCTGCCACAAAGCTGAGACAAAGGCAGAACTTGTCTAAACTTGTCTCCATTTGTAACAGCAGAGCCCAAACAGAGGCGGAGGAAGAAGGAGCAGGAGCTGTTTTGTGGCCATGCCCAAGAGAGACTGGAAGGATGCCCTCCCTCTGGTCTCACTTGCTTGGCTTTCTGACAGGCTCTGAGGCAGGGGCTGCAGTTCCTCAGTTGTGGGGCCCAGAACCAAAGCCGGGATCCCGGCACTGCTTGACAGTGCTCCGGACGCCGGCACGGTTGTGCGTCTGAGTCTCGGCCACTGTGCTGCTGCTTCATTTGCTCTTAGACACACCCACAGCTCCCTGTTGAGCCCAGATGCTCTCTGGTTCTGCCCTCTTCCTGATCCTGAGCAGGGATGGAGCATTACTGTGCTTTCAGGAAGCTATTCTTGAAAGCCTCAGGCATTCTAAGCTCCTTTGCTGTCTGTGGATGCTTGACACAGAACCCCACACAGTGGGGTTCAGGGCATACTCAGCTTGGCTCTTCCAAAATCCAAGGCTCAGGGTGCTCAGCAAGACCTTTAACTCCACAATGTTGTGGAACTGGACCTTCAGCACAGGGACCTATCCAGCCTGATCTGCGCTCGTTCCTCTGCATCTCTGAACAAAACACAGTGCAGAAGAGACAGCAGGAGGGGCCCGTGTGTCTCAGGGCTCAGGATTTGTGTCACAGAACTCCAGAATTGTGACCCTTCAGCTCCACACAGATGCAGGTTAAGTGAAAAAGCCAAACTGTTTATTGCTGGAAGGCAAAGCAAAGGGATGAGCTGAGAGGCAAAAAAGGGGGTGACACAGTCTGAGGGCTGGGGGGATGGAGCTGTCAAAAGGGAGGGAGAGTGGAAGGGAAAAAGAAGGAGTGGGCAGTGTCTGAGGGCTGCAGGGAGGGAACTATCTACAGGCAGGGAGAGGGCTGAAGCCACATGAGCTTCCCACAGGCTCAGCTGTGCCAATCATTAGCTGTGCCTGGAGCTCCAGCTGGTCTCTTCTGGTGTCAAGGTGTTCTCATCTTCCATGGCATCTGGAGGTCTTCAATGAACACTGTTTCTTCTGAGCCAGCAGATGAGTGTACTTCTGCAGCTCTTTCACTGAATATCAGTTGAACTACTATGTTTGTCTGGGAAGGGCTGTCATTCCTCCTCAGGGCTTAAAAGGCTGGAAGAGAGAGGAACAGAGCCACAATCAGAGCCCGCATCTGTGGGAATCCTAGGAGAATGTCCTGCCAAGGCCATCCCAGCCTGCTCTTGCCAGAGTTACAAGAGGGGAGTGGCCAACGGGATCAGCTGCAAGGTCCTGGTCACGAATGCACACCTGCCAAATCCCCCGCCCCACGTCCCTGAAATCTCTCTGTGCTCTGCCCTCACCACCCCTTGTCCACACAGGGAGCAAAGCCCTCAGTGGCCAGGGCAGAGACTGCAGCTCCCCCCGCCAGCCCCCACGGACAGCACTCACTCACCCTTACTGAAGGCCTAGAGCTCTTCCTGCTGCCCCCTCATTGGCACCTCGACCATCTCTGGGAACACAGAGCCTGTCAGGGCCCCAGCGGCACAGCTCCCTGCCAGCGGCGCTGCCAGCCCTGGGGCCACACGCCCTCCCGCCCCCGGCAGGGCTCAGCCCGGGCCCGTGCCGCATCCTGACTCAGCCCAAGGGCACGGCTGCCAGAGGCCGGCAGCAGCCCCGAGGGCAGCCGGGGCTCCAGGGCGCCGGGCCCGGGTGCCGCTGCCGGGGCAGCAGCCGCGGCTGGGCCCGAGCTGCGGCGGGGCGGGGAGGGAGCCCAGCCAGGTTCGTGGCTCACCGATGAACCTGATGGCCGCCGCTCGCAGGGACTCCTGTGGGCTCTGCAGGTACGGCAGGGCCCGGCGCAGGTGCTCAGCTGCTCGCCTCTCGTCCTGTGCCAGCTGCAGAGAGCGGCAGGAGGGAAGGGTTGGTGCGGGCTGTGCCCCTCGGTCGGGCACTGCCTGCGGCCAGCCCCGGCCTCCCGTGCCCGCCCAGCCCTGAGGCCCGGCCAGCAGCCGCTGGCGCCGGGCTCTGGAGGGGGCAGAGGGCCGGGTGCTGCCCGGGGAGCCGCGGTGCCGACCCGGCCCACAGCCCCTGTGGGCCAGGGTGAAACAGAGAAATTAGGAATTAGGAATCATTTATAAAAATTGCCTTGAGTAAAAGAAGGGGCTACAAAACCCGTGTGAAATGCTGACTGCTCCCATAAGAGCAGGAAGAGAATAAAGACTGCAGGATGAGATAAAGAGCTAGAATACGTAAACAGGATGCAAGCATAAATGCACCATAGGATGAGGGGGGTTCCTTGGATTCTTTTGGACCCCTAAGCCACAAGAAATGGAAAGAGAGGGTTCAAAAGAACTGAAAGGAGCATGCACAAAAAGACAAGGTGAAAAGTTCAGCTGCAGGAAAATTGCTGACTTCAGCCCTAAAGACCCCCAGACGACCACCAGAGTGACCAACAAGGAGCAGTGCGCAGCTGCAAATAGGCGTGGAACTAATTTTAGTATGAAGCAGGGATAGGCAGGGTTAGCAAATGAATATGTATTAGGCATACTGTGTAACCCTAGTTTGTAGAGAATAAAAAGGGAGAAACAAGTCTCCAAGGTGTGCATGCTTTTGGAGGAGATATCCCCCATGCACCTCAGCACTGAATAAATTCATACCTACTCTCATAACTACTCTGTGAGTTATAGAGTTTTTCTATCCGCATACCAAGGGCTCCATTGGCACCCGGCTCGGGGCCACAGGAGCCTGGAGAAGAACGTGTGCAGCCCAGGGAAGGGAGCGGTGTGTGCGGTGCAGGCTGGCGCCCCTGGGTGCGGCACTGGGCAGGGGCACAGATGCCAGCACCACACACTGAGTGCTGGGGCCAAGGGTCTTCTCCAGGCTGAGGCTGGGGCTTCTAGGCTGTCCTTACCAGACACTCTGCAAAGTTCGACAGCTGCTCCTTCTTCATCAGCTGCTTGAGATTCCTCCTCTTTAGGAACTCGGCCACACGAATCAGCGTTTTCCGAGAGGCCTGGAGAGCAGCAGAGATGCAGAGATGGCAATGCAGCCAAGGGCACAGGACTCTTGTCTGGGTGACAGGGCCCAGAGGAGGCTGCAGCCCGGGAGGTTCTAGGGCATGAGGAAGCCAATGCCCCTCCCAGGGATGCACCAGCATCACACAAAACCTGACCTTCGCCACATGCTCGTTCTCATCATAGCAGTGGATGAAGAGGGGAATCAGGCTCTGGCTTAAAATCTTCTCCATGGGCTTTTTTCCCTCATCCATTACCAAGTCCATCATGTTGAAGAAGAGGTCAAGGGAGAGCAGCTGCACATGGCTGTGGTCCTGAAGGAAGAGAAAAAGAACTTAATACCAATTACTCCAGGCTCACCTGGGTGAAGGCCCAAATATCTGTCAAGCACAAAGTTTTGTACAGCAGCCAGTGCTCGTGTACAGAGCCTTACATGGTCAAAGAGCAGCAGGAGTGCCTCAGCCAGCTTTGGGGCAGTGGTACTGGATATCAGAATGTCTTTGTTCTTGAGCATATTAGTGAACACATGGAGGGTCATGCCAAGCACATCTCTGTCTGCATCACCCAGCAGCTCCAGAAGGCTTTGAGACAGGCTGCACATTCTTATGGCCTGTGTGGAAAACAAGGCTGTGCTGGGAAGCCATGAACGGCCCTGGCACTGCAACCCCACTCTGCTGCCGCCGGGCCCAGAGGCCAAAGGGCTGTCCCAAAGCACTCAGGCAGGTGAGGCAGGAGAGCTGGGGGCAGCTGCCTCAGCTCCTGCAGCCCAGCCAGCACAAGGAGCTGCTTTCCCCAGCACAGCTTCAGCTGCTGCCCTGTCCTCACCATCGAGGGATCCTTGCTGAGCACCATGAGGCCTCTGAGTGCCAGGCGACGCCTCTGCCTGCACTCATTCTGCAGGTGCATTGACATGATCTCCAGCATGCTGTCACCACATTCACGCAAGTCCAGGCAATCCAGGACCTGAAAGGCACAGGGCAGTGACAGGGGACCCAGCTGGCAGGAGCCTGGAACCACACAGGGCTGGGTCCAGGCAGCAGCACAGGGAGCAGGCACCGTCCCAGGCAGCTGTGGCTATGCAAGGGCAGAGAGCTGAGAGGCAGGTCAGTGAGGTAGTGCTGGCCATCAAGCTCACCTCCACAAGGAATGGCAGGAAGGGCAGATCCCAGCATGGCTCCTCCCTGCTGAGCAGCCGGAGCAGGCGGAGTGCAATCCCAGAACATAAGGATAGGGAGGCACCGTGCATCTCCCTGGAAGAGGGGAAAAAGGCACCAAGACCCTGAGGTGGGGAGGGCAAACCTCTCCTAGGAATGACTCACTGAGGTCTGGTCTTTCCTCAGCATCCCTGGAGGGACTGTGGGTACTTTGGGAGGTGGCTCCTTCTGGGCATCCTCTCCCGGCCTTTTCCAGTCTGCTCAGCCGTCCCTCAGTGACCCTCTGGCCCAGGACCACAGGGACTGTGGGGGACACCTCAGGCACCAGGCACAAAAGCTGGAGGTAGCGGGGAGAAGGGGGTCTCACCTGGCCAACAGACCCACGGCATAGTGCTGGGTGTCAGCACAGAGCAGCGTGTCCCAGCCACGCTTGCGCTCCATAGCCATCAACTCACTATCATAGTGCAAACAGCAGAGCAGAGCCTTCATGGCCTGCACTGCAAACCTGTGTGCAGAGCAAAGCCCAGGTCACACTGGGAAAACTTTCAGTGTCTACAAAGGCATGGGAAGGACAGGAGAACTGGCACCTGTTGGGGTTGCTGGGAAGGCGGTGTTCCTCCTGGCATGCTCTCCAGAAGATGTCAACTTCCACTGGTGGCATCTGCTGGGTGGTGATGACAACATGGAACAGCAGAGCCACAAACAGGCGGGCGGAATAAAGGATCATGGCCTTGTGGCACTCAGGCACTTGGATAATCACCCAGAGCACCAGAGTTGCCTGCAAAAGAAGCACCCAAAGACAGTGCTCAGTGCTGAGGTGTCCATGGGGCAGGGCCCAAGGGGAGACGCAGGGGGAGCAGCGGGCCCGGTGTCCCTTGAGCCTTCCCCTAGCCCAGGTTTCAGCCCAGCGCTCGCAGAGGCAGGGAGAGGGTGGAGAGCTGCTGGAGAGGTGATCTGGGACTGAGCAAGGGCCCATAAACTCACAGCCAGGGAAAAAACAGTCTTGTTGTCCCCATCGGAGGTGCACATGCTGTGCAGAGGCCAATCCTCCATCACACAGAGCAGTGTTGCCAGCACCTTCTCCATTGTTGGTCCCGACGAGGCGATAGTTCTCCACATCATTGCAGCAGCTCTGTGGGATCAGAGCTCTGTATCAGGGGTGTCTCAGTCATAGCACCATGACCTATGCAGCTGTGGGAGCCCAAGTGACAAAGCCCCAGTGCCCTGAGGGGCAGGGAGGGAACATTGGCAGCAGCCTGGAGAAACAGAGGGGCCCAAGGCTCCTGGACCTCTCTGCCTGTTGGGCAGAGCCCATTGGACAGGCTGTGCAGGGCAATGGGCCCTAAAGGCTGGTGAGCCCTGAGCTCTCAAGGCACGTGGGCCCCATACCTGTCACATGATGGGGCACAGCGCAGGAGGGTCAGCACCACATCAACAGGGTGTTTTTCAGCCAGCTTCAGAATGTTTGTGGCCAGCCTGGCACCCACAGTGACATGGGACGTGAGACTCTGGTGAATGTTTTTCACCATGACTGGCACCTGGAGGAGGCATGGGGAAGACTTGGAGCACTGTAAAAGGGATCAGCTTCCCCAGCTTCCCCCAAGAAGTGCTTCCCTTCCCACCACACTGTGCTGGCCTGAAAGGCTGAGGGGGCCCAGTGGCCATGGCTTGAGGGGACACACGACCCTGGGAGGCCTCCAACCCTAGCCCCAGGCTGGGTACCTGCTGAGAAGCAAATCCTCTCTCCTCAAAGAAATCTGTAGAGGGAGCATGAATAATTGTGGGAGTGGGCATGGTGTCAGTATTTGCGATGTCCTGAGCCACTCCAGTGTCAGCGTTTGTGGTGGCCACGTCCTCAGTCACTTCTATGTCAGCCTTTGCCCTGTGATCATTCATTGCACTGTCAAAGTCTTCTGAGCACTCAGCCAAATCTGGGCTGGTTTCAGTCTTTGTCATGCCCTGAGTCTCTTCATTGACAGTGTCTGTGATGGCCACACCAGTGCTGGAGTTGGTGATGGCCATGTCCTCAGTCACTTCCACGTCAGTCCTTGGCCTGTGATCATTCATTGCACTGTCAGAGTCTTCTGAGTGCTCAGCCAAATCAGGGCTGGTTTCAGTCTTTGTCAGGCCCTGAGTCTCTCCACTGATAGTGTCTGTGATGGCCACATCCTCAGTCATTGACATGAGAAAAGCCTCTTCCCAGTTTTCTGTCACTGAGGTGTCAAACTTTTCTGAGAGCTCAGATGAATCTGGGCTGACATCAGGCTCTGCCTGGAGCTCGGTCAGCCCAGAGTCAGGCTCGGCTGTGCTCTCAGTTGCTGTGGTACTGCTCTTTCTGCGCTGAATGGGCACAAACTTCCGGAACATCTGCAGGAGAACAAAGAGAAGCTAGGCATGTTCCATGGAGTGCTAAAAGTGCAGTTCTCAGCTCAGCAGTGACAGCAGGCCCAGCCCAGGTGGGGATGGCTGCAGGTACCTTCAGCATTCTGCGGAAGCGGCCACGGGAGGGGTCCTGCTCTTGGGTCCGGTCCATGGCTGCATCTGGCAAAGAGCGAGTGCAGCCAGAGCTGAGGGGCTGTGGGAGAGGCTGGAGAACACAGCCCAGCCGTGCACTCCCCAGGCAGGGACAGCCCTGGGATGCGCCAGGGGATGGAGCAGGGCTGCTGTGGGGGGTGGGGCAGCCCTGGCCCCTCTTCCATTCTGTCTGTGGGCATGTCCAAAGCAGGTGGGATGGGATGGGGCCAAGCTGGCTGCAGCCATCAGCCCTGTGGCCCAGCTCTGCCACTCACCATCCTGCAGTGGCTGGAACTGCTCCGGCTCTTCAGGCTGTTGTGCTGGAGCAGCTCCAGTGTCCTTCTTCCTTTTCCCCCTGACCACTTTGAATAGGCTGAGGAATCTGCCTGCCATGCTAGAGTCTGGCCTTGAGGGCACCTTAAAGAGAGATGCCTTGGGAAAACTCTGAGTCAACAAAGCCCGCAGTTGTGCCTTGAAGACACCTGCGGTAGAGATGCTGCAGGAAGACTACAGGACAGCAAGTCCTGCAGTCTGGTCTTGAGGGCTCCTGCCACAATGACAGGAGACTCCTCTTAAATGATTCTGGTCACCGAGTCCCACAGTCTCACCTTGAGGGCACAGGCCAGAAGGATGGCAGATGCCTCAGGAAAGCTCTGGGTTACCAAGTCCAACAGTCCGGCCTTGCAGACACCTGCAAAAGAAAAGCCTCGGGAAGGCCACGGCCACCGAGTCCCGCAGTCTTTCCACAAGGTCACCTGTAGGAGTAAAGCCTCGGAAAAGCTCCAGGTCAGACACAAATGAGTGCGCTGTGTGGGGGCTCCTCACAGCACCACTCTGGCGCGTCCTGTCCTGTCGCATGCACCGAGCACTGTGGTGTGGCCCTGTCACCGCCAGCTCCTATGTCACCATGTGTCACAAAGGGCCCTTTGACACCCTGTCCATTTCCATCCCATGGTGACCGTGCTGCGCCGTGTCACAAAGGGCCCTTGCACACACTGCCCTCTGCCCTGGGGCAGCCCCCATCCCCCCCTAAGTGGCCCAGGTTGGAAGGAATCCCTTGCCCAAAGTGTCTAAGACAGCCCAACAGGATCTTTGGAACGCCTCAAACCATCAGCAAACGTTGTCCTGCTCTGCAGGCTCAGGGCAGCAGAAGGAGCCCCCAGGGCTGCCGATGCAGCCACAGATGGAAGGGTAGAAGCTGGTACGGCCTTCTTGGGACACGTCCTGTCTGGTGACCATTCTAAACTTGCAGGTGTGACACAGACATGGAACGTGTGGGCCAGGGCACAAAGGCTGCTCTGAGCCCTGGGGCCCAGCCAGCACTGAAATCAGCAGGTGTGGCAGAGTCCCCACCGAGGCAGACCTGCCACCCCACCCGAGCCCTGGCAGTGCTGGTGCCCATCTCCTGCCCCAGAGACCTGTGCCCCTGAGGGGCTTCTGTGCCAGAGGGCAGCCAAAGCCCATGTGCATTGGGGGCTGGGCTCCTTCCTGCAGGAAGCTCCTGGAGCTACTGCTGCCCACTTGCTATCTGTCAGATGATGTTGCTCCTTCCTGGAATGAGGTTTTCCATGGAAGGGGTTTGCAGTAGCACAAAAACACCATCAGCTGCTGAGTTTCCTAGGATGGTTTGATTGTACAGAGGCACTGTCACATTTCAGTCTGATCTTCGGTCTGTTTTTCTGGGAGAAACATTAGCCCACTCTCTGATGTTCAAGGCTTCAGTTGCTGCCTGTCTGTCTGTGTGCAGCTGGTACAAGGCAGACATTTTCCCCAGACACAAAAAGTCCTGCCTGGACAATCACAGAGCTACATCTTTTTTTAATTTTAACTTTTTAAAATTTTTCCAGAGCCTGCTGGCTGTGTTCAAGGTTTTCTCCCAGTTTTCTCCCAGGTGCACATTCTCCAGAAATTGTGCTTTTACATCCTTTTGCATTTATTAAATTTACCTGCAATGACCAGTCAATCAAAACCCTGGGAAAACATGAACTTCAGGTTGAACCCAGGCAAAATATTTATCTCCCACATCTGAAGCCATGAACTGCCAAGTACTGTCCCTGCTGTCACACCCTGTCTCCTGTAAGTGTGCTGATGCCATTTCAAAGGGGTTGCAAATGAGAAGTTTTAATATTTTTGTAGTTTCCGCATTGGCATTAAAATCCTTGACTAGAAAAATCACATGTCAAAATTTCTAGGATTCTTCCATACCAAAGCTGTCATTTTCACCCTGGATTTTAGAGTGTCTGAACAGTCACACAAGGTTTTAGTATTAGACATTAAAGAAAAAATCTTTGCTGTTTGGCTATATCTTTACATCAGCATGTAGTCCTGATGATTCCTTTAGGCAGGAGCAGCGAACACAAGAATGAGCCAAACAAGCTATTCCTGTGTTCTCATGTCCTGCACAGCAGTAACTGGGAATTCAAGAATGGATTCAGGAGGCAATGGGTGCACAGGGAACCACAAAGACTTGGGGATGCTGAAATGGACCAGCCTGGTGCCTGTGCCCAGGCTGCACCGGGCTGAGTCCAACTGGACGATCTAACAATGGTTGAATGGACACACCATGGGCCACTGGAGACTCCTGCTCCTAATTCTGTGAGCTACAATATTCATTTGTGATTCACCAGATGATTTTTTCATCTTTGCTTGAAATCCAGGAGAAGAAAAGGTCAACATGGAGAAGTGTTCTTCCAGTTCTAGTGACAGTTGTGTCTGCACACCACCTGTGCCCATGGCAGGGTGGTTGGAACTGGATGATGTTTATGATTCTTTGCAACACAAAGTGCTCTGGAATTCTGTGGTTCCCCAAGTGGAGAGCAAAACTGAGCTGTGTAAGTCCCTGCTTTTTTTCAGTGCCTGCTGCTTCTTCCTTTGTTCTAAGCAAGTCCAGGGTTTAGTTTCAGAGCTGACGCCTCTGTCATTAAGATGCCTTCACAGAGGAGAGGGAGGACAGGTGTGGCACAAGGCTTGAACCCCATCAGTGTCTCTCTCTCACGATGGCACCAATGCCGCTGCCTTGGGACACCTGAGTGTGGAAGGCGAGCCCACCCTCAAGCACGGCCATCCAAGTCAGTCACGGGCACAGGCTGCAGCTGAAGCTGCCAAGTGTTGCTGTGAGGCTGCAAGTGAAGAGAAAGCCATTGTGGCCAACTCTGCTGAAGGCTTTTGCCAAACCAAAGGCAGCTGTGCCCACAGCCTCCCCGTTTGGCACCCGGCTGCTGCGGACACCTCACTGTGCAGGTGCCGATGTTCGGGGTGCTGCTGTTCCTGTGCCCACTCTGCTGCTGTTTCTGTGGCTCCAGAGCCTCTTCAGCAGCAGCGACTCTGCAGCCCTGCTCGAGGAGACATCGCCACCCTCCCCATGGTGGCAGCAGCTCTGTGGGCCCCGAGCTCTGTGTCAGGGGGGCCTCGGTCACAGCACCGTGGCCTGGGCAGCCGTGAGGGCCTGGGCTGGTGGCCAGCCCTGCCTCTGCCCACTGCCCCTTCCTGGAGGCACCCAGTGGCCGTGGCCTGGCAGCACCCCCCTGCCCTCCATGTCCCCAGCCAGCCCAGCCTGGGCACCTTGGGCTTTCCCCACCCTCCTGGAGGGCTGGTGTCCCAGCCTCGAGGGCTTCTGCTGCAGGCCTGGGAGACATTTTGTGGAAGCACCAGAGCAGCCGGGTGTCAGGAACAAGGCGGCTGCCCGGGGGCTGCTTATGGCCTCTGACACCCAATTCCTCAGGTCTTCCCACCACCCCGGCCCCTCAGGGGCCTCCTGTCCCCTTGGAGCCTCCAGCCTCCACACATCCCCCTCACGCCTTCCCACGGTTTTGTCCCGTCTGGGCCTGCACAGCCCCTCATCCATTTACAGCCTCCCAGTGCCCTGTTCCCTCAGCGTCTCCCCCAGCCTGGCCCAGTAGCAGCGCTGCAGCCCCACAGGAGCTCCAGAGGAGCTGGATCAAGAGGCACCTGGGAGCCCTCAGCAACCCAGCCAGCACCACACGGGCAGCAGGACACAGATGGCGCTTCCTGGATGGGACAGGGCTTGTGCCTTCAGCAGAACCACCAAAAGCCAAGGGGCTTCTGGCCATTTTCCCTGCATCACGGCATGCCCTGACAGGTTGCTGAGCACAAGCATCCATTTCCGTCTCTTCCCGTATGCCCTGCACACCCTGGGCAACAAAAGAAAAATCTTAGGACTCTGTGTATTATAACATATCCTGTATTTACTGTATGTATATTCCCTATGTAGGGAAATACTTTAATAGAGTAAAAGCATGATATTTTAGTAAAAGCCTGTCTGCACAGCCCAGCTTTTAATTCAGGTGACAATATTAAAGGCAGTGTCCTTGAAACTCTCCTGGAACAGCGAGAATAAAGAAAAACAATGGCATGGTGTACATGCAAAAGAATGTAAACAATATGTGTTAACCAATAGTAGCTTGTTAAGCCCCGCGAACCCTGTCAGACCCTACAAAAGTGTGCTAAAGATAGAAATAAACGACGTTCGCTACACCTCTATGAGGACTCAGTGAATAGTCTGAACAGTTTTCCATTGGCCTATTGGACCAAAATGTTATATATTTCTGTGCAGAGAAGAAACTCTGACTTCCACAAGCTATGGCTGACTTGTTTCTCCTCTACTAATCTCATGCCATGAGACTGATCTCTTATCGAACTATTTGAGCAATAAATCATCTCAAAGCATAGTGGTCTCATCCCTCATTTTTCATCTTGACACCAAACGCACACTGGAGATGTCTGGAGCCATTCATCATTTCTCTGCTCTCCAGCACTGAGGCAACACACTCTGGCTACAGCTCTGAGCTCATGCCCATGGCAACCACTCCTGGCAATGGGGCTCCATGGAGCTGCTCTCAGGAACCCCCTAAGACTTGGGGAGTGCTCCAAAACCACCTCAGAAACATAAGATACCCCAAAATCTCTGCAGGAACATGGAATATCCAAAAACTCACTCAGTAATGGGCTCCCCCTTTGTTCATTATCCCCAAACTTTGACTGTCTCATTGCAGACCCCACCCCACCTCCCCAGTCCCAATCCCAACCCATCCCATCCCTGCTTGACATCAAGACCCCCTTCCCAAGCCCTATTTCCCCCATTTCACACCTCCCAAACTCCATCACATCCATCCTGCCCCACCCAATGCCCATCTCACCCCTCCTGATTTGCATCCCACTTGGCCCAATCCCCTTCCAACTCCATTCCACCTGATGCCTTCAGAAGGCTGACCTAGAACAGAGGCTAGACAAAGTTAAGAATAAAGTTTATTAAAGGCCTTAAAGGATACACCTTGGGCAGTACAAGAGCCTGGCCAAAAGTACACCCAAGATGGAGCAAAAATGGTCACAAAAATGGACAACTGATCACAAGGTCTCACATTTTTAGAAGTTGAGGTCCATCACCATACTTGGGTTCATGGTCCAATTACAGCTTCAGATGACGAAGCCCTGTCCTTCTTGTTTTCTCTCTTCAGTCCACCCTGGTTTATGGTTTTGGGCCTGAAACTTGTAACAACTGCCCTTAGTATCAAGCTAGAAAAGGAATTGTTTTGTCTACCTCTTCTGTGAAGAGAGCTCACCAACACTTAATATGAAGTTCAAAACTACAAACCTAGGCAGCGCAGAATATGAAAAATATGAAAGCTAAAACTTAAGGCATTACACCCTGAGGACCTGTGGAATCCAGTAATTGTGGGTGGGAATGAATATTTTTTGGGGGGCATTGAGTGGTTTTGAGGTGACAGATCAAACTCTCTCATCTCCTTGAGTGGCAAAAGATGGAGACAAATACACCAAATAACCCCCAAAACCCTCCCATGTACCTCCCTGAATCCCAGATTCCCTTGAAGCACTAGTAAAAAGTGAGGTTTTAGATGCCTTTGATGAATCTGTTGATTGTTACTCCAATTTTGTAAATTTTAAAGGGATGAAGATGAATCAAAGGAATATTAGAGCCAAAACAAAATCACCACCAACACACTGTCTTCCCAATGCAGATCACGGGAAACGTGGGTCATCAGGGCTCTGCCCAGCGTGGGGCCTCCCATAGGGGATGGAGCTGGAGCAGCACATGAAGCTCTTCCTTCACTCGGGGCACTCACAGGGCTTCCCTTAGTGGTGCCTCAGTTGGTGTCTGGCCAAGCTACAGCTCTTGGAGAAGCTCTTCCCACACTGGGGACACTCATAGGGCCTCTCCCCAGTGTGGATGCGCCAGTGCCTGAAGAGGTGGGAGCTTTGCTTGAAGCCCTTCCCGCACTCTGGGCAGCGGAAGGGCCTCTCATCCGTGTGAATCCGCTGGTGCTGGAGGAGACTGGAGCTGGTCTGAAACCTCTTCCCACACTTGGGACACTCGTAGGGCCTCTCCCCAGTGTGGATCATCTGGTGGATGATCAGTTGGGACCCACACCTGAAGGTTATCCCACATTCCCCACACTCATAGGGCCGTTCCCCAGTGTGGATGCGTTTGTGGGTAATGAGGCTGAAGCTCTGGCGGAAGCTCTTCCCACATTCCCCACACTCGTAGGGCCTCTCCCCAGTGTGGATGTGCTGATGGATGACGAGCTGGGAGTTGCAGCTGAAGCCCTTCCCACATTTCCCACACTTGTAGGGCCATTCCCTGGTGTGGATCATTTGGTGGCAGATCAGGCTGTTGCTGTGGCTGAAGCTCTTCCCACACTCCAAGCACTCATAGGGCTTCTCCCCATCCTGAAGCTGCTCATGGACCACCAGCTCAGAGCCCCGGCTGGATCTCTGGTCACCTTCCCTGCACAGGGTGGGTCTTTCCTCCTCAGAGGAAAAGGGGTTTGGAGCCCCTCCTCCTGCGGGATCTCTGGGGCTTTTCCTCCCCATTGGATTCCTGCACTGTGGAGCTGCTCAAAATGGCCTCTTCCACGAGGTTCTGCCCCAGGGATTTGTCCTCTCTGGTCTCCATCCTCAGCTCCTTGTCTGAGGGAGGAAGGACAAGGAGAGGATGGGATTTGCCTCCATTCCAGAGGGAAGGGGAAGGAGATCCTCCCAGTGTGTCCCCAGCAGGACGGTGTTGGCAGCGGGGTTGTCCTGCAGCCGGGGCCATGCTGGGCTGGGAGATGGAGCAGGAGAGAGGGGGAAAGGGGCACTGACTTCCTCCTCACCTACTTGGGTTTCCTGGGGCATCTTCCTCTTTCTCACAGCCTCCTTCTCCATCCGGACAAGGTTTAGGATTGGGAAATCCTGGTATGGGTAAAATAGGGGAAGAGTACATTGACTTTGAATGTCTCTCGGTCCAAGTCCATCTCTAGAAGTCACCGGTCATCTGGGGCCCATAAAAACCTCCCAAACACCAAAATTCAGCCCTGAAATTGCCTCCCAGGAGCTCTCCATCTCTGGTCTCTCGCCTTTGGTGTTCAGGGGTTCCTCCCTGTCTCAGCTGCTGGGGGTTACACTTGCACTCAGGTTCCCCTGTCTGCTCAGTCCCTGCCCTTTTCAGGCTACTGGGAGTGCCAGGAATCCAAAAAGTTTCCCCTGTTTCCATCTCCTCATTTAGGGATGGTGGGGCTTTTTGGATTCCCATGGCCCCTTCTCCCCTGATGCTCTGCTTTGGAGTGCAGGGGGTCCAAGGATTCCCCCCTGCCCCTCTCCAGGCTGTTGAGGGTCCCGTGAATTTGTGGTTCCTTCTCCTTTCTATGATCTTCCTTTGTCCCTCCTCTTCCATCCCTCCCCCTCCTCCCCCAGGAGCAGTGACAACCTCAGTGACCCATTCCCAAACCCCTCACAGCCCACGGCAGGAGCGGGGATGGAGCCGGGACAGGTCGGGATGGGCAGCGTGGGGCTCTCCGCTGCTCCCACCCGCTGGGAGATTGGGAAAATTGGGGGCTGCAGATCCAACCTGGGGCTGGCTGGGGACCCTGGCTGGGGACTGCCAGCCCTTGAGGCTCCTCTGGGAAGATGCGGGAGGGGGGAACACAGAGAGGGCTGGGGGATCCCAGGAGTGGCAGCACTGGCAGGGACTGATTTGTACTGGGATCATCCTGGGATCGTCCTGGCAGTGGCTGAGATTGCACTGGCTGTGTACTGACATCATACTGGGATGATACTGGGAGCAGCTGGGACCATGCCAGGAGAGACTGCGATCACACTGAGGGAGACAGATCATACTGGCATCATACTGGGAAGATACTGGCAGTGAGTAGGAGGCTGCAGGGGGCAATTGAGACCAGGTTGGGGGCAAATGTGATATACTGGGAGTGAATGGGATCGTGCTGAGGCTGACTGGGAGAGTTGAGATCAAATGGGATCATGCTGGAAGGAACTGGGAGAAACTGGGAATATGCCCTGCGCTCCCCAGAACCCCAGTATCGCCCCCCATATGTCCCATAAGTGTGCCCCAAACCCTCCAGGATCCCCAAGTGTTCACTCAGCACCCGTTCAGGACCCTCCAAAGCATCCCTGGATCCCTGAATGCTCCCGACCCAACAGATGCCCCTTCCAGACACGGCTGGGAATTCATCTCCCATCATCCCAGAACACAGTTCCGCGCCCAAACCTCCTGCCGTGTCCCCTGCCCAAAAGGGCCCAGTTAGACCTCCCCAGGTTCCCCCCAAGTGCTCCCGAGCCGTATACATTCGCCCCGAGGACCTGCAGCCACGGCTCGGACGCAGAAGTGCTCTCCAAGTGCTTCCCCACACCGCCAAACGTGCCTTCCGAGCCACTTCCGGGACTACAGCTCCCATCATGCTCCGCGGAACCCATAGAGCGCTATTCCAGCTGGGACTCCATCTCCCGTCATGCCCCACGCCCCACCGGAATCCACTGGAGATGCGCCTATAACTCCCGTGATGCTCCGCGGCCCCATTAAACCATATTATACCGGCGCCTACAACTCACATCATCCCCCGCGACCCATAGATTCCCTGTTACAGCCCCCCAAGTGCTCGCCCAGACCCCGAAGTATCCCCAGATTCCCCTCCCTGACTTCCAAGAGCCGCCCTGGATGCCCAAGTGCTCCCCCAGACCACGAATTGTCCCACAGAATCCCTAAGTGCCCACCTGGCTCCCCCAAGTGTCCTCCAGACCACCAAGTTCTCTCTAAATTCCGTCTCCAGACACAAAACTGCTCCAAATGTTCCCCAGAAAAGTTTCCATGGACCCCAAAGTGGTCCCTTTTACCCTGTCTGAGAAAATGATTAAAAAATATGATCAAAGGACTAAAAGTAGGACAAATTAGCATAAAGAGGGATAAATAGTGATCAATTAATTAATGAAGGGAATTGTGGTACTTTGACCAAGGAATGATAATGTTTTTAGTTGCTAAAAATGTATCAATTCTTTCATATAAATATAAAAATTAGGTTCTAAAAATACAGAACAATATTATTATAAAATAATAAAATTTTATTTTTTTAATTAATTAGATTTTAATGATAAAGAAAAATTCTAAAGAGAAATGTTATCAATGTTTTGGGATGTCTGTCCCAGGTGGGCCATGTCAGACATGCTGAGGCTCGGGGTGAGGAGCAGGTTGTCCAAACAGGGGCAGCCTGCAAGGGATTCATTCTTCTCTGTGGCCAGACAGCCTAAGGAGACATTCAGCATCAGGATTGTAAAGAGTAAATCCTGACCTCCTGATCAGTACACAAAGATGTTTTACAGTTTGAACAGTAGAATGTTGTCACTGTAAGGTGCCTTCTTTTTTAATATAGCTCATATTGCGTCATGTTTTTTAAATACCAATGTTGTTGTACCAGCTTTCTTTGCTAAAATATTGTTATAAATGAAATTAGAATTTTGACAACTAGGTCCCTTGGCTTAATGGCAGTTTAATTAAAAATGAATACCATTTACTAAAGTGAATAGTAATGTGGTATAAAAGAATACAGTTTAGTAAAATAATACAGTTTAATAAAAAATTAAAATTTATATATATAATCTACTAGCAATTAAGTATGATTAAAGCATAAGCAAAACCGTCCAGGGTACGGAGGCTTCCCACCCTCTTTCACGTTCAAAACAAAGCACTTCAAGCTAAACTCATATACTGTATGCTTATACATATTCATTAATGTTTCCTGTAAGTTTCCTCCTATTTCTGATTTTTCTGACTTTACATCATTTTCCTTCACGGCACATGCCTCACTTGTTGTTAGGAGGTCTTCAGTCTTCTTTTGGTGGTCTTTTGGCAAAGGCTTCTCCTCATCCTCATGGTCCTTTGGATAACCTTACAGGTTTGTATGTGCGTACTAAGCCTTGTGTTATATTAATCTACTAATTAGCCTTATATTTACTAGTCCTTACGTCCAATGCTTAAATTTGTTCTAATTTTGGTCCATCTCAAGGCCATTTTGGTCTTGAGACACCATTTATCTTCTAAACTACATCCTGTACCTTAATTTTGACATGTAACATCTGCAAAGGGGCACATCTGCTTTGTAACACTGATTCTTGATTGTTTCTAATAATAACTTTAATAACAGCTACAATTTAGTTAGCACAAACCAATTCCATTTATTACCACTGCAAATACGCCTTATGCACCTTTTTATTGGTTTCCATGCTAACGGCCTTGCTTTCTTCCTTGCTATGGATAAACCTGTATTTTCTCAATTTCTTCTTTTGCTACCTCAATTGTTTGGCCTGCAGACCAGTTGCTAAGCCCATCCACATTCACCTCTTAGTCTTCAGAGGGAAACTTTGAGCACAGTGAGAATCTCCCAGTGTGCAAGAGGGTCCCTGTGTGCCAGCTGCAGCTGGGGCCTCAGCCAACTCCTCTCTCAACAGGTTCCCCTCTGCAGCTTCACAGGAAAAGCCAAACACCTCCCTCAGGGACACCTGCACCACACATTTCACATCTCCATGCCCATACGTGATGTCCCTGTCACAGCTGCATTACCAGCTTGCTGCTGTGCAGATGCTGCCACCACCCAAAGCAAGGCCCTGTGTCCCTGAAGGGACCTGCCCTGCTCTGTGGCCTGGACTGAAGGTGGGTCCCTCCTGCCAGGGCAGGGCCTGACACAGCTCTTCTGTTCCAATAAAGAGATGGAGCTGTCACCCCAGTGTCTGGCTGGTACCACCAGCAAAGCCCACACAGCACCAGCCCTGGCTGAGCTCCATGTCCAGGAGCAGGCGGGGCTGACCACGGTGTGGGCAGGCAGGAGCCAGGCAGGGGCTGCTGTGACCAGCAGCGGGGCCCCGAGGGGCTGGGGGAGTCTGTGTTGAGTGTCCCTGGGCTGAGGGCACATTTCCTTCAGTGGCATCACCTGGGCCTGGACCTCCTCCAGTGCCATGCCCAGGAAAAGAGGCAACCATCAAGAGCATCTCCTGGGACAGAACATGACCAGCAATGTCAGCAGGCAAAACCAAGGTTTTGTTTAGCAATGACCCTTTGATGAAGTCAAATATTTACAATCAGTCCCGTACAGTTTGGAGTACAGATGGGAGTACACTCGGGGGGTACAGCCAAGGCCATGAGGTCACAGCAGTCTCTGGGGTGACAGCAGGCTGAAGTCACAGCAGGCTCTGAGGTCACAGAGGTCCCAGAGCCCCGTGGTTGCACAGCACCACAAGGACCGAGCAGTCAGTCCTTGACCACGACTGTTGTGGCAGCAGCGGCGGCGGCAGCAGCGGTGCTGACATTGGGACAGCGGTGTCAGGACAGTGGTGGCAGCAAGAGCTGCAGGACTGGCAGTGGACAAGGCACCATGGCCTTTGCTCTGCGCCTCTTCCTCCTGCTCCTCCTGGCAGTGGCCCTGCCTGACAGGGCTGCCCAGGCTGCTCCGTGGCGAGCAAGGCGAGCAGGTGAGCCCAGGGCCTGGCTTCCCTTTCCTGAGACAGCACTTCCTTCTCCCTGGGAAGCGTTGGGGATGGTTTTCCCCAGGGCTTCAGGGAGGGTTTCCTCTATGGATGGGAGAGAGTCCCCAGGGGCCCTGGGCTGGTCCCGCTGCCCCACCAGGGATGTTGCATGGGGCCTGCAAAGAGGGTGGAGAGTGTTCAGAGCCAGCCCAGAGCTCTCCAGGCCCCTCTGCAACTTTGGCCATGTCCATTGACATCTGGCTCCCACGGCCTTTCCCAACCCCCTTGCAGTGCCCAGTTCCCTAAGGCAGAAGGGGGTCCCAGCACACCATGGAATGGTTCTGATCTGTGCTCCCTTCTAGATGAGGGTGGTAGGAAGGCTTCTCCAGCAGCTTGGCTTCATGAAGATTTTCTGCCTCTGGAGCCCCATGCAGGTATGTTCTCACTGTCCCAACAAGAAATAATCATTGACAACCTGTCACAAACCAGGTGACAGAAGCTTCTGTGGCTGTTGAGTTACAGGTGTGTCTGCATCAAGGACATTTCAAGCTCCTTTTCTGGTTGCTGCACGCAAGCCCAGCTCCCATCACGGGGGTGAGTGGTGTGTCCTTGCTGATCCCACAGGCTTGAGCCCTGGTTCTGTGGGATCCATTCATCTGAAATGGAAATACTTTCTGTTAAGGTTCTCTGAGAGGGAGGAATAAACCCACAGAAGACAAGATGCTGAGTGAACTGGATAGACGCTATGGTGGGTCCATGTCCTTCAGCCTTCTCCTGAGACTCAGCAGCCGGGGGCTTTCTCTGCACATCTGGACATGCCGTGCCTGGCACAGTGGGAAGGGATCCATGGCAGCCTTGCTGCCCCGCTGCTGCTTTCTTGGCCTGCAGGGCTGTTTCCCAGCCTGGCCTGGCTACAGCTTCTCCCCAGCCTCTGCAGGAAGGCATTTGGCATCAGCTGACAGGGAGCCCAAACTGCAGCACAGGCCATGCAGAGCCAGAGATCCCTTGCAATTTCCCAGTCTTGGGGTAGATGTGGAATGGCAGCTCTTTGGAGGAGGGAAGGCCCTGGCCTGGCTCCGAAGTTTTGATGGCTTCCTGAACCTTATTCATGACTTGGACAAGTATTGCCTTTTGAAGATGCCACCTTCCTGTTGGGGAACAGCCCCACCTGATCCAGCTGTGGCTCTTCTTTTCTCCAGAGATGAACCCTAAGGCTGTGCTGAAGGCAGCGTTTCCCGGAGGAAGCAGTGGCTCATGGGCAGCCTCTGCTGCAGGAAGGGAGGCCATGCCAGGCACAGTCCCAGGAGGTAATTGCTGTGCCTCTGGGCCTGAGCCCTGCTGAGGCTTGAGCTGCCATCTCTGTTGCTTGGCTTTGTGAGCACAGTGCAGAGGAATTATCCTGAGCAGGCTCAGGGCACTCGGCTACTGAGCAGTTCTGCTGAAGTCCCTCCATGGGAGACACATCCCAAAACCTGGCAGCGGCTGCAAGGAATGCCCATGGTGGGGAAAGGGCTGAGGGGAGGGTAAAGCTCCAGTGTGCCCTGAGAGGGCCTGGCTCTGTCCCCTTGGGCTGGGGGAGCTGTCCCAGCTGAAGGACGGAGGGCAGGAGAGAGGGCAGGACGGAGGTAGGGATGTCTGTGGCACTGAATGCTGCAGTTTGGCCCAGGGCTTAATGGTTTCCTCTGTGGCAGGGAGAGCCCCTGGGCCCTGGGCTGGTGCCGCTGCCCCACCAGGGATATTGCACAGGGCCTGCAAAGAAGGTGGAGAGTGTCCAGAGCCAGCCCAGAGCTCCCCAGGCCCCTCTGCAGCTTTGGCCATGTCCACTGACATCTGGCTCCCATGGCCATCCCCCGACCCCCTTGCAGTGCCCAGTTTCCTAATGCAGAAGGGGGTCCCAGCACACCATGGAATGGTTCTGATCTGTGCTCCCTTCCAGATGAGGGTGGTAGGAAGGCTCCTCCAGCAGCTTGGCTGCATGAAGATTTTAAGCCTCTGGAGCCCCATGCAGGTATGTTCTCACTGTCCCAACAAGAAATAATCATTGACAACCTGTCACAAACCAGGTGACAGAAGCTTCTGTGGCTGTTGAGTTACAGGTGTGTCTGCATCAAGGACATTTCAAGCTCCTTTTCTGGTTGCTGCACGCAAGCCCAGCTCCCATCACAGGGGTGAGTGGTGTGTCCCTGCTGATCCCACAGGCTGAGCCCTGGTTCTATGGGATCCATACATCTGAAATGGAAATACTTTCTGTTAAGGTTCTCCGAGAGGGAGGAACAAACCTACAGAGGATAGTAAGTCGCTGGAGACATCCAAACACATGGATAAGATGTTGAGTGAACTGGAGAGACGCCATAGTGAGTCCATGTCCCTCAGCCTTCTCCTGTGACTCAGCAGCCGGGGGCTTTCTCTGCACATCTGGACATGCTATGGCTGGCACAGCAGGAAGGCATCCATGTCAGCCTCGCTGTCCCACTGCTGCTTTCACGGCCTACAGGGCTGTTTCCCAGCCTGGCCTGGCTGCAGCTTCTCCCCAGTCCCTGCAGGAAGGCATTTGGCATCAGCTGACAGGGAGCCCAAACTGCAGCATGGGCCATGCACACCCTGAGATCCCTTGCAATTTCCTGGTCTTGGGCTAGATCAGGTGTAGGGGCTGTTTGGAGGAGGGAGGGCCCTGGCCAGCCCAAATAACCTGGCCTTTCTCCTGATCCTTAACCATGACTTTAACAAATATTGCCACTTGAACATGCCACCTCCTCAATGGGGAATGGTTCTATCTGATCCAGCTGTGGCTCTTCCTTCCTCCAGAGATGAACCCAAAGGCTGTGCTGAAGGTGCCATTTCCCGGAGGAAGAAGTGGCTCATGGGCAGCCTCTGCTGCAGGAAGGGAGGCCATGCCAGGCACAGTCCCAGGAGGTAATTGCTGGGCCTCTGGGCCTGAGCCCTGCTGAGGCTTCAGATGTAAATCTCTGCTCCTTGGCAGTGCCTGCCTTTCAGGGATTTTGCACAGAGCATGGAAAAGGTGTTGAGAATGTCCAGAGCCAGTCCAGAGCTTTCCTCAGGCCTCTCTGCAGCTTTGGCCATGTCCATTGACATCTGGCTCCCACGGCCTTACGTGACCTCCTTGCAGTGCCCAGTTCCCTAAGGCAGAAAGGGATCCCAGCACACCATGGAATGGTTCTGATCTGTTCTCCCTTCTAGATTGGGATGGTGACATGGAGCATCTGGAAGTGCTGGTAAATGGCGGTTTGAAGACCTTGCCAGATGCTGGAGGCAAGTTCTCAATGTCCCTTTCCGCACAGAACAATCCGTGTCAAGGTGGCAAAAGCTCACTCATGTGCCATTTCCCTCAAGAGTCTGAAGGTTGACGGATTCTGGAAACCTTGCCCTGCTCCCTTCTGGAGCCCTGAGTGATCCCACAGCATTGCTGTCAGTGGGAGGAAGGAGCATTTAGCTGTCAATCCTCTTCCTGTGTGTAATGCCAGTGTCTCCTTCCGTGTGCTCTGTACAGCCACGGAGAAGAGCAGAGAGGGAAGGGCTGGGCTCAGGGCTGTGCCCTGGGGCTCTGCCTTGTGTGGCTCCTTTCTGGCCCCAGGGAACCTGAGATGCTCCTGCTCCAGCTGCCAAGCCCTGGCCCTGCTTGAGGCTCAGTTCAGAGCTGCTGGCAGCTCCAGGGAGTCCTTTCTCCCCTGACTGCCGTGCAAGGGGCTCCTTCCATCCCACTGTGGGCCCACTGCAGGCACGTGGTCCCCCTGCCCTTGCTACTGAGTTGAAAGCAGAGATGAGGAAGTGCCTTGGAGGGCAGCAGTCACCTGGGTGTACTCACTGCCACTCCAGCCTGAAGAAGAATCTTCAGCAGTGTCACGGGAGTTGTTCTGTCCTGACTTTCTTTGCAGATGAACCTGATGATGAAGATGATCCGGATTCCCAATCCATATCAGTTACTGAGCCTGATGATGAGGAAGATTATGAGGGTAGGTCAAGGCCTTTCCCCCTGGGAGAGCCGCCAGCTCAGAGCCCAAGGCTTGGCCACGGTGGCATCTCTGCAGGTGCCAGGACAGAGCCGTGCATGGTTGTGCCCTCACCCTGCGTGATCCTCTCACTGCTCCTGTGGCTCAGTGCTGCCTGTGCAGATCAGCAGACATGACTGAAGCTTCTGTGGCTGTTGAGTTATAGGTGTGTCTGCAGGGAGGACTTTCCCAGCTCCTGAGCTAAATTCTGCCAGCAAGCCCAGCTCCCATCGCTGGGGTGTGTGGTGCCTCCCTGCTGATCCCACAGGCTGACCACTGGTTCTGTGGGATCCATTCCTGAGAAATGCAAATACTTTATATAATGGTCCCCTGAGAAAGAAGGACAAACCTATAGGAGATAGTAATGTAGCAATGGGGGAACTCAAATACCTGGACATAGTCCTGAATGATCTGGAGGGACGCCATGGTGGGTCCATGTCCCTCAGCCTCCTCCTGACACTCAGCAGCCAGGGGCTTTCTCTGCACACCTGGACACGCCGTGCCCGGTACAGCAGGAAGGGATCCATGGCAGCCTTGCTGCCCCACTGCTGCTTTCATGGCCTACAGGGCTGTTTCCCAGCCTGGCCTGGCTGCAGCTTCTCCCCAGCCTCTGCAGGAAAGCATTTGGCATCAGGTGACAGGGAACCCAAACTGCACCATGGGGCACGCACACCTTGAGATCCCCTGAAAATTTCCAGTCTCAGGCTAGTTCAGGTTTAGGGTCTGTTTGGAAGAGGGGTGGCCCTGGAGCATTTCCAAAACCGTGGGCATTTTCCTGATCCTTATCCATGTCTTTGACAAGTATTGCCTGGAGAAGACCAGCACAGCACAGAGAAATTGTGCCATTCGAGCTCAGGGGGTTGAGCAGTCTTGTGCCAAGGGGTGGCAAGGTGCCTGCAGGCCCCAGCTCTGGGGGAAACAGAGAACGTCCTGGCTGTATCCAGCGTGCTGCCAGCTCAGCAGTGGAGCACAGCAAAGGCTCACGCTGCCCATTGCTCCCACAGATGCAGCTGGCACCACAGCACATGCTCAGAAGATCTGGGAGAGCATGAGAAGAGTTTTCTACCAGGGAACAGATGGTTTGATTAAGTTAATGGCCATTGTGGCTGGTGGAGCAGTTTTCCTGATGATGTGCTGTGCCGGAATCTGGTATTGCTGGAAGGGAAAACGGTGAGTGTTTTGCGATCTCAGCCTCAAACAGCTTCTTGAAAGGCTGCTCATAGTCAGGAAACATTCCCAGTGAGGCTGCTGTGCACTTGTGGGTAGGCCTTGGTTGCCCAAATAACTCTGCTGAGAGTTCTGCTGCTGCCCAGGCCTTTCATTGGCCTCTTAATTGCTGGGCCTTGTCCTGGGGAGCCCGCTGGGGCTGCAGCCAGTGCTGGCTCCCACTGAGGCTGCCTGGCCAAGAGCAGCCCCAGGAGCAGTGGGCAGAGGCAAAGCAAGGTGGGCAGGAGAAAGAGCGGGGACGAGATTGCCCTTGAAAGGCAGAGGTGCTCTGGGGCCCGCTCCCGGCCAGGGACCCTGCCCAGAGCCATCCCCTGCTCGCTGGGGCCTTGAGGGGCAGCTGTCCAGCTGGGCCAAGCTGTGCCAGCAGCTCCAGTGGTGCTGGGGAGCCTTGGCCGCTCTGGGCCCTGCTGTTCAGGAGGGTCCCTGAGTGCCAGCAGTAGCTGGGGGCCTCAGCCACCTCCTCTCTCCACAGGAGCACCTCTGCAGCTTCAGAAGAGCAGCCAAAGATTCCAGTGTCTGAGAAGCTGACCTGTTATCCTCGCTCTCCACATCTCTCCCTATCTGCTGTGCTGCAGCTGCAACCCCGTCTTGAGGGCATCCCAAGACCCACACCTCCCAAGCGAGACCCTCTGCCCCTGAGCCCCCTGGCCCTGTTCCCTGGCCAGGACTGAAATTGGGCAGCCCCTGTCCACCAGAGTGTTGCCGCCTGTTAGTTTACCTTCATTAAGTATGTTTGTTCACCTTCATTGAGTTTAGAGTTGGTTTGCCCCAGTTACTCCCCACTATCCCGATATAGTTTGTTCCCAGTTGCCTGTCATTGTAAACCTCTCCCCTCTTTCCAGATTGTTCCCCATCCATCACTTTGGTCCTACCCCCAAGCCCTATCAATCTATGTACACCACACCTTTTGTTCTGGTTCCTTCCCTGCTCATCATCCCTTACTCGATGCCCTATTGGTTGTATAGCTATCCTACCTCCCCCAAGTCCCTACCATTGGATTTGTGTATTGTAACCCCTTCCCACAACACCTCCCCTGCTGCAATATTATTGGTTGTTGTATGAGCCGCCCACGGGCTTTAAAACCTGGTGCACAGAGGTGCCCAGGGGCTCGGCTCGGACTTTCTCCTTGAGATCCCAGCCCTGTCCCTCATCGCCTTCTCCCTGCACCTGCTGGAATAAACTTGTTCCTGGGAAATTGGAGGACTCCGAGCACTCTCTCTCCCTTTACTTCACCTCGTGTCGCCCTGCATACTATAGAGCCCAAGCCCAAAGGAGCTCTAGAGGTTCCAGGTCGAGCCACATAGTGCTCACCTGGTTCCCCACTCCTGCCGCCGACGCTTGGCACAAGCTAGCCGGGGCGTGAAGGGCCGAGCAGGCAGCGACACCAGAGCAGGGGTTGGCCCATGTTTTTTGTTCAAATAAAGAGATGGAGCTGTCACCCCAGTGTCTGGCTGGTACCACCAGCAAAGCCCACATGGCACCAGCCTCGGCTGAGCTCCATGTCCAGGAGCAGGCAGGGCTGACCATGGTGTGGGCAGGCAGGAGCCAGGCAGGGGCTGCCGTGACCAGCGGTGGGGCCCCGAGGCGCTGGGGGAACCCGTGCTGAGCATCCCTGGGCTGTGAGGGCACATTTCCTTCAGTGGCATCACCTGGGCCTGCACCTCATGAGGCACACAGGGAAAATTTGGGCTCTCTCCTAAGGTGTGCAGGGATTCCCCATGAGGAGTGCAGTGGGGTTAAATTGAGAGGGTTTTTTACTCTTCTCAGCACAGCAAAGGGGACAGTCTTGGCCAAGGTTTTGCAGAGCTGGGAGGAAGCCTCTTGTGAGCCCTTGGGCCCGGCCTGTGGGCACAGCGGGCAGGTGGAGCCCATCCCTTGAGGCCAGTCCGGGCTGCTCGGGCCAGGCTGGGCCGGGTGAGCCGGGCCATTCTCTGGGGCACAGGAGGCACCCAGGGCTATAACTGGGGCCGTGGCTTTTCAGCTTGAAGGGAGGCTGGCTCTGTTGGTTCAGAGGGCACAGCTTAGATCCCAGTTACCTTTGTAAACCTGCTGGGGAAGTGTTGAGGGCAGAGAGTTCCAACCCTTCTCACTGGGAAGCTGGGCTGATGCTGTGGGGTTTTTTAATTTTTTGGCCTCTAAATTTGTGTCCTGGCAGAGGATTAAGTTTGCTTGCTCTCAGTAAGCCCCTTTTCTTCTTGGTGCTGTTGTAAATGAAATTAAAATCAGACAACAAGATCTATTGAGTTAACAGCAATTAAATAACAAGGGAAAAAATTATACAACTTAGTGAATTGAATACAAGGATGCAATATAATAAAATAATACTATTTAGTGGATTGAATAGAAATTTGGTATAAAAGGAAAACAATTCAGTAAAAGAGTACAATTTAGTGAATATCTTCATATATATATATATATATGTGAATATAATTTGCTAGTAATTGAGTATGATTAAAGCATGAGCAAAACTGACTGGGGTATGGGCAGGGCTTCTCACCCTGCCTCACGTACCAAAACAAAGCAATTCAAACTAAACTTATATACTGTATGCTTATACATATTCATTAATGTTTCCCCTAAGTCTCTTCCTATTTTTGATTCTTTAATTTTACATCACTATTCTTCATGGTGCAAGCCTCACTTGTTGCTAGGGGGTCTTCAGTCTCCTTTCGATGGTATTTTGGATGAAGGCTTACACTCATCCTCATTGTCCTCTGGATAACCTTACAGGTTTTGCATGGGTACTAAGTGTTATGTAAATAAGCATTGTGTTCCACTAATTAGTCTTACACTTCATAATCTTCAGGCCTATGCCTAAAGTTGTTCCAACTTTATCCATCTCAAGGTTGATTTCTTCTTGGGACACCACTTACCTCAAAACTACATCCTGTACCTTAATTTCAACACGTAACATCTGCAAAGGGGTACATCTGCCTTGTATCACCAATTCCCTTGATTGCTTCTAATAATAACTTTCCAAATAGTTACAATTTAGTTAGCACAAATCATTTCCATTTATTACGCTCCCCAAATTCCACTCCCAACATCTCCCCCGCTTCCAGCTCAGGATGGTGCCCCAATGAGACCCCTCCCCAAATCCCACCCCCAAGACACCTCCCCATTGCTGGAAAATCCCCCAAATCTCACTCCAAAATCAGAAATCCTCCCTGAGACCCCTCCCCAAATTCAGGCCTCCCCAAAATGCCCCTCCTCACTGGGATTAGGACCTCTCCCCATCAATGGAAATTCCCCCAAAAGACAAAAAATCCTCCCCAAATCCCCTTCCCAAAATCAGAACTCCACCAGGACCCCTGAATTTCCCCCCAAAACCATCAAATTTTCCCCCCCAAATCCCCAATTTTTTTCCCCAAATCCCAAATCCTCTCCCTAAAAACCCCAAAGTTCTCCCCAAAGCCCCAAACTTCCTCCCCAGACACCCAAATGTTAGAAAAAAATCCTTAAATTCTTGCCCTAAAACCCCAAAATTCCCCCCAGGACCTTCAGAGTTTCACCCCAAAACCCCAAATTTCTCCCTGAACCCCCAAATTTCTCCAATTCCACCCCAAATCCTGGGAGAACTCCCCAAAAAACAGGAAGCCTTCCCAAAACCTCCACCAAAACTGCAACTCTCTCCCCAAAAATCACCAAAAATCTGAGAACATAAATTTTTTCATACCTTGGGTGGGGGGAGAAACACCAGAAATTTCAGGATTTTTCCCGTTTTTTTGGGGAGGGGGGTCTCCCTGTTTCCTGTCCCCCCAGGTGACCCCACCCCAAAATTCCTGCCCCTTGGCCCCCCAAATTAAGTGTAAATAAATAAAAAGATGAAAAAAGGAAAAAAAAAGGGGGGGGAAGGTAAAAAAAAAAAAAAAAGCCAGAAAAAATTTAAAAAAAACATTTTCTCACCTCAGTTTGGGGGGAGGGGGATGGAGGAAACATTGGGGGAGGGGGTGAACTTCCAGGAAAAAAAAATTGAGGGACCCCCCGTGTCCTGGGTTGATTATGATGTTAAATTGTATCCCCATTCGTCCACCTAACCCAGACACAGGTTTTGTATTCTTAAAATTCCATCTAAGAGTAAAAGTGAGTGGAAAAGAAGCACCGAACCTGTTATCAGACTGTACTTGCTCCCCCCACATCGGGAGTTTTGACTACAGCACAGACAGACAACAAGACACAGATCGCCTTGGCTTTCCAACTAGCCGGAGCAGAGAGGTCTTCCTGGACTGTTTTCTTTCCCTTTTTCTGAAACGAATCGAACCTGCTCTGGACTGGGGACTCGGGGGAGCACCGGGAGCTTGCACCCGTGGACTACCGGGAGCCCAGCTTGGGCAGCGGCATTTTCCAGCACCAGAGGGACTGATAACAGAGCGAACACCCACAGGAAAGAGACCCTCTGAAGTTTGTCATCTCTTCTGAATGGCGAGAGGTTTTGTAATTTGATATCGTTCATTCTTGTGCTGGGTAGAGCTGTGCCTGTGAAATAAACAGGATTTTCCAACTTCTTTCAGAGAAATCTCTTCCGAACCGGTTGAGGGGTGGGAGAAAAGGGCCACCTGGGTTTGCTTCCCGGGGGGAGGCCCATTGGAGGTTTTCTCCCAAATTTGCCCTAAACCAGGACAGCGGCCCTCGGCAGTTGGCGGCCTTTGGGGTGGAGCCCAGTGGCACGCGAGCGGCCTTTGGTGGCTGCTGTCGGCCGCCCGCTGGGCAGACCTGCTGTCGGCCGGCGGGCCGCCGTGTGACGCGTCGAGCGGCTCTCCCCTATCGGCCTGAGCGCCTCGCCGCCTTCGCGTCTCCCTGAGAGGGAAGGAGGGAGCCCTCAGAAGCCGGCGGCGCTCCCTCCCGCGTCTGGGCCCGAGCAGATGGCGGCCCTGCTCCCGCCTCGGTTTCTGCCCGGCCGGCTCGGTCAGCGGGGCTGCCGTCCGCCTGCAGGTTTCGGTGGGGCCGGCCGGGGGCGAGCGGGAAGGAAGCCGCCGTCGGAGCGAAAGCCTCCGAGAGAGCGCCGGCGAGAAAGCTTCCTCGGAAAGGGAGGAGACCGAGCCTCAGGCCGCCGGCGGTCCCGTCGGCCCGCTCCTCAGCCCCCGCAGGCGTTGTCGCGGTGCCGAGCGGCCGGCCGCTTGAGGAGCCGCCTGGGCCGTGGGCGGGGAGGGGCCGACGGCGGCGGCCCGAACCCAAGCCGCAGGGGGGCGGGGAAAGCCCAGAAGGCGGTGCCAAGGCAGGGTGACGTCAGAGGGCGGGGCCGCCCGGCGAGCCCCCGGAGGCGGGCCCGGGGCCAAAGACCTGCGCGGACCGCCGAAGAGCCGGCCTGTGCAAGCGGCCGCCCGCTCGCCGCCTCTGCCGGGGATTCGAGTCGAGTCACGCCGGGGGCCGGCGGCTTCCAGCCGCGTCCCACCGCCCGCTTCCGCCTGCTTCCTTTTCCCCGCTGTCCGCCCCGAGGTGCCGCTTGCTGGCTGGTGCCGTGTCTGCTCCCCGCGGGGTGGGGACGCCCCGTTGCCGGCCTGTGCAAGCGGCCGCCCGCTCGCCGCCTCTGCCGGCGACTCGAGTCGAGTCACTATGACTCTTAACAGAGGTAAGTTTGCATTCCTAACTGGGCTTAGCCGCTGAAATCAGACCTCCTCGTGGTCCCGCTGGATACCCGCAAGGGTAACTAGCTGATTTCTGCCCCAGTGTGAGTGAGGTTGTGTTTTTCACTGCCTCCCTGCCTTTGGACTCGCCACCCAAAGTGCAGTTTCACGATTTTGCGTCGAAAAGTTATCGGCAGAAGCTCCTTAAAAGCTCCCTGCCTGAAACCGAGCCCGCGATCAAGTTGGGCAAAGCTGACAGCGCTTGAGGGGGTGCTGTTAGTCAATATTCCCTCAATTGGACTTAGTTTTACTTTGAAAGGGCACCACGGTAAAGGCTTTAAAGCTACTCCGTGTGTCCACGGCAACTCAAACTAATTTTAAAGACTGGTATATAAAATCGCCACAAACCCCAAATTTTAAACCCTCAGAATTGGGAAGGGAGGTTTGGAAAAGTTTAAAACTGGAGTTCTACAACTCGATGCATTGTGCCGAAGAATGTAATGCCCATTGTGTGGGGCGGGAGGGGCTGGAGGAATACCCTGATGTGTACTGTGATGATACAATGACTTCCTTATCTCTAGATGATAACGGGATTGATAAGAGCCAGGAAAGGACTGCCACACCCCCACCCACCCAGGAAGAAGCAGCAGTTTTATCAGAGCCAGAGGAAACCGCTATTCAACCACCAAACAATGGGGAATCAGAAGACTGCCCTGTCATATCAGTTCCAGATGAGAATCCACCCTGCCCGTGCTGCGGTATTAAAACGAATAAAATGCCTGGATTAATTGAACATTTACTCAGAGCACATGGAATTAGAGAATGCAAATTTAAATGCACCAAATGTGATTTGGAAAATACAAATTTTCACAGCATTGCCTGCCACTATCCAAAATGCAAAGGTAAAATAAAAAAACCATCCCCAGGAAAATGGCCCTGCAATGTATGCCAGATGAGTTTTCAAACTAAAATTGGACTGGGACAACATAAAAGAATTGCACATCCAGCAGTCAGAAACCAGGAGAGGCTAGAAGCCATGAGACCAAAAGAAACATCAGCAAGAGGAGCCCACAAGAAATGCTGGAGTGAAGAGGAGGAAAATCTGCTAATCCAACTAATAAAACAATATGAGGGTAATAAAAACATTAATAAACTGATTGCTGAACACATCCCATCCAAAACTGCAAAACAAATCAGTGACAAGAGATGCTATCTGATGTTAAAACAACAAGCCTCAATTGGATTACAAACTAACAGAAAAACAGAAGAGCAGCCACAGGAAAAAATTCAAAAGCCATCAAAGCGTAAAGAAACCAAAATAAAGCAGTTGAAAAAACACTAGGAAGATATTATCCCATCAAAGATCAGTGATGGCACCTTCATTTTGTATCAGGAAGCCTTCCAAGAAATTCTCAAAAAGAAAAATAAGAATCCCACCCACACCATTAGTGAAATAACCAAAGACTGCATGAAGGTATTTAAAGAGATGCACAGCTGGGAAAAGAACACGGCCTCGTCCGTGGGGCTGTGCCTGGCTGTGCTGCTGGAGCTCCACAGGGACCTGATCTGGGAGGCTCTGTCTGCTGTGGCCACCTGATCCAGCAGGCATTCTCCATTTATTTCAAGACTGTTCTTTTATCATTTTTCTGTAGTGTATAAATAAAAGATGTGTTCTAATAAACAGACTGCAAGACTGTTCTTTTGCTGCCCAGGGTCTGCAGGGCATAGGGGAAGAGGGGGAAAAGGGTCTTTGTGCTCAGCAATCTGCCCAGGTGTGCAGTGGTGCAGGAAAACTGGCCAGAAGCCCCTTGGCCTTTGGTGGTTCTGCTGAAGGCACAAGCCCTGTCCCAGCCTGACAGCACCATCTGTGTCCTCCTGCCCATGTGGTGCTGGCTGGATTGCTGAGGGCTCCCAGGTGCATCTTGATCCAGCTCCATGAGCAGCCCCCAGGCTTGATTTGCCTTGTTCCTGACAGCCGGCTGCTCTGATGCTTCCCTGGGGCTCCTAACTGGAGCAGGTTTATCTGAGGGGGGTGAGAATGCCAGGATGTGCCAGGACCAGAGCCCTGGGGTTTCCAAGGAACAAACCATCAATCCCCTTTTCCAGGAGATCCCAACCCTCTGAATCACACCAGGGATAGAGAATAGCAGAATCGCTGGAGTGCTTAAGACCGGAATGCTGGGAAAAAACCTGATCTTTAATTAACCCCATTTCCTGATGGGAAATAATCCAGGATTTCAGTTCCTGGAATTGGAAAAAGAAGGAAATGCTTTTTTGGGAGGTGCGATTGGTCCTCCTGGACAGGGGATTTCCCTAATCCATCCTTCCCTGATTGAGGAATGGAAGTTTGTGGGATGAGCCAGGATTAACAGACCCCTCCCTCAGGTGTGTGATCCAAGATTTTTCTGCTTTTTCCCAGCCCAGGTGAGCCATGTGCAGCATTCCAGAGGGATGGAGCTATCATGTTTGTAATCCATGATTTTCCCATTTTTTCCCCAGTTGTTCCCAGTCCAGGTGAGCCGTGTGCAGCCTTCCAAATGGATTGGTTCAAACCAGGAAGGATTTTATTTCCCATGGGAATAAACCTGGGCTCCAAAACACTCCCAGAATGGCAAAATCACAATTTTAGCAGTTTTTTTCCAGCTCCACATTGCAGGAATTCATGGATCTGCTGATGGTGATAGTGGATGCTCATCCCAAATAATCTGCCTGTTTGTCTAAGAACACTCCGGTGATGGTGCTGATACAAGTTGTGCTGATTCAGTCTGCTGAGATTTTTGGGGATTTTTTTTTTGTGATTTCAGGGGTCTGGGAGGGGCGGGGGGGGGCAGTACACAATCTGGATCTGGAAAAATACCGAATAGTGCAGGGAATGAGGAAATTGTCATGGAAACAAGCACAGAGGAACTGGGAAAAGAATTTTTAAGAAGCGAAAAAAAGGATAACATTCCAACCAAATGCACTGGATGCGTATGGATGCTGAAAGCAGGCAGGGAGCACAGAGCCTGTGTGAAACTGAGTCACACAGGCTTCTCTCTCTGGCCTGGGAAAGCATAAGAAGGAATCCCAACAGTCCTTGTTAAAGGACACCAGTTGGCAGGTGTTGTTTAATCGAGGGCTGGTGTTCCACTTAACCAATGATGGTGATGTGTACCTTTAATGAGCAATGGGAGTTTTACCTCTCAGACCTTCTCAAACATGTGTATAAAAGAAGATTAAGAATAATAAACTTTGCTCTCTTGGACAATGCAGCCAAGGGAGTCAGTGTCGTACTCCTCGCCATTCCTAATACAGTGCAAGAGAAAAGAATAACTTGGAGGTGGAATAGGAGAAATTCCAATACAACAGGTTACCAAGGCCTGGGAGGGCCCAAATTTTTCATTTTATTTGGGAAATTTTTTGGTGTTTATCAATGTTATTGGATTTTTTTTTCCAAGAAAATCCCACTTTTCCTTTCTGATGGGACTGGCAGTTGCCTCCTGTTCTTGTAGTTCTGATTTTGCCCATCCTCATTCCCAAAAGTTTTTCGAAACTTCTGTAAAATGATGAAAATGATGATGGACTGTGGCCTTTTTTCTTTCTCCTTACTTGTGATGCTATTGCAGTGAAAAGAAGAAAAAACACTGATAAAAAATGGGAAAAAAAATATAAAAATATCAGCATTTTACCATGTATCAGTGCCTGGCTATTTCTTTTAAAGCTTTGTTTGGCTAATGTTCTTTTTGCTATAAAATAGAATTAAATGAAGCCCTGGGGAGGTTTAAGAAAAAGAGAAAAAATGTAAATTAAAATTTTAAATTTGGCTTCTTTTTCACAGGAGCAATCCTTTTAGACTACAAATAAAATAAAAAAAAAATCCCACAAAAAGAGCAATAGAAGAAATAATCATAATCACAATTGTCTGTATTCTGAATATTTATTCTTTGTAGTTTTTTGGGGACTAAAAGTTTGCAACTTTATTTTGCTATTTAAAAGACCTTATTTTCTCATGTATTATTCTGGAGAAGAAAACTGCTTTGCTTTTTTTGATTTTTAATTTTTATTCCTTTGAGTTGTCAGCAGTTTTCCTCGTTGAAAATTAAAAAAATAGAGGGATAAAGAGATAAGGGGAAAAAAGAAATAAAAAAGATTAAAATAAAGGAAAAATCTCTTGAAAATATAAAAACTAAACAAAAAATTCAGTTACACTGTTTCTAGTGTGTGACAGAGTGCCTTGATTTTTCCATGATGCTTGGTGCTTTCCGGACTTGTAGAGTTGTCTGGACACGATGTTGAGCTTGGCAGAGATTCCACAGCTGCTGGAGCCATTCCCAGTTTTCCTTCCCACCTGTAGTTTTTGATACCGTCATGTACATGACCATTTTTCGCAGTAGTTGTGCCATTTTTCATATTCCTGATGCCCGGAATGCTTTTATTCCATTGAAATTTGTTTCAGCAGCTGGAAGATTTGAAATTCCCAATGCCCAGAATGTGTTATTCTCTAGAAATTAGGAAGGGGAGCTGGAAGATCTGAAATTCCCAAAGCCTGGAATGCTGTTATTCTACAGTGTTGAAGTCTGGAATACAGAGTGTGTGCCCTTGTTTCTGATACTTAGTTATAAGATCCAGAAAAACACTGAATTTCATATAACATGAAATTCATGAGCATGTTTTCATGGTGGTACATGAAAACAAATGTTAAATTTAGATGGAAAAAGCTGAAAGTGTAAGTGTGTAGATTAGAAAGTTCTTTTAAATCACTGGGTGAAAAAGTAAGTTTAGAGAACAAGAGACAAGATGGAGGATTTAGGGTGTTGTCTCTTGTCCCTTCTTCTTTCTTCTTCATCTTCTTCTCCTAGAGGTTTTTGGGTAGTAGTAAGTGATTGGACAGAGAATGCCGCAGCGCATCACAGAGATGATGGGTCATTGGGTCATTAAGAAAAATAATATATGTGTCTACTGTTAACTGGGTAAAAATAGGTATAAAGATAAAAGAACTGCGTATTTCGGGGTCATTTTGTGCATCAGACACAAAGTGTGCCACAAGGCCTTGTTTGTACCATCAGAAGAAAGAAATGTACCATATTGCAAAGATTAACCTTGTGTAGCCAGCCTGGAGAGACCTGTTAAGTTTTCTGATGACCTTTTAATAAACACAAGAAACAAGATTCTAACGAGCTTGGGAGTTTTCTTCAAATCATAAGAACTGAGATAAGCAGGGCTCCCCACGAGGGAGGATCCCAAAAGAATTCAGTCCAAAGGAGGCTGAGAAATCCAAGAATAAAAAGAAAAATACAGAAGAGATGCAGCAGAAACAGAAACAGAAACAGAAAAAGGATATTTATAGAAAAGTTACACACAGGAATTTGGGAGGAGAGCTGGAGGACCTCAAATTGCCAATTCTTGGAATGGTGCTATTCCATGAGAATTTTGTGGGAATTTGGGAGGGGAAATAAAGGATTTGAAATTCCTGATGTCTAGAATGCCATCATTCCAAGAGAATGTAGGTGCAGAACTGGAGGATTGCAAATGGCCAGTACTTGGAATGCCGTTATTCCATAGGAATTGGGTGGGAATTTGGAAACGGAACTGGAAGATTCAAATTTCCTGATGCTCGGATTGCCGTTATTCTATGGGAATTTGGGAGGGGGGATGGAAGATTTGAAATTCCTGAAGCTTGGAATGCTGTTAATCCATAGGAATTCGGGAGTGGAAATGGAGGATTCCAAATTCCCAATGTGTGTAATGCTGTTATTCCATGGGAATTTCAGGAAGGAAGCAGGAGAATTCTTAATTCCTGACACCCAGAATGCCATTATTCCATGGGAATTTGAGAGGGGAGGTGGAGGAGTCAAAAATCCTGATGCCTGGAATGCCATTATTTCATGGGAATTTGGGAAGGGAACAGGAAGATTTCTAATTCATGACGCCTGGAATGCTGTTATTCCATGGGAATTTGGTGGGAATCTAACAGTGCATATAAAGGATTCCAAATTCTCAATTTCCAGAATTCTGTAATTCTATCTTTTTGGTGGGAATTGGGAAGGAGGGCTGGAAATTTTTTAAATTCTTGATACCCAGAATGCCATTATTCCACAGGAATCTGTGAGGGGAGCTGGAGGATTCCAAATTCTCAATGCCTGGAATGCCGTTATTCCATGGTTTCCATGTGCTGCCCAGCAAATCCAACCCCCGAGCTTCAAATCCAACTTTTGACTTTCAAATCAAACATTTGACCACATAAACCATCTTGGAATTCAAGTCCAACCTCGACCATCAAATTTAACCTTAAAACACCTGGGATGGGATGGGATGGGATGGGATGGGATGGGATGGGATGGGATGGGATGGGATGGGATGGGATGGGATTGATAGGACCAAGCTGCTTTTTTTTTTTCCCAGAATGCAAGAAAGACAGTCAGAAAAGCAGAAGGAAACATAACAGTATCTCTGTACTACTGAATTGTCCTGGGAAACTCAGAAATTGATGGTGTTCTGGTGCTACTGCCAATCCCTTCCATGGAAAAAATTCATTCCAGGAAGGAGCAACATCATCTGACAGATACCCAGAGTTGCCAGCAGTTGCTCCAAGAGCTCCTGCCATCAGCCCCTGCAGGAAGGAGCCCAGCTCCCAATGCACATGGGCTTTGGCTGCCCTCTGGCACAGAAGCCCCTCAGGGGCACAGGTCTCTGGGGCAGAAGAAGGGCACCAGCACTGCCAGGGCTCGGGTGGTGGCAGGTCTGCTTCAGTGGGGACTCTGCCACACCTGCTGATTTCAGTGCTCGCTGGGCCCCAGGGCTCAGAGCAGCATTTGTGCCCTGGCCCACACGTTCCTTGTCTGTGTCACAGCCTGTGTGGGTTTAGGATGGTCACCAGACAGGATGTGTCCCAAGGAGGCTGTGCCAGCTTCTGTGCAAGGCCCCGTGCCCTTCCTGCTGCGGCTGTGTCGGCAGCCCTGGGGCTCCTTCTGCTGCCCTGAGCCCGCAGAGCAGGGCAGCATTTGCTGATGGTTTGAGCTGTTCCTAAATATCCTGTTGGGCTCATTCAATGTGTTCATTCCTTGTTTTCTCACAAACCAGGATTTTTGATTCCCAAACTTTGTCCAGATTGAGGAGGAGGCTGTGAGTAAGAGGAAGATGCCCCAAGACACCCAGGCAGGTGAGGAGGAAGTCAGTGCCCCTTTCCCCCTCTCTCCTGCTCCATCTCCCAGCCCAGCATGGCCCCCAGCTGCAGGAAAACCCCGCTGCTGACGCCGTCCTGCTGGGGACGCACAGGGGAGATCTCCTTCTCCTTCCCTCTGGCATGGAGGCAAATCCCATCCTCTCCTTGTACTTCCTCCCCCAGACGTGGAGCTGAGGATGGAGACCAGAAAGGACAAATCCCCACAGCAGAACCTCATAGACGAGGCTGTTTTGAGTGGCTCCAGAGTGCAAGAATCCAATAAGGAGGAAAATCCCTGGAGATCCTGCAAGAGGAGGGGCTCCAAACCCCTTTTCCTCTGAGGAGGAAAGATCCACCCTCTGACAGGATGGCAGCCAGAGACCCAGCCAGGGCTCTGAGCTGGTGGCCCATGAGCAGCTTCACAATGGGGAGAAGCCCTACAAGTGCTTGGAGTGTGGGAAGAACTTCAGCCACAGCAAGAGCCTGATTTGCCACCAGATGATCCACACTGGGGAATTCCCTATGAGTGTAGGGAATATGGGAAGGGCTTCAGCTGCAAATCCAATCTCATCATCCACCAGCGCATCCACACTGGGGAGAGGCCCTACGAGTGTCCCCAGTGTGGGAAGAGGTTCCAAAGTGGCTCAGATCTCCTCCAGCACCAATGGATTCACACAGAGGAGGGGCCCTTCCGCTGCCCCGACTGAGGGAAGGGCTTCAAGGACAAATCCACCCTCATCACCCACCGGCACATCCACACTGGGGAGAGGCCCTACAAGTGTGGGGAATGTGGGAACAGCTTCAGCTGGAGGTCCCAAATGAGCATCCACCAGATGATCCACACAGGGGAGAGGCCCTACGTGTGTCCTGAGTGTGGGAAGAGCTTCTCAGACAGCTCTCACTTGACCAAACCCCAATGGAGGCACCACTAAGGGAAGCCCTGCAAATGCCCCAAGTGCAGGAACAGCTTTGTGCACTGCTCCAGCTTCATCCCCCCTTGAAGGACTCATGTTGGCAAGACACCTGGTGATCCATGTTCCTTGTGATCCACACCTGTACCTCTTCCTGCCCATGGCAATATCATGATTTTGCATTGTGGAATGTGAGGGTCTGACCATGGCCCTGTCATTAGATTCAATCCCATCTCAGATCATTGCCAGGGGCAGGAAAAGGACTCGCTCTCTCTCTTCCAGGCATGAGAAAATACGTGGCCAGGAAGAGCCAGTTGCTGGTGTTGTAGTTTTCCCTGTAAATAGTTTGTCTTATCCCTCCTGTTACCAAAATTGTTTCTGTTCCTGTTTGTTCCTTATCTCGTTGCTGTTCCCAGCAAATTGTTCTTATCCCAACCTGGGATCTTTGCCTTTTGTGCTTTCCATGGCAGGCAGGAGGGAAGTGAGTGGCAGCGTGGTTTTAGGGGAGCAGGAAATTGGGGAATCCCATTCCTGAAGCCCAGCCCGTGGAAACCGAGCATCCCAGCTGGTGCCAGGCCTGGTTGCCGTGGCAGCAGCCTTGGGAGCGGGTCCCTGGCTGGGGGCTGCAGGAACCTCTTCCCTCTGGTGCCCAGGGACAGGAGTGGAGGGAGCAGCTGGAGCTGAGGCAGGCAGGTTTAGGCTGGATGTGAGGAAAAGGTTTTTCCCCGAGGCTGCTGGGGCACTGAACAGGCTCCTCAGGGAGGGCTCCCAGCTCCAGGGCTGTCTGAGCTCCAGCAGCACTTGGCCAGTGCTGCCAGGCCCAGGCTGGGATTGTTGGGGTGTCCTGTGCAGGGCCAGCAGTTGGACTGGAGGATCCCCATGGGTCCCTCCCAACTCAGCCAATTCTGTGGCTCTGGGATCCCATGAGCCTGGGGATGGGACTGGAAATGGTTGCCATGGCAATGGGCTCTGGCTCCAGGCCTGAGCTGTTGTCCACGGCAACAACTGAGGCATGGGGTCTTCACAGAGCTGCCAAGGGACTGACCATAGCAACAGGGGACTGTGATGGTTGCCATGGAAACAGACCATAGCAACAGGAGGCAGTGGTCATTTCCATGGAAACAGACCATAGTTAGAGGGGACAGTGATGGTTGCCATAGAAATAAATCATAGTAACAGGGGGCTGTAATGGTAGCCATGGAAAGAGACCAGAGCAACAGGTCCTGGTGATGGCTGCCTACCAAGGATCAGATTTGTTACAGACCCTCAGAGGGGATCCATGGGGCCATTCCCAGAGTCTCCAGGCTGTTCAAGAGCTGCAATGTCACAGGCACAGACAGGGGCTACAGAGAGACCTCCCAGGGCTTTCTGGGGATGCTGAAGAGCCGTGTGGTCAGACACAGTCACAGTAATTCCAGGGGACCTTGGGCTGCAAAGGCACCGCTCTGTCACAGGCACTCATGTAGGCTCCACGGTGACATCCCAGGAGTCCCCAGGCTGCCAAAGAGCCGGGATGTCACAGACAGTCCCAGGGCTTCCTGTAATGGGCAGAGTGGGAGCTTCTGGCAAAAGCTTTATTTCTTTATTGGAGAAACTCCTGCTGAGTCATGAAGTGGAGAAATGACACTCAACAGCCACCGTGGATCCTCAAACCCCTCCAGAATGCCTAGACTTACAAATCCCTTCTAAGCAAAGAGACTGGAAGCAGCTGGATCCAATTGCAGCCCCAGACTTTCTCAAAAGGTTTATGTGTACAGATTGGACAGGTGGAATTGAACCGTAATGCAGTTTGTCCCACAGGATTAAAAATTGAATACCATCTGTCTGTTGCCGCTGAAGATGAATAGATCACATGGACACAGGTTGAGGTGTGGTGAAAAGAAGAGAGAGTTTATTTTTCCTCCCAGGATTTATAGGCTTCTGACCATGGCCAGGGATTGGATGGTCAGGATAACACTTTCTCACTGCACTGGCCATGAGAGATGCCCATCACAAGACGTGTAACAGAAAGAATGTACACATATCTATGTTTACAGTTACTGTCCTGGGAAAGAACTTAGAAAACTATGTTAGCAAACTCAGAAGCTGAGTTTTCAGAGTGACAAACTCGAATTAAAATAAATAGATGGGCCTTGCTAAAATTAAAGGTAGATAGAGAGGCCTTGCTAAAATAGAGGTTAAGCATTGGCTAATAACTAATTGTCAACGTTATGCTTGTTCAGTTGGGCTTAGAGTGAGACATAAAGTATCTGGTAAAGAACTTCAAGAACATAAGACAGTTGCAAATCAGAAACTCATTGAAGATATGAAACAAGGAGCCCAGCCAAGGGTCCATTTGTCACTTTGCATTGAAAAGGTTGAAAGGGCAGAACGAGGAAGAGCCATATCCCTTCCTCCCTTCTGTGACCCCTCCTCAGAAAAAGACCACCGACCCATTTCAAGGAGCATGCTTAATTGCTTTTTTTCCTAAGTAGCATAGGAAGTGAAAAGTTGGTGGGAACTGGGTCATGAATATGTATTTGTATTCAATACTTCTGTAAATAAAAAGCCTGTATTCACCTGTGCTTGGGGCCGTGTGTATTAAGGGGTGACCTGACACATCAGCCCAGCACTGTGAATAAACATACACTTTTTAACCATAAAACAGTTAAAGAGTCTTTGTCTGTCTCAGTTGGATACCAGATCATATCCATATTTTAGTAAATCAGCCTTAAAATGAATCCAAAACTTGCATGTGGAAAAAAGAAAAGAATTTGGGGGTTCGGGAAGAGTAGGATGGATTTTGTTAACAGCAGATAGGAAAAAGCACCAACAGAAGGAACAATTGTTTTTGGAACACTCCCATGTGGAGTGACAGAAGAAGGTTATAGTCTTGAGCTCAGATTTGTTTTTGCAAGTGAAACAACAACAACAAGAACAATGATGATAATGATTAAAATAATGATGATAATGATGATAATGATGATGATGATAATGATAATAATATAATACAATAATATACATTTATATACATAATTAAAAATAGATAATGTGAAATAATGTTGACAGTACTGATTTGTGAGCTTTATCTGCTCACTGTAACACTAAACACCTTACAAAAAAGGACTGGCAAAGACCCAATTGTCAGTGGTAAACTTTTGTGAATTGTATACACAGAATAAAGGAGGAAGGGGTGAAATTGGCTGTTTTTATAGGGTTTGGTGATGCTGTGATGCCGAATGCTTTGTCTCTTCCTGTGAAAAGCACACTGATTAAGACTGCTGGGTTTTTCATGTACCACACTATCTACAAGCTGCAGGATTGGTTGAACAGGTGAAGGAGTTGTTAAAAGAGCAGTTGATAAAATGAGGAGATGGGAACCTGTCCTGGTGGAGAACCCATCTCCCAGATGTGTTCCATGCCCTTAACAATGGGCCCACTGGGGAAATGGAAACCCCTGGGTGTGCAGGGCTGCACCCAATTTGCAAACACAACCATGGACAGTGAGACTTGGACTGCCTGGGAAACGGTTCTGGGTGTGATGGCCCCTGACAGGGCCACCCCAGAGGCTGCAGGGCTGGACCTTCCTGCACTGGAATTAATTAGGAAAAAGCCAAAGCAAATGAAAGTTAACAATACAAGAATAGGAATTCAGATTCCTCCAGGATGCTTTGGTTTGGTAACTGCTCACTTGAGCTTGGCCTTGCAAAGTGTTGATGTCATGGGAGGAGGAATTGATGCAGATTATCAAGGAGAAATTGAAGTAAGTCTGTTAAACAATAATGAACAAGATTTTGTTTTCCAACCCCATGGCAGGATAGAACAGTTATTAATATTGCAGTTTTAAAAACAATTGTGAAAGAAGGACATCTACCTCAAATTACCTCTGTTCATAGAGATCAAGAGTTTGGATGCACCAGTCCTAATAATTGGTCCAGAGGCCAAATGGCCCTCCAGAGGCAGCTGAAGGAACAGCTCTGGGGAAAGACAACACTGGTTGAATCCTGAGACCTGGGCAGGAACAATGGGAATATATCCCTGCAGCCAAGTGTTCTCTGACACAACAAGCTGATGTTATGGGATATTGTTTTACAGATGCTGCCAGACCAGATCTCCCTGTTTGCCCCAGTGACCCCTTTGGAAAATGCTCTGATGCACGGGGCTCCATGTGAAGGCAGATGTGACACTGAGGGACTTCCACACCAATTCCAGCCAGGAGCCTGGGTGCCCATCAGGGACTGGGACCTGGCACTTCTCCAGCCGAAGGGGAGAGGATCCCAATTTCCAGCTCCTGGCTGGAATTGATGTGCAAGTCCCTCAGTGTCACATCAACCTTCACATGGAGCCCCGTGGATCAGAGCATTTTCCAAAGGGGTCGTTGGGCCAAACAGGGAGATTTGGTCTGGCAGCATCTGTAAAACAATATTGACTTGTTGTGGCAGAGAACACTTGGCTGCAGGGATATATTCCCATTCTTCATGCTCAGGTTTCAGGATTCAAACAGTGTTGTTTTTCCCCAGAGCTGTTACTTCAGCTGCCTCTGGAGGGCCATTTGGCCTCTGGACCCACACTCTGGACCAATTATTAGGACTGCTGCATCCAAACCTTTTAATCTCCACAAACAGTGCTGATTGGAGGTGGATCTCCTTCTTTCACAATCGTTTTTAAACTGCAATATAAATATTTGTGATAACCTGCCATGGGGTTGAATCATCCAATCTTGTTCATTCATTTTGAACAGAATTTCTTTAATTTCTCCTTCATAATCTGCATCAATTCCTCCTCCCATGACATCAACACTTTGCAAGGCCAAGCTCAAGTGAGCAGTTACCAAACCAAAGCGTCCTGGAGGAATCTGAATTCCTGTTCTTGTATTGTTAACTTTCATTTACTTCGGCTTTTTCCTAATTAATTCCAGTGCATGAAGGTCCAGCCCTGCAGCCTCTGGGGTGGCCCTGTCAGGGGCCATCACACCCAGAACAATTTCCCAGGCAGTCCAAGTCTCACTGTCCATGGTTGTGTTTGCAAATTGGGTGCAGCCCTGCACACCCAGGGGTTTCCATTTCCCCAGTGGGCCCATTGTTAAGGGCATGGAACACATCTGGGAGATGGGTTCTCCACCAGGACAGGTTCCCATCTCCTCATTTTATCAACTGCTCTTTTAACAACTCCTTCACCTGTTCAACCAATCCCGCAGCTTGTAGAGAGTCTGGTACATGAAAAACCCAGCAGTCTTAATCAGTGTGTTTTTCACAGGAACAGACAAAGCATTCCTCATCATAGTATCAACAAACCCTATAAAAATAGCCAGTTTTATCCGTTCCCCCTTTATTCCTTGTATACAATTCACAAAAGTTTACCATTGACATTTGGGTCTTTGCCAGTTCTTTTTTGTAGGGTATTTAGTGTTACAGTGAGCAGCCAAAGCTCACAAATTGGTATTTTCAGCATTATTTCACATTATTGAGTTTTGGTTATATATATAAATATATATTATTGTGTTGTTATTGTTATTGTTATTATGTTACTTGCACAAACAAACCTGAGCTCAAGACTAAAACCTTTTTCTGTACCTTCATGTGGGAGCATTCCAAAAGACAACTGTTCCTTCCGTTGGTGCTGTTAAGAAAATCCATCCCTGTCTTCCCAAACCCACAAGTTCTTTTCCTTTTTCCATATGCAATGTTTGGATGCATCTTAAGACATCCTGCGGTTCAGCCTCTTTTAACCGACTGCCCCACTGCTTGCACGGCGCTCCCACCTCAGCCCCACTCCAGAGCCAGTGAACTCTGGGGAGGGCTTCCCTTCTGGGAATTTGAGATGGGACAGATTCCTTACATTTACATTTAAAAAGTGATATTTTGTTGTGATCTGGCCAGACTTTGCCAATTTTGTTTCACCAGTGGGCAGGGTCAGCACCAAAGGCACAAACACCACCTGAAGGAATCAGTGTCACTTACTGCAGCTCCAAGCAGCAAAGGATCACAAAAGGAGCAGCTCAGCAATGCACCCAATCATCACTGCCAAAGATTGCCCGCAGGCATTAACAAAGATCCAGTTCCCCTCAGACTTTGCCATCCCCAGATCCACCCATCAGCTGGGGAAGCTGTCACAGCCAAGGACTGGAGAGCCACTCCTGGACACTGGGAAATCCTGCAGGTGCCTCCAGCCACAGGTGAGGCTCAACCTCCACTGTGAGAGAGGGCCCGGCTTTGATAGTGCTGAATAAACAAACTGACAGCACTTCTGCTGTGGGAACATCTGGTTTCATCCTCCTCTTGCGTCCCTACCAAAGCCTGGCCAGGCCTCAAGGAGGAACCAAGGGAGTTGACTCTGTCCATACACCCCAAACAAGGCCAGATGTCAGATTGAATGGCCTTGTCTGGCTTCTAAACACAGAAAGGTCAATCCATGTTTCATTGATGAGTGGATCCATCTATCACAGTGCTAATGACCATGCATATTTCAGTAATGAGCAGACAGACAGATAACCTCTGGTTGGAAGGTTCATCCAGAGGTCACCTTTGGCTCAGGGCCTGTTGTTCAGGCCTCACTCAGGGCCTGTTGTTCAGACCTTGGCACTTCAGGGACGAGGTTTAGTGCTGGGCTTGACACTGCTGGGTGACTGGCTGGACTGGATGAGCTCAGAGGCCTTTTCCAGCAAAATGGATTCTATAATTGCAGGATTCTATCTGCTGCATTCAGCTAGGTCCATTACTTAGCAGCATTACTTTGGCCCAAAAGCCCCCTCTTGCTCAGCTCTTGTGGCCTGAGGCTTCAGCTCCTTCAGCTCCTGGTGCTGAGCTGCTCATGCTGAATGAGATGACTCAGAGAGAAGAATACAGTTCATCCAATTCCTTCTGGGACACAGAGAGGGGAGGTGTGAAAACAGGAGCATTGTTTGGTGTGGCCTCTTCTCTGCCCTTCACACCTTTCAGGGCTTTGAACCAGCCAAGAGCTTTCTCCAGGAGTTCAATGAAGCAGCTGTTCCTGCTCCCAGGTCTGGCTCTTCCCAGTCTCTGACCTTGACTGCTTTTGTCCCTCTTGCTGTGCCCTCTGCTCCCCCAGGGCTCGGTGGCTGCTGCCCAGGACTGTGGGACTGGCACAGATCAAGGGGTCGAGCCCCTCCTTTCTGTGCCCTTGGAGCTGCCTGGTCACAGCAGCCTTTTCCATCTGGAAGCTCCACATGGGGAGGGAGTCCCCAGCTCTGTTCCTGGCGTAACGTGCAGGAGCCCAGGGCTGCCATCTCAAGTCCCTGCTGGCACTGAGGGCTCCCAGGTGCCTCAGGCTGTTGTGACAGCGCTGCACAGGGAGGGAAGCATGGCAGAGGCTGCACTGAAAGTCAGCTCCATGTGCTGATGTTGGTACTGCTGCGGGTGCTGGCACTGCTGGTGCTGGTGATGGTGGTGGTGCTGCTGGTGGTGCTGGTGGTGCAGGTGCTGGTGGTGGTGCTGCTGGTCCTGCTGGTGCTGCCACTTATGCTGCTGGTGGTGCTGGTGGTGGTGCTGCTGATGCTATGGCTGGTGCTGCTGGTGCTGATCCTGCCCCTGCTGCTACTGCTGGTGCTGCTGGTGCTGGTGCTCCTGCTGGTACTGGTGCAGGTGCTGGTGGTGCTGCTGCTGGCACTGCTGCTGGCACTGCTGCTGCAGCTGCTGCTGCTGGTGGTGCTGGTGGTGGTGCTGCTGGTGCTGCTGGCACTGCTGGTGCTGCTGTTACTGGTGCTGGTGCTGCTCGTGCTGGTGGTGGTGCTGGTGGTGATGCTGGTGCTGGTGGTGGTGCTGCTGGCACTGCTGGTCCTGCTGCTGGTGCTGCTGATGCTGCTGCTGGCACTACTGGTGCTGCTTGTGCTGGTGTTGGTGCTGGTGATGATGGTGCTACTGGTGCTGCTGCCTCTGCTGCTGCTGGTACTGCTGGTGCTGCCACTGGTGCTGCTAGTGCTTCTGCTGGTGCTGCTGTTGGTGGTGGTGGTGCTGCTGCTGCTTCTGCTGGTGCTGGTACTGCTGGTGCTGCCACTGATGCTGCTGATGGTGCTGCTGGTGCTGCTTCTTCTGGTGCTGCTGCTGCTGCTGCTTGTCCAGCCCCTGGTGCTGCTGCTGATGCTATGGCTGGTGCTACTGCTGGTGCTGCTGGTGCTGATGATGCTGCTGCTGGTGCTGGCGGTGCTGGTGCTGCTGCTGCTCGCACTGGTGGCAGTGCTGCTGCTGGTTCTGCTGGTGCTGCTGGTGCTGGTGCTGCCACTGATGCTGCTGGTGGTGCTGCAGGTGCTGCTGCTGCTGCTGCTGCTGCTGTGCTGGTGATGCTGGTGCTGCTGGTGCTGGTGCTGCTGGTGCTGGCACTGCTGGTGCTGCCACTGATGTTGCTGGTGCTGCTGCTGGTGCTGCTGCTGCTGCTGTTGCTGCTGCTGCTGATCCTGCCCCTGGTGCTACTGCTGGTGCTGGCGGTTCTGTTGCTGCTGCTGGTGCTGCTGCTAGCACTGCGGTGCTGGTGGTGGTGGTGCTGCTGCTGGTGCTTCTGGTACTGGTGCTGCTGGTGCTGCTGGTCCTGCTTCTGGTGCTGCTGCTGGTGCTGCTCTTGGTGGTGGTGGTGCTGTTGGTGGTGCTGCTGCTGTTGCTGCTGCCACTGATGCTGCTGATGGTGCTGCTGATGCTGCTTCTTCTGGTGCTGCTGCTGCTGGTGCTGGTCCAGCCCCTGGTGCTGCTGCTGATGCTATGGCTGGTGCTGCTGCTGGTGCTGCTGGTGCTGATCCTGCCCCTGGTGCTACTGCTGGTGCTGCTGCTGCTGGCACTGGTGGTAGTGCTGCTGCTGGTTCTGCTGGTACTGCTGGTGCTACTGGTCCTGGTGCTGCAGGTGCTGCTGGTGCTGCTGCTGGTGATGCTGGTGCTGCTGGTGCTTCTGCTGGTGCTGCTGCTGGTGCTGGTGGTGCTGCTGCTGCTGCTGGTACTGGTGCAGGTGCTGCTGGTGCTGCTGCTGGCACTGCTGCTGGTGCTGCTGGCACTACAGGTAGTGCTGCTGGTGCTGCTGCTGGTGGTGCTGCTGGCGCTGCTGCTGGTGGTGCTGCTGGTGCTGCTGGTGCTGATCTTGCCCCTGGTGCTACTGCTCGTGCTGGTGGTGCTGCTGGTGGTGCTGGTTCTGGTGCTGCTGGCACTGGTGGTGGTGGTGGTGCTGGTGCTGCTGGCACTGCTGCTGATGCTGCTGCTGGTACTGGTGCTGCTGGTGCTGGTGCTGCTGGTGCTGGTGCTGCTCGTGCTGGTGGTGGTGCTGCTGCTGGCACTGCTGGTGAAGCTAGTGCTGGTCCTGTCCCTGGTGCTGCTGCCGCTGCTGGTTCTGCTGGTACTGCTGGTGCTGCTGGTGCTGCTGGTGCTGCTGCTGCTGCTGCTGCTGTTGCTGCTGCTGCTGGTGCTGCTGGTGATGCTGGTGCTGGTGCTGCTGGTGCTGCTGATGCTGGTGCTGCTGGTGCTGGTACTGCTGGCACTGCTGGTGCTGTTGGTGCTGGTGCTGCTGGTCCTGCTGCTGCTGCTTCGGCTGCTGGTCGTGCTGCAGCTTTTGGTGCTGGTGCTGGTGCTGCTGCTGCTGGTGGTGGTGCTGCTGGAGCTGGTTCTGCTGGTACTGCTGGTGCTGCTGCTCGTGCTGCTGCTGATCGTGCTGCTGGTGGTGCTGCTGCTGGCGCTGCTGGTGAAGCTGGTGCTGGTGGTGGTGCTGGTACTGCTGGTGCTGGTGCTGCTGCTGCTCCTGCTGCTGGTGGTGGTGCTGCTGATGCTACTGCTGGTGCTGCTGGCACTGGTGCTGCTGCTGGTGCTGCTGGTGCTGCTGCTGGTGGTGGTGCTGCTGCTGCGTTCATATTTCCAGCACTGCCCCACACTGAGGGATCAGATCCAGGCACTGCTGCTGCTCCCTCGGGACCAGCCCCACTTTGGTTGTTGCTGTCAGTGCCAGCACAAGCCGTGCCTGGAGCAGCAGGTGCAGACAGTGCCCCAAGGCCAGGGGCTGGAGGGGTCCCTGGGCTGGGGCTGGGAGGGAGCTGCCCCTTGTTCTCCCTGTGCCTCACGCAGAGCTGGGCCGGGCACAAGTGGGGCAGCAGAGCCAACAGGGAGCCTGCGAGTCTCTTCCAGCCGTGCCTGCTCAGAGTTTGGCCTTGGAGCTTCAGGTGGGCAAAGGCAGCTGCTCTGCTCCCTCTGCATGTCCCTGTGTTCAGCAGTGCTGCTCCATCAGTCTGAGCCCAGCAACGGGGAAAAGCCTCAGCCCTGCAGGGCCAGGAGCTGCTGGGCTCTGCCTGAGCAGCTCAGCCAGCGGGAAGGGAGCTGCTCCACACAGGAACCAGGAGCAAAGGACACTTCTTTTTCATAGCATGATTTCTGTTTTAAGGGGAAAAATGCGGAAAAATAAAAGAAAAAAAAAACTTCTATAAAATGTGAAAGATAAAAACAGAACCCAAGTGTACAGTGAAAAATCTTCTCTAACTTTGAATTAAGGTGTAATTGGTCTTTTGAAACATAAAACTCAGTTATTTAATTTGTAAATGTGCTGATGGCATGATGCATCTTACCGGCCTCAGGAACCTTTTTGAAAAAGTTGTTTGGGTTGGATTCCAATATTGTTATTTTAAATTGTGGTGAAATTGGAGTGAAGCAAGAAGAAACTGCTTTGTGCCTTGCCAGCTCCAAGCAGCACTGGGAATCTAAACTCTGTCAAACCCCAAATCCTTTAGAAGATGCCCTTCCTTCTCACCCTGTGAATGAGCTGCACATTCCCTTTCAAACATTCAGGGGTTTCTTAAAGATGCAAAGTCCCACTTACAGCTTTTTGCTCTGGTTTGGAAGTGCAGAGGGGCGATTCTTCATCCATCAGCTCCAGACTGCACTGCCTCAGGAACACAGCAGTGGCACTTCTAGAGGAGGAAGAAAGTGCAATTGCACAATTGCAGCCAAAAAGAAAGGAAGAGTGGGACACAGAAAACATCCTGTGCAGATGCAGGCATTCAGCTGGGACTGTGGAGAGTTTGTGTCCTTGCCAATTGGATGTGTGTCCCTAAGTGCAATCTCTTGGCCTGCAGGAGAGTCTCACTCACCTGCAAAAGCAGAAAGCTCAGGCGGTGTGCTGGGAACGGGCTCGTGTGATGCAAAGCTGTCAGAGCAATGGGAGGGCAGGGTGAGCCCAGCTATGCCTGGGGCTGAGCCCAGCAGAGCCCTGGCAGAGCCCAGAGCAGCCTCAGCATCCACAGAGCCCGGCTGCAAGGAGAGAAACCAGAAACTGCCCGTCAGCTGAAGGCTCCTGTCCCCTTGTCCCAGCCACCCGCGGTGCCCAGGCCATGCTGGCCGTGCTCAGAGCTGGGCCCAAAGCTGCCCATCACTGCTGCCTTTGGGAGCAGAGCAGGAGGGCAGGCCATGTGCCCAGCCTGCAGCCAGCCACGGCAGACCCAGCCCCTCAGCAGCTGTCCAGAGACAAAAAGCAGCTTGGCAGCCAACTGAAGAATTGCTTGCATCCACCCCAGCCAAGGGGGGAACCTTTGGTGCCTGGCCAGGCTGTGCCATGCCCAGATCTGGGAGCATCCCCTGGCTGTGGACTCACCTGCAAATTGGGCGTGGAGCGAGTCTTTGAAGAAGACATGCCAGAATTGAAATCCATCATCTTCAGCTGGCCAGCTGGAGGAAGAGATTGCCATCCTTGAGGTTGCCCTTGGTGTCTCCAGCAGCAGCCCCAGCTGGTAACAGCTTCTCCAGGGCCTCCTTCTCCTTGCCTAGGGGCCAGACCAGGCTGTCAGTGCTCTGCCCAGGGTCCCAGCCATCAGTGAAGCAGACAAGCAAAAGCAGGGGGAATGGTGGCCACCAGTGCTTGCCACACCAGGTGTCCAGCTCAGCTCCAGCCCAAGAGCTGTGTGTTCCCTTCTGATGACCCCTGCTCAGAGCTACAGGCACGACAAAAACAGCCTGGTTTGCTTTGCCACCGATTGCCAAGAAATGTGTGGAGCTGTTACCTGCCAGGCCCCTGGATCCAACTGTGCATGTGGATCTCTCCCATCTCCTAGGGCAGATGAACAGCCTGCATCCAAGGATCGCGCAAAAGGTCTTCTAAGGATGGCCTGTCCGAGGGTTGCATGGACAAACACCTCTTAATAATATCTTGGCATTCTGAAGAGAGAAACCAGGAATCACCAGTCAGTTGGAGAAGTTGCCGCCCCCTTCCAGTGCCCAGGCCATGCTGGGTGTGCCCAGAGCTGGGCCTCAACTTCCCCATGGATTCCCTGTTTGCAGGAGAGCAGGACATGTGCCACCTCCTCAGCAGCTGCCAGAGCAGGATGCTCACTAGCCCACAGCTGTCTCCCAAGCCTGGTGTTCCCCCTGTGCCCAGAGATGAGGATTCACCTTGGGAGAGCCATCGTGGGAACAAGATCCGCCCCCAGATGATCTGCTGGCCCCTCATGAATGGGTGCTTCCCTATGACCAGCTGGTAGAGCAGGAGGCCCAGGGACCAGATTGTTGCTGCCTGGCCATGGTAGCGTTGCTGGTGGATCCACTCTGGTGGGCTGTAGGACAGGGTTCCTGTGGAACACAGATGGAGCTCATCAGGGGGATGCTGCTGCTCCCAGAGCCTGGCCCCAGCATCCCTGGGCATGTGGGGGCTGCCCCAGCGGCACACGGGGTGACCCACTGCCCTCTTGCCAGCACCTGGCACTTGGCTACAAACCCAGGGTTGGAAAAGAAGCCACTGCTGCTGGAAGAGGGCAGCAGAAGCACTGGGGAGGCCCAACCATGGCAACCAAGTAAAAACCCACCCCATGGTATAGAAAACACACTCTCCTCCCTGCCTGCATGGCCTCCAAAAAATTGTTAATAGGCCAAGGCAAATGTGGGGAGCAGAGGAGTTCAAGCCCTTCCTCGCTGACTCACTAAACTCTCTGGGGCATGGGGTCAGACCCCCTGCCCTCTGCTACCCCCATGGGGGTTTTTGTCAGGCTGGCTGTCCCAGCCCCAGCCCAGGGCACAGTGGGTGCTGAAGGCTCTTGGCAGGGCTGGGAGCTGGCCCCCCTCACACCCCCATCCAAATCAATTTGCCTCAAGCATTGATCCCATCCTGGCAGCACCACGGGGAATCCCCGGTGCCACAGCCAGGCTGGGCCATGAGATGGCCAGGAGCATCCCCTGCGAGGGCTCACCTGCAAACTGGGTGTAGGCTGTGTCTTGCAGGAAGGCGCCACAGCCAAAGTCGATCAATTTCAGCTGCCCAGTGGCCAGGTCGAGCAGGATGTTCTCCGGTTTTATGTCCCTGTGCAGGACCCCGCAGCTGCTGCAGTGCTGCACGGCCTCCAGCACCTGGCGAAAGAGCCCCCGCGCCTCCTCCTCTGGCAGGAACCTCCGCTCCGCCAGCAAATGCGAGAGGTCCTGGCACCGCTGTGGACGCTCCAACACTAACACGAAGCTGTCGGGGAGCACAAACCACTCCAGCAGCTGAATGACTGCAGCACAGCCAGAGGACACCCTGTCCAGCAGCACAATCTCCATGGGAGCACGGGTGCCGTCGGGCTGCGGGAGGAGCACGGTGCTGTCAGTGGGGCTGAGGCCGGGCCAGGGCCCTGGGACCCCTCAGCCAGCCCGGGATGCTCTGCACACCTCGCTCACCCCACGCCCGCTCTCCCCGCAGGGCTCTCGGCAGCTCCCACCCCGCCGGGCCCCGGCTCATCCCTGCCCGGCACGCCCCGGCTTCTGCCGCTGGCCCCGCACACTCACCAGCTCGCCCCAGAGCCGGACGCGATCCCGCGGCACACATTTGATGGCCACCTGCGAGCAAGGAGCAGAAGAGGCTTGAGCTCGCTGCCCGCCCCGCCGCGCCCCCGCCATCTCCTCCGCCCCCTCCTCCTCCTCCTCCTCTGCCCACCGCTCACCGGGGCGCCGTCCGAGAGTCGCGTGGCCGCGAAGACGCTGCCGAAGCCGCCGCGCCCCAGCAGCGGGCCCAGCTCGTAGCGCTGCTGCAGGGCCTCCTGCGCCTTCCCTGGGGGCGAGTCGCGGCCATCAGCGCTCGGCCCGGGGACAGGAACGGCCCCCGAGCGCTCCCCGAGCTCCCCGGGCCGGGCATCCGCAGGCGTTCCCTCATTGGAACGCGGCAGCGGCGGCTCGGGGCCAGCGGCCGCGCTGCTGAGCGGCGGAGCTCGGGCCGGGGAAGCCGCAGCGGAGGCGGCGGCAGCGGCCGCGCCGCCTGTGTCCTCCGCGGGCCCCGGGAGGAGCCGGGGCCGGGGCCGGGGCCGGGGCCGGGACCGGGGCCGGGGGTAGGGCTGAGGTCGGGACCGGAGCTGGGGTCGCGACCGGAGCCTGCGTCGGGGCTGGGGCCGGGATCGGGCAAGGCGGAGCCAAAGGGCAGCGATTCCGCCCCAGCCCCAGGCAATGATGCCCGCCCAGCAGCGCCAGCGCCAGCACAGCCAGAACCCAGCGGAGGCGAGACCACGGCGGGACGGCCGGGGCCGGGGCCGGGGCCGGGGCCGGGGCCGGGGCCGGGGCCGGGGCCGGGGCCGGGGCAACCCCGCCAGGGCCCGTGGGCGGGTCCGGGGGCGGGCCGGGGGCATGGCCCGGGCGGGTACGGGGAGAGGGAACCTGGAAGAGGGGGGGACGCAGGAAAAGGGAGACCCGGAGGGAATGTGGGTCCATGGGAAAGGGAGAGACGGAAAAGTGATAAATTGGCTGCTTTCGCTGCTTCCACTGCTGCTGCTGCCGCCGCTGCTGCTGCTGCCGCTGCTGCCGCCGCTGCTGCTGCTGCCGCTGCTGCCGCCGCTGCAACTGAAGCACCGGGACCGTTTGTCCCCGTGTCCGTTTGTCCGTTGCCCGCTCGGCCCCGGCCCGAGCCCCGCACTCCCCGGGCAGCCCCTGAGCCTTGCCAAACACGGGAACTTTGCCGTGTTGAGCCAAGAGCCAGAGTCTTGACTCCTGCACAGGGGCACAGGAATGCCCTTGGCTGCTGCTGTGCCTTGTCCCTGCTGAGGGTCAGGCACCGTCTGAGCACATTCCCTGAATGCAGAATTTGTACCCGACCCAAGCGCTGCACTTGTGTCTCCAGCATTGCTTTCCAAGGAAAACAGGGCAAGGCAAACTGGGTATAGCTCATGCTGTTTTACAGTGTCTAAAACTTGCCAAATCTCAGATCTTAGAGGTGAGATCCATTTGGAATGAATGGGATGGAGAAAGTGCAAGATGGAAAAGGGGAACATAAAAATAAATAGAGAAAAATAGAGAAAAACATATTGGTTGTTTCTTTTGATTTGATTTTCATTTCATAAGAAAGTTGTTTCAATTTTCCCAGAATCTTCTCCACAGTCCCGTCTGTTCTTTCCAAAAACCTGTCCTGGAGAACAAGGCTCAGCTCCTGTCACAAGATGTGCCCCCAGCTGCAGCTTCTCTTGGCTTCCCACACTGTGAGTGACTGCAGCACAACTCTTGCAGCAAAGCAGAACAAATACTTGAAGCACTTGAAACTTGTTCTTTCTTTTCCTTGTGCACTGGGGAGTTGTGCCATTGGTAAGGTTTTCACTGTTACTCTTCTACCCAAAGAAAACATGATGAGGTACCGGGAATTGTTAGGGAATACAAGCCTGGATGAATGTGGAGAAAGAATCTCCAGGGTGTGCAGCCAGCAGTGGAGAGCTGATCATTCCAAATCCCCCATGGACATCTGGAAAGTGATCTGGAACATGAAGATGGGCTGACAGAGAGAGTTTGTTTCTGTGTTCAGTTTAGATGATTCTACATCTCTTGCACTGGGAGAAATCAAGAGCACAATCAGTTGATGATAAGCATCAGAACATGATAAGCTGGACCTCTCTGGATGACAGAAAGAATGTGAAAAGGAGAAAAGCAGGGAATGACTTGGTGAACTTTGTATATAAGAAGGTACATTTTTTCCTAATAATTTCCAATTCATTCCCTTTGTTTTATCCTTTTAAAAAGGCCAATTGCATCTCAGATTCCCCATGAAATGGGAACCCTGAGCTTGTGGAACTGCCTGAAAGGTGCCCTGTTCCTTTTTCTTCTGCTGCTCGGTAGAAACAGTGAAGTGAGTTGGGGAGTTCTGGGTTTTTTTTCTCCTAGTCGATTTTTTCATTTTATTTGCCACTGTAAAGGCAATTTCTGTGATGGCCTCTGTCAGTTGATTCTATTTCAGCAGCAGCAGCAGCAACAGGGCTGTGTTTGAGCACTGCAAATGTGACCTGTGTGGCTTTAATTCTCTTTGATTTTGTGCTCAGGGCCTTGAGAGCATTTGGAGATCTACTACTCATGAGGCCTTTTTAACAAGCAGTCCGAGTTCCCTGTCAGAAAAGCACAGTGGGTCGCACTGATTGAAAGAGGCAATTGCAGCTGTACTGCTAAAATTCAAGTGGCAAGCAGAAGAGGGGTAAGATCAGCTGGGATCTCCAATTGCCAAGGCCAAGGCACCAACAGCCTCCTGCTGTCACCTCAGGGTGAGTAAAACAGTGCTGAAAACAGCGCTGGAACCCGATCCTTTCTTCCTCTGAGGGCTGGCTGAGGGCAGCAGAGGCGGGCCTGAGGAATCAGGGCTGTTTGTGGGGGATTGTTGCTGTAGTCCAGAATTGCCCTGGCAAAAGGCCTGGCAAGCCGAGGCAGGAGCAGGTGGGAAGGGCCGGCGCTGCCGCTGCTCGTGGCCGGGAGCCCCGGCCGGGCTGGGCCTGCGCCCGCTGCGCTGCGGCTGCTGCTGCTGCCAGAGCCGGGCGGGACTCGGGGACAGGGAATGGACACGGGGGGACAGCAAAGGCCTTGGGGGCTGCAGGGATGTTGGTGCTCGGGCCAGCGCCAGCACAGAGCTTCAGCCTGCAATGAACCCCGAGGGAAACGCTGGGGAAAGGCTCCATTCAGCCTTTGTTTACTCGTCGCTATGAAGGGACCGAAATAAAAGGAGAAAGAGCAGGGCCCGGCCCCTTCTCCTTTGGGAGGAGCCCCGCGCCTGGAGCTGAGAGGGGCCGTGAGGAAAAATGAGGGGCCATGAAGGGCTTTGAGAGGCCATGAGGGACCATGAGAGGCCATGAGAGGTTTTATGGGGCCCTGAGAAGTTCTATGGGGCCATGAGGGGCTGTGAGGGGCCATGAGGAGCCTCAGCCCTGGCAGGAGGGGGTCCCACCATGTCCCCAGGGCAGGGCCGCCGTGAGGGGCCGCGAGTGCAGACGTGGCAGCAGAGCGGGCTTGGGGCACCTCTGGGAGGGGATGAGACCCTTCCCCAGCTCCAAACCACACCAAACCCCGCATTAACAGGATTTTCCGTCTTTAGAATCCACTGGCAACTTGGAGTTGAGTGTCCAGTTTAATTCTGGTGGGAAAAACAAGGGAATTTTCCCAGTGTGTGACATCCAGCCATTGTTATTTATGTCTAAGATTTAAAAGTCTTGACAATGAAAAGTAATACTAATAAATAATAATAACAACAACAAGAACAAGAAATAAAGCCCCGAATCCCAACAATTAGCTCAGAAACATATTTTTGTTTGTAGTAATAGAGTAGTACTAAAGAAATAAATGAAAGGGATTTAATTTGTAATTCAGACAAAAGATGTTTCATCTTTTTCCAAGGTTCTGGTCCCCTTCCTCCAGGGTCATTTCCTTTACTCAGCCACTTTCTAATAGCTAGAAGGGAGTTAAGGCCATTGGAAAAGACAACAGCTCCTGTTTCCAAGATTAGCAGCCACCACTCCAGGGACCCTGAATTGCCGCCAGGCGTGTGTGTGCACTTGAAGGGTGAGCGGGTGTTGGGGACAGAGATCTCAAACTCCTTCTAAGGCTGTGAGAAACCCACAAGTGGCAAAGTATCATTGTGGGTCAGCTCCTGCTGAAATTCCATTCCCCCACACCCTCCAAATGGGCAGGCAGGGCTGGGCTCTGGCAGGGCTCAGTTTTGAGTGCCTTGTGCTCCCTGGCAAGGAAGTGATCCTATGAACTCTGGTATTGATGGATTGTGGTATGGCTGCTGAAAGAGGAGGGGGAATCTCAGGAGACAGGAACGTCTCTTGTTCTCCCTTCTCCCTGCAGAACCCCCTCTCCAAAGAGAAATGCCTGTGCCGGGTTTCCATGAGACCCCTTCCCTCAGGCCAGTGTCTGAGCCACTGTGTGGTCTGCAGGAGCCAAAGCCAGAGGAGTCCCAATATCAGTCACCCCACAGTCCCCACACAGCAGGAGAAAGCACTGCTTGCAGTGGGGCTGCTGATCTGTGACCTGTCCTGGTTCCATCCACCCTACTCCTCTCAGCCACATGCACCAGAAGGATCCCAGGAAAGCCACAGTGCTGTACCAGATGTCAGGAGCACTCCCTGCTGTGGCCTCAGGGATGCTGGGTGACCTCGTGGATGAGGATCTGTGGCTGGTGATGGAATGTGTGGATGGAGGCCCTTGTCAGGAGGTTGTTGGACGCACGCATGGGGCTGAAGGAGAGATGGCAGTTGTTAGTCGGGAGGGCAGGGACCCCGCTTGTGAGTCCATTGCCTTGGACACCCTCGCCACAAGATGTCCAAGAAGTCACACAAGACTTCTTTTCCCCAAGTTCCAGCTTTATGTACAGTTACAGCAGAGAATGTTGCTTGTTTCTAGAACAAAGATCCCAGATGGAACAAGCCTTGCTGGTTATAGTCAGAAGCATCAGTGACCAAAAGTTGTATTTCCTTTGGTTTGGTCACATCTTTGTTCGTTCTCAGTGTTCAGGCTGGGCTGTGGGGTGTCCTCATTTGCTGCATTTTCTGAGTTCCTCTTGGATCCTTTGAGCAATAGGTTGTGCCCTCTGAGGATCCTTTGTGCTCCTTGGTGACCCAGGAGAACCTTGCAGGCAATTTTTGGGGGAGCTGCTGCTATGATGTCACAGGAACGTTGTTGTGTCCTTGTGGTGTTCCCATTGCTGTGGGGCACAGAGGCCTCAGTGTCAGAGTGGCTCTGGGCACCTGCTCATTGCCTGAGGATCCTCCTGCCTGAGGCATTCTCAGCAGCCAGCCCTGCCCCTGATGGGTGTCCTTCTGTCCTTGCAGGGGGACAGACAGTCTGCAGACATGTGCAGCACAGCCAAAATGATCCAGCAAGCGCTTGCTGCAGTTTGCACTCTGGACTCTGGGGCTTCTTATGGGTATTTTTTAACCCACTGGGCCCCTAAGTCGAGGATTTCCCCAGGTGCACCATGTGTGCCTTTGGGATTGCTCTGGGCCTTTTGTTCTTTCACTGGAACGAAGGTGATTTTGAATGAAAATTGCCATTAAGATGCCATTTATTTGGGAGAGCTCCTCCCAACAACTTCTTAAAAAAGGGGTTGTTTGTAGCCAGCAGGGTGTGCACAGCATTTGGAATGGAGCCTGGGGGGGTTCTGTTCCCCGAGAGTCTGTGGCAGCAGATCCTGGCACTCCCTCTGTTTGCTCACCCAGCCAAAAACTGGACACAGCCTTATATTTTGTGCTGTTCTTTTGCTTGCTGTGTGATCCAAAAGGACTATGACTCCAGGAGGGAAGTTGTGAAAGTAAAATGCTCTCTCTTGGCATTAACTTGTTGTGTGGGATTTTCCAGCAGAGGCAGCTTTTTCTCCTAACAGCATCTGGTTCAGGTGAAGGTCCCCTCACACATGGATACTGGGAAGCTCCTTCTTCAGTGGGCAGGAAAAAAACCTTTGGTGTTCAGAGATCCCAGCTGTTCCCTTTCAACACCAGTATGAGTCCAGTAAGCTCCAGTATGATCCTTGTCACATGGCAGCACTCCTAGGATGGTCCCATTTGCCTCTGACTAGATCAACCCAGTCAGTCCCAGGATGATGCCGTTGGTTCCCAGCACGCTTCCAGTTGCTCCCAGTCACCCCCAGTATGGGGGATGATGTGCATGGCATGTTCCCAGTCATTCTCAGATACTCCCAGTATGAGTCCAGTCACTCCCAGTATGATCCAAAACTGGATTGCTGGGAGGCTTCATGGAATCCTGGAGACCATTGTGACACTCTAGGGCCCCATGGAACCATGGTGACACCAGCTTGGCTGGGAGTGTTGATGTGCTGCAGGGTAGGAGGGCTCTGCACAGGCAGCTGGACAGGCTGGATCCAGGGCCCAAACCCAACAAGGTGAGGTTTAACAAGTCCAAGTGTCGGGTGGTGCACTTTGGCCCCAACAACCCCTGCAGTGCTACAGGCTGGGGACAGAGTGTCTGGACAGCAGCCAGGCAGAAAGGGACCTGGGGCACTGATGGACAGCAGGCTGGGCATATGGATGCTAAATCTGAGCCAGAGTGCCTGTAGTTATTGCAGGCCACATAGCTCTCAGGCCTGACTGAAGCCTAACCTGGGAAATTCATGAGAAGGAATTAAAACAATTCTCAGAGATACTAAAACAGCCTTGCAGGTGTTGTTTTGCAACCTGTTGTTTCTCCTTGCAAGAGACAGTCAAGGGGGGCGGAGTGCCCCTGACCAATGATGGTGGTGTAGTACTTTGTTAACCAATAAGAGTTTCCTTTCTGTACTTTTCCACGTTTCTGTCTATAAGACAGGGCTGAAGCAATAAACTAGGAATTCTCGTGTCGTGACTCCCATGAGAGTCCATGGTCGTTCCTTTCTAGCTGTTCCCAATCGGAACAACATGGGCATGAGCCAGCAGTGTGCCCAGGTGGCCAAGAAGGCCAATGGCTCCTGGCCTGGATCAGGAACAGTGTGGCCAGCAGGAGCAGGGCAGGGATTCCTCCCCTCTACTCTGCACTGGTTGGGCAGCAACTCGAGTGCTGTGTCCAGTTCTGGGCCCCCAATTTAGGAAGGTCATGGATGGGCTGGAGCGTGTCCAGAGAAGGGACAAGGCTGGTGAGGGGTCTGGAGCACACAAGTCCTGTAAGTGATAGTAAAAGGTCTCAAAATGTTAGAAAATTTGGGGACTTATAAAGTTAGTTAGGTTTGGAAAGGCCTTGGAAAAGTTGGCGCTGGGAAATGTTAGGCCTTGTACTTGGTAAAAATCAGGTCAAAATTACACGTGTGTAATCAGTAGATGATCATGATACAATTGTTAGATGTGATTAGCTGTAATTATTGTTTAAAGAACGTGAGGAACAATGTTAGGGGGCTGGAGCGGATCAGGAGCAATCCATGCTTGGGTAAAAACAATGCATACAATAGAACAATGTAAGTTTAATAATTAATATGTGAGTTATATAATGCTAGACTATGAAAATATCTTCAACTCAAAACCAAGATGGGAGAGATTTGGGTATGTGTACCCCTGACACCCAGATCACTTAATAAAGCACCCGCATATAATCATCTGTGATTATGTGTGTTCCTGAACGCTAACAATTTAATCAGATTTTACTGGAATTTTCGGAGATATTTGTGGAATTTTGTGTAATAATTGTGGAATTTTGTGGGATTTTTGTGGAATTTTGTGGGATATTGAGGAGACTTGAAAAATTCTGAGGGATTTTTCTTCGATTTTGTGGAAATCTGTGAAGATTTTGTCGGATGTTTCTGGAATATTGTATGGTTCTGAAAAGATTTAGAAATTTTGTTGGGATGTTTGTGGAATTTTGTGGGATTTTTCTGGAATTTTCTGGGATGTTTCTGGAATTTTGAGGAATTTTGACTAGACATGAAGAATTTTGAGGTATTTTTCTTAGATTGTGTGGAAATTTGTGGAGATTTTGTGGGATGTTTCTGGAATTTGGTGGAGTTTTGTGAAAATGTAAAGAATTTCGTGGGATGTTTCTGGAATGTTGTGCGATTTTTTTGAAATGTTGTGGAATGTTCTGGAATTTGGTGAGATTTTGAGAAGACTTGAAGAATTTTGAGGGATTTTTCTATAATGTGTGGAAATTGGAAAAGTTTTTGTGGGATGTTTCTGGAATTTGGTGGGGTTTTGAGAAGATTTAAGGAGTTTGTTGGGATGTTCATTGAATTTTGTGGGATTTTTCTGGAATTTTAAAGGACTTCGAAGAGACATGAAGAATTTTGAGGTATTTTTCTTAGATTGTGTGGTAATTTGTAAAGATTTTGTGGGATATTTCTGGAATTTGGTAGGGTTTTGAGAAGACTTAGGGAGTTTGTTGGAATGTTTGTGGAATTTTGTGGGATTTTTCTGGAATTTGGTGGAGTGTTTGTGGAATTTTGTGGAAATTGGAAAAGTTTTTGTGGGATGTTTGTGGAATTTGGTAGGGTTTTGAGAAGATTTAGGGAGTTTGCTGGGATGTTTCTGGAATTTTGTGGGATTATGACTAGACTTGAAGAATTTTGAAAGATTTTTCTTCGATTCTGTGCAAATTGGGGGATATTTTGCAAGATGTTTCTGGAATTTGGTAGACTTTGAAGAGACATGAAGCATTTTAAAGTATTTTTCTTAGATTGTGTGGCAATTTGTGGAGATTTTGAGGGATGTTTCTGGAATTTGTTAGGGTTTTGAGAAGACTTAAGGAGTTTGTTGGAATGTTTGTGGAATTTTGTGGGATGTTTCTGGAATTTTGAAGGACATTGAGGATATATGAAGCATTTTGAAGTATTTTTCTTAGATTGTGTGGTAATTTGTGGAGATTTTGTGGGATGTTTCTAGAATTTGAAAGACTGAGGAAACATGAAGAATTTTGAGGGTTTTTCTTAGTATGTGTGGAAATTTGAGAAGATTTTGTGGGATATTTCTGGAATTTGGTGGGGTTTTGAGAAAATTTTTCTTGAATTTGGTGGAATGTTTGTGGAATTTTGTGGAAATTTTTGTAGAATTTGTGGGATGTTTCTGGAATTTGGTAGGGTTTTGAGAAGACTTAGGGAGTTTGTTGGGATGTTTGTGGAATTTTGGTGGATGTTTCTGGAATTTTGAAGGATTTTGAGGAGACATGAAGAATTTTGAGGTATTTTTCTTAGATTGTGTGGAAATTTGTGGAGATTTTGTGGGATGTTTCTGGAATTTGTTAGACATTGTAGAGACATGAAGCATTTTGAGGTATTTTTCTTAGATTGTGTGGTAATTTGTAAAGATTTTGTGGGATGTTTCTGGAATTTGGTGGAGTTTTGTGAAAATGTAAAGAATTTTGTGGGAGGTTTCTGGAATGTTGTGCGATTTCTTTGAAATGTTGTGGAATGTTCTGGAATTTGGTGAGATTTTGAGAAGACTTGAAGAATTTTCAGGTATTTTTCTTAGATTGTGTGGTAATTTGTAAAGATTTTGTGGGATATTTCTGGAATTTGGTAGCGTTTTGAGAAGACTTAGGGAGTTTGTTGGGATGTTTGTGGAATTTTTTGGGATGTTTGTGGAATTTTGTGGGATTTTGACAGACTTGAAGAATTTTGAAAGATTTTTTTTAGATCGCTTGCAAATTGGAGGAGATTTTGTGGGATGTTTCTGGAATTTGGTAGACTGAAGAGACGTGAAGCATTTTGAGGTATTTTTCTTAGCTTGTGTGCAACATGGAGGAGGTTTTGTGCAAAGTTTCTGGAATTTGGTAGGGTTTTGAGAAGATTTAGAGAGTTTGTTGGGATGTATGTGGAATTTTGTGTGATTTTTCTGGAATTTGGTGGGATGTTTGTGGAATTTTTGGAAATAGGAAGAGTTTTTGTGGCATGTTTCTAAAATTTGGAAGGGTTTTGAGAAGATTTAGGGAATTGTGTGGGAAGTTTGTGGAATTTCGAAAGACTTTGAGGGGACATGAAGAATTTTGAGGTATTTTTCTTAGATTGTGTGGAAAATTGTGGAGATTTTGTGGGATGTTTCTGGAATTTGGTGGAGTTTTGCAAAAATGTAAAGAATTTAGTGGGAGGTTTCTGGAATGTTGTGCGATTTCTTTCAAATGTTGTGGAATGTTCTGGAATTTGGTGAGATTTTGAGGAGATGTGAAGAATTTTGAGGGAATTTTCTAGGATGTGTGGAAATTTGTAAAGATTTTGTGGGAAGTTTCTGGAATTTGGTAGCGTTTTGAGAAGATTTAGGGAGTTTGATGGGATGTATGTGGAATTTTGTGTGATTTTTCTGGAATTGTGTGGGATGTTTCTGGAATTTTGTGGGATTTTGACTAGACTTGAAGAATTTTGAAAGATTTTTCTTAGATTGTGTGCAAATTGGTGGAGGTTTAGTGGGAAGTTTCTGCAATTTGGTAGGGTTTTGTGAAATTGTAAAGAATTTTGTATGAGGTTTCTGGAAGGTTGTGCAATTTTTTTGGAATGTTGTGGAATGTTCTGGAATTTGGTAAGATTTTAAAGAGACTTGAAGTATTTTGAGGGATTTTTCTAGGATGAATGGAAATTGGAAAAGTTTTTGTGGGATTTTTCTGGAATGTGGTAGGGTTTTGAGAAGATTTAGGGAGTTTGTTGGTATGTTTGTGGAATTATGTGTGATGTTTCTGGAATTCTGTGGGATTTTTGTGGAATTTTGTGGGATGTTTCTGCAATTTTAAGGACTGAAAAGATATGATGCAATTGAGGTATTTTTCTTAGATTGTGTGCAAATTGGTGGAGGTTTAGTGGGAAGTTTCTGGAATTTGGTAGTGTTTTGAGAAGATTTAGGGAGTTTGTTTGGATGTTTGTGGAATTCCCTTGAATGTTTTTGGAATTTGGTGGGATGTTTGTGGAATTTTGTGGGATGTTTCTGGAATTTTGACGGACTTTGCGGAGACATGAAGAATTTTGAGGTATTTTTCTTAGATTGTGTGGAAATTTGTGGAGATTTTGTGGGATGTTTCTGGAATTTGGTGGAGTTTTGTGAAAATGTAAAGAATTTTGTGGGAGGTTTCTGGAATGTTGTGCGATTCTTTTGAAATGTTGTGGAATGTTCTGGAATTTGGTGAGATTTTGAGGAGACTTGAAGAATTTTGAGGGATTTTTCTAGGATGTGTCGAAATTTGTAAAGATTTTGTGGGATGTTTCTGGAATTTGAGGGAGTTTCGCAAAAATGTAAAGGATTTTGTGGGATATTTCTGGAATTGGGTGGGGTTTTGAGAAGACATGAAGAATTTTAAGGTATTTTTCTTATATTGTGTGGTAATTTGTAAAGTTTTTGTGGGATATTTCTGGAATTTGGTAGGGTTTTGAGAAGACTTAGGGAGTTTGTTGGGATGTTTGTGGAATTTTGTGGGATTTTTCTGGAATTTTGTGGAATGTTTGTGGAATTTTGTGGAAATTGGAAAAGTTTTTGTGGGATGTTTGTGGAATTTGGTACGGTTTTGAGAAGATTTAAGGAGTTTGTTGGGATGTTTGTGGAATTTTGTGGGATGTTTCTGGACATTTGAAGGATTTTGAGAAGATTTAGGGAGTTTATTGGGATGTTTGTGGAATTTTGTGGGATGTTTCTGGAATTTGGTAGGGTTTTGAGAAGATTTTTCTGGAATTTTGTGGGATGTTTGTGGAATTTTGTGGAAATTGGAAGAGTTTTTGTGGGATGTTTCTGGAATTTGGTGGAGTTTTGCGAAAATGTAAAGAATTTTGGGGGAGGTTTCTGGAATGTTGTGCGATTTCTTTGAAATGTTGTGAAATGTTCTGGAATTTGGTGAGATTTTGAGAAGACTTGAAGAATTTTGAGGTATTTTTCTTAGATTGTGTGGTAATTTGTCAAGATTTTGTGGGATATTTCTGGAATTTGGTAGCGTTTTGAGAAGACTTAGGGAGTTTGTTGGGATGTTTGTGGAATTTTTTGGGATGTTTCTGGAATTTTGTGGGATTTTTGTGGAATTTGGTGGGATGTTTCTGGAATTTTGAGGGATTTTGTCTAGACTTGAAGAATTTTGAAAGAGTTTTCATAGATTGTGTGGTAATTTGTGGAGATTTTGTAGGATGTTTCTGGAATTTGAAAGACTTTGAGGAGTCCTGAAGAATTTTGAGGGTTTTTTTTTAGATTGTGTGGAAATTTGTCAAGATATTGGGGGATATTTCTGGAATTTGGTAGGGTTTTGAGAAGATTTTTCTGTAATTTTGTGGGATGTTTGTGGAATTTTGTGGAAATTGGAAAAGATTTTGTGGGATGTTTCTGGAATTTGGAAGGGTTTTGAGAAGATTTAGGGAATTGTGTGGGATGTTTGTGGAATTTCGAAAGACTTTGAGGAGACATGAAGAATTTTGAGGTATTTTTCTTAGATTGTGTGGAAATTTGTGGAGATTTTGTGGGATGTTTCTGGAATTTGAAAGATTTTGAGGAGTCATGAAGAATTTTTAGGGGTTTTTTTATATTGTGAGGAAATTTGTCAAGATTTTGTGGGATATTTCTGGAATTTGGTAGGGTTTTGAGAAGATTTTTCTGGAATTTTGTGGGATGTTTGTAGAATTTTGTGGAAATTTTTGTGGGAAGTTTCTGGAATTTGGTGGGGTTTTGAAAAGATTTAAGGAATTGTGTGGGATGTTTCTGGAATTTGGTAGACTTTGAGGAGACATGAAGGTTTTTGAAGTATTTTCATAGATTGTGTGGTAATATGTGGAGACTTCTGTGGGATGTTTCCGAAATTTGCTAAGGTTTTGAGAAGATTTAGTGAGTTTTTTGGGATGTTTCTGGAATTCTGTGGGATGTTTTTGGAATTTGTTGAAATTTTTGTGGAATTCCGTGGGATGTGTCTGGAATTTGGAAGGGATTTGAGAAGATTTTTCTGGAATTTTTTGGGATGTTTGTGGAATTTTGTGAAAATTGGAAGAGTTTTTGTGGGATATTTCTGGAATTTGGTAGGGTTTTGAGAAGATTTAGGGAATTGTATGGGATGTTTTTGGAATTTCGAAAGACTTTGAGGAGGTATGAAGAATTTTGAGGTATTTTTCTTAGATTGTGTGGAAATTTGTGGAGATTTTGTGGGATGTTTCTGGAATTTGGTGGAGTTTTGCGAAAATGTAAAGAATTTTGTGGGAGGTTTCTGGAATGTTGTGCGATTTCTTTGAAATGTTGTGGAATGTTCTGGAATTTGGTGAGATTTTGAGGAGATGTGAAGAATTTTGAGGGAATTTTCTAGGATGTGTGGAAATTTGTAAAGATTTTGTGGGAAGTTTCTGGAATTTGGTGGAGTTTTGAGAAGATTTTTCCAGAATTTTGTGAGATGTTTCTGGAATTTGGTAGGGCTTTGAGAAGGTTTAAGGAGTTTGTTGGGATGTTTGTGGAATTGTGTGGGATGTTTGTGGAATTTGTAAGACTTTGAGGAGACATGAAGAATTTTGAGGTATTTTTCTTAGATTGTGTGGAAATTGGAAAAGTTTTTGTGGGATGTTTCTGGAATTTGGTAGGGTTTTGAGAAGACTTAGGGAGTTTGTTGGGATGTTTCAGGATTTTTGAGGGATTTTGACTAGAATTGAAGAATTTTGAGTTTTCTTTGATTGTGTGCAAATTTGTGGAGATTTTGTGGGATGTTTCGGTAATTTGAAAGACTTTGAGGAGACATGAAGAATTTTGAGGGGTTTTTTTAGATTGTGTGGAAATTTGTCAAGATTTTGTGGGATATTTCTGGAATTTGGTAGAGTTTTGAAAAGATTTTTCTGGATATTTGTGGGATGTTTGCGGAATTTTTGGAAATTGGAAAAGTTTTTGTGGGATGTTACTGGAATTTGGTAGGGCTTTGAGAAGATTTAGGGAATTGTGTGGGATGTTTGTGGAATTTCGAAAGACGTTGAGGAGACATGAGGGATTTTGAGGTATTTTTCTTAGATTGTGTGGAAATTTGTGGAGATTTTGTGGGATGTTTCTGGAATTTGGTGGAGTTTTGCGAAAATGTAAAGAATTTAGTGGGAGGTTTCTGGAATGTTGTGCGATTTTTTTGAAATGTTGTGGAATGTTCTGGAATTTGGTGAGATTTTGAGGAGACTTGATGAATTTTGAGTGATTTTTCTAGGATGTGCGGAAATTTGTAAGCTTTTTGTGGGAAGTTTCTGGAATTTGGTGGGGTTTTGACAAGATTTTTCTAGAATTTTGTGAGATGTTACTGAAATTTGGTGTTGTTTTGAGAAGGTTTAAGGAGTGTGTTGGGATGTTCGTGGAATATTGTGGGATATTTCTGTAATTTTGAAGGACTTTGAGGAGACATGAAGAATTTTGAATATTTTTTCTTAGATTGCGTGCAAATTGGAGGAGATTTTGTGGGAAATTTCTGGAATTTGTTAGACTTTGAAGAGACATGAAGGATTTTGAGGTATTTTTCTTAGATTGTGTGGAAATTAGTGGAGTTTTTGTGGGATGTTTCTGGAATTTGGTGGAGTTTTGCGAAAATGTAAAGAATTTTTTGGGAGGTTTCTGCTGGAATGTTGTGCGATTTTTTTTGAATGTTGTGGAATGTTCTGGAATTAGGTGAGATTTTGAGGAGACTTGAAGAATTTTGAGGGATTATTCTAGGATGTGTGGAAATTTGTAAAGTTTTTGTGGGATGTTTCTGGAATTTAGTGGGGTTTTGAGAAGATTTAGGGAGTTTGTTGGGATGTTTCTGGAATTTTGTGGGATTTTGACTAGACTTGAATCATTTTGAAAGATTTTTCATAGTTTCTGTTCAAATTTGTGGAGATTTTGTGGAATGTTTCTGGAATATGAAAGACTTTGAAGAGATGTCGTGGTTTTAAACGAATAACTGAGAAAATTACTTATTTCTTGCTGTGAGATATGTACTAGAACAAGAGCAAAACAGGCCTAAAACTTAAAAGGAAAAAGGAAAGTTTATTGACAAACTACAATAATAAGAACACCAAAATAAACTTCCAGAAAACCTTTTCATCCCCTATCTACTCACTATTTCCTTGTTCACATGACAACAGAGACAAAAACTTTGGAACTTTGATGGTTAAAACAGTCCCAATTCTTGCTACAGTCTTTTCACCAGTCTTTGTAGAGAAACAGACGTTTCTTCCTGTTACTTTATGGAGTTTCTCAGAAGAAAACTATTTTTGTTATAGTTTCCCATTGCCCTAATGTTAGCTGCCCAGAGCTGCTATTATTCGAGCCCACTCCTCCCATTTTCACATCACTCTGAGGTTTGTATGGGCCATGAGTCTAGGGGTAGCATTTTTAAGGGTAAGTTATTCAAAGGCAAAAAGTCTTCTTCATCTGTTCTGTGAGCTTCACTAGAAAACAGTTTTCTCATTGCCTCTCAAGGCTTCAAATCTCCCAGCACTTCACTATACCATAATTACTCTACTTTTTACTCAAATTTACACTTTGAACACTTTATTCCTCTCTAGATTCTGTATCATGAATTAAAGGAGTTCTTTTCAGAACTGTCCATCTCCAGAGTTTTAACAGAAAGATATTTCAGCTTAATTAAAGCATCTTCTTAATTCTCTACCTTTTCTGAAGCTTCTTTTCTTTCCTGTCAGTGGTAGTTTATAAAGTCTCTTTTCATGTTGATCACTCTCTCTCTCTCTGTCTGGATAAAAAGATTAATCCGCAAGTCTCATCTGGGTAATGAAAGAGTTAAAATCTTGCCCAGGCTTTTTGTAGGTGGTTCGGAGATCTCTGCCGAACAGGAGCTGGAGCTGTCTGTGATGGAAAGCTCCTCATGGCTGCTCTGGACAGTGTAGTCGCCGCTCCAGCCCGCTGCAAGTCCAGGGCCTCTCTCTTTCTTCACTCGGCATTTTCCAGTGAATTTAGTTACAGCAAAACCTGCAGCTGAGCCAGAGATCGGTTCGGCCCGGCCCGGGCCCGAGGAAAACCTTCCGCAGGCCCCCCGCCATCTGCCGGCCGGGACACGCGGCTGGCCCCGGCCCCGGCCCCGCCCGGCCGCATGGCCTGGGCAGGGAACGGGAGGCCTGGAGCTCTGCCACCCTTCACAGCCAGGAAACAAAGAGAACCAAGAGAGCTCTGGTTTTACACTTTAAGGTAGGGTTCACAAGTTGATCCCACTTTTCAATGGCGTAAACTGCTGTCAATTCTCAGCAATGATCGATAATTGGTCAGGAGAAAAGACTCCAGGCAGTTCCCAGCAACTCCAACTCCCTTAAAGGTAAAGTTAACTCCATGACAATATGATTATATTCTGTTTTAATTAAAGGTTTCAAGCTAGGACAGCAGTGCTGCCCACAATTTTTCATCAGTTAGTTCTTTTTGAGGCTAAATGTGATTAATGAGAGGGGTTTCCCTCTCCACTGTTTCTTTGGTGAGTAAGCATTCTTTGAATTTTTAACCCATTCCTCTCTTCGGGCCACTGGCAAGAGATGGGTCTCATTCCTTTCTTCATCTAATTGTTTCTGCAAAATTTCAACTAGGTTTTGAAAGGAGATGTCATGGTTTTAAACCAGTAACTAAAAAATTACTTATTTCTTGCTGTGAGATATGGATTAGAACAAGGGCAAAACAGGCTTAAAACTTAAAAAGGGATAAAGAAAGTTTATTAACAAAACTACAAGAATAAGAACACCAGAATAAACTTCCAGAAAACTCTTCTATCTCTCACTACTTGACCATTTCTTTGCATACATGACACCATAGAGACAAAAAAAATTTTGAACTTTGGTGGTTAAAAACAGTCCCAATTCTTGTTACAGTCTTTTCATCAGTCTTTGTAGAGAAACAGAAGTCTCTTTCTGATAACCTATGGAGTTTCTCACAAGAAAACAATTTCTGTTACAGTTCTCTGTTGCTCTGATGCCAGCTGCCCGGAAATCTGTCATCAGTTCTTCTCCTCTCATTTCACATCACTCTGAGGTGTGTATGGGCCATGAGTGTAGGGATGTCATTTTAAGGATGAGTCATTCAAAGGCAAAAGTCTTCTTCATCTGTCTCTGTGAGCTTTCCTAGAAAACAGTTTTCTCATTGCCCCAAGGCTTCAAAATCTTCGCTTTACTCAGTTCCAGCAACTCACTGTATCACAATTACTCTCTCTTTTGCTCAAAAATCCACACTTTGAACACTCCAAGCTTCCCAATACTCTGTCATGAATTAAAGGAGTCTTTTTAAGCTACTATTGTCCATCTCCATAGCTTTAACAGAAAGGTATTTCAGCTTGTAAAGCATCTCCTTATTCTCTCTTCCCCATTTAAAACTTAACTCTTTTCCTCACTGTTTTTAGTGGTTTTATGATGTCTTCTTCATGTTGATTGTCTCTCTCTTTCTCTGTCTTTCTGGGAAAAAGGAGTAATCTGTACGTTTTATTCAGGTAGTAAAAGAATTAAAAGCTTTAGAAAAGCTGCAAGAGTTCATGGTGTCAGGTTTCAGTCCAGCAGCAGAAACTGAAAACTAAACCAGGTTGGCCGGCTCTGCTTTCTTTTCCTCCGCGCCCCCCCCGCCCCCGTCCCCCCCCCTTCGTCCTCTGCGGCCTTGTCCGGCTTGGGGGGGGAGGGGGCAGGGGAGAAGGAGGAGGCCACGACAGAGCCTTGTTACCTTTTCAGAAGCCAGAAACAAAAGAGCGGACCAGAGTGCTCTGACTTTACATATTAGGGCGGTGTTCACAGTTTGAATTCACTTTTTAATGGTCAAAACTGCTGTCAATTGTTCTTAAAAATGACTGATAATTGGTCAGGAGGAAAGTCTCCCATCAGCCACCAGCACCTTCAACTTCCTTAGCTCCTAAAATCACTATAAAGGTAAAGCCACCCCATGACATCAATTAAAGACAGGAATGGCAGCGTGGTGGGGAAAAAGGGTTTCTAGAAGTTCTATTCTGCATTCTTAACCTTGTAGTTTGGTTAATAAACTTACTCATTCCTTTAAGTTTTAAGCTTCTTTTGCCCTTCTCATCATCCACATCTCACAGCAAGAAATGAGTAAGTTTTACAGTGATTTTCTAACTAATGCTTTAAAACCACGACAGGCGTAACAGAGAGTGGAACACTGGGGCTGTGCCTGCTGTGGTGTCACAGAAAGGAGAACACTGGGGCTGTCCCTGCTGTCGTGTCACAGAGAGGGGGAAATTGGGACAGTCACAGCAGTGGTGTCACAAAGAGGAGGACATGGTAGCTATCACTGCTGTGGTGTCACAGAGAGGAGAACACTGGGGCTGTCCCCGCTGTGGTGTCACAGAGAGGGGAACACTGGGGCTGTCACTTGTGCTAGTGTGTGTTAGATTGACATTTATGAAAAAAAGAGAAGCAGCTAAGGAAGTTAAGGTTGCTGGAAACTGATTGGAGTTTTTTGTCCTGGCCAATACCTGGCCATTTCTGGAATTGACAGTATTTTTGCCCATTGAAAAGTGACATGAAGCTGTGAACACCACCCTTTCAATTTTAAGCCTGGGAATTTCTCTTTCTCTTTGCTTTCTGGCTTTTGAAGAGGTAACAGGGCTCTGGTTCAGCCTCCGCCGCTCCACGTCAGACAAGGCCGCGGCGGGGAGCGGGGCTGGCTGGAGTTCTGCGGTTCCTGGTGCTGGATGGCGACTGTGAAGTGACAGGAGCCCTTTCCCAGAGGGGCTGAAGCCCTTGCAGGGCTCGCTGCGCCTTGTGCAGCGGGGCTGCCGGGTCAGGCCACTTCCTGGCTCGGCTGCAGTTTCTGACGCTGCTGGCTTTCAGCAGAGACTGCCGAGGAAGGGGAGGGAAAGCTCTTGAGCTGCGGCGTGCTGAGACAGTGGCCACACTCCTCCAGAGCAGCTACCAAAAATCTTCCCTGGCAAACGGCTCCAGCCGCTGCCTCGGCAGAGATCAAGGCCTGGGCAAGAGTTTAACCCTTTCACTAGGCAGATGAGACTTGCAGATTAATCCTTTTTCCAGAGAGAGGGGAAGAGAGAGGGATCACCATGGAAAGAGACAGCATCAAGGATGAAAGGCAGCAAGGGAAGGAATTAACCCTCAGATGGAAAGACAATAAGGAGATGCCTGAATAAGCTGAAGTTTTCTTTTGTTCAAGCTATGGAGAGGGACAATAATGTCCTGAAAAAACTCCTTTCATTCCTGAAAGAGTATTTTGGGGGGAATGGAGTATTTCAAAGTGTAGATCTGAGCAAAAGTAATTCATTGATAAAGCTGAGTCAAGGGTGAAGTGGTTGTAATCCTAGGAGATGCTGGAAGAGAAAAGGAGAAGTGAGAGTTGTTGAAGATTTGTGGCTCTTAAGAGACAAAGCAAAAATTTCTGTTTCCAGAGATGGTCACAGAGACAAACGAAGAGAACTTTTGCCTTGGAAGATCTCATCCTTCAAAGGACACCCCTTGAATCATGGCCCAAGAACACAGCTCAGAGTGGTGTGAAATGGGAGGAAAGGACTGATGGCAGAGTTTTCTGGGCCACTGGCATCAGAGCAATAGGAAGCCACGAGAAAATGGTTTTCTTATGAAAAACTCCATAGATTGACAAAAAAGAACTTCTTTTTCTCGACAAAGACTGCTGAAAAGACTATAGCAAAGTTTGGACTGTTTTAACCACCAGGGTTTGGTTTTTTTCCTCTATGTTGTCAATTAAAGACAGGAATGGGAGCATGGTGGGGAAAAAGGGTTTCTGGAAGTTTTATTCTGCTTTCTTAACCTTGTAGTTTGGTTAATAAACTTACTCATTCCTTTAAGTTTTAAGCTTCTTTTGCCCTTCTCATCATCCACATCTCACAGCAAGAAATGAGTAAGTTTTACAGTGATTTTCTAACTAATGCTTTAAAACCACGACAGGCGTAACAGAGAGTGGAACACTGGGGCTGTGCTTGCTGTGGTGTCACAGAAAGGAGAACACTGGGGCTGTCCCTGCTGTGCTGTCACAGAGAGGAGAACACTGGGGCTGTCCCTGCTGTGGTGTCACAGAGAGGAGAACACTGGGGCTGTCCCTGCTGTGCTGTCACAGAGAGGTGGAAACTGGGACATTCACAGCGGTTGTGTCACAGTGTCATGGGGTGGTTTTACCTTTATGGTAGTTTTGAGAGCTAAGGAAGTTGAAGGTGCTGGTGGCTGATGGCAGTCTTTCCTCCAGACCAATTATCAGTCATTTCTAACAATTGACAGCAGTTTTGACCATTAAAACGTAGAGTCACGCTGTGAACACCTCCTTAAGATGTAAAGTCAGAGCACTCTTGTCCTCTTTTGTTTCTGGCTTCTGAAAAGGTAACAAGGCTCTGTCGTGGCCTCCTCCTCTCCCCCCCCGCCCTCCAGGCCAGACAAGGCCACAGAGGACGAAGGCAGGGGCGGAGGAAAAGAAAGCAGAGCCGGCCAACCTGGTTTAGTTTTCAGTTTCTGCTGCTGGACTGAAACCTGACACCATGAACTCTTGCAGCTTTTCTAAAGCTTTTAATTCTTTTACTACCTGAATAAAATGTACAGATTACTCCTTTTTCCCAGAAAGACAGAGAAAGAGAGAGACAATCAACATGAAGAAGACATCATAAAACCACTAAAAACAGTGAGGAAAAGAGTTAAGTTTTAAATGGGGAAGAGAGAATAAGGAGATGCTTTACAAGCTGAAATACCTTTCTGTTAAAGCTATGGAGATGGACAATAATAGCTTAAAAAGACTCCTTTAATTCATGACAGAGTATATTGGGAGGAATGGAGTGTTCAAAGTGTGGATTTTTGAGCAAAAGAGAGAGTAATTGTGATACAGTGAGTTGCTGGAACTGGAATAAAAATTGTAAAATAAACCCAAAACTTACTTTCCTTTGAGATCTCACCAACAGACAGAAGACTCTGCATCGTTGGATGGCGGAGTGGACTTCGACATTGGTAGCTATAATCCCCTTACTCTCTTTCTTTGTGCTTTGCTTTCTCCTCTTTTCCCTCTATCGCATATTAGTGCTGATGAGCACTCAGTAAAGTGTGTTCTGCTGTTTGAGTCCCTGGTTTGCTGATAATCTTTTGTACTCTACAATCAAATAAAAGAGCCACATCACGAATCCCACCTTGCGGATCATGACATAAATTGGCATCATGGACAGGATTCTGAGAGACAGAAGTGGTTGCAGGTTGTTGTGCAGTCTGTATCAGGGGAAGGACGTTTCGCTTCAGCCGCCCCTAGCCTGCCATGCTGCTGAGCAGTGTTTAGAAAGCAAGGGAGGCGACTCGAATTTCTCACAAACTGCACATGCCCAGGTGAAAAGCACCCCTACACTCATTTGAGGGCTCTGTCTTCAGAATTTCACAAGGGATCTTCGAGTGCAAAAGGTGGGACTGATATTTTTTTCTATTTTGACTGCTTGGTGTAGCAGAGAGACCAGCAGATATTTTAAACTGAAAGAGTCACAAGCAGATTTGGTCTCTTCACCCATTCAGGGAAGCAAAGGGAAACATAGCATGGGCTGCGTAGTGTAACTAAGTTTTACTTTACTCCCTGTAGTGGTATTGGTCCCTTCACACACAAAGATGAATGAAAACTCTGAAAACTCTAGTGCAAAAGATAAAGCTGCATTTTGTTTTGTTAGCAAAACATAATGCTAGGCCCTCTCCAGCTGGGGAAGAATGGGCTCAAAATAATTGGTTCAAGCTGGAAAATGTAACTGACAGAATTTGCTCCCTGCAACATGAGGCAAAGTTCAAATTTGGCCGTAATAAAGCCATAATTTGTTCTGTATTGGGAGCTTGCCTTACGTCAGCTGTAGAGGCTCGCACGAGACAAAGGTAGGAAGAAAATGCAATTAGTCAATCCCTACAAAATTTAGTTGAAAGTTTGCAAAATGAAGAAAATAATTTCTTACAAACTGCCCTGAGTGAGGAGTGTGCCAAAAATTCACAGTGTGCTGACTCCTTTAAGGAGTTGCTGGAAAAAGAAACTCCTCAGACAAATCACATATATCCTCAAGCAGATTTACATTTGGTAAAAAATTGTGGTGAAAACTGTTTCTCCCAAGTAAGACCTTTGATTAAAACAGAATATAACTACATCAATGATGAAGATCTTGATCTGCATATAACCACTAAAGAAATCCCGTACACTGCTACTGCATTGGCTAAGTTAAAAAAGGAGTACGGGCGTCTCCCTCATGACTCAGAGACAGAGTACGTATTCCGAGTGTCTCTCACAGGGGGAGATCAAATTCGATGAACAGAACAAGAAGCAAGTGGTTATTTGGGACATGGTGTTTTCTTAACAACAGGAGATAACCGCAACCCATGGTCCCTAACCCAGCGAGCTGCATATTGGCCAGGGGGACTTAACCCCCTGGAAAGGGGAGATCCTGTAGCTTTGGCTGGTTCCCCAGACCAAATTCTAGAAAATATTCATAAGGCAGCTTGTTTGCAAGTGATTCATGAAAGAAAATTAAATGCTGGTTATGAATCACCAATGTTGCTACCTGTGAATGCTAAAATTATGACCCCTTTAATTTGTGGTCTTCCAGAATCACTGAAACCTACAGCAATTCTCCTCGAAACAACCATAGATGATATCCTCGTGGGAGGAGATGAAAAGGAAGTAATAAAAAATAAAGATGCTGACAAGAGTTACACTACCTGGGAAAAAGGATTGTTTGTAGTTATTCCAGCTCTCATAGAAGTAGGAAAAACTGCACAACAACAACCAATTGCATTAAAAGGCCCTTTTGAAGTTATGAAGACAGTCAGTACTGGGACTCCCCCCTCCAATGGGGTGGTCCAGAGGGCCTCAGTGAGAAAGTGGTATGCACAGATTGAACATTACTCTAACATCTTCTCGATAACAGAAGGAGCTGTAAAAAATCAGGTGATACAAAAAACTGAGAGCTTAAGTAGCAGCCATGACAAACCTGACTTGATAATTAAAGAAACCCCTCCTAATATAAAAACAGAAAACGGTAGGCAAATTTCTAGTCTACAGTATTGGTGGAACTTGGGGGTGAAGAAAAGGGTACTGAAGGGTTTAATGGTTAACCTGCCGCTTGAAAAATTAAGTAAATTGGTCTCTCAGTGGCAGGATTCCAGCCCCATTGTACCAAGCACTCCACCTTGCCCTCAACTGATTCTGGGCAGTGGGCTGAAGCAACACCACTCACAGGTTCTGGACAGTGAGCAAAAACAATCAGGAAACTCTTGGTTCACTGATACCTCTGCCAAACGAGAGGGAGAGGTGTGGAGGTGCAGGGCAGTAGCCCTCCACCTTTCCTCTGCTGAACAAATTGTTACTGAGGAAGAAAGCAGCGCTCAGGATGCAGTGCTGATAGCTGTTTGGAGTGTTTTCCAGCGTGAGGCACAGAATACCTCTCTTGTCTGTATCTACACTAACTCCTATGCTATGTTCAAGGGATATACTGAGTGGCTTCCTTTTTGGCAACAAAAGGACTGGGAAGTAAACAGGATTCATGTATGGCAAAAGGAAAAGTGGCAAGAAATTCTACGCTTTGTGCTGGTAAGAGTGGGGATTATATCTTGGTTAGTCCAAGCTGAAGCTTTTAAAAGAACTACAGGAGAATATGCATGGGTATCCTTCGATGCCTTGGGGAAAGAGCATCGGATAAACACGTGCTGGATAATTCCATTGTTTTAATCTCCTGCCCCTATGTGGCAGACTCTGTTTTGTTTATTCTCTACAGAAGAATACCGAGGGACATGAAGATCAGATAAACCATGAACTTCCAGATTTAAAACAAATGCTGTAGCAAGGCCTATATTTAGTGTAATAATCACATACCATGATGTGAACACTCCTTTTTGTGCTAAATTACAAAACTAATGTTTTCCCTTCTTTCCTGTTAACTCAAGGTGATGATGTTTCAATACACTGCAGACTGAGTACTGGATTCCACACTGAGCCTGTACACAGTCAAGTCGTCGGATCTCGTGGCCAGGTTAAATCTTGTGAAACTTGGAATCAAGATTGTTGGCTGAATTTAACAGCTGTACAATTGTCCTCCAAAATTGTGTGTGGTAAAAACAATACCAAATATTGGGGAGAGCTTAATGTTCATGTTGTAATACCTACCACACAGCCACCAATTAGATTGACTCCAAAAATTTCTGAAACCGGACCCTATGTAATCAGGAAAACTGGCCAACAACAAATGCTATTTAATCCAGCATGGTCTATCAAACTGTGATGGATTGGCATTTAAGAAAACAAAGAGAAACACCTAAGGAAGTTCAAACCGCTGGAGCCTGATGGGAGTTTGTCTCCTAGCCAACAGCTGGTCATTTCTAAGAATTGACAGCAGTTCTTAACCATTGAAAAGTGAGACACCACCTTAAGACCCAAGCCTGGGAATTTCTTGGTCTCTTTGTTTCCTGTCTGTGAAAGGTAACTGAGCTTTAGCTGGCTTCCCGTCCCCGGCCCAGCCCATGCGGCCCGGGCAGGGGCTGGGCTGGGCCTGCCGCGGCTCCCGGCCGGGAGATGGGGCCTGCGGGGCTTGCCCCGGGCTCTGGCCGAGCCAGGCCGGTCCCTGGCTTGGCTGCAGTTTTTGCTGTGACTGAATTCACCAGAGACTGCCAAGTAAGGAAAGAAAAGAAGCTCTTGAGCTGTGGCGGGCTGAGACAGTGACCACACTCTCCAGAGCAGCCATGAACAATCTTCCATTGCAGACAACTCCAGCTGCTGCTCCGGCAGAGATCACAGAACCATCTACAAAGCCTGGGCAAGATTTTAACTCTTTCATCACCCAGATGAGACTTTCAGATTAATCCTTTTTTTCCAGAAAAAGAAAAATATAGTAATCAACATGTAAAGAGACTTTATAAACTATCAGAGACAGTAAAGAAAAGAGTTAAGCTTCAGAAGAGGTAGAGAATAAGGAGATGCTTTAATTAAGCTGAAATATTTTTCTGTTAAAGTTATGGAGATGGACAATAGTGTCCTGAAAAAACTCCTTTAATTCATGACAGAGTATATAGGGAGGAATGGAGTGTTCAAAGTATAGATTTTGAGCAAAAGGTGGAGGAATTGTGATACAGTGAAGTGCTGGAACAGAGTGGGGAGAAGTAATAGTTGAAGATTTGAAGCCTTGAGAGGCAAAGAGAAAATTTCTTTTTTCCAGGGAAGCTCACAAAGACAAATGAAGAGAACTTTTGCCTTTGAATAACTCATCCTTAAAAATGACATCCCTAGACTCATGGCCCATAACACACCTCAGAGTGATGTGAAATGGGAGGAGAAAATATGATGACAGATTTCTGGACATCAGAAAAATAGAAAGCTATAACAAAAATAGTTTTCTTGTGAGAAACTCCATAGATTAGCAGAAGAAGACTTCTGTTTCTCTACAAAGGCTGATGAAAAGACTCTATCAGGAATTGGGACTGTTTTAAACACCTGAGTTCCAAACTTTTTTGTCTCTATGTTGTCATTTGAACAAGGGAATGGTTAAGTAGTGGGGGATAAAAAGGTTTTTCTGGAGGTTTATTCTGGTGTTCTTATTCTTGTAGTTTTGTTAATGAACTTACTTTATTCCTTCTAAGTTTTAAGCCTGTTTTGCTCTTGTTCTAATCCACATCTCATAGCAAGAAATAAGTAAATTTTCTAGTAATTTTTTAGTTACTGCTTTAAAACCACGACACTTTTGTAGTCTAAAAGGATTGCTCCTTTGAAAAAGAAGCCAAATTTTAAATTATAATTTACTTTTTCTCTCTTATTTTTTAAACCTCTTCAGGGCTTCATATAATTCTATTTTATAGCAAAAAGAACATTTGCCAAAAAAGCTTTAAAACAAATAGCCAAGCACTGATACACGGTAAAATGCTGATCTTTTTATCTTTTTTTTTACCATTTCTTATCAGTGTTTTTTCTTCTTCTGTTCACTGCAATAGCATCACAAGTAAGGAGAAAGAAAAAAGGCCACAGTCCATCATCATTTTCATCATTTTACAGAAATTTCTAAAAACTTTTGGGAATGAGGATGGGCAAAATCAGAACTACAAGAACAGGAGGCAAGTCCCATCAGAAAGAAACCAGGATTTTCCTGGAAAAAAACAATGCAATAACATTGATAAACACCAAAAAAATTCCCAAATAAAATGAAAAATTTGGGCCCTCCCAGGCCTTGGTAACCTGTTGTGTTGGAATTTCTCCTATTCCACCTCCAAGTTATTCTTTTCTCTCGCACTGTATTAGGAATGGCGAGGAGTACGACACTGACTCCCTTGGCTGCATTGTCCAAGAGAGCAAAGTTTATTATTCTTAATCTACTTTTATACACATGTTTGAGAAGGTCTGAGAGGTAAAACTCCCATTGCTCATTAAAGGTACACATCACCATCATTGGTTAAGTGGAACACCAGCCCTTGACTAACACCTGCAAATTGGTGTCCTTTACCAAGAACTGTTGGGATTCCTTCTTATGCTTTCCCAGGCCAGAGTGAGAAGCCTGTGTGACTCAGTTTCACACAGGCTCTGTGCTCCCTGCCTGCTTTCAGCATCCATACGCATCTAGTGCATTTGGTTGGAATGTTATCCTTTTTTTCCCGTCTTAAAAATGCTTTTTTTCCCAGTTCCTTTGTGCTTGTTTCTACTGCGATTTCCCCATTCCCTGCACTATCCGGTATTTTTCTGGATCTGGATTCTCTCCTGCCTCACTCCCTGCTGTCTCAGACACCTGAAATCCCGCCCCAAAAAAATCCCCAAAACTCTCAGAAGACTGAATCAGCACAACTTGTATCAGCACCATCACCAGAGTGTTCCTCGACAAACAGGCAGATTATTTGGGATGAGAACCCATCATCCAGCAGATCCATGAATTCCTGCAATGTGGAGCTGGAAAAAAACTGCTAAAATTGTGATTTTGCCATTCTGGGAGTGTTTTGGAGCCCAGGTTTATTCCCATGGGGAATAAAATCCTTCCTGATTTGAACCAATCCATTTGGAAGGCTGCACATGGCTCACCTGGGCTGGGAAAAAGCAGAAAAATCCTGGATCACACACCTGAGGGAGGGGTCTGTTAATCCTGGCTCATCCCACAAACTTCCATTCCTCAATCAGGGAAGGATGGATTAGGGAATCCCCCGTCCAGGAGCACCTATGGCACCTCCCAAAAAAACATTTCCTTCTTTTTCCAATTCCAGGAACCAAATTCCTGGATTATTTCCCATCAGGAAATGGGGTTAATTAAAGATCAGGTTTTTTCCCAGCATTCTGGTCTCAAGCACTCCAGCGATTCTGCTGATCTCTATCCCAAGTGTGATTCAGAGGGTTGGGATCTCCTGGAAAAGGGGATTGATGGTTTCTTCCTTGGAAACCCCAGGGCTCTGGTCCTGGCACATCCTGGCATTCTCACCCCCCTCAGATAAACCTGCTCCAGTTAGGAGCCCCAGGGAAGCACCAGAGCAGCCGGCTGTCAGGAACAAGGCAAATCAAGCCTGGGGCTGCTCATGGAGCTGGATCAAGATGCACCTGGGAGCCCTCAGCAATCCAGCCAGCACCACATGGGCAGGAGGACACAGATGGTGCTGCCAGGCTGGGACAGGGCTTGTGCCTTCAGCACAACCACCAAAGGCCAAGGGGCTTCTGGCCATTTTCCCTGCACCACTGCACACCTCGGCAGATTGCTGAGCACAAGCACCCTTTTCCCCGTCTTCCCCTATGCCCTGCAGACCCTGGGCAGCAAAAGAACAGTCTTGCAGTCTGTTTATTAGAACACATCTTTTATTTATACACTACAGAAAAATGATAAAAGAACAGTCTTGAAATAAATGGAGAATGCCTGCTGGATCAGGTGGCCACAGCAGACAGAGCCTTGCAGATCAGGTCCCTGTGGAGCTCCAGCAGCACAGCCAGGCACAGCCCCACGGACGAGGCCGTGTTCTTTTCCCAGCTGTGCATCTCTTTAAATACCTTCATGCAGTCGTTGGTTATTTCACTAATGGTGTGGGTGGGATTCTTTTTTTTCTTTTTGAGAATTTCTTGGAAGGCTTCCTGATACAAAATGAAGGTGCCATCACTGATCTTTGATGGGATAATATCTTCCTAGTGTTTTTTCAACTGCTTTATTTTGGTTTCTTTACGCTTTGATGGCTTTTGAATTTTTTCCTGTGGCTGCTCTTCTGTTTTTCTGTTAGTTTGTAATCCAATTGAGGCTTGTTGTTTTAACATCAGATAGCATCTCTTGTCACTGATTTGTTTTGCAGTTTTGGATGGGATGTGTTCAGCAATCAGTTTATTAATGTTTTTATTACCCTCATATTGTTTTATTAGTTGGATTAGCAGATTTTCCTCCTCTTCACTCCAGCATTTCTTGTGGGCTCCTCTTGCTGATGTTTCTTTTGGTCTCATGGCTTCTAGCTTCTCCTGGTTTCTGACTGCTGGATGTGCAATTCTTTTATGTTGTCCCAGTCCAATTTTAGTTTGAAAACTCATCTGGCATACATTGCAGGGCCATTTTCCTGGGGATGGTTTTTTTATTTTACCTTTGCATTTTGGTTAGTGGCAGGCAATGCTGTGAAAATTTGTATTTTCCAAATCACATTTGGTGCATTTAAATTTGCATTCTCTAATTCCATGTGCTCTGAGTAAATGTTCAATTAATCCAGGCATTTTATTCGTTTTAATACCGCAGCACGGGCAGGGTGGATTCTCATCTGGAACTGATATGACAGGGCAGTCTTCTGATTCCCCATTGTTTGGTGGTTGAATAGTGGTTTCCTCTGGCTCTGATAAAACTGCTGCTTCTTCCTGGGTGGGTGGGGGTGTGGCAGTCTTTTCCTGGCTCTTATCAATCCCGTTATCATCTAGAGATAAGCAAGTCATTGTATCATCACAGTACACATCAGGGTATTCCTCCAGCCCCTCCCGCCCCACACAATGGGCATTACATTCTTCGGCACAATGCATCGAGTTGTAGAACTCCAGTTTTAAACTTTTCCAAACCTCCCTTCCCAGTTCTGAGGGTTTAAAATTTGGGTTTTGTGGCGATTTTATATACCAGTCTTTAAAATTAGTTTGAGTTGCCGTGGACACACGGAGTAGCTTTAAAGCCTTTGCCGTGGTGCCGTTTCAAAGTAAAACTAAGTCCAATTGAGGGAATATTGACTAACAGCACCCCCTCAAGCGCTGTCAGCTTTGCCCAACTTGACCGCGGGCTCGGTTTCAGGCAGGGAGCTTTTAAGGAGCTTCTGCCGATAACTTTTCGACGCAAAATCGTGAAACTGCACTTTGGGTGGCGAGTCCAAAGGCAGGGAGGCAGTGAAAAACACAACCTCACTCACACTGGGGCAGAAATCAGCTAGTTACCCTTGCGGGTATCCAGCGGGACCACGAGGAGGTCTGATTTCAGCGGCTAAGCCCAGTTAGGAATGCAAACTTACCTCTGTTAAGAGTCATAGTGACTCGACTCGAGTCGCCGGCAGAGGCGGCGAGCGGGCGGCCGCTTGCACAGGCCGGCAACGGGGCGTCCCCACCCCGCGGGGAGCAGACACGGCACCAGCCAGCAAGCGGCACCTCGGGGCGGACAGCGGGGAAAAGGAAGCAGGCGGAAGCGGGCGGTGGGACGCGGCTGGAAGCCGCCGGCCCCCGGCGTGACTCGACTCGAATCCCCGGCAGAGGCGGCGAGCGGGCGGCCGCTTGCACAGGCCGGCTCTTCGGCGCTCCGCGCAGGTCTTTGGCCCGGGCCCGCCTCCGGGGGCTCGCCGGGCGGCCCCGCCCTCTGACGTCACCCTGCCTTGGCACCGCCTTCTGGGCTTTCCCCGCCCCCCTGCGGCTTGGGTTCGGGCCGCCGCCGTCGGCCCCTCCCCGCCCACGGCCCAGGCGGCTCCTCAAGCGGCCGGCCGCTCGGCACCGCGACAACGCCTGCGGGGGCTGAGGAGCGGGCCGACGGGGCCGCCGGCGGCTTGAGGCTCGGTCTCCTCCCTTTCCGAGGAAGCTTTCTCGCCGGCGCTCTCTCGGAGGCTTTCGCTCCGACGGCGGCTTTCTTCCCGCTCGCCCCCGGCCGGCCCCACCGAAACCTGCAGGCGGACGGCAGCCCCGCTGACCGAGCCGGCCGGGCAGAAACCGAGGCGGGAGCAGGGCCGCCATCTGCTCGGGCCCAGACGCGGGAGGGAGCGCCGCCGGCTTCTGAGGGCTCCCTCCTTCCCTCTCAGGGAGACGCGAAGGCGGCGAGGCGCTCAGGCCGATAGGGGAGAGCCGCTCGACGCGTCACACGGCGGCCCGCCGGCCGACAGCAGGTCTGCCCAGCCGCCGGCCGACAGCAGCCACCAAAGGCCGCTCGCGTGCCACTGGGCTCCACCCCAAAGGCCGCCAACTGCCGAGGGCCGCTGTCCTGGTTTAGGGCAAATTTGGGAGAAAACCTCCAATGGGCCTCCCCCCGGGAAGCAAACCCAGGTGGCCCTTTTCTCCCACCCCTCAACCGGTTCGGAAGAGATTTCTCTGAGAGAAGTGGAAAAATCCTGTTTATTTCACAGGCACAGCTCTACCCAGCACAAGAATGAATGATATCAAATTACAAAACCTCTCGCCATTCAGAAGAGATGACGAACTTCAGAGGGTCTCTTTCCTGTGGGTGTTCGCTCTGTTATCAGTCCCTCTGGTGCTGGAAAATGCCGCTGCCCAAGCTGGGCTCCCGGTAGTCCACGGGTGCAAGCTCCCGGTGCTCCCCCGACTCCCCAGTCCAGAGCAGGTTCGATTCGTTTCAGAAAAAGGGAAAGAAAACAGTCCAGGAAGACCTCTCTGCTCCGGCTAGTTGGAAAGCCAAGGCGATCTGTGTCTTGTCTTGTCTGTGCTGTAGTCAAAACTCCCGATGTGGGGGGAGCAAGTACAGTCTGATAACAGGCTCTGTGCTTCTTTTCCACTCACTTTTAGATGGAATATTAAGAATACAAAATCTGTGTCTGGGTTAGGTGGACGAATGGGGATACAATTTAACATCATAATCAACCCAGGACACGGGGGGTCCCTCAATTTTTTTTTTCTGGAGGTTCACCCCCTCCCCCAATATTTCCTCCATCCCCTTCCCCCCAAACTGAGGTGAGAAAATATTTTTTTAATTTTTTCTCTGGCTTTTTTTTTTTTTACCTTTCCCCCCCCCCTTTTTTTTTTTTCCTTTTTTCATCTTTTTATTTATTTACACTTAATTTGGGGGGCCGAGGGGCAGGAATTTTGGGGTGGGGTCACCTGGGGGGACAGGAAACAGGGAGACCCCACTCCCCAAAAAAACGGGAAAAATCCTGAGATTTCTGGTGTTTCTCCCCCCACCCGCGGCATGAAAAAATTTATGTTCTCAGATTTTTGGTGATTTTTAGGGAGAGAGTTGCAATTTTGGTGGAGGTTTTGGGAAGGCTTGCTGTTTTTTGGGGAGTTCTCCCAGGATTTGAGGTGGAATTGGAGAAATTTGAGGGTTCAGAGGGAAATTTGGGGTTTTGGGGCGAAACTCTGAAGGTCCTGGGGGGAATTTTGGGGTTTTAGGGCAAGAATTTAAGGATTTTTTTTCTAACATTTGGGTGTTAGGGGAGGAAGTTTGGGACTTTGGGGAGAACTTTGGGGTTTTTAGGGAGAGGATTTGGGATTTGGGGAAAAAAATTGGGGATTTGGGGGGGAAAATTTGGTGGTTTTGGGGGGAAATTCAGGGGTCCTGGTGGAGTTCTGATTTTGGGAAGGGGATTTGGGGAGGATTTTTTGTGTTTTGGGGGAATTTCCATTGATGGGGAGAGGTCCTAATCCCAGTGAGGAGGGGCATTTTGGGGAGGCCTGAATTTGGGGAGGGGTCTCAGGGAGGATTCCCAATTTTGGAGTGAGATTTGGGGGATTTTCCAGCGATGGGGAGGTGTCTTGGGGGTGGGATTTGGGGAGGGGTCTCATTGGGGCACCATCCTGAGCTGGAAGCGGGGGAGATGTTGGGAGTGGAATTTGGGGAGCGTAATAAATGGAAATGATTTGTGCTAACTAAATTGTAACTATTTGGAAAGTTATTATTAGAAGCAATCAAGGGAATTGGTGATACAAGGCAGATGTACCCCTTTGCAGATGTTACGTGTTGAAATTAAGGTACAGGATGTAGTTTTGAGATAAGTGGTGTCCCAAGAAGAAATCAACCTTGAGATGGATAAAGTTGGAACAACTTTAGGCATAGGCCTGAAGATTATGAAGTGTAAGACTAATTAGTGGAACACAATGCTTATTTACATAACACTTAGTACCCATGCAAAACCTGTAAGGTTATCCAGAGGACAATGAGGATGAGCGTAGGCCTTCATCCAAAATACCATCGAAAGGAGACTGAAGACCCCCTAGCAACAAGTGAGGCTTGCACCATGAAGAATAGTGATGTAAAATTAAAGAATCAAAAATAGGAGGAGACTTAAGGGAAACATGAATGAATATGTATAAGCATACAGTATATAAGTTTAGTTTGAATTGCTTTGTTTTGGTACGTGAGGCAGGGTGAGAAGCCCTGCCCATACCCCAGTCAGTTTTGCTCATGCTTTAATCATACTCAATTACTAGCAAATTATATTCACATATATATATATATATATATGAAGATATTCACTAAATTGTACTCTTTTACTGAATTGTTTTCCTTTTATACCAAATTTCTATTCAATCCACTAAATAGTATTATTTTATTATATTGCATCCTTGTATTCAATTCACTAAGTTGTATAATTTTTTCCCTTGTTATTTAATTGCTGTTAATTCAATAGATCTTGTTGTCTGATTTTAATTTCATTTACAACAGCACCAAGAAGAAAAGGGGCTTACTGAGAGCAAGCAAACTTAATCCTCTGCCAGGACACAAATTTAGAGGGCAAAAAATTAAAAAACCCCACAGCATCAGCCCAGCTTCCCAGTGAGAAGGGTTGGAACTCTCTGCCCTCAACACTTCCCCAGCAGGTTTACAAAGGTAACTGGGATCTAAGCTGTGCCCTCTGAATCAACAGAGCCAGCCTCCCTTCAAGCTGAAGAACCACAGCCCCAGTTATAGCCCTGGGTGCCTCCTGTGCCCCAGAGAATGGCCCGGCTCACCCGGCCCAGCCTGGCCCGAGCAGCCTGGACTGGCCTCAAGGGATGGGCTCCACCTGCCCGCTGTGCCCACAGGCCGGGCCCAAGGGCTCGCCTTGGGCTGGGAGGCTTCCTCCCAGCTCTGCAAAACCTTGGCCAAGACTGTCCCCTTTGCTGTGCTGAGAAGAGTAAAAACCACTCTCAGTTTAACCCCACTGCACTCCTCATGGGGAATCCCTGCACACCTTAGGAGAGAGCCCAAATTTGCCCTGTGTGCCTCATGAGGTGCAGGCCCAGGTGATGCCACTGAAGGAAATGTGCCCTCACAGCCCAGGGACGCTCAGCATGGGCTCCCCTAGCCCTTCGGGGCCCCACCGCTGGTCACGGCAGCCCCTGCCTGGCTCCTGCTTCCCACACCGTGGGCACCCCCGGCTGCTCCTGGACATGGAGCTCAGCCGAGGCTGGTGCTGTGTGGGCTTTGCTGGTGGTACCAGCCGGACACTGGGGTGACAGCTCCATCTCTTTATTTGAAAAAAAACCATGGGCCAACCCCTGCTCTGGTGGACAGGGGCTGCCCAGTTTCAGTCCTGGCCAGGGAACAGGGCCAGGGGGCTCAGGGGCAGAGGGTCTCGCTTGGGAGGTGTGGGTCTTGGGATGCCCTCAAGACGGGGATGCAGCCGCAGCACAGCAGATGGGGAGAGATGTGAAGAGCGAGGATAACAGGTCAGCTTCTCAGAGACTAAAATCTTTGGCTGCTCTTCTGAAGCTGCAGAGGTGCTCCTGTGGAGAGAGGAGGTGGCTGAGGCCCCCAGCTACTGCTGGCACTCAGGGACCCTCCTGCACAGCAGGGCCCAGAGCGGCCAAGGCTCCCCAGCACCGCTGGAGCTGCTGGCACAGCTTGGCCCAGCTGGACAGCTGCCCCTCAAGGCCCCTGCGAGCAGGGGATGGCTCTGGGCAGGGTCCCTGACCAGGAGCGGGCCCCAGAGCACCTCTGCCTTTCAAGGGCAATCTCATACCTGCTCTTTCTCCTGCCCACCTTGCTTTGCCTCTGCCTGCTGCTCCTGGGGCTGCTCGTGGCCAGGCAGCCTCAGTGGGAGCCAGCACTGGCTGCAGCCCCAGCGGGCTCGCCAGGACAAGGCCCAGCAATTAAGAGGCCAATGAAAGGCCTGGGCAGCAGCAGAACTCTCAGCAGAGTTATTTGGGCAACCAAGGCCTACCCACAAGTGCACAGCAGCCTCACTGGGAATGTTTCCTGACTATGAGCAGCCTTTCAAGAAGCTGTTTGAGGCCGAGATTGCAAAACACTCACCGTTTTCCCTTCTGGCAATACCAGATTCCGGCACAGCACATCATCAGGAAAACTGCTCCACCAGCCACAATGGCCATTAACTTAATCAAACCATCTGTTCCCTGGTAGAAAACTCTTCTCATGCTCTCCCAGATCTTCTGAGCATGTGCTGTGGTGCCAGCTGCATCTGTGGGAGCAATGGGCAGCGTGAGCCTTTGCTGTGCTCCACTGCTGAGCTGGCAGCATGCTGGATACAGCCAGGACATTCTCTGTTTCCCCCAGAGCTGGGGCCTGCAGGCACCTTGCCACCCCTTGGCACAAGACTCAACCCACCTTGGCTCAACCCCCTGAGCTCGAATGGCACAATTTCTCTGTGCTGTGCTGGTCTTCTCCAGGCAATACTTGTCAAAGACATGGGTAAGGATCAGGAAAATGCCCAAGGTTTTGGAAATGCTCCAGGGCCACCCCTCTTCCAAACAGACCCTAAACCTGAACTAGCCTGAAACTGGAAATTTTCAGGGGATCTCAAGGTGTGCGTGGCCCATGGTGCAGTTTGGGCTCCCTGTCAGCTGATGCCAAATGCTTTCCTGCAGAGGCTGGGGAGAAGCTGCAGCCAGGCCAGGCTGGGAAACAGCCCTGTAGGCCATGAAAGCAGCAGTGGGGCAGCAAGGCTGCCATGGATTCCTTCCTGCTGTGCCAGGCACACGGCGTGTCCAGATGTGCAGAGAAAGCCCCCGGCTGCTGAGTGTCAGGAGGAGGCTGAGGGACATGGACCCACCATGGCATCCCTCCAGATCATTCAGGACTATGTCCAGGTATTTGAGTTCCCCCATTGCTACATTACTATCTCCTATAGGTTTGTTCTTCTTTCTCAGGGGACCATTATATAAAGTATTTGCATTTCCCAGGAATGGATCCCACAGAACCAGTGGTCAGCCTGTGGGATCAGCAGGGAGGCACCACACACCCCAGTGATGGGAGCTGGGCTTGCTGGCAGAATTTAGCTCAGGAGCTGGGAAAGTCCTCCCTGCAGACACACCTATAACTCAACAGCCACAGAAGCTTCAGTCATGTCTGCTGATCTGCACAGGCAGCACTGAGCCACAGGAGCAGTGAGAGGATCACGCAGGGTGAGGGCACAACCATGCACGGCTCTGTCCTGGCACCTGCAGAGATGCCACCGTGGCCGAGCCTTGGGCTATGAGCTGGAGGCTCTCCCAGGGGGAAAGGCCTTGACCTACCCTCATAATCTTCCTCATCATCAGGCTCAGTAACTGATATGAATGGGGAGTCCGGATCATCTTCATCATCAGGTTCATCTGCAAAGAAAGTCAGGACAGAAAAACTCCCGTGACACTGCTGAAGATTCTTCTTCAGGCTGGAGTGGCAGTGAGTACACCCAGGTGACTGCTGCCCTCCAAGGCACTTCCTCATCTCTGCCTTCAACTCAGTAGCAAGGGCAGGGGGACCACATGCCTGCAGTGGGCCCACAGTGGGATGGAAGGAGCCCCTTGCATGGCAGTCAGGGGAGAAAGGACTCCCTGGAGCTGCCAGCAGCTCTGAACTGAGCCTCAAGCAGGGCCAGGGCTTGGCAGCTGGAGCAGGAGCATCTCAGGTTCCCTGGGGCCAGAAAGGAGCCACACAAGGCAGAGCCCCAGGGCACAGCCCTGAGCCCAGCCCTTCCCTCTCTGCTCTTCTCCGTGGCTGCACAGAGCACACGGAAGGAGACACTGGCATTACACACAGGAAGAGGATTGACGGCTAAATGCTCCTTCCTCCCACTGACAGCAATGCTGTGGGATCACTCAGGGCTCCAGAAGGGAGCAGGGCAAGGTTTCCAGAATCCGTCAACCTTCAGACTCTTGAAGGAAATGGCACATGAGTGAGCTCTTGCCACCTTGACACGGATTGTTCTGTGCGGAAAGGGACATTGAGAACTTGCCTCCAGCATCTGGCAAGGTCTTCAAACCGCCATTTACCAGCACTTCCAGATGCTCCATGTCACCATCCCAATCTAGAAGGGAGCACAGATCAGAACCATTCCATGGTGTGCTGGGATCCCCTTCTGCCTTAGGGAACTGGGCACTGCAAGGGGGTCGGGGAAGGCCATGGGAGCCAGATGTCAATGGACATGGCCAAAGCTGCAGAGAGGCCTGAGGAAAGCTCTGGACTGGCTCTGGACATTCTCAACACCTTTTGCTCTGTGCAAAATCCCTGAAAGGCAGGCACTGCCAAGCAGCAGAGATTTACAGCTCAAGCCTCAGCAGGGCTCAGGCCCAGAGGCACAGCAATTACCTCCTGGGGCTGTGCCTGGCATGGCCTCCCTTCCTGCAGCAGAGGCTGCCCATGAGCCACTGCTTCCTCCGGGAAATGGCACCTTCAGCACAGCCTTTGGGTTCATCTCTGGAGGAAGGAAGAGCCACAGCTCGATCAGATAGAACCATTCCCCGTTGAGGAGGTGGCATGTTCAAGTGGCAATATTTGTTAAAGTCATGGTTAAGGATCAGGAGAAAGGCCAGGTTATTGGGGCTGGCCGGGGCCCTCCCTCCTCCAAACAGCCCCTACACCTGATCTAGCCCAAGACCGGGAAATTGCAAGGGATCTCTGGCTGTGCATGGCCTGTGCTGCAGTTTGGGCTCCCTGTCAGCTGATGCCAAATGCCTTCCTGCAGGGACTGGGGAGAAGCTGCAGCCAGGCCAGGCTGGGAAACAGCCCTGTAGGCCATGAAAGCAGCAGTGGGACAGCAAGACTGACATGGATCCCTTCCTGCTGTGCCAGCCATAGCATGTCCAGATGTGCAGAGAAAGCCCCTGGCTGCTGAGTCACAGGAGAAGGCTGAGGGACATGGACTCACTATGGCGTCTCTCCAGTTCACTCAACATCTTATCCATGTGTTTGGATGTCTCCAGCGACTTACTATCCTCTGTAGGTTTGTTCCTCCCTCTCGGAGAACCTTAACAGAAAGTATTTCCATTTCAGATGAATGGATCCCACAGAACCAGGGCTCAGCCTGTGGGATCAGCAGGGACACACCACTCACCCCTGTGATGGGAGCTGGGCTTGCGTGCAGCAACCAGAAAAGGAGCTTGAAATGTCCTTGATGCAGACACACCTGTAACTCAACAGCCACAGAAGCTTCTGTCACCTGGTTCGTGACAGGTGGTCAATGATTATTTCTTGTTGGGACAGTGAGAACATACCTGCATGGGGCTCCAGAGGCTTAAAATCTTCATGCAGCCAAGCTGCTGGAGGAGCCTTCCTACCACCCTTGTCTAGAAAGGAGCACAGATCAGAACCATTCCATGGTGTGCTGGGACGCCCTTCTGCCTTAGGAAACTGGGCACTGCAAGGGGGTCGGGGGATGGCGAAGGGAGCCAGATGTCAGTGGACATGGCCAAAGCTGCAGAGGGGCCTGGAGAGCTCTGGGCTGGCTCTGGACACTCTCCACCTTCTTTGCAGGCCCCATGCAATATCTCTGGTGGGGCAGCGGCACCAGCCCAGGGCCCAGGGGCTCTCCCTGCCACAGAGGAAACCATTAAGCCCTGGGCCAAACTGCAGCATTCAGTGCCACAGATATCCCTACCTTCCTCCTGCCCTCTCTCCTGCCCTCCGTCCTTCAGCTGGGACAGCTCCCCCAGCCCAAGGGGACAGAGCCAGGCCCTCTCAGGGCACACTGGAGCTTTACCCTCCCCTCAGCCCTTTCCCCACCATGGGCATTCCTTGAAGCCGCTGCCAGGTTTTGGGATGTGTCTCCCATGGAGGGACCTCAGCAGAACTGCTCTGTAGCCGAGTGCCCTGAGCCTGCTCAGGATAATTCCTCTGCACTGTGCTCACACAGCCAAGCAACAGAGATGGCAGCTCAAGCCTCAGCAGGGCTCAGGCCCAGAGGCACAGCAATTACCTCCTGGGACTGTGCCTGGCATGGCCTCCCTTCCTGCAGCAGAGGCTGCCCATGAGCCACTGCTTCCTCCGGGAAACGCTGCCTTCAGCACAGCCTTTGGGTTCATCTCTGGAGAAAAGAAGAGCCACAGCTGGATCAGGTGGGGCTGTTCCCCAACAGGAAGGTGGCATCTTCAAAAGCCAATACTTGTCCAAGTCATGAATAAGGTTCAGGAAGCCATCAAAACTTTGGAGCCATGCCAGGGCCCTCCCACCTCCAAAGAGCTGCCATTCCACATCTACCCCAAGACTGGGAAATTGCAAGGGATCTCTGGCTGTGCATGGCCTGTGCTGCAGTTTGGGCTCCCTGTCAGCTGATGCCAAATGCCTTCCTGCAGAGGCTGGGGAGAAGCTGTAGCCAGGCCAGGCTGGGAAACAGCCCAGCAGGCCATGAAAGCAGCAGGGGGCAGTGAAGCTGCCATGGATCCCTTCCCACTGTGCCAGGCACGGCGTGTCCAGATGTGCAGAGAAAGCCCCTGGCTGCTGAGTCTCAGGAGAAGGCTGAGGGACTTGGACCCACCATAGCGTCTATCCAGTTCACTCAGCATCTTGTCTTCTGTGGGTTTATTCCTCCCTCTAGGAGAACCTTAACAGAAAGTATTTCCTTTTCAGATGAATGGATCCCACAGAACCAGGGCTCAAGCCTGTGGGATCAGCAAGGACACACCACTCACCCCTGTGATGGGAGCTGGGCTTGCGTGCAGCAACCAGAAAAGGAGCTTGAAATGTCCTTGATGCAGACACACCTGTAACTCAACAGCCACAGAAGCTTCTGTCACCTGGTTCATGACAGGTGGTCAATGATTATTTCTTGTTGGGACAGTGAGAATATACCTGCATGGGGCTCCAGAGGCTTAAAATCTTCATGAAGCCATGCTGCTGGAGAAGCCTTCCTACCACCCTCATCTGGAAGGGAGCACAGATCAGAACCATTCCATGGTGTGCTGGGACCCCCTTCTGCCTTAGGGAACTGGGCACTGCAAGGGGGTTGGGAAAGGCCGTGGCAGCCAGATGTCGGTGGACATGGCCAAAGCTGCAGAGGGGCCTGGAGAGCTCTGGGCTGGCTCTGGTCACTCTCCACCTTCTTTGCAGGCCCCATGCAACATCCCTGGTGGGGCAGTGGGACCAGCCCAGGGGCTCTGGGGACTCTCTCCCTCCCACAGAGGAAACCCTCCCTTAAGCCCTGGGGGAAAACCATCCCCAACACTTCCCAGGGAGAAGGGAGCACTGTCCCGGGAAAGGGGACCGAGGCTGCCGGCTCACCTGCTCGCCGTGCTCGCCACGGAGCAGCCTGGGCAGCCCTGTCAGGCAGGGCCACTGCCAGGAGGAGCAGGAGGAAGAGGTGCAGAGCAAAGGCCATGGTGCCTTGCCCACTGCCAGTCCTGCAGCTCTTGCTGCCACCACTGTCCTGACACCACTGTCCCAATGTCAGCACCGCTGCTGCCACAACAGTCGTGGTCAAAGACTGACTGCTCGATCCTTGTGGTGCTGTGCAACCACGGGGCTCTGGGAGCTCTGTGACCTCAGAGCCTGCTGTCACCTCAGCCTGCTGTCACCCCAGAGACTGCTGTGACCTCATGGCCTTGGCTGTACCCCCTGAGTGTTCTCCCATCTGTACTCCAATCTGTACTGGACTGATTGTAAATCTTTGACTTCATCAAAGGGTCATTGCTAAACAAAACCTTGGTTTTGCCTGCTGACATTGCTGGTCATGTTCTGTCCCATGAGATGCTCTTGATGGTTGCCTCTTTTCCTGGGCATGGCACTGGAGGAGGTGCAGGCCCAGGTGATGCCACTGAAGGAAATGTGCCCTCAGACCAGGGACACTCAACACAGACTCCCCCAGCCCCTCAGTGCCCCGCCGCTGGTCACAGCAGCCCCTGCCTGGCTCCTGCCTGCCCACACCGTGGTCAGCCCTGCCTGCTCCTGGACATGGAGCTCAGCCAGGGCTGGTGCTGTGTGGGCTTTGCTGGTGGTACCAGCCAGACACTGGGGTGAGAGCTCCATCTCTTTATTGGAACAGAAGAGCTGTGTCAGGCCCTGCCCTGGCAGGAGGGACCCACCTTCAGTCCAGGCCACAGAGCAGGGCGGGTCCCTTCAGGGACACAGGGCCTTGCTTTGGGTGGTGGCAGCATCTGCACAGCAGCAAGCTGGTAATGCAGCTGTGACAGGGACATCACGTATGGGCATGGAGATGTGAAATGTGTGGTGCAGGTGTCCCTGAGGGAGGTGTTTGGCCTTTCCTGTGAAGCTGCAGAGGGGAACCTGTTGAGAGAGGAGATGGCTGAGGCCCCAGCTGCAGCTGGCACACAGGGACCCTCTTGCACACTGGGAGATTCTCACTGTGCTCACAGGTTCCCTCTGAAGACTAAGAGCTGAATGTGGATGGGCTTAGCAACTGGTCTGCAGGCCAAAGAATTGAGGCAGCAGAAGAACAAATTGACAAAATACAAGTTTATCCATAGCAAGGAAGAAAGCAAGGCCGTTAGCATGGAAACCAATAAAAAAGGATATAAGGGGTATTTACAGTTGTAATAAATGGAATTGGTTCGTGCTAACTAAATTGTAACTGTTATTAAAGTTATTATTAGAAACAATCAAGAATCAGTGTTACAAAGCAGATGTACCCCTTTGCAGATGTTACATGTCAAAATGAAAGTACAGGATGTAGTTTAGAAGATAAATGGTGTCTCAAGACCAAAATGGCCTTGAGATGGACCAAAATTAGAACAAATTTAGGCATTGGGCCTAAAGATTAGTAAACATAAGGCTAATTAGTAGACTAACATAACACAAGGCTTAGTACGCACATGCAAACCTGTAAGGTTATCCAAAGGACAATGAGGAAGAAGAGAAGCCTTCACCAAAAGACCACCAAAAGAAGACTGAAGACCTCCTAACAACAAGTGAGGCATGTGCCATGAAGAAAAGTGACGTATAATCAGAAAAATCGGAAATAGGAGGAAACTTGCAGGAAACATTAATGAATATGTATAAGCATACAGTATATGAGTTTAGCTTGAAGTGCTTTGTTTTGAACGTGAGGCAGGCTGGGAAGCCTCCGTACCCTGGTGGGTTTTGCTTATGCTTTAATCATACTTAATTACTAGTAGATTATATATATAAATTTTAATTTTTTATTAAACTGTATTATTTTACTAAACTGTATTCTTTTATACCACATTACTATTCAGATTAGTAAATTGTATTCATTTTTAATTAAACTGCCATTAAGCCAAGGGACCTAGTTGTCAAAATTCTAATTTCATTTATAACAATATTTTAGCAAAGAAAGCTGGTACAACAACATTGGTATTTAAAAAACATGACGCAATATGAGCTATATTAACAAAGAAGGCACCTTACAGTGACAACATTCTACTGTTCAAACTGTAAAACATCTTTGTGTACTGATCAGGAGGTCATGATTTACTCTTTACAATCCTGATGCTGAATGTCTCCTTAGGCAGTCTGGTCACAGAGAAGAATGAATCCCTCGTAGGCTGCCCCTGTTTGGACAACCTGCTCCTCACCCCGAGCCTCAGCATGTCTGACATGGCCCACCTGGGACTGACATCCCAAAACATTGATAACATTTCTCTTTATAATTTTTTCTTTATGAATAAAATCTAATTAATTAATAAAAATAAAATTTTGTTTTTTATAATAATATTTTTCTGGGTTTTTAGAACCTAATTTTTATATTTATATGAAAGAATTGATACACTTTCAGGAACAAAAAACATTATTGGTCCTTGGTTCAAAGTACCACAATTCCCTTCATTAATTAATTGATCACTATTTCTCCCTCATTATGCTAATTACACCTATTTTTAGTCCTTTGATCATATTTTTTAATGATTTTCTCCCACAGGGCAAAAGGAGCCACTTTGGGGTCTATGGAGACTTTTCTGGGGAACATTTGGGGTAGTTTTTTGTCTGGAGAGGGAATTTAGAGACAACCTGGTGGTCTGGAGGACACTTGGGGAGCCGGGTGGGCACTTAGGGATTCTGTGGGACAATTCGGGGCCTGGGGGAGCACTTGGGGGTCCAGGGGAGCGCTTGGAAGTCAGGGAGGGGAATCTGGGGCCCCTTCGGGGACCGGGCGGGCACTTGGGGGGCTGTAACGGGGAATCTATGGGCCGCGGGGGATGATGGGAACTGTAGGCGCCGGTATAGTATGGTTTCATGGTGCCGCGGAGCATCACGGGAGTTATAGGCTCAGCTCCAATGGGTTCCGGGGCGGCGCGGGGCATGACGGGAGATGGAGTCCCGGCTGCAGTAGCGTTTTATTGGCGCCGCGGAGCATGATGGGAGATGTAGTCCCGGAAGTGGCTCGGAAGGCGCGTTTGGCGGTGAAGGGAAGCACTTGGGGAGCACTTCTGCGTCCGAGCCGTGGCTGCAGGTCCTCGGGGCGAATGTATACGGCTTGGGAGCACCTGGGGGGAACCTGGGGAGCTGTAACCGGGCTCTTTGGGGCGCGGGGCACAGCAGGAGGTTTGGGCGCGGAACTGTGTTCTGGGATGATGGGAGATGAATTCCCAGCCGTGTCTGGAAGGGGCATCTGTGGGGTCGGGAGAACTCAGGTGTCCAGAGATGCTTTGGGGGGTCCTGAACGGGCGCTGAGGGGACACTCAGGGATCCTGGAGGGTTTGGGGGAGACTTATGAGACATATGGGGGGCGATGCCGGGGTTCTGGGGAGCGCAGGGCATATTCCCAGTTCCTCACAACCTGGTCTCAATTGCCCCCTGCAGGCTCCTACTCACTGCCAGGACGATCCCAGTATGATATCCCAGTATGATGTCACTACACAGCCAGTGCAATCTCAGCCAGTGCCAGGATGATCCCAGTACAAACCAGTCCCTGCCAGTGCTGCCACTCCTGGAATCCCCCAGCCCTCTCTGTGTTCCCCCCTCCCGCATCTCCCCAGAGGAGCCCCAAGGGCTGGCAGTCCCCAGCCAGGGTCCCCAGCCAGCCCCAGTTTTGGGGGATCTGCAGCCCCCAATTTTCCCAGTTTCCCCAGGCCGGGTTCCCTCCATCCCCAGTGGGTGGGAGCAGCAGAGAGCCCCGCGCTGCCCATCCCGACCTGTCCCGGCTCCATCCCCGCTCCTGCTGTGGGCTGTGAGGGGTTCGGGAATGGGGCACTGAGGTTGTCACTGCTCCTGGGGGAGGAGGAGGACGGATGGAAGTGGAAGGATGAGGGAGAGCAAGAAGGGATGGAAGTAGGAGAAGGGAGTGGTGTTAGGGAGGAGGTGGAGGAAGGAGGAAGAGGCGGAGCAGGAGGAAGAGGAAGAGGAGGGACAGAGGAGGATCAGGGAAAGGAGAAGGAATCACAAGGTCCAGCACTCCCTGAATTCACAGCCCCCACCTGTGGGATCATCACCTCGCATCCCACAGCTGACAGGGGAGGGGGAGCTTGGCCCTGGTATCCTGGAGGGTTCCTGGGTTGGGTTTTTTTGTGGGTGATGTTTGAAGAATGAAGAACTCCAAAGCTGTATGCAAAATGCCCCTTGGGGGGACATTGGGGGGTCCTGGTGGCAGCTGCTGGCAGAGGCAGCCTGGAGGAGCAGAGCCCTGTGTCCCCCAGGACCCCAAAGTGGGGAGCCCAGAGAGGAGGAGCTCTGCAATTTGTTGGACCCTCAACAGCCTGGAGAGGGGCAGGGGGGACTCCTTGGACCCCCTGCACCCCAAAGCAGAGAATAAGGGGAGAAGGGACTCTGAAGCCCCAAAAACCTCCAGCATCCCTAAGTGCTGAGATGGAAACGGGTAACTTCCTGGATTCCTGGCACTCCCAGCAGCCTGGGGAGGGCAGGGACCGAGTAGACTGGGGACCCCCAGTGCAAGCATGACCTCCAGGAGCTGGGATGGGAGGGAAACCCTGAACACCAAAGGGGAGAGACCAGAGATGGGGAACTTCTGGGAGGCATTTTCAGGGCTGAATCTTGGTGTTTGGGGGTTTTTATGGACTGCAGATGCCCGGTGATTTCTAGAGATGAACATGGGCAGAAGGAACCCCCTCAGCCCATGTGCTCATGAATCGTATTTTTCCCCAAGCCAGGATTTCCCATTCCCAAACCTTGGCCAGATGGAAGAGGAGGCTGTGAGGAAGAGGAAGATGCCCCGGGACACCCAGGCAGGTGAGGAGGAAGTCAGTGCCCCTTTCCCCCTCTCTCCTGCTCCATCTCCCAGCCCAGCATGGCCCCCGGCTGCAGGACAACCCCGCTGCCGAGGCCGTCCTGCCGTGGACGCACTGGGGGGATCTCCTTCCCCTTCCCTCTGGCACGGAGGCAAATCCCATCCTCTCCTTGTCCTTCCTCCCCCAGACATGGAGCTGAGGATGGAGACCAGGAAGAACAAATCCTCACAGCAAAACCTCATGGAAGAGGCCGTTTTGACCAGCTCCACAGCACAGAAATCCAACGGGGAAGAAAAGCCCTGGAGATCCCACAGGAGGAGGGGCTCCAAACCCATCCCAGGGTGCTCTGAGGAGGAAAGACTCACCCTGTGCAGGGAAGGCGGCCGGAGATCCAGCCGGGGCTCTGAGCTGGTGGTCCATGAGCAGCTTCAGGATGGGGCGAAGCCCTACAAGTGCTTGGAATGTGGGAAGAGCTTCAGCCAGAGCAGCAAACTGATCCGCCACCAGATGATTCACACTGGGGAATGGGCCTATGAGTGTGGGAAATGTGGGAAGGGCTTCAGCTGCAACTCCGAATTCATCCGTCACCAGCGCATCCACACTGGGGAGAGGCCCTACGAGTGTCCCAAGTGTGGGAAGAGGTTTCAGAGGAGCTCTCATCTCCTCGTGCACCAGCGGATTCACACAGATGAGAAGCCCTTCTGCTGCCCTGACTGTGGGGAGGGCTTCAAGCACAATTCCACCCTTGTAAGGCACCAGCAGATCCACACTGGGGAGAGGCCCTATGAGTGTCCCCAGTGTGGGAAGAGCTTCAGAAACAGCTCCTACCTGACCATCCACCAGAAGACCCACACTGGGGAACGGCCCTATGAGTGTGGGGAATGTGGGATGACCTTCAGCCAGAGGTCCCAACTGACCATTCACCAGATGACCCACACTGGGGAGAGGCCCTACGAATGTCTCCAGTGTGGGAAGAGGTTTCGCATCAGCTCCACTCTCCTCGTGCACCAGCGGATTCACACAGAGGAGAGGCCCTTCCGCTGCCCTGACTGCAGGAAGGGCTTCAAGTGAAACTCCCACCTCATCTCCCACCGGCGCAGCCACAGCGGGGAGAGGCCCTACGAGTGTCTCCAGTGTGGGAAGAGCTTCACCCAGAGCTCTAACTTGACCAGACACCAACAGAGGCACCACTAAGGGAAGCCCTGCGAGTGCCCCAAGTGCAGGAAGAGCTTTGTGTGCTGCCCCAGCTCCATCCCCCATCAGAGGACCCACGTTGGGCAGAGCCCTGATGACCCACGTTCCCAGTGATCTGTGTTGGGAAGACACTGGGCTGGTGGTCATTTTAGTTTGGTTTCAATTATCTTTTGGTTCATCTTCATCCTTGTAAAACAGACAAAATTGGGGTAAAAATCAACAAATTCATCAAAAGCATCTTAAACCTCACTTTTTACTAGTGTTTCAAGGTAATCTGGGATTTAGGGAGAAACTTGGGGGTTGTGGCGGTATTTGGTGTAGTTGTCTCCATTTCTTGGCATTCAAAGGGATGAGAGGGTTTGATCTACCACCTCTAAACCACTCCAAAATTATACAATTCCACAGCCTCTAAGGGTGTGATGCCTTAAGTTTTAGCTTTCATGTTTTTCATATTCTGCACTGTCTAGGTTTATAGTTTTGAACTTCATATTAAGTGTTGGTGAGCTCTCTTCACTTAGTAGGTAGACAAAACAATTCCTTTTCTAGCTTGATAACAAGGGCAGTCGTTACAAGTTTCAGGCCCAAAAGCATAAACAAGGGTGGACTAAAGGAAGAAAACAAGAAGGATGGGACTTCACCATCTGAAGCTGTAATTGGACAATGAACCCAAATATGCAGATGGACTTACAAAAATGTGAGACCTTACAATCAGTTGTTCATCCATTTTTGTGGCCATTTTTGGTTGATCTTGGGTGTAGCCCTGGCCAGGCTCTTGTATACCCAAGGTATATCCTTTAAGGCCTTTTAATAAACTTTATCCTTAACTCTGTGCAGCCTCTGTTCTAGGTCAGCCTTCTGAAGGCATCAGGTGGAATGGTATTGGAAGGGGACTGGGCAAAGTGGGATGCAGATCAGGAGGGGTGAGATGGGCATTGGGTGGGGCAGGATGGGTGGGATAGGGATTGGGAAGGGTGAAATGGGCAAAATAGGGGTTGGGAAGGAGGTTTTGATGTCCAGCAGAGATGAGATGGGTTGGCCTTGGGATTGGGGAGGTGCGGTGGGGTCTGGAATGAGACAGCCAAAGTTTGGGGATGATGAAGGGAAGGGGAGCCCATTACTGGGTGAGCTTTTGTGTGAGGTGCCCCTGCCCAGGGAGGCAAAGATTTGGTTTCAAATGAACATTATTAAAGTGAGAGGTGTGGGCAAGAGGGAATTCTATCCCTCTGCCTTGGAGTATGGGCCCTATGAGCCCAGGAAGAAATTCCACTCTGGACCCCTCATGGGATGGCAGCCCAGGGATTTCTGATTTGGTTTGGGCCCCTGGTGCTTCTCCCTTGCTGTGTTCCCAGTGGTCCCTAACCTTGAACTCCACCCTGATTCTCCAAACCCATCTCCCTGCCTCTGTTTGGGGCTGTCTCTGGATCTGAGTTTGTTCCTGAGCTGGATAAATGTTTTCCTGAGCAGAATCCCGTCTTGTTGGTGTCCCATGCCAGTTCCTGGTAACTATAGCCTCCCTGGACATGAACCTGCGGCCCTGGAACGCAAAACCCTGCAAAATTAAGACCCTCCCCAGACCTCCAAAATCCCAAAATTCCCTAAAATTCACCCAAAACTCCCCAAATTCCCTTAATTTCCCTATAATGCTCTTTTTGTCCCCCTCTGCTGCCTCTGCAGATGGTGTCTTGGGGACAACTCCAGGAATTTGGAGGGGGTCTCTCCTCCTCTGCCACCCCCCAAAAACCCAGCACTTTTGTGAAAAAAAATCCCAACAATCCCTTGGATTCAAGGGGGTGTTCCCCCATTTTGTATGCATTTTGGGGGGGTTCCCCCCTAATTTGTCAGTGTTTTTTGCCATTTTTTGGTGGTTTTGGCATTTTTCAAAGTGAGCTTTTTTGGGGGGGGTTCCCCCAATTTTTTGAAGGTGGGTGCCTCAATTTTTTTCTGGGGGTTCACCCCCTCCCCCAATATTTCCTCCATTCCCCTCCCCCCTTTTTGGTGATTTTGGGGGAGAGGGTTGCAATTTTGGGGGGATTTTGGGGAAGGGTTGCTATTTTTTGGGGGGTGTTCCCAGGTTTTGGAGTGGAATTGAGGAATTTGGTGGTTTGGGGGAAAACTTTGGAGCTCCTGGGGGGAATTTCGGGGTTTTAGAGCAGGAATTTTAGGATTTTTTTGTAACATTTGGGTGTTTGGGGGGAAATTTGGGGTTTTGGGGAGAACTTTGGGTTTTTTAGGGGGAGGATTTGGGGTTTGGGGTAAAAAAACTGGGGTTTTGGGGTGGAAAATTTGGTGGGATTGGGGGCAAAATTTTGGGGGGGCGAATTTGAGTCCTGTGAGGATGTGGGACTTTTGGGAGAGTATAGGGGTTTTGGGGGTATTTGGAAGGAATTTTTGGATTTTTTGGGGAGGAATTTGGTAGTTTTGGGGGGAAAATTCAGGGGTGCTGGCAGAGTTCTGATTTTGGGAAGGGGATTTGGGGAGGATTTTTTGGATTTTGGGGGAATCTCCACTGATGGGGAGGAGTCCTGATCACAGTGAGGAGCTGCATTTTGGGGAGGCCTGAATTTGGGGAGGGGTCTCAGGGAGGATTCCTGATTTTGGGGTGGGATGTGGGGGGATTTTCCAGTGATGGGGAGGTTTCTTGGGGGTGGGATTTTGGGAGGAGTCTCATTGGGGGACCATCCTGAGCTGGAAGCAGGGGGGACGTTGGGAGTGGAATTTGGGGAGTGTTAGAAATGGAAATAATTTGTGCTAACTAAATTGTAACTATTTGGAAAGTTATTACTAGAAGCAATCAGGGGAATTGGTGTTGCAAGGCAGATGGACCCCTTTACAGATATTACATGTTAAAATTAAGATACCGGATTGTAGTTTTGAGGTAAGTAATGTCCCAAGAGAAAATTGACCATGAGATGGACAAAATTGGAATGACTTCAGGCATAGGGCCTGAAAATTATGAAGTGTAAGACTAATTAGTGGAACACAATGCTTACTTACATAACACAATGCTTAGTACGCACACAAAACCTGCAAGGTTATCTGGAGGACAACAAGGATGAGTGTAAGCCTTTGTCCAAAGACCACCAAAAGAAGACTGAAGACCCCCTAACAAAAAGTGAAACATGCGCCGTGAAGAACAGTGATGTAAAATTAAAGAATCGGAAATAGGAAGAGACTTACAGGAAACATGAATGAATATGTATAAGCATACAGTATATAAGTTTAGTTTGAATTGCTTTGTTTTATATGTGAGGTAGGGTGAGAAGTCCTCCCCATAACCCGTTCAGTTTTGCTAGTGCTTTAATCATTCTTAATTATTGGCAAGCTATATTCATATCTATATATCTATATATCTATATATCTATATATCTATATATATATCTGTATTATATATATATATATATATTTATATCTGTATGTGTGGGTGTGTGTGCATATACGTGTGTGTATATATATATATATATATATATATATGAATATATTCACAAAATTGTACTCTTTTGCTAAATTATATTCCTTTACATCAAATTGCTATTCAATCCACTAAATTGTACTCTTTTATTTAGTTGTTTTCTTGTATTCAATTCACTAAATTGTATCATTTTTCTTTTCTTATTATTAAACTGCTGTTAACCCAATAGACCTAGTCGTCCAAATTTCAATTTCATTTATGACACTGCCCTTGGGTGAGTTACATCCACAGCGAGAGGGAGGAGGAGATGATCCCACCCATGGCTGCTGCTGGGTCCAGACATTTGGTGATATAAAGCTGAGCCAGAGCTTCAGCATCTCTCCCAAAATCACAGAATCACAGAATGCCTTGCCTTGGAAGAGACCTTAAAGTTCATCTCATTCCACCACTTGCCATGGGCAGGGACACCTTCCACTATCCCAGGCTGCTCCAAGCCCCGTCCAACCTGGCCTTGGACACTTCCAGGGATCCAGGGGCAGCCATGGATTCTCTGGGCAAGCTCTGATCTGTGCCCAGGTGAGCAGGGTCAGGACCCAAGGGAACAGCTGGAGCTGGGCCGGAGCAGGGCTGGGGATCAGCAAAAGCTTCTTCCCCCACAAGGGGCTGGGGCAGTGCCCAGGCTCCCCAGGGAATGGGCACGGCCCCGAGGCTGCCGCAGCTCCAGGAGCCTTTGGCCAGCGCTGCCAGGGATGCACAGGCTGCGATTGTTGGGGTGTCTGTGCAGGGCCGGGGGCTGCACTCCATGATCCCGATGGGTCCCAGATCCCAGCTCAGCCCCTTGTGCAACTCTCACCCTTTGGCTCAGCCTTTGTGTCCCCTGGAGGCGCTGGCAGAGCTGATGGGGTGGGGCAGGAGCGGGGCAGCCCCAGCGTTCCCCTGGCAGTGACACCACAGCTGGGGCAGCCCCAGCGTTCCCCTGGCAGTGACACCACAGCCATGGCAGCTCCAGCGTTCCCCTGGCAGTGACACCACAGCCATGGCAGCCCCAGCGTTCCCCTGGCAGTGACACCACAGCCATGGCAGCCCCAGCGTTCCCCTGGCAGTGACACCACAGCCATGGCAGCCCCAGCGTTCCCCTGGCAGTGACACCACAGCCATGGCAGCCCCAGCGTTCCCCTGGCAGTGACACCACAGCCATGGCAGCCCCAGCGTTCCCCTGGCAGTGACACCACAGCCAGGGCAGCCCCAGCGTTCCCTCCCTGGAGATGCTCCAAGGGAAGCGTCCAGAGCTGCATCCAGTCAGTGGAACTGAGCGGCCACTGAGCACCCCCGGCCTGGGCTGCTGTGGATTCCTCTGCAGACAGCTCAGGGAAGGTCCCCTTGGCCACCCACACAGTGCCCCAGACAAGTGTCACACACAGTTACAGAGCTCTGCCCAGAGCTGACAGCAGGAATCAATTAAAAAAAAAAAATTAAAAAATTAAAACCACCAAAAAAAAACAAGAAAAAGAGGACTCCTCCCAGCAGATCCTTTCCATCCTTCAGTTTTCACGTCTGCATGTGCACAAGACCTGGGGCTGCAAAAAATGAGGCTTCATTGGCACATTTGCAGGAAAAGCAGGTTTAGGGCAGGTTATCAGCAGAACTGTTCTCAGCTGGGTGAAAAAGGCCCCTTTGGCAGCTGCAGGGCCATTGAAAATGCAGATCCTTAGGCCATGGGGGAGAAAAGGGCTCTGAATTCCCCTCCCCTGACACACAAACCCTGCTCCCAAGCTGCTCCCCACACAGGATTCTACTGGAAGACTGTGGAAAGCTGAGAGTTGACTTTGGCTTCTCCATGTTCCGTGTCCTAAAGCTGCCTGGGAGAAGAAATTTAGGGTCAACTCCACTGGCACAATCCCTCCTGGCCCAGGGCACAGCCCCAGGAAGGTCTTTGCTCCTCGCTCGGCCCTCCCTGAGGAGGCTGGCAGGGCTTGCAGTTTTATGGCATTTGTCCTTGCTGCCCCTCACATCCCACTGCCCCACAAAGAGCCCCGAGCCACCTGTGAGGGACAGGCCCTGCTGGGCCAGGCCTGGGCTCAGGGCTTGGCCTTTCTGCTTCCTCCAACCCAGCCAGGGCTGGCTCAGCATTGCAGTTCCCTGTGCTGTGCCCCAGGCTCGCTCGGCCCCTGCTGGAAAGGGACCTGAGGTACCTCGATCCCCTCGGGCAGTGCATGGGAGAAAACAACTAGCTTCCCAGGAGGGGGGAAACAAACTTTTACTTGCAAAATTTAGAGAATGAAGTACTTGGGAAATCATAAAGTGACATGGAATTACAGTAAAGCACTTCACAGAGCACTGACTAAGCAAACTCTAATCCATCCAACTTCAAGTTATACAGATTTGGAGAAAAGGAATTCAAGAGAAGAGAGAGGGACAGAGATCCACAGTCAGCCTTGGATCCAGCGCCATCTCAGCTGCTGTGAGCTCCGGGGCTGTGGCACATGTCAGTGTCTGTAAGAGACGCTTTTGGGGTGTGGACGTTCCGGGACACGGCAGAGACCTCTATAATCGAGTTAGATGTCAGTAGTTTATTTCAGGGCGTGGGAGAGAGAGAGAACCTGCTAGGAGCCAGCAGATGAAGCTCAAAGCAGGCTCAGAGGGAACAATACAAAAGGGAGTAAAATATGAATACATGAGTTCAAGACTTAAGATAGCTAAGAAAGAGAGTAACAGAACAGAAGTGAGAGAGCTGGGAAAAGAGCATAAAGAAGAGAAGTAAAAAGAGCAGGAAAAAGAGTGTAGAAAAAGTGAGGCAAGAGAGACAAGAGAGCGTAGCAAGAGAGCGAGCTCTCCTTTACAGTTGCTTATATAACCTATACATTGAATATTTTATTCCTTCACTAACCAATCTTTCTAAGTATACTAATACAGTAACATTTGTGTGTGACCTATAGAAATCGCTGCTTTTGCATATTTTTAGTTATCTCAGGGTCCTTCAGACCTTTCTTTATAAGGCTGGGAAGAGGGGTCTTAGCTTAGTTTTACTGGGGGAAAGAATGTGTTCTGGCATACCAGACCGGCTTCTTTGAATTATTCAAACTGTTCTTTCATTTGTATTTCTTCCTTAGCCTTTCTGGCTAAGGAGTCATATTTATAATTTCTTTCTAATTCTACCTTCCCAACAAGTGTCACACCCGTGTCACAGCCTCACCTGCTGTGGTTCCTCTCCCAGGTGGGGTTTTTGGGGTGCCAGGGGCTTGGCAGCCACTTTGGGGCTGGAGCAGAGGCTGCAGTGGCTGGGCTAGGGCAGAGACTGCACCACCCATTCAGAACTTGTTCTGCCCCCCCAAACACACACTGGAGATGTCTGGGACCATTCATCATTTCTCTGCTCTCCAGCACTGAGGCAACGCACTCTGGCTGCAGCTCTGAGCTCATGCCCATGGCAACTACCCCTGACAATGGGGCTCCATGGAGCTGCTCTCAGGAACCCCCCAAGAGCTGGGGAGTGCCCCAGAACTGCCTCAGAAATGTGGGATACCCCAAAATCTCTTCAGGAATGTGGAATATCCAAAAACTCACTCAGTAATGGACACGCCTTCCCTTCATCATTCCCAAACTTTGGCTGTCTCATTGCAGGCCCCACTCCACATCCCCAATCCCAACCCCAACCCATCCCATCCCTGCTGGACATCAAGACCCCCTTCCCAAGCCTGATTTCCCCCATTTCACACCTCCCAAACTCCATCACACCTATCCTGCCCCACCCAATGCCCATGTCACACCCCCAATCTGCATCCCACTTTGCCCAATCCCCTTCCAACCCCATTCCACCTGATGCCTTCAGAAGGCTGACCTAGAACAGAGGCTAGACAGAGTTAAGAATAAAGTTTATTAAAAGGTCTTAAAGGATACACCTTAGGCAGTACAAGAGCCTTCCCAGGGCTACACCCCAAATGGACCAAAAATGGTCAAAAAAACCCAAAAACAAACAACTCATCACGAGGTCTCACATTTTTGTAAGTTGAGGTCCATCTGCATATTTGGGTTCATGGTCCAATTATAGCTTCAGATGATGAAGTCCTGTCCTTGTTTTCTCTCTTCAGTCCACCCTTGTTTATGCTTTTGAGCCTGCAACTTGTAATGATTGTCCTGGGTATCAAGCTAGAAAAGGAATTGTTTTGTCTACCTACTCTGTGAAGAGAGCTCACTAACACTTAATATGAAGTTCAAAACTACAAACCTAGACAGTGCAAAATATGAAAAATTTAAAAGCTAAAACTTAAGGCATCACACCCGGAGGGGTTGTGGAATCCAATAGTTTTGAGTGGCACTGTGCAGTTTTCAGTGGCATTGAGTGGTTCTGAGGTGACAGATAAAACTCTCGTTGCTTTGAGTGCCAAAAATGGAGAAAACTCCACCAAATAGCTCCACAACCCCCAAGTATTTCCCTGAATACCAGATTACCTTGAAGCACTAGTAAAATGTGAGGCTCTAGATGCCTTTGATGAATTTATAGACTTTTACCCCAATTTTGTCTGTTTTAAAGGGATAAAGATGAATCAAAAGATAATCGGAACAAAACAAAAGGACCACCAGCCCAGTGTCTTCCTAACACAGATCACTGGGAACGTGGGTCATCAGGGCTCGGCCCAACGTGGGGCCTCTGATGGGGGATGGAGCTGGAGCAGCATATGAAGCTCTTCCTGCACTTGGGGCACTCGCAGGGCTTCCCTTAGTGGTGCCTCTGTTGGTGTCTGGTCAAGTTAGAGCTCTGGGTGAAGCTCTCCCCACACTGGGGACATTTGTAGAGCCTCTCCCCGCTGTGGCTGCGCCGGTGGGAGATGAGGTGGGAGTTTCGCTTGAAGCCCTTCCCGCAGTCAGGGCAGCGGAAGGGCCTCTCCTCTGTGTGAATCCGCTGGTGCACGAGGAGAGTGGAGCTGATGTGAAACCTCTTCCCACACTGGAGACATTCATAGGGCCTCTCCCCAGTGTGGATCATCTGGTGAATGGTCAGTTGGGACCTCTGGCTGAAGGTCATCCCACATTCCCCACACTCATAGGGCCGTTCCCCAGTGTGGGTCCTCTGGTGGATGGTCAGGTAGGAGCTGTTTCTGAAGCTCTTCCCACACTGGGGACACTCGTAGGGCCTCTCCCCAGTGTGGATCCGCTGGTGCCTGACGAGGGTGGAATTGTGCTTGAAGCCCTCCCCACAGTCAGGGCAGCAGAAGGGCTTCTCATCTGTGTGAATCCGCTGGTGCACGAGGAGATGAGATCTCCTCTGAAACCTCTTCCCACACTCGGGACACTCGTAGGGCCTCTCCCCAGTGTGGATGCGCTGGTGACGGATGAATTCGGAGTTGCAGCTGAAGCCCTTCCCACATTTCCCACACTCATAGGCCCATTCCCCAGTGTGAATCATCTGGTGGCGGATCAGTTTGCTGCTCGAGCTGAAGCTCTTCCCACACTCCAAGCACTTGTAGGGCTTCGCCCCCTCCTGAAGCTGCTCATGGACCACCAGCTCAGAGCCCTGGCTGGATCTCCGGCCGCCTTCCCGGCACAGGGTGGATCTTTCCCCCTCAGACCACCCTGGGATGGGTTTGGAGCCCCTCCTCCTGCGGGATCTCCAGGGCTTTTCCTCCCCATTGGATTCCCGGAATGTGGAGCCGCTCAAGTCAGCCTCTTCCATGACGTTTTGCTGTGAGGATTTGTCCTCCCTGGTCTCCATCCTCAGTTCCTTGACTGGGGGAGGAAGGACAAGGAGAGGATGGGATTTGCCTCTGTGCCAGAGGGAAGGGGAAGGAGATCCCCCCAGTGCATCCCCGGCAGGACGGCATCAGCAGGTTTTCCTGCAGCTGGGGGCCATGCTGGGCTGGGAGATGGAGCAGGAGAGAGGGGGAAAAGGGCACTGACTTCCTCCTCACCTGCCTGGGTGTCCTGGGGCATCTTCCTCTTCCTCACAGCCTCCTTCTCCATCCAGACAAGATTTGGGATTGGAAAATCCTGGTTTGGGAGAAAACAAGGAATGAGCACAATGAGTTTGAATGTCCCTTGGCCCAAGTCCCTCTCTAGAAGCCACTGGATATCTGAGGTGTCTTGGTTTGAAAGGACAGGTGTTTGCTAGGGAAGGCAGAAACCTCCACTGAAATTGATAAAAATGTAAGCAACAACCCCCTCCGAATTATTATAATCTTGATATCAAAGTCCTCTCAAATATTGATATAGGAATATAAATAACAGTTATTTACTAAAGAAAGGAAATGAAAATGCAGCAGTACAAAAAAAAAACCAACAAACAAACCAACAAAAAAACAACTCACTGAGAGAATCAGAATACAACCTGACACCCTGTTGGTCAGGGTGTTGGAAGCAGTCTTATCCAAATTTAAGATTAAATGGTGGCTGCTGTCCACATGGAGTGACAGATGTGGTTCTGTTGAAGCAATGATCCCATAGAAGGGTGTAGCTTACCTCTGAAATTCTGGTGCTGTAGATGCGTCTTCTCTCTCCTCTGGGATACAAGTGGAGAAAGACTGCCTGTGGTGTTCTGATGCTCAGATTATATCTAGGCAGGAATGGCCCAGGATGCTCCTGGGTGGAGCATCTCACAATGGGCTGATGTCATTTTATCAGTATTGCAGTGAGACTCAATGGCCCATTACCAGAAGCTATCCCCCTGGGGGGAGGATGGGTGGTGGGAGAGATAAAGAAAACTGCCTCACCAGGTTTTAACAGCTGGCCCATTAACAGAAGATATCCCCCAGTTATGAGGGTTGGGTCATGGAGGAGATAATGAAAACTGCCCCACCAGGTTTTAAAAGATGGTGATAGAATACATACTTTTGGTTACATCTTGCATTGCAACCCAAGACATGGGGTCCATAAAAACCTCCCAAACACCAAGATTCAGCCCTGAAAATGCCTTCCACGAGTTCCCCATCTCTGGTCTCCCTCTTTTGGTGTTCACGGTTTCCTCCTTGTCCCAGCTGCTGGGGATCACGCTTGTACTGGGGGTCCTCTGTCTACTCGGTCCCTGACCTCTTCAGGCTGCTGGGAGTGCCAGGAATTTGAAATGTTCCCCCTATTTCTATCTCCTCACTTAGGGATGCTGGTATCCCCCAGTATCCCCCCAAGGGGCATTTTCCACTCAGCTCTGGAGTTCTTCATTCTCCAAACATCCTCCCCAAAAAACCCAACCCCTGAGGGACCCCTCAGGATATCTGGGCCGAGCTCCCCCTCCCCAGGCACCTGTCGGATTGAGGGGTGGGGGATGATGATCCCACAAGTAGGGGGCTATGAATTCAGGGAGTGCTCAACCTCGTGGTTCCTTCTATTTTTCCTGATCCACTTTTGTCCCTCCTTCAGGCTGAAGAAGCTGCTCAAGGAATCAGAAGCAAAACTCCAAGTCCCTTGGAGCTTCAATTGGCCCCACTGAGGGCAGGGACTGCCAAAGGCTCCCCAGGCACTGGTGAGAGCAGATTCTGGAGGACAGGATTGCCGGGAGCCAAAGGCTCTGAGCAGGGAACTGCAATGCTGAGCAAGCCCTGGCTGGGTTGGAGGAAGCAGAAAGGCCAAGCCCTGAGCCCAGGCCTGGCCCAGCAGGGCCTGTCCCTCACGGGTGGCTCAGGGCTCTCTGTGGGGCAGTGGGATGTGAGGGGCAGCAAGGACAAATGCCATAAACCTGTGTGACATTCTAGATCCTTATGGTATCAAGGGGCCAGTGGGACACTGTGGGAAGTTGTGGAACCAAGGGGATCATTTTGGCACTCTTGGGCCCATAGAACCAAGGAACCAGTGGGACCCTCTGGGGCCTTATGGAAACAAGATGCCACTGTGAGCCTGCAGGGCTGTAACACCCCAGAACACTTCAATGCTGGTGGTAACCAAAGGTTCCTGTGCTTGAGTTTAGTGCACAGGAGGAACACCAACCAGATATTCTCAGAATGGACAGATGCAAAGAATATTCTTGGTAGGAAGGGACCCACAAGGACCATCAAGTCCAATTCCTAAGTGAATAGCCCCACAAGGATTGAACCCACAACCTCAGTGATGCTGGCACCATTCTCTGACCAACTGAGCAAAAAGGTCAAAATGATACAAAATTTAACTGGCAGAATATAGACAATCATGGAACTATGCAAAGGGTTTAATACAACATTAAACTGAACATACAACTCTTACCATAGCATTAAGTTTACTAACTTAGCCCATTTAACCTAAAAAGTGTTAACCCTTAAGATTTTGGGTAACATTAAGATATCCAAAAATGTTCCAGGTACGTAGGATAAGAAGGAGAAGAAAAAGAGACCAGAAAGACAGAAGATCTACAGAAAAACATTTCCAGGATGATCCCGGCCACTCCCAGTACAATTGCAGTCACTCTCAGGTATGAGCTGTTGCACTCAGTCACTCCCAGTATGGTTCCAGTCAACCCCAGATCCTCCCAGCATGATTCCAGTCATGGCCAGAGTGACTCCCTGTCACTCTCAGGATGGGCCCAGTTGCTCCCAGTCACCTCCAGCATGCTTCCAGTCACAGCCAGCACCTTTCCATTCCATTTGCTCCCAGTAGGATCCCAGTTAGTTCCACTGGGATCCCAGTATGACCCCAGCATGGGCACAGCTGCTCCCATGATTATCCAGTGTGGTTCCAGTTGCTCCCATTTACCTGCACTGTGGTTTCAGTCTCTCCCAGTCTATCCCAGTCACTCTCAGTCACTCCTCAGGTGCTTCCAGCCTGATCCCAGTTGCTCCCAGCCACTCCCAGTCATCCTGAGTGCAGTTACAGTTGCTGCCAGTATGGTCCCAGTCTTGCCCATCATGGCCCAGCTGCTCCCCCTGTGTTCCTGGCAGGATGCCAGTTGCCCTCAGCATGGTTCCAGTTGTTCCCTGTTCCTCCCAGTGTGATCCCAGTTGCACCCAGTTGCCCCCAGTATAGTCCCAGTCCCTCCCCAGATGATCCCAGCCGCTCCCAGCATGGTCCCAGTCACACTCAGTTGCACCCAGTGCAGACCCAGTCACTCCTACTTGTTCCCAGTTGTCTGCAGCACAGGGTCCCAGTTGTCCCCAGCACAGTTCCCATTGTTCCCAGTGTGTTCCCAGTCATCCCCAGTATGGTCACAGACACCCCCAGTATATCCCATTTGCCCTCAGCATGTCCATAGCCATTCCCAGACACTCCTAGTAATCCCAGTCAAGTGCTTCTTATCCCAGTATGATATCAGGCCCAGTATATCCCAGCTGAGCATTCCCTGAATTCACAGCCTCCCATCCGTGGGATCGTCACCCCGCCATCCCACAGGTGACTGGGGAGGGCAAGCTCGGCCCAGATATCCTGGGGGGTTCCTGGGTTGCGTTTTGGGGGGGGGGGGGATGTTTGGAGAATGAAGAACTCCAGAGCTGAGTGGAAAATGCCCCTTGGGGGGACATTGGGGGTTCCCAGTGGCTGCTGCTGGCAGAGGCAGTCTCGAGGAGCAGAGCTCTGTGACCCCCAGGACCCCAAAGTGGGGAGCCCAGAGAGGGGGACAGCCGCAATTCGCGGGACCCTCAACAGCCTGGAGAGGGGCGGGGGGGGGGTGTCTCCACGGACCCCCTGCAACCCCAAGAAGAGAATAAGGGGAGCAGGGACCCTGGGACCCCAAAAACTTCCAGCATCCCTAAGTGTTGAGATGGAAACAGGGGAAATTTTTAGATTCCTGGCACTCCCAGCAGCCTGAAGAGGTCAGGGACTGAGTAGACAGAGGACCCCCAGTACACACGTGACCCCAAGGAGCTGGGACAAGGAGTAAACCCTGAACAGCAAAAGGGAGAAAACAGAGGTGGGGAATTCCTGGAAGGCATTTTCAGGGCTGAATTTTGGTGGTGTAAAATTTTTATGGACCCCATGTCTTGGGTTACAATGCAAGATGTAACCAAAAGTATGTATTCTATCACCATCTGTTAAAACCTGGTGGGGCAGTTTTCTTTATCTCTTTCATCACCCATCCCTCATAATGGGGGGGATGTCTTCTGTTAATGGGCCAGCTGTTAAAACCTGGTGAGGCAGTTTTCTTTATCTCTCCCACCACCCATCCTCCCCCCAGGGGGATAGCTTCTGGTAATGGGCCATTGAGTCTCACTGCAATAGTGATAAAATGACATCAGCCCATTGTGAGATGCTCCACCCAGAGAGAGGAGCCAAATTTGTGGGAAGTTTGTGGAATTTCCTGGGATTTTTGTGGAATTTTGAGGGATTTTTACGAGATTTGAAGAATTTTGAAAGATTTTTCTTCGATTGTGTGCAAATTGGAGGAGACTTTGTGGGATGTTTCTGGAATTTGGTAGGGTTTTGAGAAGATTTTGAGAATTTGATGGGTTGTTTGTGGAATTTTGTGGGCTGTTTGTGGAATTTCATGGAATTTTTGTGGAATTTTGAGGGATTTTTACGAGACTTGAAGAATTTTGAAAGATTTTTCTTCCATTGTGTGCAAATTGGAGGAGACTTTGTGGGATGTTTCTGGAATTTTGAAGGGGTTGTTGCTTACATTTTTATCAATTTCCGTGGAGGTTTCTGCCTTCCCTAGCAAACACCTTTCCTTTCAAACCAAGACACCTCAGATATCCAGTGGCTTCTAGAGAGGGACTTGGGCCAAGAGACATTCAAACTCATTGTGCTCATTCCTTGTTTTCTCCCAAACCAGGATTTCTCATTCCCAGACCTTGGCCAGATGGAAGAGGAGGCTGTGAGGAAGAGGAAGATGCCCCAGGACACCCAGGCAGGTGAGGAGGAAGTCAGTGCCCCTTTCCCCCTCTCTCCTGCTCCATCTCCCAGCCCAGCCTGGCCCCCAGCTGCAGGAAAACCCCGCTGCCGACGCCGTCCTGCTGGGGACGCACTGGGGGGATCTCCTTCCCCTTCCCTCTGGCACAGAGGCAAATCCCATCCTCTCCTTGTCCTTCCTCCCCCAGACAAGGAGCAGAGATGGAGACCAGGGAGGACAAATCCCCAGGGCAGAACCTCATGGAACAGGCTGACTTGAGCGGCTCCACATTCCAGGAATCCAATGGGGAGGAAAAGCCCTGGAGATCCCGCAGGAGGGGCTCCAAACCCATCCCAGGGTGCTCTGAGGAGGAAAGACCCACCCTGTGCAGGGAAGGCGGCCGGAGATCCAGCCGGGGCTCTGAGCTGGTGGTCCATGAGCAGCTTCAGGATGGGGAGAAGCCCTATGAGTGCTTGGAATGTGGGAAGAGCTTCAGTCGGAGCAGCAAACTGATCCAGCATCAGATGATCCACACTGGGGAATGGCCCTATGAGTGTGAGAAATGTGGGAAGGGCTTCAGCTTCAACTCCAAACTCATCATCCACCAGCGCAGCCACACTGGGGAGAGGCCCTACGAGTGTCCTGAGTGTGGGAAGAGGTTTCAGACCAGCTCCAATCTCCTCATACACCAGCGGATTCACACAGATGAGAAGCCCTTCTGCTGCCCTGACTGTGGGGAGGGCTTCAAGCACAATTCCACCCTCGTCAGGCACCGGCGGATCCACACTGGGGAGAGGCCCTATGAATGTGGGGAATGTGGGAAGAGCTTCAGCCCAAGCTCCAGCCTCAGTACCCACAAACTCATGCAGACTGGGGAGAGGCCCTACGAATGTCCCCAGTGTGGGAAGAGCTTCTCCAGGCACTCTCACTTGATCAAACACCAACGGAGGCACCAGTAAGTGCCCCCACCAAGCCCTGCTAAAGCCCCAAATGCAGCAAGAGCTCTGTCCATGGCTCCAGCTCCAGAGGATCCATGTCGGGAAGTGACCTGGTGACTTTGTGATCCATGTTCCATGTGATCCATGCTGAGAACACCCCTGTACCTTTTCCTGCCTGTGGCAATGACATGATTTGGGATCAAAGAATGTGAGGGTATGGCCATGGCCCTGTCATTATATTCAATCCCATCTCAGGTCATTGCCAGGGGCAGGAAAAGGACTCACCAGAGGAGAAGGGTGTCATTTCCTGGCAGGAGGAAATACATGTCCAGGAAGAGCCAGTAGGTGGTGTTTACTTTTCCCTGTAAATAGTTTGTCTTATCCCTTCTGTAATCCAAATTGTTTCTCTTCCTGTTCGTTCCTTATCTTGTTTCTATTCTCAATAAATTGTTCTTATCCGAGCCTGGGATCTTTGCCTTTTGTGTTTTCCATGGGAGGCGGGAGGGAAGTGAGCGGCAGCGCGAATTTAGCGGGAGCAGGAAATTGGGGAATCCCATTCATGAAGCCCAGCCCATGGAATCCGAGCATCCCAGCTGGTGCCAGGCCTGGTTGCCATGGCAGCAGCCTTGGGAGCGGGTCCCTGGCTGGGGGCTGCAGGATCCTCTTCCCTCTGGTGCATAGGGACAGGAGTGGAGGGAGTGGCTGGAGTTGAGGCGGGCAGATTTAGGCTGGATGTGAGGAAAAGGTTTTTCCCCCGAGGCTGCTGGGGCACTGAACAGGCTCCCCAGGGAAGGCTCCCAGCTCCAGGGCTGTCTGAGCTCCAGCAACGTTTGGCCAGTTCTGCCAGAACCAGAGCCTGGGCCAGGGCTCCTTCACCCTGTCGCAAACGAGGGCTTGAGAGCGTTTAAAAAATCCCTGGCAAGGAAGGAACAAAAACAAGATTTAATATTAAGCACCAGCAGCACAAAGTTCCTTTGCAAGAGTCACTGTAGTCCTGACTGGACACTTCAGGCACAGCAAGGAAACAAAGCAACAACAAAACCAAACAAATTCCAGGCAACTAAACCAAAAATGAACCCAGAAGTGTCCGTGTGTGTATATGTGTGTGTGTGTGTGTGTGTGTGTGTGTGTGTGTGTGTGTGACAAAAGGACAGTGAGGGCAAGGATAAAAGGAATACAGCCTAAAAGATTTACAGAGCTCAAACTTAACAGGACTTAACTGATACCTTAACTTTAATTGATATCCCAAACATCACAATTTAGCAAAAGAACAGTATTTACTGTATTTAACCTAACTTATATGACTTAGCAGTTTAGCAGATGAATAATATTTAACAGTATTTAACTTAGCTTATAATATATATATAAAACATTACAAGTTAGGAAAAGAACAAAACTTAGCAGCATTTAACTTAGCTTAGACCTCGTGACTTAACCTCACTCACTGGCCTGACTGACTCACATCTCCAAGGCACTCCAACCTCTCTGACAGCAGCATTTCTGCCACATTTGCCAGGGCACAGCACTGGTGTGTGCACACAGACACAAAGAGGCAGTGCAAGGCAGCTGTGAGAAATTCCCCTGCAGGGCAGCGAAATGCTCCCTGTGGATGCTTTGGCATCTCCCCAGTGGGCAAGGGCTGAGCCTGGAGGAGTGGGGGGATCGGCCCAGGCTCCATCCTTGTTCGGGGATGCCCCGAGTGCAGCAAACGGGAGAGTTCCTGGCTCACAGAGGCCCCACTCCGAGGGAGGTGGCTGGCCCAGGAGAGCTGCAAGGGGCTCCTTTTGGAGCGCTGTTTGTAGGGCCTCAAGAGAGGGACTTCAGGCACAGCATAAATTTCGTCCTGGCCGCACTTGGCATCGACAGCTTTCTTTGCAAGGCTGAGAACAGGGATGTTGTGCCATGGAGGGAACAGAAACAGTTCCCAGGGCTGCTCCTGAAGCAAGCAGGAGCTGCTTGGGCAGCAGCAGTGCCTGGGAGCAGACAGTGTTTCTGATGAGCTGCAGAGGAGCTGAGCCCAGGGGCTGTTGGCCAAGGCCCAGGCCCAAGGAGCATTTCTCAGCTGGCAGGGCGGCCTGAGAAGGGCAGGGGGGAATGCACCAGCACAGGGCCCCATGGAACCAAGGGACCATTGTGACACTACAGGGCCCAATGGAACCAAGCAGAACATTCTGACACTGTGGGGCTCCATGGAACCAAGGATCCATTGTGATACCATGGGGCCTCATGGAGCCAAGGAAACCAGAGTGACCCTGGGGGGCTCCATGGGACCAAGGGCCCATTGTGACATTTTGGGACCTGTGGAACCACAGAGACCATTGTGACACTGCAGGGCCCAATAGAACCAAGGGAACACAGAACAGGTCTGTCTTGGCCTGACTTGTGTGGCTGACCTGGGCCTCTTGAGGATCACTTCTCATCTGCTACTAGAACACTGGGGCTCCATGCTTTCCTTGCTATGAAAAAGAACTGTCCTTCTTCTCTAGGCATCAAAAACCAGAATTGGGCTGATATTCAGCAGTTTTCCCATAGGAATATTGCCAGGAAAATTCTGCTCCCAGATGAAGTCTGCCTTTATTGGCAAGTCTGGCTGGC